>NC_064617.1:318180884-318807134 GCF_023898315.1 Schistocerca nitens | reverse complement strand
TGGTGTTGGTGGGAAGGATCCACATGGCACAAGCTGTGAAGCACTCATTGAAAGGAAGCATGTTGTGTGTGCAGCATGTTCAGCAACAAGGTGGTCTAGCTGTCTGTTTGTCACAGTTTGTCAGTGGCCATTCGTGTGGACAGACAGCTTGTCAGTTGCCATGCTCACATAGAAAACAGCACAGCGATTGCAGTGTATTTTGCAGGTCACATGACTGCTTTCAAAGGTAGCTCTGCCTTTGATGGGATAGGCAATGCTTTTGGCTGGACTGGAGTAAATGGTTGTAGGAGAATTTATGGGACAGTCTTGCATCTAGGTCTGTTGTGGGCATATGATCCTAGAGGCAAGGGGTTGGGAGCAGGGATGGAGTAGGGGTGGACAAGAATATTGCATTGGTTCGGTCGATGGTGGATAGCATTTGAATGACTGTGATTTTGATGTAATCTCTCTCTTGATTCGCATTCCTCTGTCTGATTTGTTATGGTCAATTGAGGTTAGGTCGAATTAAAGAACCTGTTTCAACATGGGTGGACTTCACTAACTTTACCATCAAGACCATGGTGGATTGGTGTGTTGAGCATAAATGTCAGTCACATTTTATTCAATGAGTGATCATGTGAATGGATGATGAAGTTGCGACATGGAGCCCTTTGTCACCTGTTATTGCTGATCTGGTTATGGAAGATTTCGAGCGATATGCATTAGAGTCAGTGGCATTGAAACCTACATGCTGTTTCAGATATGTAGATGATACTTTAGTTGTTTGGCCTCATGGAGCTGAGAATTTAAATGGCTTTTTAAAACAACTTCATTAAATTCATGCAAGTGTTCACTTCACGGTGCATGTGGAAAAGGATTATAGCCTTCCATTTCTTGATGTTATGGCGAAGAGGAATCTTGATGGTATGTTGGGAAATGCCATTTATAGGAAACCAACTCAGATCAATTTGCATCTTCATTCTGATAGTTTTTACCATATGGCTCAGAATGAAGTGGTAATCTGCATCTTGGTTCATAGGACCAAGACACCTCAGACCTGGAAAGTTTGTCAGCTGAGTAGACCCACCCCAAAATCACTTTTTGCGAGAATAGTTGTAGTGGAAAACAGAACAGACACGTGTTATGCTATCCACCAACCTTGAATCAGGTGAGTGATGAAAATAAGGAGTTAGCACCAAAGTCTATAATATTTTGCCGTAGTTAGGTAGGAATTCCAATGGGGTAGACCATGTTGTGTTGAAGCATTAAGTTAAGTTTATTTTTTGATCGCCATCTAAGATCAGGGCCCTTTTATGGTGTGTAAAGGATAATCTTGGTTTACATAAGGTACGTGTCTACTGTATCCTTTGCAGTTGTGCCATGTCATACTTCAGTCAGACCATCAGGACCACGGAGGACTGGTGTACTGAGAATAAGCATTGCATGCACTTAAGGATAGTTGGAACTCCCTGTACTGACAATGTTAAATTTAGTGACTTGGCTTCCCTGTATTTCAGGAACCAATATAGCCATTGACATGAAACTTTTGCAGGACATTAAACAGTATATTCTGAGTCTGCTGAACTACAATAATTGTATTTCAGTCACTGTTTTCGGAAATACAGTTTTTTAATTACACAGTTAAAATTATGTGTACCTTTTTTGTCTGTGATCCTAAATAATTTTAATTATATATAACATTATGTTCTTTTTTAGTTTAGTAGACTCAGGATATGTATGTTATTACTCCCTGAAAATTTAAATACTCTACTCGAAGTGGTTTCTGAGATTTAGGGAAAAATGCAACAGAAAATGTAAATTTTCAGGAACGGCTTCTCAAGTTTCAAAAGACTGTAACTCACTTAATATATGCTTAATTTTTTATTTCTAGTCACTCAGAAGCATTTTGCCCCATACTGTATGTCATCCTCTTGATCTTTATCCAAGTTTTTTCTTCTTTCTGGTTTCCTTAGTGGCCAACTGTGGTGCATACTCTGCTGTATCAGTGCGAACCTTGTCCATCAGTTCAAGTTCTCTGATGCAGTTTTCTCCAGGATTAATTCGCATATGCTGGAACACTTTGACCCTACCAATGTTACCATCATTAAAAGCAATAACAGCATCACTGAACCCCCACTTAGTTTTTTCATTCCAACAAAAACAGTTTTTGGTAAGTGAGTGTGTATAAGATTACTGAATGACTCATTGGGATTTTGAGGCTGACCATACAGACACTTCTTCAGTGATTCAGGATTTGGCAGGTGTAGTAACACTGTTCACGTTTACGTCGAACTTCACTTAGCGTAGACCAGGACTGTGTCCTAGGCATGCCTGATGTTGACTGACTGGGCACGGCCCATGCTGCCGGAGTTGTTGTTGTTGTTGTTATGCCGGCAGAGGTCGCGTCCGAATTCTCGCGTGCCCTCTGGTGGACGGGACTCTACTTGCGGCAACTACCGTCCGTGACGCGCCGTGCCAATGTGCGCCTCCCGCGATCTTTCTGGTGGCTACTGCACTCCTCCTCCTTCGGGGGGTGAAGCCACTGTGATCCACTGCGTCGGAAGGTGGAGCGTCGGGCAGGAGCGATGACCCCCACATCCATTGGATGGCCGGAGTTGAGGGGATCTGCCAACCCTCGAGCCGGAACCTTCGAATATGGCTGGAAGTGACCCACACAAAGAGGCCCCCGTCGTCCCACAACTGGAGCCCGGGACAGAACGGGCGACAAGCTGTCGAACTCCAGATCCTGTTCCACCTCGGGAGGGGCAAGACCCAGTGGCGGGGACGAAGGGGAAGGGATGACCACAGGTGAACCAGCCTCCTGAGAAACCGGGCCTGGTAGGGGGGCCGGCTCTCGCTGGGGCATCTCGAACGATGGCGATGCCGGTGCTGGAGCTACTGGAGGCTGCCAAGGCTGAGAACCATCGCAGTGCGGCAGAGTCACCGCGGGGAGAGGAGGTAACGTCCCCTGTGAAACCAACACAGGTGCCGGCAATGGGGAAGCCGGTGTCCGAGAGGTCAGAGGGTGGGTGCCCGAACGGGGACGTAGCTGATTTTGGTGACGACGTACCACCCGGTCCCCCGCCTGCAAGGTATAGAGCCGGCGGCCATTTCGGCGCAGGATCACCGCCGGTATCCAACGTGGATTGCGACCAAACCCACGGGCCCAGACCGACATACCCAGTGGAAAGCCAGGTACTCCGTTTTGTGAAGACTGGCGAGGACCAGGCCGGAGGAGGTGCAGCAGAGTCCTAGGTTGACGCCCATGGAGGAGCTCTGCGGGGCTGCGTTCTCCCATTGGTTTGGTCCAGTATGCCGTCAAGAAAAACGTCAATGCTTCCTCCGCAGGAAATTCGTGCACATACTTTTTCATCTGGGTCTTAAATGTGCGCACCATGCGCTCGGCTTCCCCATTCGATTGTGGATGGAAGGAGGGAGAGCAAACGTGCCGAATACCGAAGCGCCTACAAAAATCCTGGAAGGTCTGCGAAATAAACTGCGCTCCATTGTCCGAGACCAGGGTGATTGGCAGACCTTCCACAGAAAAGATTTCTGCTAGTGCCTGGATTGCAACTTCTGAAGTGGTTGAGGAGCAGCGAACCACATATGGGAAGCGGAAATAAGCATCAGTGACAATGAGCCAAAAGCCATTGAGAAACGGGCCCGCAAAATCGATGTGAACACGTTCCCATGCTTGGGTTGCCGGCGGCCATGAGGAGAACGCTGCCCTGGGAGATGCTTGTTGGCTCGCACACTGGGAACAGGCGGCCACCAAGTGCTCAATTTCTCTGTCAATACCGGGCCAGTACACATGTCTGCGAGCCAAGGTTTTAGTACGGGAAACACCCCAGTGCCCCGCATGTAATAACGTGAGGACATCCCTTCGTAAACTTGCAGGAACAACCATGCGAGGAGCTGTATCATCGGTAGCCAGAAGGAGAACTCCTTCCAAGACCGAGAGGCGGTCTCGTAGAAGAAAATAATTACGAAGAGGGTCCGAGGCCCGGCCCAGAGGGCGGGAGGACCACCCCTGCTGAATGAGGCGAACTACTTGCCGGAGAACCGGGTCAGCTGCCGTTTCCCTGGCGACTCGAAAACTAGTGATCGGGAAGCCATCAACCGCTTGGCGGGACGCCACATCCAAATGAAAACACATAATCTCCTCTCGATCGAACGTAGGATCCGAGCCCACCGGAAGACAGAAAAGAGCGTCGGCGTTGGCATGCTGTCCTGTAGGGGGAAAATGAATGTCATAATGGTACTTAGAGAGGAACAAGGCCCAGCGCTGTAGTCTGTGGGCCGCCCTATCTGGAATCTGAGAGGTGGGACCAAATAACGATATTAACGGCTTATGGTCAGTGATTAATTGAAACTTCGTGCCATACAAGAAAGGGTGAAACTTGGTAACAGCGTAGACAATGGCCAAAGCCTCTTTTTCCACCTGGGAGTAATGGGCCTGCGCGGGACTAAGCATTTTAGTCGCAAACGCCAGTGGTTGCTCGGAACCATCTGCGTTGCGATGGGCCAGGACCGCCCCCACCCCATACTGCGAAGCATCTGTAGCCAGGACCAACGGCTTATAGGGATCAAAAGTAGTCAAACAAGGGGCTGACGTGAGGAGGCCCTTCAACGAGGTGAACCCTCGCTCGCATGCAGGCGACCAATCAAAAGGAACATCCTTATGCAGAAGGCAGTACAGGGGGTGGGCTATAGTGGAAGCACTGGGAATGAACCGGTGGTAATAGGCTATCTTGCCTAAAAAAGCTTGTAACTCTTTCAGCGAAGCGGGCCGAGGAAGGTTGACGATACCTTGGACCAAACTTCCTAGTGGCTGGATGCCGTGCCGAGAGATGGTGTAGCCCACATACTCAATGGACGGTTGGAAGAAGGTTGACTTATGCAGGTTGCAACGCAAGCCCACAGACCTGAATTTGAGAAAGAGGGTGCGAAGGTTGTGCAAGTGTTCCTTCGTGCTGCGGCCTGTGACAATTATGTCATCCAGGTAATTAATACAATGAGGGATTGTTGACGTGACATGCTCAAGATAACGTTGGAATATCGCCGGGGCACTGGATATTCCAAAGGCCAACTGCTGGTATTGGTAAAGGCCAAACGGGGTGTTGACGACCGCCAGCCGTTTGGAGTCCTCATCAAGTGGTATCTGATGATAAGCCTCCGACAGATCGATTTTCGAAAAATATTGGCCTCCCGCCACAGCGGAGAACAATTCATCAGCACGAGGCAAAGGATAGGTGTCCACCACCAATTGGGAATTAATGGTGGCCTTGAAATCGCCACAAAGACGTAATTTTCCCGAGGGCTTCCTTACAATAACGAGGGGCGAAGCCCACTCACTGGAAGAAATGGGAAGAACAACCCCTAGGGCTGTCAGCTGGTCTAGCTCTTCCTTTACCTGAGCGCGGAGAGCCAAGGGGATCTGCCTCGCGCGTAGAAAACGCGGGCGAGCCGACGCCTTCAACGTTAAGTGAGCTTCAAAATCTGAAACATGACCCAGGCCTCCTCAAAAATATCTGGAAAGTCTGAGATCAAAGATTCCAATGATTGATAGGAAATGTCTTCGGAGACCAACTGTATGGTGTCAGCGATAGAAAAACCGAAAGCTTGAAAGGCATCCAGGCCAAAAAGGTTAGCGGAGCTCGCATCACTGACAACAATAAAAGTAATAGGCCAGGTGACTGATTTGTAAGTCACGTCAGTAGTGAATTGACCCAGTAGGGGAATGAACTGTTTACCATAACCGCGTAGACGCCGGTAAACTGGCGCCAATGGGGGCGATCCAAGGTCGGAATAAGTTTGTGCATTCAACAACGAAACTGCCGCGCCCGTATCTACTTGCAGTTGTAACCGGCGCGACCGAACTGACACCTCGATAAAGAGTTTGCGTGCCGATGCGTCGGGAGCCTGACCCGATGAAACTTCCTGAATGTCAACGTCCGTGTCCTCTGTACCTGCCTCCTTCGATCTTTTGAGGCTGAGCGGCAAAACTTTAGCAATGTGACCTTTTTTATTACATTTGCGCAAACGGCCCAACGCTGGGGGCACTCTGACCGATCATGATGTATATAGCACGACGCACAGGACGGCAACAGGGGCCGGCGGCCGGAATTCTGTTTACGCGCCGTGCGGGAGCGGCATTAACGGCCGGATTGTACCGCTCACACGTCGTCCACCCCGGACACAGTGGACGCGGCCGCGCCGCCCTGAACCTCCGCGACGTCGAACCACGCTTGCAGCTGTTGACATGCTGCGTGAGAGACTTCATACGATTGAGCAATGGACAGGACTTCCTCGAGGGAAGGGCCTTCTAACTGCAGGGCCCGTTGCCGGACCTCCCTATCAGGGGCCAAACGAACAATGACGTCGCGTACCATAACGTGGGCATACGACTCTCGCGACTGCTCCGTGACAAAATGACACTTGGGACTAAGACCGTGCAGGGTAGCGGCCCACGCCCGGTAAGACTGATGAGGCTGTTTCTTGCATTGATAGAACTCGACCCTAGCCGCCACAACATGCGTGCGGCGGCGATAATATGTAGACAGCAATGAACACAATGCATCAAAAGACAAGGACGAGGGTTCCTGCAATGGCGCTAGCTGCCGCAAAACTTGATACAGCGAGGGAGATATCCAAGACAAGAAGAGAGCACGACATACCTCCGCATCGGCAACATGAAATGCCTGGAAATGCTGCCGAAGGCGATGTTCATATGCGTCCCAATCCTCTGCCGTCTCGTCATACGGGGGAAAGGGAGGAGGGAACTGCGCCGGAGCAGACGGCGTGGAGAGCAATGCCAGAAGCACTTGTTTCATGGTGGCCATGAGCTCCATCTGCTGCGCAACCAAAACTTGCACCAAATCCTCCATGCCGTGGAGAAGCTGCAAAACCGGAACGACGACGCAACACGCGAAAGAACGACCCTACTCGTCGCCAATTGTGTAGTAACACGGTTCACGTTTACGTCGCACTTCACTTAGCGTAGACCGGGACTGTGTCCTAGGCATGCCCAATGTTGATTGACTGGGCACGGCCCGTGCTGCCGGAGTTGTTGTTGTTATGCCGGCAGAGGTCGCGTCCGAATTCTCGCGTGCCCTCTGGTGGATGGGACTCTACTTGCGGCAACTACCGTCCGTGACGCACCGTGCCAATGTGCGCCTCCCGCGATCTTTCTGGTGGCTACTGCAGCAGGTCTCTGTAAATGGGTTTTATGATATCCATGACTGCTGCTGGGATGGAATGTTTATGGCTGTATGAAGTGTTTGAGTGCTGGGCATTGCACCATGAATCAGGTCCAGGAGGGCAAAGGTGGTGTACTGGTTTTTTATTAGTTGACAGTCTGTGGAAGAAGGTAGCCCATACTGCCTGCTTCAGTTTCAACAAATCCTTAGTATTATTTCTAATGGCCATCCCATAATACTGCTGTAGTTCATCAATCATTTTGTCTGCCAGCCTGCCTCTTATGGTTTTACCATCAGAAAGTTTCTTGTCTCTCAAACTTTGTTTCAACTTCCTCAACCTGGTGCCCATTCTCTTCTGGATGTGACCAGCACATTCCAGTTTTGTGATAATCTTCTCACCATAAGGCTGAGCAGCTACCACACTGTTATATGCTTTTGAGTCTCCATCACCTAAAAACTTAGTGTAACACACTCCCCTTTAGTTCACAGATCGACTAAAAATTTCAATAAATGCAGAGGCCTCCATACCACCACTTGTTCCTTCATAATTTCTGTCAGAGATATGCCCTTCTTCATTCCCTGGTTTACACTTATAACAATGTTTGATTAAAATCTGGAAATCTATTACCTTTCCAGTATCCACACTGGTCACCACAGCAACAAAATTCTTAGAACTGTAGCCGTGCTTCTGCCAAATGCCATCAAAAGCTAGTGGTGTGTCAGTCATACCATCATTTATTTCAACAGCTTCGTTTGCAGCACCCTTCATTGACTCACATGCAACAGATTCCACAGCAACTCCAATAAATCCTGCATACTTGTCAATTTTACAAGGTGGGCGTGGCATATTCATCACAGCACACATTGTTTCTGCTACAGTGTGTCCTTTGCCAATAGCTCTCAATCCATATAACCATCTAACATTTACTACAAAATAATTATCTTTACACTTATCAGAATTCCAAAATGAATTAGTATATTTACAACTGGCACAATTAATGATAAGTTTCCTGGCTAGTCCACTTGATACGTCACCGTCTTCAAGTAAAATAACTGACCATTCACATATTTTACAACACACCTATTCACCTAATACCTTTGTTAGGATCTGTAAATCTGTCAGGCTATAACCTAACCTATCATTTAGATCATTTTTGTTTTGAAAAAATGTGTATCACAACATTTTATTTTAATCTTTGAAGCACTAATGGGTGTTTCTCTAGATACTGATGAGTTTGCCTGTATTTCATTGCCTGCAACTTCACAAGCTACATGTTGAACACAACTTTTCCTTTATTCGAAAATCTATTACCATGAAACCCATGTTTCTTAAAAACACTTTGTTTTGGCATCATACTTTACTTTTTGGGAGATTTACCAATCTATTCATCACTTTTCCTCAGAAAAACATTAGCACTTCGACATACAACACATGTTTATACTATGAAATGGCATCTGTCTGACCCACACAAAAAGTAGATAATGCCTGTAGCACTGATATTTTTGACATGGTAATGCCTTTATTAATCATGGTTACTCTGCAATGCACAATTAAGTACCTGGCAGATGGTTCATTGAACCAGCTTTTAGCTACTTCTGTACTGTTCCATTCTCTAACAGCACATGGGAAAAATGAACACTTAAATCGTCAAAGGTGATTTGACATGGATGATCAATACAGATCAATATTGTGAGACTACTAGAACACTATGGTCAATGATCCAAAATTGTAGATGCAGAATGCTTTCTCATGTATTGTGTTTCCTCACAATCATGCCTGCTCTCACTAGGCTGTTACACCCAGAGACTAGCTGGATCAATTTGAATGGTAAATTAGTATCACCTATCCCACAATTCTAACCTCTCTCTTAGCAGGTTTCTTTTCAGAAAGCTCTAAGATTTCCTGGGCGGAGGGTATTTTGGGAGTGATGCTTAGATGAAGAATTCAGTAAACTGTTGGTCTAATAACTGGTAGCAGCTGCCTGTGATAGAGGAACTCTAAAGCCTGTCATAGTCTTCATTTCCGGGTTGGGATATTTACGGTGCTTTCCCACTTTTCTGTGTCTTTCTTTCATTCTTCTTCTGTAACTGTTTTGACTCAGTCCAGATTCCTTCGTAAACAGTCAGTCCATCTTGCTCCAGGTCTCCCTCTTGCCCTCAAAGTTGGCCTCCATCATTCGTTTTGGTATTCTTCTATCTTCAGTTCTCTTTACATGTCCAAATCATTTTAACCTGTTCTTCCCAATTTCCTCATTCAGCTTTGTGCTCCAGTTTCATTTCTGACATCTTCATTTCTCTCTCTCTCTCTCTCTCTCTCTCTCTCTCTCTCTCTCTCTCTCTACCTCCCCCCTCCCTCTGTCCCCTCCCTGCCTTCACCGCCCCATTCCCTCCCCCCCTCCCTCCCTCCCTCGTTGTCTTCTGTAATATGCTTCTAAAGCACATATGCAGATATTTTATTGCTTAGGTAATCAAGGTCATTATAAATAAGCTTCAGTTTTGTAAAAGATATTTTTCTACTAGTAAAATGTATTCTTGAATTTATAAAGCGAAATGTACTTCCTGTATGAGCCCCCATCCCCTGGTACATTTGATGCAGTTAATTTGTCTTTGAATGCAAGTTGTGCAGATGACGCTATTCCAAATGACTGTCTTATCTCCAAATAGAGTCAGAAGAATTTATGTGTGACAGTAGTGTTTAGATTCTGCAGCTGCCACCTAGACCTCTGGGTTGCACGAAGATGCTTATAGCATGTGGGAAGACACATTAAATAGTACTTGACCTGTATCCTGATATTATCTTTTTTTAATATGTTCTTCTTATCTTTGTTCTTTTTTATTTCTCGAAGAAATTACATTGGTAATTTGTGACAGGAAAAAAGACCAATAAAATGATTGACTTTAATTCCCACCACATAATATTTCTGTATCCCTACAAGAACATTATTCATACTTCAACTTTGATGTAACTTATTACAGCTTCACTGTGCAAGAGGGGGTGGGTTATTGCCAATAATCTTTTGTACTTGTGGCATATAAACAGAAAATTAACATTTGTTCATGGGTATTGGAACTGGAAAACCATAATCAGACTGGCATACATACAATACCTGCCTTTCGCAATAGGCAAATTTAATTTGTTGGTTTAATCTAGGATCTGCATAATTATGGCTTTGCATTATCCCAGAGGTTTCTAAATCTAGTTATCCCTGCATTGAGGATAACATAAACTGTTTATTTTAGCATCATTTCTGAACCTCTGTACATTAATATTTGCTACAAATACCTACCCAGAAATATACCATGCATTGCTAGTCATAGCCCTAGGAGTTTTCTAGCTTGTCAAAATTTACTCTTTCATGATCAATTTTCTATTTCCTTTAAGAGAACATTGTTATCAGCCAAAGGTAAGCAATGTTTTGAAACAACTAAGTTTGTATTCCAGAAGTAGATGATGCTATTTATCTTAATTTTTAAGAAATGTTTTCTGCAATTGGGTCAGCGATATCAGTTCTTGGGTCTGGTTTCAGTTCAGCTTAAGCATTGTTTGATCAGAGAAGAGAACGGAGAGTCTTTAAAAATAATCTCTGCATTATATGGTGATAATTTGTTAGATAATTATATATTTATATAATTATAATTTATATAAAAATATTAGAAACTGATAGTTCAAACAATTAAAATTCATATTAAAATAACAACAATATTATGAAAAGGACAGATTGTTACTCGTCATGAAGGTGACATGATGAGTTGCATCTCAGTGTGCCATCTTTATGGTGAGTCTATTTTTTTCATAATATTGTAGAAATTGATTCTTAACATTATACATGCCGAAAGTTTCTGTATTCATAAATGACTACAGAACTGAAACTTCCTGGGAGACTTAAACTGTGTGCCAGGTAGTTTCAAATCAGCACACACTCTGTTGCACAGCAAATATTCATTTTGATTACAGTATTGTTTAAATTAACTCATAGATGTCAGTATTTTGATGCTTACTACTTTATCCGTGACATAAGCAGCTATTGTCTTGTTTCTGATTCACCGTTTTAAATTTTTTAATTTATTTTCTGTATTTTCATTATCATTGAAATATATTTTATTTTTGCAAGTATCCAAATTAATTCCAGAGACATTTTTTTATATATATAATAATTCTTTATCTTTCACGACAGGATTGTGGAAAACGTTTCACTGAATATTCTAGTCTGTATAAACACCACATGGTCCACACTCAGCTGAAACCATATTTATGTGGAGTTTGTGGAAGACATTACAGACAAGCCTCTACTCTTACAATGCACAAGAGAACAGCTCATGGTATTGTAGAAGTTGATGATGGCACCGAAATATTTTTTGGTGACAGAGTCCTCGAGTTTGCAAACAATGAATCTGTCACAAAAGGGAAAAAACTTAAAACTGTGAGTATAATTTTAATTATGAGTGTAGATTTCTGTGATATTTCCTGGATTACATTCACTGTACTTTCAACACTCAGACCGTTGCAAATTAGGACAAAAATGCTTATGTGAAGGAATCTTGGACAACTCGGCCATTTCTTCATGCAGTGAAAGAGAGATTTGTGTGGTGCCAACATTCTCAAAAGATATTCCTGATGATGGTGTGACAGTGACTTCACAAAATTATGAACTTGCACAAAATGAAGTAAACAAGAAGATATTTTTTCAATAAGCCAGAGCAACTTCCCATGCAGTGGGTGTAAGCATAAAGTTTATTTATGATTCAGTTCCAAATCACTTGATTTCTCACAATGGAGACATCACATGACCACTGTTTGCCACACCTCACAAATGATGATGGTCAAAGTAGAGAGGATATAAAATATAGGCTGGCAGTGGCAAGGAAAGCGTTTCTGAAGGAGAAAAATTTGTTAACATCGAGGAAGACTTAAGTGTCAGGAAGCCTTTTCTAAGAGTATTTGTATGGAGTGTAGCCATGTATGGAAGTGAAACATGGATCATAAATAGTTTAGACAAGAAGCGAATAGAGGCTTTCAAAATGTGTTGCTACAGGAGAATGCTGAAGATTAGACGGATAGATCACATGACTAATGAGGAGGCACTGAATAGAACTGGGGAGAAGAGGAATTTGTGGCACAACTTGAATAGAAGAAGGTATCAGTAGGTAGGCATTAAAGGATCACCAGTTTAGTATTGGAGGGCAGCATGGAGGGTGATAATAGTAGAGGGAGACCAAGAGATGAATACACTAAGCAGATCAGAAGGATGTAGATTGCAGTAGGTACTTGGAGATGAAGAAGTTTACACAGAATAGGGTAGCACGGAGAGCTGCATCAAACCAGTCTCTGGCCTGAAGATCACAACAACAGCCTGAAAATAAAATTTATCAGAACAATAACTGCATGAAGAAGCAACTGAGGTACTAAAAGAATGGATCCATTGGAAACTGGTTCAAGTACCAATAGAAATCCTTCCGAAAGTGATGAATAACATCAGCACATCCCTGAAAGAATGTGTAACAAATGGCCTCTTACCAGAGTTATCAAAAAATAGTCTATTTATTTCATTTTCATATTGCTTCACTTTGACACCATTAAAAAGGCAATAAAAACATCCTTAGAAATTTTTCTTAACACACTTTTCAAAATCACTATTTATTCTCCCTCATTTTTTATAATGTGAGTGAAGTCATTATAATCCTAACATTTAATCATGGTATTTATTGTTTTCATTCAACAGGTTCACTCTGTAATGAGCAAACTGTAGTTTTTATGCTTTAGCTTTTAACACACAGGTTTCTTACTATTGCAGTTTCCAGGAGTGAAAAAAGATGGTAGCACATTGGTGGCCTTACAAACATCAGAAGATCCAAATGCTGTAGATGCAGTCCAGGGCACAACAAGTCGATTAGTTTTTGTCACTGATGCTGTGAATTTGGCAGACCTAGAAGTAAGTTGACAAAAAAAATCAATGATGTTAATTCACTATGCATGCATTTACCTTTTGTCACAGTAAAAGGCTGGAAATAAGAAAGCAAGGAGTAAGGTTTTGTCCTGCCAGATAGTGATATCAATGAAACTTTATGATGATATGCATGCTGCAACTGACAAAAATCCAACATCAACTTGATCTGTGGAATGGTTTTGTTTATACTCATTTTTCAAGAGGTAATGCTGTGTGTGTGTTTCATCCAAATGGAGAAACTGGAATACCACACAGTCAAATAAACTGTTTCGTTTGGACTATTTATCACTAACAAAAATTCACCAAAAGTTGGTGAAGATTTTATAAAAAGCCAGGTCCTTCATGTCTAACACTTAAGAAATGGATGGCTGAATTCATATCCTTCTCTTAAATTTGATCTTTGTGGAGTACATCTCAAAACTGTAAGAAATAAGCAAATAACAAGAAACTACAAAATTCTGTTGCGTGACTATTGACAAAAGGTGCATGAAATGTGTAATGTTGTATCCATATTAGCAGAAAGAGTATTATACATTTTATGCGAAGAATTAACAATGAAAAAGATTTGTGCAAAATAGTTGCCATATTTTGTGAATGCTGGGCAAACGAAAATGCGAAGAGGAAGTTCTCAATAAAATTTGGACCATTCTAGAAAGAATCAAACTGGTTTTGTGTGTTAATTTGTTACAGTAGATGAGACATAGTTCCACTGTCAAAGTAAAGGGTGGAAGACACTGGCTCGACATGAAAATACTTAAATTCAGTTTTACCTCCCAAAGAGATTATGGATAGTGTTTTTTGTGGTGTGAAACAGATTATTCTTCATCATTACACTATAAAAAATAAAATGGTAACTGATGAACACTGTACACATTTTCTAAACCCCCTGGAAACACTAGTGCCATATGTGGGCTCAGTTGCCAAAGCAAATGAGTTATCTTTCATGATAATAGTTCTTTCCATACAATGATGCTTTTCTGTGGGAAAATGAGAGATTTGAACAATGAACAGTCAGAACAATGACTTTACTCCCAGATTTGACTTTTCTGAATTCTACATGCTTCCAAATATGAAGAGGTTGTGGTATCTGTTGATGAATATTTTGCAATCCTTCCAGAATCACATTTCAAAGTTGGACTCTACTCACTGACGAAATATTAATTTACACAGGGAGTACTGACAAGAAAAAAGTTTCCATCATATGCCATTCATTAATAGTTACTGTAACACACCAAAAAATATTTATTTTCTAACAATAATTTTAAAATATTGGATTGTGTGAAAGAGGTGACAGTTTTCATACATGTTAGTAAGAATGGAAATTGAGATTTTCTTTTCTCTGTTGTATTAGTAAACTGCAAGGTTCATGTTGGCCCACATTCTTTTCAATCTAAGTTGTGAAGTACAAGAAAAGAATACCTGGTTAATTCATTACCATGTAGTTTTTTCAGTGAAACACAGCAGTGTAATGTGATACTGTTCAACAGATACTCGGAGGGCATCCAAAGAAGGTGTAACCATATCATTTTGGTAATTGTCCACAACTCCCTGACCTTTTGAGTGGATTACCTTGAGCATAGGAAGATCAGGTGACTGCGCAGTCATCCTTTCTAAATGCTGAACATTGAGTGCCACAGCAATTTGATACAGTTTTTGATCAGCACAGCCACATCTATATTAACAATTGCAATATAAAAACTTGGAATTTTTAAAAATGCTGCATAAATTGAAGTTATATGGGATTGTGATATAACCAGTCAATGGATAGTGTCATATATAATCAAAAGATCACAGAAATTTGTACTTAGTTATTCAATCAATGTAGTCTGGGGAAATTATTGTGACTGGGGAGAAATCATGTATGGTGTTCCCCAAGGCTCAATCTTAGGTCCACTGTTGTTCCATATGTATGTAAACAATCTTCTACCTAATATATAAGGGGCAGTCAAAAGGAAACGAGCTGGAGGCATATTTACAGAAACCGGTTCCTGTATGTTAGAAGTATTGACCCTGGCTATTGAGACACTTGTCCCTCTGTGACACAAGGCAGTGAATGGCTGTCTCATAAAATTCCCAGGGCTGCGATGTGAACCAGTTCTGTACGTACAGTTGGATGTCGTTGTCTGAGGTGAATTGTTTGCCTCCCCAGATCCTTTTTAAGGAGACCAAAAATGGTGTTATCGCAGGGAGAGATTCACAACAGTGAATGCCCAGCATTACTCGCAAACTTTGACCACCCTTCACCTAATGACAAAATCAAAATGACCAGGCAGTCTCATCCGTGGGGTCATTCTGCTCCACGTCAATGCAAAGCCTCATACGGCCAACACAGTTGCTCAACCACCCTCCATACAGTCCAGACCTTTCTCCTTGTGATTACACCATTTTTGGTCTCCTTAAAAACGCTCTGAGGGGCAAACGATTAACCTCGAATGACGATGTCCAGCTGTACGTGTGGAACTGGTTCACATCGCAGCCTCGGGAATTTTATGAGATAGCCATTCATAGCCTTGTGTCAAAGTGAAACAAGTGTCTCAACAGCCAGGGTCAGTACTTCTAACATGCAGGTACTGGTTTCTGTAATTTTGCCTCAGACTCATTTCTTTTTGAACACCCTCTATACAACAAGCAGAATTAGTTCTTTTTGCAGATGACACTAATATTGTAATCAATCCAGGCATATACACAGAAATGGAAGAAATAGTAAACAGTGCTCTTAAAAGTATCATTGTCTGGTCATATTTGTAAGTTAATAAAAAAAATAATGAAAAAGACCTTATAAAAGTTCAGCATGTAACCATATTTTCAAATTAATTTGTGATGTGAATGTAAAAGATGCATTCCACATCATTACGACTTCTCATGCAAAATGATCCATGGAAAGTGAAACCAATTAACTACTTAATAATTGCTGTGTTAAAAGTGGCAAGGTTGTTAACTATATAGGGAGTAAATTAGGTGAGGTGAGATGTGCTAAAAGGTGTGACGAGATTGGGAGGTACATAATAATAAGATGGTGAGGAAAGTGTGTGTTTCACTTTAGGATTTTTGACTTAACAAAAACTCTTCCAGAGAAATGTGTCGTTTCATTATTATTGTTGTTGTTGTTGTTGTTGCAAAGACAGTTTTTCCTGAAAGATGCTACAGTATGTGAATATTAATTGCCGCACTTTTGTACAGCCTATGCAACAAATTTCAATACATTGAAGTGTACAAAAATTAATACATGCGTAATTCATCTCACTGTACATATACTAGAAACAACAGATCAATGATACCTACATTATGGTCAAACACTTGTGCAATGAAGGTGCCATAATTAATCTAAGCATATCAAGTGTCATCATTTGTAGTACTCGCTCAACCAGGCATAGGAGTTAAAGTGCAAATGAGAGAAAAGATTTCACTGTGATTGCATACGTATATGCATTGTTAAGATTTGTTTATGTAAAACCATTGTTCTATAGACTTTTGGTTAGAATTTCATATTATGCTTTGGTTCATTTGTGGCATATGCTTGTCTGTTACAGCAGTTTGGCGTGCAAGCAAAAGAAGCAGTTCCTGAGGAAACATGTCACATTCAAATGGTGGAAGATGAGTCCTCCAACAGTATTTCAACATAATGCTAGTTGCTCAGCTTAACCATGGAGGCCTATCTTAAGTTATGTAACCTTTATGTGACACTGTATTTATACCCTGACTGTTATGCATCTGCTGCTGTCTATGGTTCTGATGCCTTGTTTAATAACATTCTGACATTTGTGCCACTGTTTAAATAACATCAAAGGAATGTGCACTGGTGATAAAAGAGCCATTGTTAATATGAGTGTAGAATTTTCTGGATTCGCAAAGTTTGTTGGTTGTGGTCGGAAAATCAGTCTTTGACTTCTTTTGATATCACCACCAAATCTGGCACCTAAACAGAGAACTTTCCTGTAAATGAAGAGGAAGAATGGTCTACATGCATCCTAGTCCTGTGAATGTCCATTTCGAATAAATTGATAGCACAAAAGACAGAAAACCACAATGGTGTTTTAGAATTTAGTAGCTTATTATAAAATATTAATAGACCTGCATTAACTGAAGATGTACTGAGCCTTGATTGAAGATATGTGCTATGGCTGAAGAAAATGCTCCTCACTCGTGCCTGACTGTTCTCTCTCTCTCTCTCTCTCTCTCTCTCTCTCTCTCTCTCACACACACACACACACACACACACACACACACACACACACACACACAAATAGCTATCTGAGGCTGGAGAAGTGCATGTACAGTCAGTGAAGATACATAAAAATTACAAAAGAGAAAATAATTTAATGTTTGATGTTGTGTATTTATTTCCACTTGAACTGATTTAAGACTTATGAATAAAGCTGTGATTATTTTGCTACCATTATCTGTCAATCACAACTGGTACTTGGTGTTTCTCTTGTCAGTAACAT
Organism: Schistocerca nitens; assembly: GCF_023898315.1. Classification (NCBI taxonomy): domain Eukaryota; kingdom Metazoa; phylum Arthropoda; class Insecta; order Orthoptera; family Acrididae; genus Schistocerca; species Schistocerca nitens. The sequence continues at coordinate 318,789,566 of NC_064617.1, read as the reverse complement.
TTCAAGTAAAATTCCATATAGAAGCTGGTGGCAAAAGGCTTTCTGACCGCTGTTTCTGCTACAATGTAGATATGAAATAAGATTCTATATTTCCAGAAATTTTCATTAAACCATTAAAAATTTGCAGAATTCTGTATAAAAGATAATACAGAGTTATTTATTTTTGACATGTCCGCATTAAATCTGGTATGAGGTGGTGTCCACTTAGTGTTGATTATTCAGTGAGAGATGTTCTCAAGTAAGTCCTGTCAATAGACAAGAATGAATGTGATACTGTAGAGCTCGGCAAATTCAGGCACAGTTGCGGGTACCCACTGTGGTTCACATCACTTGCCTGCTGCTTTCACCCTTACCCCCTCCACCCACACCCCACTCTGTCTGCCACAAGTTTCCTTTCCATCTACCTAACCCCTTTTAGCCCCATCCATTTCTCAGTCACATGTGAAACCAAGCAGCCTGCTGGCATTGTGCCATTAGTTTTGTCTATGATAATCAGATTTGTGCTAAAAAGCCAGAAATACTGAGAAGAAAATGGCTGAAGAAGAATTACTCCATAAAAGGAAAATGAATTCTTACACTTTAAACCACAATGGAAAGAAGAATATTTGCTTATTGAAACACAGAGTGCTCCTCAGTATTTGATAATTTAAAATTATCAGCAGCAAAGACATACAATGTGAAGCAAAATTTCCAACTACTTTATGATAACGTAGTCATCATTTAGAATACTATGGAAAGGAAGCCTAACTTTTTGAGCTAAGGCAGAAGAGAGACAAAGAAGTAAGTGTCCCTGTAGATAGGTGTATTATTTTTTAAAGTTATTACCATTATTGATAATGAATTAAGTGACTTTGCTCTTGATTTTCCCTGTTTTTGCCATTGATTTCATCTCCTCCTTGTGTTATGTAATTACATGAAAAAATCATGTTATCACATAGTTGTTGAAACTGTGAAAGTAGTGTCTCCTTTAAATCGGTGCAGAATTTTCTGTCCAGAGGGAATTCTTCTTTCTTAAATCAGTTCCTCTTTCAAGGCTGGTCAAATTATTTAATACAATTTGGGATTTCTATAAAAAATTACTTTGTTATATTGAAGAAATGGAAATAATATGATAGAACCAATTAAAAGGTCATATTAAAGATGTGGTTTTCTTCTAATTGGCTTTGGATGAAATTGTTGGTGTAACTGAGATTGCCCAACTTGCCACGTTTACAGGGGCAGAGGCTACTGTCACTGAATTCATCATTGTGGAAGAACTTCTTGATTTTGCCCCAACGCATGACACACCTACAGCTGAAGACACTTTTTCTTGCTTAGAACACACAATTCTCTAGCATGACCTTGGCCTGTGTCATTGCTTTTTTGAGAAAAGACTAGAAGAAGTTGGTATCTAAGAGGAAATTGGAATACACTGTTTCCTACATAGTGTTCATGTGCTGCAACATATACCAAAGTAAATGGCATCAAGGACATAATTTTAAAGACAATTAAAATACTCTGATTGCACTATTAGGGGCATGGATAATTCATATCTTTCCTGGCGGAAGTTGGCTGTGAATATGGTGATGTGTGTTATTTTTGTGAAGTACGCTGGTTGAGTAAAGGTGTTGTTCACAAACATTTTTACAATTTTGCATAAAGACTTGGCAGTCTTTCTGGATATGAAAAGAAAGCCAAAAAAAATTTGATGACCCTCAATGGATATTAGATCATGCCTGTCTGGCAGACCAGATGAAGCAAATAAATGACTTGAACACAACTTTGCAGAAGAAAATATTATTACCAAAGTATTAGACACCATTTTGGCTTTCTGGAGACAATTACTATTGTGAGTAGGGCAGCTTTCCAAACATTAGACTGATTGTAAATGGAAAAAAGTCTGGAAGAGGGGACATTGAACAAACATTTTGATGGGTATATTATTGTAATACAGACTCTTAGTGACAGCTTTGACAAAATATATGTAGTATCTGAAATCAGTTTTAATGTGATTTTGATATTTTTGTAACTCCTTTTGCGGTGGACACTGGAGAGTTGCCTCCTGTAATTCAGTTGGAACTGACTGACTTCCAGCATTAAAAATCTTCTGCAAAAAGATTTCTTGTGAACATTTCCAAACCATTGCTTAAAATAGCTTCTTGAGTGTGCCATATGTTCAGAACTACATACTCATCATCCACATGATGATCAAATATTTCACCCCAAACATCAAGATGTTAATCGAAAGAAATTTTTAAAAATGTTCAGTGGTGTTAAAATGTGCGGACCTACTGCAAACATCATGCTTGATCGTATGATTAAATAAATTATATTAATGAAGGTTGTATGTATGTTAATAAATCTTGTTTTCTTGTGTGTGTGTGTGTGTGTGTGTGTGTGTGTGTGTGTGTGTGTGTGTGTGTGTCTAAAAATTATGGCTGAAATAAATAAATGTTATCCACCTGTGATGAGTGGGACAGCCACAGTCGCCGCAGAACCTTTACCGTCGGCAAGCTGTGTGTGCATCATCCACTCACAGCGATTCACCTGCCCGTGAGCTGCCAGTTCGGCTGCTCTTGTGCCCAGACCTGAGCTGCTGCCATGTCTTGTGGGCAGTTTTGCCACTAATGCTATTGTGTTTTCAATGGTTAGAGTATAATTGTCTTACTAATTTTGTGTTAGAGTTGACAGCCGAAGTATCTTCTGCACCAGATTTATTGTTTTAACAAATATAATTCATAGTTTCTCATCGACACTTACTCTCATTGACTGTGTGGATTTTTTTCTTTTTTACCCCCTTAACTTCATAGGTCTGCACAGCATTAGGTGCCACTACTTTGGGATAAAATGTAATTCAATAATGCTTTTACTGATTAAAAACTGAAACTTTCTTAGTACAGTGACTTGTAATTTACATGAGATTCATATCTGAAAATTATATTGTAAAGTTCTTTAGAGAGAATAATGCTAACAGAAGTCTTTAATCTTCACACATTCTTTGTGAAAAGGATGTGGCTACCATATTTTCGGTTACTTACTGAAAATCAATTCTCTTTAACTAATGATGGTAGAGAAAACAATGTTATGAAAATTACATTCTGTCCTGGATTTTTTATTGTTTGATGACAGAGAAAATTGTGAGAACTTGTCACAGGTTTTGGCATCTTTGCTGTCTACTTGACTAACCAACTTTATTTTTTCTCCAAGTAATATTTTCAACAATAGACAAGAAATATTTGAATTTATCGAAATGTCTTCTTATGGAACTGCACTACATGTTGTTGTTGTTGTTGTTGTTGTGGTCTTCAGTATAGAGACTGGTTTGATGCAACTCTCCTTGCTACTCTATCCTGTGCAAGCCTTTTCATTTACAAATAACTACTGCAACCTACATACTTCTGAATCTGCTTAGTGTATTCTTCTCTTGGTCTTTCTCTTATAATTTTTACCCTCCACACTTCCCTTCAATACCAAACTGGTTGTCCCTTGATGCCTCAGAATGCATCCTGCCAACTGACCCCTTCTTCGAGTCAGGTTGTGTGACAAATTCCTCTTCTCCCCAATTCTATTCAGTACCTCCTCATAAGTTATGTGATCTATCCATCTAATTTTCAGCACCACATTTCAAAAGCCTCCATTCTCTTCTTGTCTAAACTAGTTACCATTCATGTTTCAGTTCCATATAGGGCTACACTCCATACAAATACTTTCAGAAAAGACCTCCTGTCACTTAAGTCTATGCTCAATGTTAACAAATTTCTCTTCTTCCGAAACGCTTTCCTTGCCATTGCCAGTCTACAATTTATATCCTCCCTACTTCAACAGTCGTCAGTTATTTTGCTTCCCAAATAGCAAAACTCATTTGCAAGTGTCTCATTTCCTAATCGAATTCTCTCAGCATCACCTGATTTAATTTGACTACATTCCATTAACCTTGTTTTGATTTTGTTGATGTTCATCTTATATCCTCCTGTCAAGACACTGTCCATTCCGTTCAACTGTTCTTGCTGGTCCTTTGCTGTCTCTGACAGAATTACAATGTCATTGGCAAACCTCAAAGTTTTTATTTCTTCTCTGTGGATTTTAATTCCTACTCCAAATTTTTCTTTTGTTTCCTTTACTGCTTGCTCAATATACAGATTGAATAACATCGGAGATACGCTACAACACTGTCTCACTCCCTTCTCAACCATTGCTTCCCTTTCATGTCCCTCGACTCCTATAACTGCCATCTGGTTTCTGTACAGATTGTAAATAACGCTGACGAACATCTTCAAAATCTCCGCGCACTTTTTCATGTCTTACACACTGCCAGTCTTAAGTGTAATCTTCAGAAATCAAAATTTTTTCAGGCATCTATCAAGTACTTGTGATTTCAACTCTCTCGGGATGGTAGTCTGCTTCAGCAAACTGTCGCTGCGATCGATGCCCTTCCTCGCCCTACATCTGTTAAGGAACTGCAGGCCTTCTTGGGGAAAATAGCATTACTATCACAAGTTTTTACCGTCTGCTGCTTCGGTGGCTCAGCTGTGTGCATCGCCTGTTGCATAAAAACGTGCCTTTTCACTGGTCCGCATCATGCGATGCGGCTTTCCAGAAATTGAAGACTATGCTGAAACAGGCCTCGTGCCTGGCTACTTATTGACCTGGCCAACATCTTGTTCTTGCCACGGACGCCTCTCAATACGGGGTCGGTGCAGTCCTTGCGCACCGTTTTCCTGACGGTTCTGAACAACCCATTGCTTATGTCTCCAAAATGCTCACAGATGCCCAACAAAAGTATTCGCAAATTGAAAAAGAAGCTTTGGTCATTATTTATGCTCTTCATAAGTTTGGTGTTTTTCTTTATGGATCCAAATTTCATCTTGTTATGGACCACAAACCACTTGTTTCCTTGTTTCATCCGTCAACCTCACTTCCCGACAAGGCTGCACACTGCCTCCAGTGTTGGGCTCTTTACTTGTCTCGTTTTGATTATGAGATTCATTTCCGGCCGACGGCTCAACATGCGAATGCTGATGCACTGTCTCGCCTTCCCATGGGTACTGATCTGGCATTCGATAGGGACCAACTTTTGTGTTTCCACCTGGATGTTGCCGAGCAGTGGGTTGTGTACAGGTTCCCCATCACCGGGAACTGGCTGGCGGCTGCTACGGGTTCTGACCCTACCCTCTCCTGGGTTGTACGCTGTATTCTGAAGGGTTGGCCAGATCGTCCGTCCACTAAGACTTCTGATCCGTTGCGGAACTACTACGCTTTGCGTTACCGCCTCACAGCTAGGGATGGTGTTATCCTGCTTTCCACCAACAATGCTTCGCCGCGTGTTGTGGTACCTGCGTCTTTGCGTGCTTCGGTCTTACACCTCCTTCACCAAGGGCACTGTGGTGTGTCTCACACAAAACCTCTGGCGCACTGTCATATGTACTGGCCCAGCATCAACTCTGAAATCACACACATGGTCGCTGCTGCAGCCCTTGTGCGTCGCAGGCTGCCGCCCCGAAGTCATCTTTGTCACCGTGGCCTTCGCCTGAGAAGCCCTGGGAGTGTATTCATGCTGACTTCGCGGGACCCTTTTTAGGTACTTATTGGCTTCTCGTTATTGATGCCTACTCTAACTTTCCTTTCATTGTCCGTTGCACGTCGCCTACCACCGCGGCAACCACCAATGCTGTAGCTCGCATTTTCTCTTTGGAAGGCCTTCCCTCTACTCTTGTTACTGATAATGGTCCTCAATTTGCCTCTTTTGCGGATTTTTGTGCCCGTCACAGCGTCATGCATGTCACGGCCCCTCCATTCCATCCACAGTCAAACGGTGAGGCTGAACAACTGGTCTGCCCATTTAAGGCTCAGATGAGGAAACTCCTGACTTCTTCTGCTGATGATGCACTTCTCCAATTTCTGGCTTCTTACCGTTTCACCCCCATGGGCGACCACAGCCCGGCTGAGCTCTTACATGGCCGACAGCCCCGCACACTACTTCTTCTGCGGTCTTCCACCTCATGGCCGCGTGTGTCTTCGCTTGGCCGGTTCACCGCCGACGACCTTGTATGTGTACGGGGATATGGCAGGCGGTAAAATTTGAGTCCTTACGACACCGTGGCCAACACCTGTATGAAATCCAGATGGACACAGGTGTTGCAGTGCGTCATTTGGACCAGCTTTGGCCTCGTGTGCTGGCAATGCCTGTTCCGGATGCTGCTACACCACCTTTGGCTCTACCTGATGCTCGGGATACTGGAATCTCTCATTACTCACAACGCAGTCCTCTCACCATCATGTCGGTGCTAGCACAAGAACTGACGCCACCAGGAGACGTGCCCAGCCAGGAACCAGATGACCATCAACTGTCGGAGCAACTCTACTCGCCTCCTTCTCCTACGGATGCAGACACATCGCCTGTGTCTCCTGTTATAACAACTGGACTTGCCGCAACGGGTAGATTGGTGCATGGGGTCCCGGCAGATTTGACCCCCACATCTCCTGTCATCTCAACCTGTTATCATCGGGGACACTTCCATCCGTACGGGAAGCCGCCTCCTCGAGACTTTGCGGCCAGTCAAACAACACCTATGGGCATTAGCAATCTACAGGCCACCTCCATGAAGACCTGTGCAAAAAATTCAAAGAGGGGAAAAGTGTCGTGACTCGCCGATCTTTCAAAGTGCTGCCGCACAGTTACGCGCGTCCTCTGCATGCGGCGCTGTCTGCCAGCCATGCAGCAGCAGCGCCACCTAAGCGGCCAGCCAGCCAGTGGCCACTAGATTTGGACTCAGTTATGTTTTGACTGTTAAAGTGTACACATGTTTACTTGATCTGTGACTTTCATGTATTGCGTCTTCCTTGAAATATATTTGTTCTGGAAGTTATTACAATTTGTTTGACAAATACTTCTACTCCATATAATTTTTTAATGTGTATAATGCACTTATGTGGGTGTCTTTTACTGCAGTTCGATGTAAATCACTGTGCATAAAAAAAGAATTACTGGTAGCAAACACTAATGCAAAAGACTATTGTAAAAATTATCAGTATGTTATATTTTTCAGTCTCAAAAGGCATTATGAGTTTAAATTAACTCGGGGGCCACAGCACAGTTGCGACACCTAAGGATGGGCTTATGAGAGCCCGAAACTGGTCATGATAATAAAAGAAATTTACAACTGAAGCAGTATTTTCAACCTCTGGTATAATGCTCAGTTGCGGATGTTCTTCCAACAGGATTTTTTCTCATAATACTGGAGTTTTTGACAAATTTATTCAGCCACATTCTCGTGATTAATGCAACAGGCTGGGAAAAGCTTAACTTCTCTGTGGGCAATGTGTTGAACATTATAGTCTGAATACTTCACAGGCTACATATTCCTGATCAATAAAAGCTAGGAGGTTCTCGTGTACAGTGTATGCAATTGATATGCTGACATAAACGTTTTTAAATCATGAATCTTTAAAACCAAGAAAGATCATTACTTTACTGTGATTCAAAGTCTACATTGTAATACCATCTGCCATCTGAGTCCATATCCAAACCGTCTGATTGTAAATTTAGGTTGATGATATGGTCAAGGCTTTTATTGATCTTCACCTCATTGCGAAAGTCTTATTTCTGAAACTGTTCAGCATGACACACACAGTTTGCCCACATTGAAGGGGGATGCTGTCTACTGCTTCATGCACAAGCCTTTCAGGATCTGTTATCTCGCATGTTTTGTTTTTTCCCCCACATAGCTTATAATCTGTGCACAAATTAATTTAATCAGATTATACTGAAAGTAATATTTAAATAAATGCAAAACTGAGTGACCACATTCACATGCAAGAAAGTCAGATTTGTACATTCTATAACGTGACTTTTATAAATTAATGAGTTGCAGGAGTTATGCACGAGTCCGACGTATATTTTCCGGGATATTTTTATTTTGCAGCCACAGCACAATATCTCCTTTCCTGGTACTCATACTTGGTCATTTCCCCATAATAGCTGAATGATGACTGCCACGGTAATTATAATGACTGACTTCGAAGCTAGGTACAGCAAAAATTGTTCAGTGAATCACTTCTTGAAAGTGACAGCATTCATTTCCAAACGGTAGTCTCTACTGTTTTCGTTACACGTAAACACAAGTTTACTCTTGGAAACCAAATCAGAAGAAGAGCCAGCATGCAGAATAAGTATCCGAGAACCTTTTCCTAAGGGAACTTTAAAACTGCCAATACCATCATTTATTTTCTGGCAGGTGTGCATAGAATGATTGTGATTCACCCATGTTTCATCAAGGTAATACATTTTAGAACTACCTGCTCCTCCTGTATCATGTGCATCTTTATAACAGACATTGTTCATGCTGCTTCTTTCAATTAAACTCTCTTCTTAACATATTTTAAACCAATGTATTTTAAAATTCTTTGCATTGACAAAGCACTACCTTTGAAGCCAATTTTTTCAGACATAATTCTAAAATGTTTCTGTGATGTTGGGTATTCCCTTCTTATATACATTTCAAACACAGAGTGCTTAATAACATCGTCGTCAAAACCATCTATTTGTGTTACAGGTTTCTTGCGATTTTGAGGATTTTCAGGCGACACTAAAATAAATTTTCCTGAGGTTTCTTCAGCTCCAACACTTTTGATTACTATACTCTGTACAGTTCTTTTGCTGATACGTGCTTCTGCAGTTCATTCTTGAGTCTTCAAAATGTCAAAAACGGAAGTGTCGCTTTCTGGTTCACATTTGAAGAAGTTGTAAATGCGGGACATAAACCACCTCGCCTGCTTGTGAAACATCTACATCTACGTGATTACTATGCAATTCACTATGAGGTGCCTGGCAGAGCATTCACAAAACCACCTTCAAGCTATTTCTCTACTGTTCCTCTCTCGAACAGTGCGCAGGAAACCTGAACGCTTCAGTCTTTCCGTGCGAGCTCTATTTTCTCTTATTTTATTATGATGATCATTCCTCCCTATATAGGTGGGGGCCAAAAAAGTATTTTCACATCCTGAGAAGAAAGTTGGTGACAGGAATTTCGTGAGAAAAACCCCTTTGGTTTGATGATTGCCACCCGAATTCATGTATCATATCCATGTCAGTATCTTCCCGATTTCGTAAAAATACGGAATGAGCTGTTCTCCTGTGAACTTATTCGATCAGTCCTATCTGCTGTGGATCCCACACCTGATAGCAGTACTCCAGAAGAGGGCAGAAAAGCCTGTTGCATTTTCTAAGTGTTCTACCAATAATCACAGTCTTTTTTTGCTTTCCACAGAACATTATCCATGTGACAGTTCCATTTTAAGTTATTTGTAATTGTAATCCCTAAGTATTTAGTTGACTTTACAGCCTTTAGAATTGAGTGTTTTATCCTTTAAACCAAATTTAGCATATTCCTTGTAGTACTCGTGTGGCTTTTCGTTATTTAGAATCAATTGGCACTTTTCTCACCATACAGATATCTTGTTTAAGTTGTTTTCTAATTTATTTTAATCTCTGATGACTTTATAAGATGGTAAATCACAGCATCATCTGTAAACATTCTAAGTGGACTGCTCAGATTGTCTCCTAAATCATTTATTAGATCAGGAACAGAGGGGTGCCTATCACACTTCCTTGCCAATGCCAGATATCACTTCTGTTTTACTCAGCGATTTTCCATTAGTTGTTACAAACAGTGATCTTTCTGACAGGAAATCTTGAATCCAGTCACACAACTAAGACAATACTCCATAGGCACACAATTTAATTAAAGTTGCTTATGAGTAACTTCACGTTTATTGCTGTCACATGACATTTTCATTTGGAAATCACACTAAAACATTTACAGATGCAGATTCACAGGTATACTCCTACAAGAAAGTAACATAAACATTTGAATGAATAATTTGGGTGCTTTGTGAATGAAACTACATTGTTGCAAAATACGGGAACAGTGCAGCATGCAGGAGAGAGATTCTTGCAATCTAGATTGTATCTCATGGCTAGCTGCTCATACAGGGAGTGAATCTTACTGGCTGCTAGCAGTTAGTGGAAGGGGATGTGCAGAATGGCTGAAAATAGGGCCGCCTTCAAACATGACGTTAACTATAGTTGTTAGTACCAGTTTCTGTCTCGTGTGATTTAATTTTTTGTTCTTGCTCAGTTAAGACATCACACACAGAGTTAGTATGCAGATTTTTTTGTTGCCCAACGGTGAAATTCTATGAGCAGTGTGGGTAAATATGTACGCAAGTAAAAAAAGGATTTTAAGTGAAATCTCAATGTAGTCAGAAGATGTCTTATGAAAGGTATTCAAGGTGCTTGTGCCATTTTTATGCACTCTCCCATTAGAACATCAAAACTATTTTGCTGTGATAAAAGTACAAAATTGTCCCATTATACCCAGAGCTCACAAAAGTCGCGGGATACGTTCTAACATCTTGTCAGATGTCCTTTTCCCAGCATAGTGCAGCAACTTGACATGGCATGGACTCAAAAAGTTGTTGGAAGCTCCCTACAGCGATATTGAGTCATGCTGCCTCTATAGCTATGTGTAATTGCATAAGTGTTGCTGGTGCAGGATTTTGTGCATGAATTAACCTCTTGATTATGTCCCTTAAATGTTCGGTGGGATTCATGTTGTGCAACCTGGGTGGCCAAATCATTTACTCAAATTGTCCAGAATGTTCTTCAAACCAATCACAAACAATTGTGACCTGATGACATGGCACATTATCATCCATAAAAATTCCTTAAATGGCTGTGAATATTCTCCAAGTAGTCAAACATAACCAGGACCAGTCCATTCCATGTAATCACAGTACACACCATTATGGAGCCACTGCCAGCTTGCACAGTGCCTTGTTGTCAGTTTGGGTCAGTGGCTTTGTGAGGTCTCCGCCACACTCGAACCCTACCATTAGTTCTTACCTACTGAAATTGGGACTCATCTGGTGAGGCGTTGCTTTACAGTCAACTGATATGGTCAGCCGATATGGTCACGAGCCCAGGAGAGGCACTGCAGGCAATGTGCTGTTAGCAAAGGCAGTGTGCTGTTAGCAAAGGCCCTCATATCAGTCATCTGCAGCCATAGCCCACTAATGCCAAATTTCTCTGCACTGACCTAACATGTTGTTGTTGTTGTTGTTGTTGTTGTTGTTATTGCAGTCTTCAGTCCTGAGACTGGTTTGATGCAGCTCTCCATGCTACTCTATCCTGTGCAAGCTTCTTCATTTCCCAGTACTTACTGCAACCTACATCCTTCTGAATCTGCTTAGTGTATTCATCTCTTGGTCTCCCTCTACAATTTTTACCCTCCACACTGCCCTCCAATGCTAAATTTGTGATCCCTTGATGCCTCAGAACAGGTCCTACCAACCGGTCCCTTCTTCTTGTCAAGTTGTGCCACAAACTCCTCTTCTCCCCAATTCTATTCAATACCTCCTCATTAGTTATGTGATCTACCCATCTAATCTCCAGCAATCTTCTGTAGCACCACATTTCGAAAGCTCCTATTCTCTTCTTGTCCAAACTATTTATCGTCCATGTTTCACTTCCATACATGGCTACACTCCACACAAATTCTTTCAGAAACGACTTCCTGACACTTAAATCTATACTCGATGTTAACAAATTTCTCTTCTTCAGAAATGCTTTCCTTGCCATTGCCAGTATACATTTTATATCCTCTCTACTTCGACCATCATCAGTTATTTTGCTCCCCAAACAGCAAAACTCCTTTACTACTTTAAGTGTCTCATTTCCTAATCTAATTCCCTCAGCATCACCCGACTTAATTCGACTACATTCCATTATCCTCGTTTTGCTTTTGTTGATGTTCATCTTTCATTCTCTTATATCATCTTATAATCCAACATATGTTCATCGTATGTCTCACATTGATTTCTACAGTTACTTCACACATTGTTGCTTGTCTGTTTGCATTGAGAACTATATGCAAATGCCGCTGCTTTTGACAATTAAGTAAGGTCGGGAGCCACTGTATTGTCCATGGTCAGAGGTAATGTTTGAAATTTGCTATTCTCAGGACACTCTCTGACACTGTGGATCTCGGAATATTGAATTCTGTACCAGTTTCTGAAATGGAATGTGCCACGTGCCTAGCTCCAACTACCATTCCTCTTTCAAAATCTGTTAATTCCCATTGTGCAGCTGTAATTGTGTCAGAAACCTTTTCACATGAATCAGTTTAGTACAAATAACAGCTCCACCAATGCATTGCCCTTTCATACATTCGTTCACGACACTAATGCCATATGTTTGATTGCACATCACCGCCCCATGACTTCTGTCACCTCAGTGTATACTGCTGCGCTGTCACTGATGGGCCCTACTTAATCAAAACAAAGGTCATTTGTTGGGCTAGACCTCGTTACATACCAATAGAGATACAACCATTTAAAACTTTCTGTGACAGTGCTAAGCTATCAGCAAGAGTAAAAAGGCACTGTCAGAAAGTCTCACTTGGTAACAAACTATCACTAATCATTCTGTGAAACATTTTTCTTTCTGTGACTACTTCACGGTTCATGCGATTTGGGTCCTCCCACCAAGCACCATTGTTTCAGAGATTATTACTCTACAGTAATCACTGATCTGCACTGTGAAATCACTACTTTTCTATACTTTGCAACTTCACTTGTCTCTCTTTTTACAGTTGGGTGCTTATCATTACGTAGTATTGCATATGCCTCTGGCTTGAGTCAGCTATTATTCTTTCTGTGACTGAAACTGTCCACACTCCAGTTATTTTTAGATTTTTTTCCTGCAGTCTGCTTTTTTTCCTGTGACCCTGGAAAACTTTGATTTAACCTTTTCTTATAACAATTTGTCATTTGACTTGACTGCTATAATCTTCTGTTGTAATAGTGTAGGCTAATATTAAATTAACTGTTATTTCTTAATGTGAGTTAAGATAAAATACAGTTCACAATACACTACATAAAGTGTGCTTCACATTAATATATACACTTGAGTATAACATTGTGATTTGATGATGTGTCTGTTTATAATGAGCAGCTGTTAACAATAAAGGATTCTGATAAACTTTGTGCAGCTGGCAGTGGTAAGAACTGTATAATACTGCCTTCATTAGTCAGAATATTAGGGTTGGGGGATGAGAAGTTATACATTGGGAGACAGCATAAAAACAATGGCCCATGACAAATAATAACAATGTATCATCACCGTAGTAACACAGTGCATTTGTCTTGAATAAATTTTGGAAATTGTTTAAACTTTATGTATGAAAATATAAAAGTGAATTAACACACAATCCACAGATGGCTCTTGCCAGATTATTTCCTGGACTGTCTGCAGCAAGGAAGATCTTTCAGATCCCTCTCTGTCAAAAAATATGTATGTATGTATATGTATATATACTGTTGTCTTTAAGATTTTCATTGATATTTTACAATTTATAGCATTGTTCAAATTTGTTTTCATAATATTATAATCAGCACACTGCTTTTAAACTGTTGAACCTGACATCCACTGCCCCTGTAATTCAAAATTGCAAACCACGTCATTAGAGTTTAACCGTAAACAGAATATTGAATATTTCCACATAAAAAATTGACAGTAGAGTTGAGTTTGTGTGGAAAAGAAAATACTGTGAAACTATATGGTTCCAAAGACCTTTTTAAGTCTCGTACATCTGTGATGTATATATGCAGACTTAAGTGCCAAATGAAAATTTGTACCAGGGCCGGGATTCGAACCCAGGCCATCTGCTCATAAGGCAGATGTGCTAACCACTATGCTACCATGGTGCTGTGGCCCTGTACAACTGCACGAACTGCCCTAGCATATGTCCCTCCTCAGTCCAAAGCCCCAGTCCCTTCTCAGCCGCTGGCCTTTGTGGCCCAGCAGTTCTAGGCGCTTCAGTCTGGAACTGCGCTACTGCTGCAGTCGCAGGTTTGAATCCTGCCTCAAGCATGGATGTGTGTGATGTCCTTAGGTTAGTTAGGTTTAAGTAGTTCTAAATCTAGGGTACTTATGGCCTTAGATGTTTAGTCCCATAGTGCTTAGAGCCGTTTGAACCATTTTGAACTTCTCAGCCCACTTGGTATTCCCCCCCCCCCCCCCCAAACTCGAACAGTATTGCAGTCTGCATGTTTACAACATGGATCTTTGATCTTTGAGACTCAAAAAGATCTCTGGAACCACATAGTCTCTTTTTATAAAGACCTATGCCTGGGTTTCAGGCAGGATCCCTGTTTTCATTCGATGTTGTGTTTCTACTCCAATGCAGTTGGAGAGCCTGTGCATTGCAGCTGGAGAGCCTCTGCATTGCAGTTAGAGTTTAGGAGGAATACCAAGTGGCTGAGGTGTGAATGGGAATTTGGATTAAGGAGGGAGGCATGCTAGGTAGTCTGGCAGTTGTGCAAAGCCACAATGCCAGAATGGCTACTGGATAGCATGCATCTGCCTAGGAAGCAGGAGACCCTGGTTCGAATTGTAGCCTTGGTACAGATTTTCATTTCTCACTTCAGTTTGCGTATGCAGATCATAGAAAATACTGTTTGTACTTTATAGATATAGCCCATTTTTTCAGTCATTTTTCCAGAAAATAATCATACCACATTTCTTCCATTTAACATACAAGTAAATGTATAGGTAAGGAAGAGCTACATAGTGTAATTTGAAAAATTAACACATTTGCTTTGTATTTAGTAAGACAAGCAACTACAACCACGATCCTGGCTTTTCAGTCAAATTAAATTCAGCGAAATAATTGTGGAACAAATCAGTGAACTTCAGTGACACAAAATGATATTAGTAAACTCTGTTCAGAAATGATGAATTTGCAGTGTATGTATGTTGTGACAAATGAAAATTTCTGCCCGGCTGTTGTAACCCAGGTTACCTGCTTATTGCAAATAGTCATCTTAATCAATTAGACTATATGAGTGGATCACTCAGACTGGCTCAAACATTCAGTGCCACTTGTGGTTTTCTACTGCTTTTCTGAACAGAGGCACTCTTTTTGGGGATAATATCAGAGGAATACATATGATGAGGACTATGGCTCACACAGCTGTAGGGATATGCATCAATGAAATCCACTGAAAGAAATTAATGGAATCAATTACATGAAATTGTATCTATGAAACTGTTCAGAAATACTTGACCTATGACATACTGATTGTCATGATTTATTAAAAAGTTTTCCAGACAGCTATTCGAACTTAGTGTGTCACAATTTTTTATTGTCTGAGTTCCATTTCCAGTAAGGAAGCTGCGTTTATTATGGAATGGCATTGGAAGTAATATTCTATGTGAATAAGATTTCTGTGGCTGAATACCTCTCTCTGTGTTCACAGAGAAAAATGTAGTGCCTTTCAGCTGTGCCCTAAAACCCATTTTCTCTTGTGTGATTCCACCATATTTCGTATCTTCAGGAAGTAATTGAGAACTACTCTTGCACTGTGTGTCATTAGTATGCATCATATATCATTGAAGATTGCCCCACAAGCCATTAATTTCTATTATCAGCCACACTAAAGATGAGAAAATACGCTTACCAGTCACAGCTATTTTCAATTCACACAATCTGAAAATTTATGTACTGATCCTGTACCCAGGTTGTGTCAAATTAGCTGTCAAAAAAATCTTAAGTAGAAAGATCAGTCTCATGTATTGGTACCTGGAAAAAGTATTTTTTCGTTTTTAAAATAAACATTTCAGAATATAGATCCATAGCAAATTCTTCTTATTTAGGTCACCTTGAAAATGAAACAAACGTGTTTAACTTTATGTATATAATAAATTTAATTTGTAAATTTAATTCATTGATAAACAACTTCAGTGAGTCTCTGCCAGATGAGTAATCACAGAAATGTTAACTGCTTTGCAGCAGAAAAGCAGTAATCCCTTTAGATACGAGGGTGTTTTTTAGAGAGAATTAAAACCTGCTCTTTACTTTGTTTTAATCACCAGCAACTTATGTTGTATTTTCTGAAAGAAAATCAGAATTGTCATGGAAACTAAAATGTTGTTTTATAGCTTGTACCCCTCCTAATCTTCAAACCTCTACTCGATCTCCATAAATAGTCTTGCATTTGTTATTCACGTGTTCCATGGGTCGCAATTCCTGCATCTTGCTATGATTTAAAACTAATCTGTTTTGCCGTCATAGTAAATCAGCCTCAGCAAAAAGTATAGCAACATACTGACTTTTAGGATGTTTTTTAAAAAAATACCAATGCTCCCTTCTCTCTCTCTCTCTCTCTCTCTCTCTCTCTCTCTCTCTCTCTCTCACACACACACACACACACACACACACACACACACAGATATATATATATAAAAACAAAGATGATGTGACTTACCAAACGAAAGCATTGGCATGTCGATAGACACACAAACATACATACAAAATTCAAGCTTTCGCAAACAATGGTTGCTTCGTCAGTAAAGAGGGAAGGAGAGGGAAAGACGAAAGGATGTGGGTTTTAAGGGAGAGGGTAAGGAGTCATTCCAATCCCGGGAGCGGAAAGACTTACCTTAGGGGGAAAAAAGGACAGGTATACACTCGCACACACACACATACCCATCCGCACATACACAGACATTGTGTTTGTTTGTGTGTCTATTGACGTGCCAGCGCTTTCTCTTTCCTCATTACCTTAGCCAGCTTCATCCTGACACACAACTTCTTCACTTTTGAAGGCCAGACATACCAACAATTACAGGGAACAGCCATGGGTACCAGGATGGCCCCCTCGTACGCCAACCTATTCATGGGTCGCGTAGAGGAAGCCTTCTTGGTTACCCAGGCCTGCCAACCCAAAGTTTGGTACAGATTTATTGATGACATCTTCATGATCTGGACTCACAGCGAAGAAGAACTCCAGAATTTCCTCTCCAACCTCAACTCCTTTGGTTCCATCAGATTCACCTGGTCCTACTCCAAATCCCATGCCACTTTCCTTGACGTTGACCTCCATCTGTCCAATGGCCAGCTTCACACGTCCGTCCACATCAAACCCACCAACAAGCAACAGTACCTCCATTATGACAGCTGCCACCCATTCCACATCAAACGGTCCCTTCCCTACAGCCTAGGTCTTTGTGGCAAGCGAATCTGCTCCAGTCCGGAATGCCTGAACCATTACACCAACAACCTGACAACAGCTTTCGCATCCCGCAACTACCCTCCCGACCTGGTACAGAAGCAAATAACCAGAGCCACTTCCTCATCTCCTCAAACCCGGAACCTTCCACAGAAGAACCCCAAAAGTGCCCCACTTGTGATAGGATACTTTCCGGGACTGGATCAGATTCTGAATGTGGCTCTCCAGCAGGGATACGACTTCCTCAAATCCTGCCCTGAAATGAGATCCATCCTTCATGAAATCCTCCCCACTCCACCTAGAGTGTCTTTCCGCCGTCCACCTAACCTTCGTAACCTCTTAGTTCATCCCTATGAAATCCCCAAACCACCTTCCCTACCCTCTGGCTCCTACCCTTGTAACCGCCCCCGGTGTAAAACCTGTCCCATGCACCCTCCCACCACTACCTACTCCAGTCCTGTAACCCGGAAGGTGTACACGATCAAAGGCAGAGCCACGTGTGAAAGCACCCATGTGATTTACCAACTGACCTGCCTACACTGTGACGCATTCTATGTGGGAATAACCAGCAACAAACTGTCCATTCGCATGAATGGACACAGGCAGACAGTGTTTGTTGGTAATGAGGATCACCCTGTGGCTAAACATGCCTTGGTGCACGGCCAGCACATCTTGGCACAGTGTTACACCGTCCGGGTTATCTGGATACTTCCCACTAACACCAACCTATCCGAACTCCGGAGATGGGAACTTGCCCTTCAATATATCCTCTCTTCCTGTTATCCGCCACTCATACCTCACCTGTCATTCGACAACATCTTTGCCTCTGCACTTCCGCCTCGACTGACATCTCTGCCGAAACTCTTTGCCTTTGAATATGTCTGCTTGTGTCTGTATATGTGTGGATGGATATGTGTGTGTGTGCGAGTGTATACCCGTCCATTTTTCCCCCTAAGGTAAGTCTTTCCGCTCCCGGGATTGGAATGACGCCTTACCCTCTCCCTTAAAACCCACATCCTTTCGTCTTTCCCTCTCCTTCCCTCTTTCCTGACGAAGCAACCATTGGTTGCGAAAGCTTGAATTTTGTGTGTATGTTTGTGTGTCTATCGACCTGCCAGCGCTTTCGTTTGGTAAGTCACATCATCTTTTTCATGCCTTCGCCCTAGCCAGATTACACTCCCATATTTTATTTTCTCAGGCCTGTCTGACATTTGGCATCACCCCCAAAGGCCTCACACTTAAAGTTCCCATCTCTGGCTGCAACCCCTCTCTCCATCAGTCCCTATACCAGTTCCAAACTGAACAATCCGTTGCCCTCACCCACCTAATCCTTCACCTACACATCCACTCAGCCAATCAACACACCCGTCAACTCCTATCCTTAATAAAAGTCCTCAATCTTTCCTCTCCCACATCCACACCGGCTGTTCAGACCATTCTCCTACAGGCCAACCGCAAATTAGAACAGCATGCCACCCTCCACCGTAAAAAACTATCCAATCTCCTGGTTTCCCACCTCCGGAAAGGCAACTCACTCACCCTTCACAACCTTTCCAGCAAACCTCAACCTCCTCTCATTGCACACAAACCCAGTCTCTCCCATCTACTCAATCTCCCACTTCCAGCTCCACTCCCTCCAAAACCTCAAAATTCCAATCAACAGAATCTGGTACCACAACACCCCAATTCAGTAGTTAACCTTTCCTCCAAACCTCTCTCCCAATCCAAAACCTCTGTCCTATCCAAAGGCCTCACCTTCAGCCCCACTCCTAGCTTTAACCAAACAGCCCTCGTCAAAGATTTACTGTCCTACACCCGTACTCTCTGCTGGAAATATCACTTTGCCACGAAGAAAAATGATCCTAATCCTACTCCTAATGATCCAACTCCCCAAGACACTATCCAAATTGAACCCTGCCTGGAACAGTTCCGTCCTCCGTCACAGCGGGACCCACCTCCTCTTCCTCAAAATCACCCTCTCCTAACCTTCCAGGAATTTCTGACTTCCAGCCTTGCCTCTCAATCCTTCTTAAAAAACCTTAATCCTACTCCCAACATCACCACTGCTGAAGCCCAGGATATCCGTGATCTGAAGGCTGACCAATCCATCGTCATTCTTCCGGCTGACAAGGGTTCCACGACTGTGGTACTTGATCGTCAGGAGTATGTGGCTGAGGGACTGCGTCAGCTTTCAGACAACACTACTTACAAAGTTTGCCAAGGCAATCCCATTCCTGATGTCCAGGCGGAGCTTCAAGGAATCCTCAGAACCTTAGGCCCCCTACAAAACCTTTCACCTGACTCCATCAACCTCCTGACCCCACCAACACCCCGCACCCCTACCTTCTACCTTCTTCCTAAAATTCACAAAACCAATCATCCCGGCCGTCCCATTGTAGCTGGTTACCAAGCCCCCACAGAACGCATCTCTGCCTACATAGATCAACACCTTCAACCCATCACATGCAGTCTCCCATCCTTCATCAAAGACACCAACCACTTTCTCGAGCGCTTGGAATCCCTACCCAGTCTGTTACCCACGGAAACTATCCTTGTAACCATTGATGCCACTTCCTTATACACAAATATTCCGCATGTCCAGGGCCTCGCTGCGATGGAGCACTTCCTTTCACGACGATCACCTGCCACCCTACCTAAAACCTCTTTCCTCATCACCTTAGCAAGCTTCATCCTGACCCACTTCTTCACTTTTGAAGGCCAGACATACCAACAATTAAAGGGAACAGCCATGGGTACCAGGATGGCCCCCTCGTACGCCAACCTATTCATGGGTCGCTTAGAGGAAGCCTTCTTGGTTACCCAGGCCTGCCAACCCAAAGTTTGGTACAGATTTATTGATGACATTTTCATGATCTGGACTCACAGTGAAGAAGAACTCCAGAATTTCCTCTCCAACCTCAACTCCTTTGGTTCCATCAGATTCACCTGGTCCTACTCTAAATCCCATGCCACTTTCCTTGACGTTGATCTCCACCTGTCCAATGGCCAGCTTCACACGTCCGTCCACATCAAACCCACCAACAAGCAACAGTACCTCCATTATGACAGCTGCCACCCATTCCACATCAAACGGTCCCTTCCCTACAGCCTAGGTCTTCGTGGCAAACGAATCTGCTCCAGTCCGGAATCCTTGAACCATTACACCAACAACCTGAAAACAACTTTCGCATCCCATAACTACCCTCCCTACCTGGTACAGAAGCAAATAACCAGAGCCACTTCCTCATCTCCTCAAACCCGGAACCTTCCACAGAAGAACCCCAAAAGTGCCCCACTTGTGATAGGATACTTTCCGGGACTGGATCAGATTCTGAATGTGGCTCTCCAGCAGGGATACGACTTCCTCAAATCCTGCCCTGAAATGAGATCCATCCTTCATGAAATCCTCCCCACTCCACCTAGAGTGTCTTTCCGCCGTCCACCTAACCTTCGTAACCTCTTAGTTCATCCCTATGAAATCCCCAAACCACCTTCCCTACCCTCTGGCTCCTACCCTTGTAACCGCCCCCGGTGTAAAACCTGTCCCATGCACCCTCCCACCACCACCTACTCCAGTCCTGTAACCCGGAAGGTGTACACGATCAAAGGCAGAGCCACGTGTGAAAGCACCCACGTGATTTACCAACTGACCTGCCTACACTGTGAAGCCTTCTATGTGGGAATGACCAGCAACAAACTGTCCATTCGCATGAATGGACACAGGCAGACAGTGTTTGTTGGTAATGAGGATCACCCTGTGGCTAAACATGCCTTGGTGCACGGCCAGCACATCTTGGCACAGTGTTACACCATCCGGGTTATCTGGATACTTCCCACTAACACCAACCTGTCAGAACTCCGGAGGTGGGAACTTGCCCTTCAGCATATCCTCTCTTCTCGCTATCCGCCAGGCCTCAATCTCCGCTAATCTCCAATTTCTATTTGCCGCCGCTCGTACCTCACCTGTCTTTCAACATCACCTTTGCCTCTGTACTTCCGCCTCGACTGACATCTCTGCCCAAACTCTTTGCCTTTACAAATGTCTGCTTGTGTCTGTGTATATGCGGATGGATATGTGTGTGTGTGCGAGTGTATACCCGTCCTTTTTTCCCCCTAAGGTAAGTCTTTCCGCTCCCGGGATTGGAATGACTCCTTACCCTCTCCCTTTAAACCCACGTCCTTTCATCTTTCCCTCTCCTTCCCTCTTTCCTGACGAAGCAACTGTTTGTTGCGAAAGCTAGAATTTTGTGTGTATGTTTGTGTTTGTTTGTGTGTCTATCGACCTGCCAGCGCTTTTGTTTGGTAAGTCTCATCACTTTCTTTCTTTTTAGATATATTTTTTCCACGTGGAATGTTTCCCTGTGTTATATATGTATGTATGTATTTATATATATTCTTTGTGTGTGAGGAATGTTTCCTGAAAGTTTAGCCGTACCTTTTTGTAACACCCTGTGTGTGTGTGTGTGTGTGAGGTACGGCTTAACTTTCAGGAAACATTCCTCACACACAAAGAAAGAAAATACGTTATGTGGACATGTGTTCGGAAACCTTTTTGTAACACCCTGTGTGTGTGTGTGTGTGTGTGTGTGTGTGTGTGTGTGTGTGTGTATAATAGAGGGAAACATTCCACGTGGGAAAAATATATCTAAAAACAAAGATGGTGAGACTTACCCAACAAAAGCACTGTCAGGTCGATAGACCTGGCAGCGCTTTTGTTGGGTAAGTCTCATCATCTTTGTTTTACTTTGAAAATGCTGTAGAAATAGCACCAGTGTGCAGAATGACGTCAAATTGTAATGGAATATTGTCAGAGAAGGGGGAAAACGTATGGCAGGAGAAGGAAAAATTTATGAAAATTTATCAATAGATGGCGCTGTATGTGTCAGAATATGTAAATGAAAACACCTGTCATACGCACGACCCACTGAAGTTACTATAAACACACTGGATACACGGCTTTTCCTCCTTTTGCGTCTGTGACGTTCACCTTGATTGCCACAATGCAGGATTGTGCTTTGCTTGTGAAGCGGTATTACAAGAATAATGACTGTGCACACGTCACTCTGCAGAAGTTCCGGACACTGAAGGGTTTGAAAAAAAGCCTTGGTCTGATGACTGCCATGGGTCTGGAGAAAAGGATTCAGAAATTCTAAAAGACGGTTTCCTTGGTGTGCAACCTGGTAGAGGGAGGAAACAAATTGATTCAACATCGGTGGAAGCAGTAGCCACAGCAACTCAGGAGGAGATGAATGATAGTGGGCAAATGTATAGAGCACGGAGAATTGCCCAAACATTGGACATACCAGTCAGCATGGTGCGTAAAATCCTACGAAACATCCTTCTTTGCTATCCATCCAAAATTACCCATGTGGGCGAGTTGCTTCATGTTGAACTGCCAGCAAGAGAGACGTTTGCTTTAGAATTTCTTGCTTGCGTGGAAGTGGGCAATGATTGGCCGTAGAAGATTTTTTGGACAGACGAAGCCCACTTCCATCTGACAGTATATGTCAATACACAGAATTGTCGAATTTGGGCAACAGAAAATCCACGTGCAAATCAACCAGTACCACTTCATCCTGAAAATGTCACTGTGTGGTGTGGGTTTACGGGATCATTTATCATAGGGTCATATTTTTTCGAAGAGACAGGTGCTTCCAGTCCCGTTACCTGTGCCGTCACTGGTAACTGCTACGAGTGTCTTTTGCACAACCACATCATTCCAGCTCTCCAGCAGCATGGATGTGTGGATGGGATCATTTTTATGCAAGATGGCACAGCTCCGCACATTGCAAATCCAGTTAAGCTTAAGCAGCTGCTGAAGTGCCATTTCGTAAATGCTAGATTTATCAGTCGCCATTTCCCCACAGCCTGGCCGTCCTGATCACCTGATCTTAATCCATGTGACTTCTGGCTGTAGGGCTATCTGAAAGATGTTGTGTTCAGTGTTCTGACTGCAGTGAAGGGATGCATTGCCCAACACATACTGAACGTGACCCTGGTAACACTTCGATCAGTTGTGGAACATACTGTTTTGCCATTTCAACTTGTTGCAGAAAATGGTGGACAGCATATTGAACATGTTTTGCGCCAGTCACACGGAAATTAATAATCCAATTTGATTTTGACTGATGCTTTTTATCTGGTTTTTGGCATCAGGACAATTAAAAACCGATGCTTTTTATGTGGTTTTTAGCCTCAGGACAATTAAAAACGTATTTTTCCCATCTGATGCAATATGACCTTGCCCTGGTGGATGGGTTTACGCAACTAACAGTGTCACACCTGTATACCGATGCACAGTGAGTAGTACAGTTTGTTTAATGCCATACATACACCTTAATCATTGCTGTGTGCTTTATTTGTCATTTGTAGTTGACCAGTATTAAATTATGATAAGCCAAGTGATTGATAGTGTAATTCATTTCTCCTTCTGCTATTATATTTATGAATGTTGATGTTGTTGTTTTCAAGCTGTGATTGATTGTTGACAACAAACATCATTAGGGATTAATTTTATTGTGAGGCTGTTTTGTCAGCATGCCCAATTGTTTTTTGTCAGCATGCCCAACCATTTAAAGAGCTTTCTACAAGAGGCTTGTAGTCTACACCCTCCTTCCTACTTGAAGCTTTTATCCACATTAGTCTTTTATGAAGGTTTGAGAGGAGCAGTATTACAATAAACTTGTTAGTTTATTTAGCTTTTCATGTAGAGTTGGCTCCAGTTCTTCTTGTCTAGGGGTCTGTTTCTTGAAGCTGAAAATGTGATACTTTAGGTCCTCATGGTTGAATTGATCTAAATAAATTTGAAGATTGTTGTTTGTTGTTACATTAATACATTTTGTCACATTTTAGTATATCATACAGTCTTCTGATTTTTCACATTAACAAAGCTGAAATTACATTGTTTGCACAGAATACAAAAAATACATCCAATCACAACAGAGGCATGCATACTACTGTCTCACTCAACAGAAATAACAATATTCCAAAGGGTTCACAATTTTTCTTCACAAATGAATTTCTAGTAGTTTCTGTTACATTATTACTTTTGATTATTATTTTATAAATGAATCCAGAAATTAATAACACAAATTTTAAGTGTGCCAATTGTTCTTAATTTCAAATGTTTCAAAAAAATAATTTTAAGTGTAAATTCAGAGCTAGTACTTACCGATTATAACATCGAAAATACAGTAATTCCTTTTCATCAATTTTAGCTTGAAATGTAATGTACTGTGTATAAAATTATATGAAAGTGTTCAGAAAAGTAACTGAGATAATACTGATGTGTCCAAAATTCAAAATAATACTGGTATCGACAACTACTGTTGAGGAAAAGGAATGCTAGAGGACGCTGTCCCATTACAGGCTCTAAAGTGGACCCCACACATTATTCTTATTGCACACTACTATGCAACAAACACCTTTATCACCCAGTGATGAGTTACACCAGAAAATGTTATGATAAAACATTAGAAAATGAAATTGGGAAAAGTAAGTAACCTTTTTTGACACTTTCAGCTCCAAAACCTGATATTATCACTAACACAGAAGTCGCAGAACTTAGAAGCTTAAGATGATCTGTAATAAATGACTTCCATTTCCAGTTCTTATCAATATAAACACCTGAGACTTAAGAATATTCTCTTTCAATTATTGATTTACCCTCATGCATTATTTGTAATTATGTGGTAAGGCTTTCTGCAGAATTGAATTGCATATATTTGTTTAGTGTATTATCTGAATCCAGTGACAGTTCATTTGGAGAAGATTGCTTATTAGTTTTTCAAGAAAATATTATTTAAAACATAAAGTATACCAGATTAACATTTAAAGCAATAAAATTTAATTCAGAATTGGAGAACATTAAATATGACATTGTGCAATATTTTGTGTAGTTCCTTTCTATGTTTGTCTTTCACAAGTGACTTATGCAGGTCATTAGGGGTGGCTAAAAAAAGCAGCAACATTTGCTGAAGACCCGTATTGAGTATTCCAGGCACAGCAAAGCTAGTAGCTGGTTTTCTGTAAATAATGTAAGTTGTGTTTTTTTAATAAGCATAAAATTACATAAAATATACATCTTTTGGAACTATTAGTTCAGGTTGGTGAAGGTTTAAAAGAAAGGACAGGCCACTTAGATCCTAGAATGAGATGGATTCACCTGTTGTGCTTCATTGTTGTCTCCCCTGTGTCCTCACAGCAGGTAGATCTCTCTTATTCTGGGGTGTGAGCGATCTGCGTATACTTTTTCATCTTCTCTGACAAAACCACCTCACCTTCGCAAGGAAGGAAGTAATAGCACCAAAAGCTAGGAGAGTTTCGCACACTTTTATGTTTTATCAACATTATAAAAATTTCACTTCCTGAAGATAAGCACTAGTGAGGCATCTATATTATAATTTCATAGTTTCCAAATTTCCTTGTAATGTAAAGATTGTAGTTTAATTGGATAGATAAATAAAATCTACTCACCAAGCAGCACCATGAGAAACATATAGAGGTCAGAGAAAAGTGCAAGCTTCCAGAGCCAGTGGCTCCTTCTTCTGGCAGAAGGGCTGAAAGGGAAGGAAGTGGGACAAAGCAAAAGAACTAGCAGGCTTTAGGAAATAGGAAGAGTTTAGAAAAGTCAGCCAGAACCCCAGGCGACTTATCTCAGAGGATGAGAAGGAAAGACATTGTTGGGGACCGCGCTGGATGAGACTAAATCTGACAGCTTAAAAGTGGAAGAAAGGGTAATATGCAAGATGGAGAAGACAAAGCGTTGTGCACATGTTAACAAGAGTGGAAAGCTGAGTGCATTATATGTGGGAGGGATAGAGGGTGGAGAAAATAAAAGGTCAGAAAATTAAAGATATAGAAAACTAAAAAGAAATAAGGAAAGGAATGGTTACTGAGAATAAATACTGAGACTGAAGAAATTAAAGAAAATAATAAATGTGCATTAAGGCCAGTTGGGTAGTGAGAACCGAGGACATATTATAATGCCAGTTGCACCTGCAGAGTTCTGAGAAACGTCTGGGAGAACAATCTAGGTGACACGTGTGGTGAAACAGGTGCCAAGGCAACAACAGTCATGTTGGAGAGCATGCTCTACAGCACGATATTGTGTGTTGCCAGTATACATACTATGTTGCCCGTTCATCCTAACTGATGACTTGGCAGCAGCCATACCAGTTCTACAGCTGAACAGTTTATACATAACAGCTGGTACACAAAACATGTTGTTTTGCAGATGATTCTCCATGAAATAGTATGTTTTGCCATTTACAGGACTGATGTACATTATGGCGAAGTGTACATAGGGCAAGTCTTTCAGTGGGGACAATCACAGGGATAGAAGTCATAGAGTAACAAAATGAGAGCAGAAGGAGCATAGGAACTGACCAGAACACTGCAGAGATAGAAGGGGGACTGATGAAAAGTTATTCTGGATGTAATGGGTGAAATGTTGGACAGTATGGAGCTCATTTCAAGGCATGATTTTAGGAAGTTGTAGCCTTGTTGAAGATACTGATTAATTCATTCAAGACCAGCATAGTACTGCGTGAAAAGAGGTATACTCCTGAGTTGTTTTTTTGTAGGGAACAGCAGTACCAGGATTGGACATGAGGGCCTGGGAATCTGCTTTTGAACTAGGCTGATGGGGTAATTATGTCCTGTGAAGCAAGGCTGAGGTGAGAGTGATGGTGATGAATTGCTGTAAAGTGTCTGCATCTGAAGAAATATGTTTGCCTCAAATGCAAAGGCTCTGTGAGGGGGAATGTTTGACATGGAAAGGATAGCTATTGTGAAAGTGTAAAGGTTATTGTTTGTTAGTAGGTTTAATGTGAAACAAGTTGTGTAACTAACCCTCAGTGAGGATGAGGTTAACATCAAGGAAAGTGGCATGTGATTCAAAATAGTACCATGTGAAATTTAATTGAGAGAATGTGTTAAGAGACTACAAAAATTTTAATGGGTCAGCCTCACCATGAGTCTATATGGCAAAGATGTCATCAGTGTATCTAAATCAAACTAGGTGCGGAAGTCGGATTCCAGCAAAGCCCCTCCAACTGAGCAATGAAAAGGTTGGCATAGAAAGGACCCATTATGGTTCCCATTGCAAGGTCTCTGACCTATGTGTTTGTCTGCCCCTCAAAGGGAAGCCAGTTGCTGGTACACACAAAGTTGATTAAAGTGAGCAGGAAGGTCATCATAGGTTTAGTAGCATGTGGGTGCTAGTTGAGGTAAGATGCAGCAACAGACGGATCACATACATGGGGAATGCTGGTATGCAGGGAGGTGGTATCAAAAGTGACAAGTAAGGTGTGTGGTGGGACTGGGACAGGCACAGATTTCTGACGATCTAGCAAATGTTTGATGTCTTTAATATAGGAGAGGTGTCTTTGTACAGTAGGTTGCAGGTGTTGATCAACTAAGGCAGATATATGTTCGGTGGGTGCTTTGAAGTCAGCAACTATGGGGCAGCCAGGTTGATTGGGTTGGTGGGTCATAGGAAGAAGGTGAAAGGTGGGCGTGCATGATTTGGGTGGGGTAAGATGATCTATGGAATGGGGTGTTAGTCCTTGTGATGGGCCTGAGGTTTTAAAGAGTGACTGTAGGTCAGTTTTTATTACAGGATTGGGATGGCAGATTGATGGCAGATTCTGTACCTTTGTGTGTCAGAAGCTGACATAGACGCTCACTTAAGTGCCTCACCCCCCCCCCACCCCCCCGTAAACGATCAAACATGTTTGACAAAACCACTCTTATCTAACAATGGATTTACCAAGCAAGGGTGTACATATTCGAACTATGTTTGTCAGTTTAACCTCATTCTAAAGTGGATTCTGTTCATACTCATGAGTATTTTGACAGTAGTGAGAACAGCCATAAACTCAAACAGAGCAGTCTTGGCACTGACTTTATCACTGTGTTTGAAGACAAAGGGAATGGCTTAAAATAAAAATATACATGAAAATCTGCTGAAGGAAATATTGCTCTCAGAACCAGATGATTACCTCAACTTTCTTCAAATTGACAACGAAACTCTTAAAGCCTGTTAAGGCCCTCCTAAAAGGGCAGACTTGTCTGTCAAGTTTGCTCTTATCTGCCAACAGATGTGTGAATACAAGCCCATACACGTACCAAGAAAGCTTGTCAATTTAACCTTACTTTTGAAGCAGATGCTTTTTGTGTATGCTGTAATTTGGCACAAGTGGGAATGGCTACAAATCCAGATAATGCATTTATAACATTGATTCTGGCACTGTGTTTAAAGAGGAAGGAGGAAACCAGATGCTGGTCCTGGGAATGGTTTAAAATGAGCGAGAAATACAGACATGAAAACCTGTTAGAGGAAATGTTACAGTCAACTTTCTGCTGATGGACAGTTAAATGTTTAATAACTTGTTTAGCATTACTTTGCCCTCACACTGATAAAGAAGACACAAGTGTATCAAAATTTATTCTTTTTTACTTGGTCCTCTAATGACAGTTCATCAGAATACCACAACATGGGAACTTATAGCCCACATTGTTCATGGAAGAACTAGAGAACTACAGTTTCTTTTGTTTCATTCCACTCCAGATTGTATGTTACTGTATGTGTAAAATATTGATTTTGTTCCTAATCTCATCATGCATAATATATGACTGCGAAAGATGTGATTTCTCTAATAGTCAGTGTTGTATTGTTTTTATACTTGATCATAGATTCCATAGTTGTGTAAACTCACACTACATTGACATAAATTGTAATAAAACACACATGCAGTTAAACGATGACGCAAACAACGTCTGTCATCTTGTCAAACTTTCCATCAATCAACATTTCTCGCAAACATGTCAACCACAATCTGTGCTTGTCAGTTTGTCAAACAGGTCAAACAGCACCATACAAGGTCAAATATTTGACAAGCATAGTTACATTTGACAAAATATTTGATGTTTATGGGGGTCCTTACGTATTCCTGTCAATTCTGTACCAAAGTGATAGATCCCTTGTCCACTGGGACGGTAATGATGGAGTTATCAGTCTGTAGGGAATGAAGAGCCTGAAGTTCTGCAGAAGACAGGTTAGGGTCATGTTTTAGGGACCTGAGACAGGGTTGTGAAGCAATGCCGTATGTTAGGAATTCTTGAAAGGTTTGTTAGGGGTGACTTTGAGGTAGTGGTGGTAGATCAAGATGGGATCGTGGTCAAGAACTGTTCAAGGCAGGATTCAGTGACAGGTTCACTCTTGGAGAGCTTTTGGGATTGGGTTACAAAGTGATATTTACAAATTGACATTGCATTTGAAGGAAAGTAGGTCCTTTGCCAAAAAAGCATGATTAAATGTAGGTTTAAGGCTGAATATTACAGATAATTCAGGGGTGTTGAGTGCCTTGGATGAGAGGTTGAGAACATTGTACTGTTGTGGCTGTTACTTGCAATAGCTCTGGGAGGCAGTGAGGGTTGCTAAGAAGTTTGGCCAAGGTTGGGTTGCAGGAAAGGAGTGGTGGTTGATGTTGGGACTGTTTAGGAAACTGGACAGGGACAGGATGCAAAATATCACTGTTGAGAAAATTTAGGATTGGGTAGGTTAGCTTTCTGAGGTGAAGTCTGGCCTGTTGCTGCAATTTGAAGTTGCCTTGGCAGGTGATATCATCCAAGGACACATGAGGGGCAGGTTACTGCAGGATCATGTAGGAGGAGCAAAGTCTGCTAGAGTAGAAATTGGCAGATGAGAGATATATAAGGGGCATTTAAAAAAAAAAAAAAAAATAGCCGGAGGCATAATTACATAAACCAGTACCTGTATGTTAGAAGTATTGATTCTGGCTGTTGAGACACTTGTCCCACTGTGACACAAGGTGGTGAATGGCTGCCTCATAAAATTCCTGGGGCTGCAGTGTTAATCAGTTCCGCACATACAGCTGGACGTTGTCGTCCAAGGTGAATCATTTGCCCATCAGAGCCTTTTTACAGGGACCAAAAATGACGTAATCACAGGGAGAGAGATTTGGACTGTATGGAGGGTGGCCAAGAACCTCTCATTTGAATTTTTGCAGGAGTGCTGTGACTGTATTGGACGTATGAGGCTTTGCATTGTCATGGAGCAGAATGACCTCATGAATGAGATTGCCTGGTCATTTTGATTTGATTGCTTGGCGAAGGGTTTTGAAGGTTTGCGAGTAACGCTGGGCATTCACTGTTGTCCCGTGCTGCAGGAAGTGAATCAGAATGTTGCCATCTTGGTCCCCTTGAAAAGGCTCTGAGGGGCAAACAGTTCACCTCGGACGACGATGTC
This sequence comes from Schistocerca nitens, assembly GCF_023898315.1. Lineage (NCBI taxonomy): Eukaryota > Metazoa > Arthropoda > Insecta > Orthoptera > Acrididae > Schistocerca > Schistocerca nitens. The sequence continues at coordinate 318,759,244 of NC_064617.1, read as the reverse complement.
CAGCTGTATGTGCAGAACTGGTTAACATCACAGCCCCGGGAATTTTATGAGACAGCCATTCACTGCCTTGTGTCACAGTGGGACAAGTGTCTCAACAGCCAGAGTCAGTACTTCTAACATACAGGTACTGGTTTCTGTAATTACGCCTCCAGCTCATTTCTTTTTGAGTGCCCCTTATAGATCACACATTAGCTGGGTGAGTGCAAGAGATTGTTATATTTGAAACTGTAAAAGTGTCTGGTGTAGAGAAGGATTATGTCTGGGAACACAAACTTTCACTGTTAGATCTTTGCGAGGTAACTCCCAGCGAGAAGCAGGTTTCAAGAAACAGAACGTGAGACCTTGGTTTTGGTAGTACAATAGCATATTTTCAAAAGGAAAATGTGTATCTGCCTTAGTTGATCAACACCTGCAACCTATAGTACAAACACATCCCTCCTACATTAAAGACACTTAACTGTTTCCTAGATCAGGGGTCGGCAGTAATTTTATATGGGGTCCGGAAAATTTTTATCGAGGTCCAGAAGAATAACCTCTAATTCCTTACTAATTTTTTATTTTAATTTTTACCCACAAAATAATATGAAACACAATAGACAGGCATATTTGTATTAAAAAATCGAGAAAAAAGCTCATATTCCTTACTAATATTTTTTTTTTTTAATTTTTGCTGTCAAACTAATATGAAATACAATAAATGGGCATATTTGTATTAAAAGACCCAGAAAAAACTTATATTCTTCACTATTTTTCTTTTCACTCACAAAAAATATGAAATACAATAGACAAGTATATTTGTATTGCAAAAATCCAGAAAAAAAACAATATTAAGTACTATTTTTTATTTTAATTTTTACTCACAAAGTATGAAATACAAATGTATTAAAAATCAATGTGAGAAATTACATTCGTGTTCATGAGCTAGTTTCTGAAAGTTAGTTTCACGTGTGGAGCAGCTTATGTGAATAGTGTCATCAAGGTGGGCAGCCATTAATCCTGAATGATACTTTTTCCTCTAATAATTAATTTTTAACAATGAAATTTCACAAATATATATGGAACAAAACATAGCAGCCAGGTACATGGCTACTTTTTGCACTTTTCATATTTTTCTGGGCTACATTTATTCCAAAATTTTTCAGCAGGTGCAGTTTATAAGTTTGTTATGAAATGTCTTCCTGCAAGTGTATTACTCCATTTGGAGTAACGGCTTTCAAAAGGAAGGACAACTTCGCAGCCACATCTGTCCATTCTGAAGCTGGAGAAGCTACACAACAGCCTCTCTATCAGTGAAAAAGTAGGAATCTTGCTGCAGATTCCTTCCTAAGAATTGTCATAAAATTTGAGAGTACTGAAATGAAATGTATGTTTCAGTATTATTTTTCTATCCAAATATTGTTGGAAGTGAAAAAAAATCTTGATTTGCAATGTCTGTTTCCAAGGTATCCAGCTTGCGATGGAAAGGAGACACACTTTGTATCTGATAACATATTAATTTTCCATTTCCTTGTAGCTTAGTTTTGAGCACATTTAAATGTTTAATAATGTCTTTCAAGAAAGCCGCAGCTAGCGTACTGTGTTCATTTTCTAGTAACTCCAAATGGTTTCCTACTTCTTGTGAATCCAAGTTTTCTAAGAAAGATATTACTTCTTCCTTTATTTGCGAAAAGTGTTTAATCAGTTGACCTTTTCTTAGCCAACAATCATTGTTGCACTGTACTATGTCAGAATGCACTGAATCACACTCAGAAAGGAACTGTTTGAACTGTCTGTATGCAGAACGAGACCTTATAAAGTTAATCAGCTTGATCAACCTGCCCATTACTTCTTTCAGAGCCACACTAGGTTTTGCAAAAATGGCTGCCTGGTGAATTATGCACTGGTAAGATAGCAGCCCAGAATTCTTACCTTTGATTCTCTTTACTAGCCCTTTTTTGTTGCCGATCATCACTGGGGCCCTGTCAGTTGAAAGAGACACCATTTTATCATAACTAAGGTCTGATTTTGCCATGAAGTCATCAAAAGTCTTGAATAAATCTTTTCTGTGTGCCTTACCTTATAATGCCAATATTGTTAGCAATTTGTCCCTAAATTCTTTACTTTCAATATCCAAAAATCGCATGAAAATGGACATTTGTTCTTCATCAGCAATGTTGTATGATTCATCTAGTGCTATGGCATAGCAAGGCACCTTTTGCAGGAGTTTGAGCAAACTACTTTTATTGTCAAAAATCAAAATTTCAGTTCTTGTATTACTTCTTGCCAACAAAGAAATACCTTGAATTGCAAAAACATATTCCTTTTTCTCTTCAAAAAGTGTTTATGAAGCATCCAAAACACATGCATCACTGCCTTTGCAGATTTTTCGTGCACACTTGTAGAGTGAACTAAGGAGGTCATGCTTTTTTGTAAGAAGCTAGATATGTCTGGAGTTTTTCTTGATGAGCTTCAGTAGCCAGAGGAAAATTTTGATGCAACTGCTAATGAGCTGTTTTGTAGTGTTATTTTAAATTGGCACTTTTAACCAGAGTGACAGTTCTTTTGCTTATGAGGCAAACTGGAACAGTTTCAGGCCTATCAGGCAGCGTAAAATTATATTGCTCAGTTCACTGAATGAGGGCTTCTGTTTTCACCATCAACTTTTCACTATCAGTTTTTAGGATCCATGTTGATGCAAAAGAAACATTACAAGCCTCGATAATAACAAAATGCTCCATATGAGATTGCAACAACTAATGATGAAGAGGTGGTAAAATGTGTGTACTTTAGAGTTGTTGCCGGCCGCTGTGGTCTAGCGGTTCTAGGCGCTCAGTCCGGAACTGCGTGACTGCTACGGTCGCAGGTTCGAATCCTGCCTCGGGCATGGATGTGTGTGATGTCCTTAGGTTAGTTAGGTTTAACTAGTTCTAAGTTCTAGGGGACTAATGACCTCAGAAGTTGAGTCCCATAGTGCTCAGAGCCATTTGAACCATTTTTTTATTTTTAGAGTTGTTTTTTATAAAAATACCAGCACCTGACACACAACACATGCTGACACACTGTAAAGGAGCTACTTCCATGTCAAAGTGTGTGCTGCCACACACCACAGGAGCTGCACCACAAAGGAGCCGCTTTGTTGTCAAAGAGCGCTGCTGCCAAGTGAACTCACCCAAAGTTTCATGAAGTATTTTAAACTATCTTTCAAGTTATGAGCAGAAGAAATGGTGTTTAGATGAATATGCCTTCTCCAATGTAATAGAGGTTTCAGAGGTTGCCAGAGTCTGAAATCAATTTATACAATTTCCTTGTTCAGTAAATAAAATTCTTGTGTTGCAATTCATGTGTGCAAAGCCTTTATGTGGGTCGACATAACACGCTGCGCCAGTTGGCCATCTTACTTCCTTGCACCCTCCGCAATACAGTGCACTCTCCTACGCTGCACAGTATAGTAACTGTGTATTTAATCTGTTGTTGTTGTTGTTGTGGTCTTCAGTCCTGAGACTGGTTTGATGCAGCTCTCCATGCTACTCTATCCTGTGCAAGCTTCTTCATCTCCCAGTACCTACTGCAACCTACATCCTTCTGAATCTGCTTAGTGTATTCATCTCTTGGTCTCCCTCTACGATTTTTACCCTCCACGGTGCCCTCCGATGCTAAATTTGTGATCCCTTGTTGCCTCAAAACATGTCCTACCAACTGATCCCTTCTTCTAGTCAAGTTGTGCCACAAACTTCTCTTCTCCCCAATCCTATTCAATACCTCCTCATTAGTTACATGATCTACCCACCTTATCTTCAGCATTCTTCTGTAGCACCACATTTCGAAAGCTTCTATTCTCTTCTTGTCCAAACTTGTCATCGTCCATGTTTCACTTCCATACATGGCTACACTCCATACAAATACTTTCAGAAACGACTTCCTGACACTTAAATCTATACTCGATGTTAACAAATTTCTCTTCTTGAGAAACGCCTTCCTTGCCATTGCCAGTCTACATTTTATATCCTCTCTACTTCGACCATCATCAGTTATTTTACTCCCTAAATAGCAAAACTCCTTTACTACTTTAAGTGTCTCATTTCCTAATCTAATTCCCTCAGCATCACCCGACTTAATTTGACTACATTCCATTATCCTCATTTTGCTTTTGTTGATGTTCATCTTATATCCTCCTTTCAAGACACTGTCCATTCCGTTCAACTGCTCTTCCAAGTCCTTTGCTGTCTCTGACAGAATTACAATGTCATCGGCGAACCTCAAAGTTTTTACTTCTTCTCCATGAATTTTAATACCTACTCCGAATTTTTCTTTTGTTTCCTTTACTGCTTGCTCAATATACAGATTGAATAACATCGGGGAGAGGTTACAACCCTGTCTCACTCCTTTCCCAACCACTGCTTCCCTTTCATGCCCCTCGACTCTTATAACTGCCATCTGGTTTCTGTACAAATTGTAAATAGCCTTTCGCTCCCTGTATTTTACCCCTGCCACCTTCAGAATTTGAAAGAGAGTATTCCAGTTAACATTGTCAAAAGCTTTCTCTAAGTCTACAAATGCTAGAAACGTAGGTTTGCCTTTTCTTAATCTTTCTTGTAAGATAAGTCGTAAGGTTAGTATTGCCTCACATGTTCCAACATTTCTACGGAATCCAAACTGATCTTCCCCAAGGTCTGCTTCTACCAGTTTTTCCATTCATGTGTAAAGAATTCGCGTTAGTATTTTGCAGCTGTGACTTATTAAACTGATAGTTGGGTAATTTTCACATCTGTCAACACCTGCTTTCTTTGGGATTGGAATTATTATATTCTTCTTGAAGTCTGAGGATATTTCGCCTGTCTCATACATCTTGCCCACCAGATGGTAGAGTTTTGTCATGACTGGCTCTCCCAAGGTCATCAGTAGTTCTAATGGAATGTTGTCTACTCCCGGGGCCTTGTTTCGACTCAGGTCTTTCAGTGCTCTGTCAACCTCTTCATGCAGTATCTTATCTCCCATTTCGTCTTCATCTACATCCTCTTCCATTTCCATAATATTGTCCTCAAGTACATCGCCCTTGTATAAACCCTCTATATACTCCTTCCACCTTTCTGCCTTCCCTTCTTTGCTTAGAACTGGGTTGCCATCTGAGCTCTTGATATTCATAAAAGTGGTTCTCTTCTCTCCAAAGGTCTCTTTAATTTTCCTGTAGGCAGTATCTATCTTACCCCTAGTGAGACAAGCCTCTACATCCTTACATTTGTCCTCTAGCCATCCCTGCTTAGCCATTTTGCACTTCCTGTCGATCTCATTTTTGAGACGTTTGTATTCCTTTTTGCCTACTTCATTTACTGCATTTTTATATTTTCTCCTTTCATCAATTAAATTCAATATTTCTTCTGTTACCCAAGGATTTCTATTAGCCCTCGTCTTTTTACCTACTTGATCCTCTGCTGCCTTCACTACTTCATCCCTCAGAGCTACCCATTCTTCTTCTACTGTATTTCTTTCCCCCATTCCTGTCAATTGTTCCCTTATGCTCTCCCTGAAACTCTGTACAACCTCTGGTTCTTTCAGTTTATCCAGGTCCCATCTCCTTAAATTCCCACCTTTTTGCAGTTTCTTCAGTTTCATTCTGCAGTTCATAACCAATAGATTGTGGTCAGAATCCACATCTGCCCCAGGAAAGGTCTTACAATTTAAAACCTGGTTCCTAAATCTCTGTCTTACTATTATATAATCTATCTGATACCTTTTAGTATCTCCAGGATTCTTCCAGGTATACAACCTTCTTTTATGATTCTTGAACCAAGTGTTAGCTATGATTAAGTTATGCTCTGTGCAAAATTCTACAAGGCGGCTTCCTCTTTCATTCCTTCCCCCCAATCCATATTCACATACTGTGTTTCCTTCTCTCCCTTTTCCTACTGACGAATTCCAGTCACCCATGACTATTAAATTTTCGTCTCCCTTCACTACCTGAATAATTTCTTTTATCTCGTCATTCATTTCATCTATTTCTTCATCATCTGCAGAGCTAGTTGGCATATAAACTTGTACTACTGTAGCAGGCATGGGCTTTGTGTCTATCTTGGCCACAATAATGCGTTCACTATGCTGTTTGTAGTAGCTAACCCGCACTCCTATTTTTTTATTTGTTTTAAACCTACTCCTGCATTACCCCTATTTGATTTTGTATTTATAACCCTGTAATCACCTGACCAAAAGTCTTGTTCCTCCTGCCACCGAACTTCACTAATTCCCACTATATCTAACTTTAACCTATCCATTTCCCTTTTTGAATTTTCTAACCTACCTGCCCGATTAAGGGATCCGACATTCCACGCTCCGATCCGTAGAATGCCAGTTTTCTTTCTCCCGATAACGACGTCCTCCTGAGTAGTCCCTGCCCGGAGATCCGAATGGGGGCCTATTTTACCTCCAGAATATTTTACCCAAGAGGGCGCCATCATCATTTAATCATACAGTAAAGCTGCATGTCCTCGGGAAAAATTACGGCTGTAGTTTCCCCTTGCTTTCAGCCGTTCGCCGTACGAGCACAGCAAGGCCGTTTTGGTTAATGTTACAAGGCCAGATCAGTCAATCATCCAGACTGTTGCCCCTACAACTACTGAAAAGGCTGCTGCCCCTCTTCAGGAACCACATGTTTGTCTGGCCTCTCAACAGATACCCTCCGTTGTGGTTGCACCTACGGTACGGCCATCTGTGTCACTGAGGCACGCAAGCCTCCCCACAAACGACAAGGTCCATGGTTAATTTATCTATAACTAATCATTAAGAATCCTAATTATTTGGCAGTATCCTACTAGAAAAAGTTAAAATGGTGGTGCTCAAACAAATTGTCATCTACAGAAAAATATGGTTTTAAATAATTGGAGTAGATACTGACAGTTGCAAATCTCTGTCCTAGATCATCTGAAATCTGTGCCTATCCCAATCCTGTCACTCACCTTGCTTGTCAGCATTGATTCCACCTCACTCTACACCAACATCCCACATTTATGTGGTCTGTCTGTTGCTGAATGTTACCTCAGCCATCTCCCATCTGATTCCAAACCTATGACATTCTTCTTCCCCATGTTAATCAAATTTATACGTACCAGCAACTACTTTACCTTTGAGGGGCTGATATACAGAAAGATCAGTGGCACAGCCATGGGAACCACAATGACTTCTTCCTGTGCCAACCTTTTCACAGGTCACTTGGATGGGTTTTGCTGGGACCCATAAGCCTTCAGCCACTGGTTTGGTTTAGATCCATTGATGACAACTTTGCCATATGGACTGAGGTGAAGCTGACCTGTTACAATTGTGGTATCTCTTTATATATTCCCCCAATTTAATTTCACATGATAGTATTGTGAATCACATACCATTTTCCTTGATGCTGAACTTATCCTCACTGGGGTTCAGCTACACAATTATTTTCACATTAAACCCACTAACAAACAACAGTACTTACATTTTGACAGTTGCCATGTCAAATAGTCCCTTCCGTACAGCCTTGGCATTCAAGGCAAACCCATTTGTTCAGATGCAGATTACTTACAGCAGTACATCACCATTCTCACCTTAGTCTTCACTGGATGTAGTTACCCTACCACCCTGGTTCAAAAGCAGATTTCCCGGGCCATCATGTCCAATCCTGGTACTGCTGATCCCTCTGAGAAACAATTTAGGAGTACACCTCTTGTCACTCGGTTCTATCCTGCTCTTGAATGTATTAATTAGCTACTTCGATAAGACGATGACTTCTAAAATCATACCCTGAAACAAGGTCCATTGTGCCCCAACATTATGGCCACCACACCAAGAATAACTTTTTGCGCCCCCCCCCCTCCAGTTTTTGCATTATCCTACTTATGCATCCATTTCCCCACCCTATGGCTTCTACCCCTGTGACTGTCCCTGCCGAAAGACTTGGCTGGTGTACCCTCCCGTCATCACATATAGTAGCCTTGTAACCAGCAAAATATACACTATCAAATGGAGAGCTACCTGTGAAACAACATCTCGTATACTAGCTGTTATGTAAACACTGTTCAACCTTCCACATTGGTATGATTACCATCAAATTATCAGTTCCCCCAGAAACCAGTTTCGCAGAACTCCACAGTTGGAAACTGGCATTATATGATGTCCTTGATTCTTGCCTTGATTTACATTAATTATTTTCTCTTAATTTCTTCATGCAAGGCATTTCTTCTCAGTGACCATTTCTTTCTTCCTTCCCTTTTAATTATCTATATCTTTTATTTTCTGACATGTCTCTTTTCCCTTGTCTTCGCCTCTCCTACATACAGGGTGTTCATAATTCCAGTTTCAAAATGCAACAGAAACAGAACCACTGTACATAATGATGTGAAATTTGAACAGCATGTTGTTAATACAGGAGGAAACTTTATGGAAACAAACAAAAAAACCGAAAATTTGACCAACAGATGGTGCTGTAAGCATCAGAGTATGCATACTAACAGACCTGCAGCACACAGCTGTTCCTCAGTTTGCATCCAATATGCCCAACATGACTGTCTCCATGAAGGATCAGGCTGGTAAAAATCTTTTACAGGAATGGTATGTCCACCATTAGTCATGCAGAAGTTCCAGCCGCTTAAGACTGTGAAAAAAGGCATTGGTCCAATGTACACTAAGGGTATGGAAAATTCAAAAAGACAGGTTCTTGTGAAGTTTTATGTCTCAGAGGGCAGAAACCAGTTGATCCTGTTGTGGACTGGCCAGACAGCCAATCCACTATGACCGGTAGCCGAAAGGCACGCGTTAAGCTCACGCAGGCTGGTGTGAGGTCTGGAACAGTACAATGTCTTGAGACTAGCAAAAAAGGTACGTAGCTTCTGGAATACTTAACTTTAATCCATAATTGGTGAACATCGCTCTTGACGGTACATGCATCACAAGATAAATAGCAAATGATAATGGCGCCTTGCTAGGTCGTAGCAAATGACGTAGCTGAAGGCTATGCTAACTATTGTCTCGGCAAATGAGAGCGTAATTTGTCAGTGAACCATCGCTAGCAAAGTCGGCTGTACAACTGGGGTGAGTGCTAGGAAGTCTCTCTAGACCTGCTGTGTGGCGGCACTTGGTCTGCAATCACTGACAGTGGCGACACGCGGGTCCGACGTATACTAACGGAACGCGGCTGATTTAAAGGCTACCACCTAAAAAGTGTGGTGTCTGGTGGTGACACCACATTCCTCCCCTGCAAATCGGCGGACGGTTGTGGCATAAGGCTTCCGCCCACCGTGGAGAGGACCCCATGTTGACGTATGCTACGAGGTGGGGAGCCTAACAACAGGAGAGGCTGTGCCACCCGCACCCTGCCATTCGGTCCGAGGGGAGCTAGGAAACGCCTGAAAACCTAGTCCAGGGTGCATGCCAACATGCGGTGTATGCACCCACAGAGAGACAGGAGGGGCCAAAGGGTCGAACTCCATCGAGCAGGGGCACCCAACGGGCGAAGACAACAGATGGTCCGGAGCGGGCAAGAATGCCATGGCAGAGGACAACTGGTCACTGGAAGCGATCGGCGGCGCATGACCCAGGGAGGCGCCCGACGGTGGCAGCGACGCATCCACTGCGGGCAGTGCCGGCGGGAGAACAGGCAGCGGCGGCGGCGGCACGTCGCCATGGGGCAAAATGAAAGGCAGCGTCGGTAACACCAGGGGATGAGGCGAGCCAGTAGATGGGTCCCCAGGGCGCTGACCAGACGGCACCATCGCTGAAAGCAGACGGGGAGCGGCAGAACCCGTGCGGCGACAGAGGCGCAGCTGATTGAGATGCCGACGCACCTCACCAGAGGCCCCCAAAACCAGATACATAGCGCGGCCGAGGCAGCGAAGAATGCGCCCTGCGAGCCAACGCCGTGAACCTCGATAGTAGCGATAGTATACAACGTCGCCTGGGGCAAAAGCAGGTGTCTGCCGCTGCACAGGAACCTGATGCGGCGGATGTAGCAAAGACATCAAGGTGCGATGAGGGCGACCGTGCAACAACTCAGCCGGCGAGCGACCATCTCGGGGCTGAGAGCGATACGTGGACAAAAAGAGCAATAACGCGCCTACCCAAGAATGAGACTCGTTCAACTTCAACATCTGTGACTTGAAAGTCCTGACCAAACATTCAGCGGCACCGTTTGACTGCGGCGAAAACAGCGCGGACGTCAGATGTTGAATACCATTGGCCTTGCAGAATGACTGAAATTCTGCGGACATGAATTGTGGGACATTGTCAGAAACAATAGTCTGTGGAAGACCTTCAATGCAAAAGATAGCGGATAACGCTTGGATGGTGGCAGATGACGTCGTGGAAGACATCCGGACAACAAAAGGAAAATTACTGAATGAATCAACCAGAACCAACCATCGAGCATTCGAGAATGGACCAGCAAAATCGATGTGTAAGCTTTGCCAAGGGGTAGTGGCTTTCGGAAATGCAAATAATTTCCGCGGTGGTGCGGATTGTTGTTCGGCACACGCCATGCAAGAAGAGCACATTTTCGTAATCGCAGCATCGATTCCGAACCAAGTACAGCGCTGACGAGCAAGTAGTTTCATTCGCACTATACCCCACTATACCCCAATGGTGGAGAAGCCGTAAGACAGAGGACTGTAACGAACGTGGGACCACGACCCTGGACTGATCATTATCAGAACGCAACAGCAAAACACCATGTCGTACAAAAAGTCTCTTCTTGTGAGCCAAAAATCGGCGAACCAATGGATCCTCGATCCGTGACTTTGACAAGGGCCATTGCGTAGCAACAAAACGCAGAACGGTAGCAAGGACAGGGTCAGCAGCTGTGGCTGTAGCTACACGACGAAAATCAATCGGAAAAGATTCGACCACGTCATCGGTTTCCGCATCAATGAATATGCAAGCAAGTTCGGAGGAATCGAATGCTCTATCCTCAGCAACAGGCAAACGGGACAATGCATCGGCGTTTCCGTGCTTAGCAGTGGACCGATACAAGATATCGTAGCGGTACTGCGAGAGGAAAATAGACCAGCGAATGAATTTCTGTGCTGTACGTGGAGGTACAGGCTTGTTCGGATGAAAAAGCGATGTCAAAGGTTTGTGGTCTGTGATGATGGTAAAGTGACGACCATACAAGAAATCATGAAACTTTGTAACACCAAATACGAGAGCCAATGCTTCTTTCTCGATCTGTGAATAATTTCTTTGCACAGATGAGAGCAATTTGGACGCAAAGGCAATAGGCCGATCGTGCGAACCATCTTTGTGCGCAAGCACAGCACCGATCCCGAAATCCGATGCATCCACCATCAACAAAAGGGGTTTCTGGGGATCGAATGGCGTAAGGCAAGTATTGGAAAGCAACGCTGATTTCAACTGCTGAAAGGCGCATTCGCATTCCGTCGTCCAGACGAACGGAACACCTTTACGGCGTAAGCGATGAAGCGGAGCTGAAACGGAAGAGGCATGGCGCACATAGCGATGATAATAATTGATTTTTCCCAACACACTCTGTAGCTGCTTCAAATTCTGCGGCGAAGGCAAGTCTTGTATGGCACGGAGGTGCTCTGGACTGGGATGTATGCCTTGGGCATTGAGTACATGGCCCAGATAGGGTAAGTCACGAGCAAAAAACACACATTTGTCCTTCCGCAAGCGAAGACCATTTTGTCGCAAGACCTGAAATAATGTTCTGAGATTGGCTAAATGTTCTTCTTCCGTCTTTCCGGAGATCACAATATCGTCCAGATAGTTTGCTGCAGTAGGGACCGACGCACAAACAGTTTGTAGATATTGCTGAAACAATGCAGGGGCGGATGCACACCTGAATGGCAGTCGTTTGAATCGGTACAAACAAAGATGCGTGTTAACCACTAAAACTCGCTGGGATTCTTCGTCCACCAGTATTTGCAAGTACGCATCTGCTAGGTCCAACTTCAAAAAATATTTACCCGGGCACAGTTTGTCAAAAAGATCTTCCGGGCGGGGTAAAGGAAAAGTTGCAGTCACTACTTGGGGATTCACTGTTGCCTTGAAGTCCATGCAAAGTCTCAATTTTCCAGAAGGTTTTTGCAAAATTACTAAAGGTGATGCCCAGAGAGAAGCCTGCACATGTTCAATGACTCCTTGTGATTCCAAATCATGTAATGTTTTGGCGACCTCATCACGCAATGCGTGGGGAACATTGTGCGCTCTGAAAAATTTCGGTTGCACGTTTACTTTCAGTTACAAATGTGCTTTATAGCCCTTAGCGCAACCAAGGCCCGGTGCAAAAATGTCTTCAAACTCTTCACATAGACGAGAAACACTGTCTGAAGGCACAGTCTGGTTCACTGATAGGACCTGATTTACTATAGATAAGTTAAACACCTGAAATAAATCTAAACCAAACAAGTTCACTGCAGAAGAAGAACGAAGGACGTACAATGACACAAGTTTTGTTTGTCCTTTGTATGTTGCAAGAAGGCTGCACTGTCCTAACACAGGGATATCTTGACCTGAATAACTAGTTAACTTAGCATTTGCAGCACGCAACGGAAGTGTGCCCAGCTGTTTGTACGTGTCTTGATTGATCAGTGAAACTGCAGCTCCAGTATTGAGCTGGAATGGTATCACTTTGCCGTGAATGTCCAAGTCGACAAAAAGTTTATTGTCCTGCCAACGACAAGAGCGACTGTCTTGTGCAATGTGAACTGACACTGGTACAGAATCACTTGCGACTTGACGGGATTTCCGGCGATGTCGACGCACACTACTTGTGGGACAAACACAGTCACTGTTAGAGAGAGTGGCACTGGGCGGAGTGGAATGAACTGCATGAATTTCCATGGGCGATGGTTCACGAGCCTGAGTATTCTTGGTTCGAAACCAATTCCGGCGCGAAGCAAAGGGCCTGGAATGGTTGTGAGTGTCCGATCGGAGCTTTTTCTGGCTAACACTTTGAACATGTCCTTTTTTATTACAGAAAAAGCAAATAGCCTGGCGTGACGGGCAATTCTCACACGAATGTCTAGTAGCACACCGCGGGCATGATTTTAGCACTGCATTTGCTTGCCTGCGCGGCACACGTGGCTGAGAGCTTGGCAGCAGCTGTGCGGACGGGCACGAGGGCTGTTTACTGTTCCGTGCAGCGCACCCAGCGGGCCGGTTAATATGACACACGGCTGGTTAAGTTTCAAATGATTCCTGAGCAAAGTCAAGTGTGTCCTGCCGATCCAGTATGTCTATCACTTGTTGAAGGGAGGGATTGACTAGTTTCAAAATCTCTTCCCGTATACGAACATCAGAAACGTTCTGTGCAATTGCATCACTTACCATAGTATCTGAATAAGGAAGTCCACATTCACACTCAAAAGCATAATCCCTAGTAAGGCCTTGCGAAGTTGCAACCCACTCCCTATTAGTCTGACCGGCCGTACGTTTTGTACGAAAGAAGATATACCTTTTTGCAACTACATTGACTGATTTTTTGAAATACGCATCTAATGCAGACAAAATTTCGTCGTAGGACAGAGTTGCTACGTCGCATCGGGGTAATAATTTCACTATCACATAGTACGTCTGGACGCCTACGGATGCTAACAAAACAGGCTGCCGCTCATTACCTTGAATTCTGTAGGTGGCGAGATGGAATCCAAATTGGCGTGACCACTCCGTCCAGCTTTCCAGTGCAGCATCAAAAGGACGAAAAGGTGGTACAACTGCGTGTTGTGGCTACGGTAGCGGTCAAGCGGCGGCAGCCGCATCGTTTTGCATTGCACGTTGACCCTGGACAAGCTGTCCAAGGGCATCCAGTAAGGCCTGTGTCTGCTGATTCTGTAAGCGATAAAATTCGGACAGTACATCTGGAGATGGTGGTGAAGCCATTACTCAAGTAAATCAGTCTATCAATACGAACGCAAAATCCTCATCGTCGAACTGTTGTGGACTGGCCAGACAGCCAATCCACTATGTCCGGTAGCCGAAAGGCACGCGTTAAGCTCACGCAGGCTGGCGTGAGGTCTGGAACAGTACAATGTCTTGAGACTAGCAAAAAAGGTACGTAGCTTCTGGAATACTTAACTTTAATCCATAATTGGTGAACATCGCTCTTGACGGTACATGCATCACAAGATAAATAGCAAATAACAATGGCGCCTTACTAGGTCATAGCAAATGACGTAGCTGAAGGCTATGCTAACTATTGTCTCGGCAAATGAGGGCGTAATTTGTCAGTGAACCATCGCTAGCAAAGTCGGCTGTACAACTGGGGCGAGTGCTAGGAAGTCTCTCTAGACCCGCCGTGTGGCGGCGCTCGGTCTGCAATCACTGACAGTGGCGACACGCGGGTCCGACGTATACTAACGGACCGCGGCCGATTTAAAGGCTACCACCTAGCAAGTGTGGTGTCTGGCGGTGACACCACAGATCCAACGTCTGACAAAGATGTGGCAATAGCATTGCCGAAGGAACTTAGCAGTGACGGGTAAACATGCAATGCACAGGGAATTGCCCAAACATTGGGCATGCTTGTGAGCACAGTGCGTAAAATCCTGCTAAACATCCTGCATTTCAATCAATACAAAATCGCCCATGTTTAGGAGTTGCTTCCTGCTAACCTGCCAGCAAGACAAAGGTTCCTTCTGGAAATTTTTGCTCGTATGAAAATTGATAATAAATAGCCACGGAACATTCTGTGAACAATCAAGCTCACTTCCATGTCCAAGGACATGTCAGTATGCAGAATTTGGGCAATGGAAAATCCTTATGCACATCAATTGATATCACTTCACTCTGCAAAGGCAACTGTGTGGTGCTGGTTGACAGCATCATTTATCACAGGGCCAATTTTTTTCAAGGATACGAGTCCTGAGGGTCCTCTTACCTATACTGTCATGAAAAACACTGTGATAGATTTTGCACACTAACGTCATTCCAACCCTTCGACAGTGTGGATGTGAGGGTGGGGCCATTTTTATGCAAGATGATACTCCTGTGCACAATTCACAGCCAGTTAAGCAGCTGCTGCAGAGGCATTTTGGAAATGCTATAATTGTTAGCCGTCATTTCCATACAGCCTGGCTGTCCATATCAGCTGTTCTTAATCCATCTGACCTTTGGCTGTGATGTTATCAGAAAGATGATGTGCTCGGTGCTCCAGCTATGACCATAGCTGAATTGAAGGCACACACTGTGCAGTACATACTGAATGTGATGCGTGAGACACTCCGATGTGTTGTTGAACGTGATTTTTCTTGATTTCAACTTGGGGCAGAAAATGGACAGCATATTGAACATGCCCTGCAGCAGTCTCACAACAATTAGAAATCAATGTCATTCTGCTTTTTTGCAGTCTTTGTTCCCAGGACAATTAAAACCCTATGTCACTTGGCTCTTTATGCAGTTTTTGGCATCGGGTCAATTAAAAACCGATTTTTCCCATCTGCTGTGGCATAATCTCGAATGGGCTTACCTAATTAACAGTGCCACAACTGTAGACTGCTGAACTTTTGCAGTCGTTCCCATTGAACAATATGGCTGGTGCAATGTGCAACTCAGTTCATCTGTCATTGATATGCTATTCAGATCTGATGTTGTTCTGATAAATGCTTCTCTTTTTACAGTGTGTTGAAACTGAACTTTATTATGGACATCCTCCAAAATGCACTTAGCTTTCTGCTCTTATTAACTCTTGCATGATGTTTTGTCAGTAATCTTAGTCTTGGTCTTTACCCTGTGTTCCATCTTTAAGCTCTCAGGTTTTCAAATCTTATCCAGTATAATCTCCAACAATCAATCTTTCCTTCTCATCCCATATGGTAAGCCTCCCGTGATGAACAGTGTTCTGGATGACTTTCGTGGACTTTCCCCATTTCCTAAACCTCAGCATTCCTTTTCCTTCATCCCTGTTTCTTCCCCTTAAACCCCTTCTGTCAGAAGGAGTCACTGGCTCTGAAGGCTCGTACATTTCTTTAACCTTTATGTGCCCCCCCCCCCCCCCCCCCCCGACACTGCTAGGCAAGTTGACTTTTTTATCTATCCAAGTATATTATATTTTCAAAAAAACGATCATTTTTGTTAAAAAATTGTAGTGTGCTGTTTCAAATAAACTGTTAATTGTACACACTAAATTAAACTGCAATTGCCAAATTTCTTGATGTTTGGATAATTAACAAAATAAAATTTGAATTAAACATTGAGAAACTAACCAGTCAGTAATTTCAGCATGCTTTGTATTTACATGTGTACGTGAAAACAGAAATGCCTTACAGAACTATCTGTAGGGATAGTGCAGCTGTAGTCAGTAGAGGATGTATTCGACAAAAACGAACAGTAATAATATTGTGTAAAGTGATAATCATGTCTTCCATCTTCAGAGATCTTGAAATTCTTAGATTTGCAGACGTCATACAAACAATGGTTAAACAATGCAGCTGAAAATGAAAAAAAATTACTACCATTTCTGCTAATTGTGCAAGATACTTATTTGACGTATTCACACAATGAAAGTCCAGGATGGAATAACAATAACATGAAAAGGATAGATTCCTACTTGCCACATAGAGGAGGCTCTAATAGTCATTCAGGCATAAAGAAAGATCACTAAACATTTTGGCTTTTGGACAAAAAGTCCTTCTTCTAAAACAGGACAAACACTATTTTGAAACAAGGACTCTTTGTCCAAAAGCTAAAATGTTTACCAGTCTTTTCTCTATGCCTGCCTGCATGGCAACGCCTCCTCTGTGTGGTGAGTAGAAATCTATTTTCTTCATATTTTTGTTGTTTGTAGTATTCTTTAACATGAACAAAATAGAACAGCTTACCTTCATTTTATTTATTTATCAATATTATGAAAAGGAAAGTTGCCACTCACCATATAGTGGAGATGCTGAGCCACAAATAGGCACAACAAAATGACTCTCACAACTAAAGTTTTGACCATTAAAGGCTTTGTCAACAATAGACAACACACATGCACATACACACAGAAATGCAACCCACACACATGAGTGCAGTCTCAGGCAACTGAAACCACACTGTGAGCAGCAGCAACATTGCATGTGGTAGTGGCGAATGGTTGGGGGTAAGGAGGAGGCTGGGGCAGGGAGGGGGAGGGATAGTGTGGTGGGGGTGGCATACAGCGAAGTGCTGCAGGTTAGATGGAGGGCAGGAGAGAAGGTGCAGAGGGGGGAGGGGGTAAGTAGCGGAAAGGAGAGAAATAAAAAGAAAGAAATTGAAATACTGGGTGTGGCAGTGAAATTATGGCTGTATAGTGCTTGAATGGGAACAGGGAGGGGGCTGGATGGGTAAGGACAGTGACTAATGAATGTTGAGGCCAGGAGGGTTAAGGGAATGTAGGATGTATTGCAGAGAAAGTTCCCACCTGCGCAACTCAGAAAAGCTGGTGTTGGTGAGAAGGATCCATATGGCATAGGCTGTGAAGCAGTAACTGAAATGAAGGATATCATGTTTGGCAGCATGTTCAGCTACAGGGTGGTCCACTTGTTTTTTGGCCACAGTTTGTTGGTGGCCTTCCATGCGGACAGACAGCTTGTTGGTTGTCATGCCTACATAGAATGGAGCACAGTGGTTACAGCTTAGCTTGTACATCACATGACTGGTTTCACAGGTAGCTCTGCCTTTGATGTGATAGGTAATGTTAGTGACTGGACTCGAGTAGTTGGTGGTAGGAGGACGTATGGGACAGATCTTGCATCTAGGTCTATTACAGGGGTATGAGCCATGAGGTAAGGGATTGGGAGCAGAGGTTGTGTAAGAATGGATGAGTATATTGTGTAGGTTTGGTGGACGGCGGAATACCATGGCAGGAGGGGTGGGAAGGATAGTGGGTAGGACATTTCTCATTTCAGGGCACAAAAAGAGGTAATCGTAACCCTGGCGGAGAATGTAATTCAGTTGCTCGAGTCCCGTATGGTACTGAGTTATGAGGGGAATGCTCCTCTGTGGCCGGACTGTGGGACTTTGGGAGGTGGTGGGAGACTAGAAAGATAAGGCATGGGAGATTTGTTTTTGTACAAGGATAATTACGGTCAGTGAAGGCTTCAGTGAGACCCTCAGTATATTTAGAGAGGGATTGCTCATCACTGCAGATGTGACGACCATGGGTGGCTAGGCTGTACAGAAGGGACTTCTTGGTATGAAACGGGTGACAGCTGTCGAAGTGGAGGTATTGCTGGTGGTTTGTGGGTTTGATATGGACAGAGGTACTGATGTAGCTATCTCTGAGGCAGAGGTCAACATCTAGGAAGGTGGCTTGTTGGGTTGAGTAGGACCAGGTGAAGCAAATGGGGGAGAAGTAGTTGAGATTCTGGAGGAATGTGAATAAGATGTCCTCACCTTCAATCCAGATAGCAAGGATGTCATCAATGAATCTGGGTTTATGATTCTGGGTTTTTATGAAGGATTCCTCTAGATGGCCCATGAATAGGTTAGCGTAGGATGGTGCCACGTGGGTGCCCATAGCCGTACTGCAGATTTGTTTGTAGGTAATGCCTTCAAAGGAGAAGTAATTGTGCGTGAGGATATAGTTGGTCATGGAGACTAGGAAGGAAGTTGTTGGTTTGGAACCCATAGGGCATCTGGGTGGAGGGGACTAGCGGAAAAGGAGAGAAATAAAAAGACTGGTGTGGTGGTGGAATGACAGCTGTGTAGTGCTGGAATGAGAACAGGGA
This sequence comes from Schistocerca nitens, assembly GCF_023898315.1. Taxonomy (NCBI): domain Eukaryota; kingdom Metazoa; phylum Arthropoda; class Insecta; order Orthoptera; family Acrididae; genus Schistocerca; species Schistocerca nitens. The sequence goes on along the minus strand of NC_064617.1, from coordinate 318,740,606 downwards.
AGGGGGTGGATGAGTGAGGACAGTGATGAACGAGTGTTGCAGAAACATTGGATGTATTGCAGGGAAAGGTCCCACCTGCAAAATTTAGAAAAGCTTGTGTTGTTGGGAAGGATCCATAAGGCACAAGTTGTGAAGCAGTCATTGAAATGAAGGATATCATGTTTGGTAGCATGTACAGCAACAGGGTGGTCCACTTGTTTCTTGGTCACAGTTTGGTGGTGGCCATTCATGCAGACAGACAGCTTGTTGGTTGTCATGCCTACACAGAATGCAGCACTGTGGTTGCCGCTTAGCTTGTAGACCACATGCCTGGTTTCACAGGTAGCCCTGCCTTTGATGGGATAGGTGATGTTAGTGAGTGGACTGGAGTAGGTGGTGGTGGTGGTGGCAGGATGTATGGGACAGGTCTTGCATCTTGGTCTATTACAGGGGAATGAGCCATGAGGTAAGGGACTGGGAGCAGGGGTTGTGTAAGGAGGGACGAGAGTGTTGTGCAGGTTTGGTGGATGGCGGAATACCACTGTGGGAGGGGTGGGAAGGATAGTGGGCAGGATATTTCTCATATCAGGGCACGATGAGAGGTAATCAAAACCCTGGAACAGAATGTAATTCAGTTGCTCGTCCTGTGTGGTACTCAGTAACGAGGGGAATGCTCCTCTGTGGCCAGACAGTAGGACTTTGGGAGGTTGTGGGAGACTGGAAAGATAAGGCATGGGAGATTTGTTTTTGTACAAGGTTGGGATGATAATTACAGTCAGTGAAGGCTTCAGTAAGACCCTTGGTATATTTCGAGAGGGACTGCTTGTCACTGCAGATGCGACGACCACAGGTGGCTAGGCTGTACAGAAGGGACTTCTTGGTATGAAACTGGTGGCAGCTGTCGAAGTGGAGGTATTGCTGGTGGTTTTTAGGTTTGATATGAACAGAGGTACTGATGTAGCCATCTCTGAGGCAGAGACCAACATCTAGGAAGGTGGCTTGTTGGGTTGAGTAGGACCAGGTGAAGCAAATGGGGGAGAAGTTGTTGAGGTTCTGGAGGAATGGGAATAGGGTGTCCTCACCTTTGATCCAGATAGCAAAGATGTCATCAATGAATCTGAACCAGGTGAGGGGTTTAGGAATCTGGGTTTTTAGGAAGGATTCCTCCAGATGGCCTATGAATAGGTTGGCATAGGATGGTGCCATGCGGTTGCCCATAGCCATACCCCAGATTTGTTTCAACCCATAATCTATGTAGTCTATGTAGGCATGACAACCATCAAACTGTCTGTCCGCAAGAATGGCCACCGACAAACTGTGGCCAAGAAACAAGTGGACCACCCTGTTTCTGAACACGCTGTCAAACATGATATCCTTCATTTCAGTTACTGTTTCACAGACTGTGCCTTATGGATCCTTCCCACCAACACCAGCTTTTCTGAATTGCACAGGTGGGAACTTTCTCTGCAATACATCCTATGTTCTCACAGCCCTCTTGGCTTCAAAATGCATTAGTCACTGTCCTCACCCATCCAGCCCCTACCCTGTTCCCATTCCAGCACTACACCGCCATCATTCCACCACCACCACCACCACCACACACACACACACACACACACACACACACACACACACACACACACACACACACACACACACACACACACAGCCCTTCACTGTCCACCATCCCCATCATACTGTCCCTCCCCCTCTCTGCCCCAGCCTTCTCCTTAACCCCACATAGTCACCACTCCCATCATGCACTGGTACTGCTGTTCACAGTGTGGTTTTAGCTGCCTGAGACTGCACTCATGTGTGAGAGTTGCGCTTGCATGCGTGCGTGCGTGCGTGCATGCGTGTGTGTGTGGGTCGTCTATTGTTGATGAAGGTCTTAATCGCCGTAAGCTTTACTTGTGATAGTCTTTTTGTTGTGCCTATCTGTGAGTCAGCATCTCTACTATATGGTGAGTGCCAACTTTCCTTTTCATAATATTGTTACATTCCATCCTGAATTTTCCATTGTTTTATTTATTTATTTTACATGTTTAGTTCTGTAGGACAAAATTGAGGAGCAAATCTCCTAGATCATGGAAAGTGTAAGTACATGAAATTACAACATAAAAATAATAACAGATAAAATAAAATGTTCATGAAGCCAAAAAAAAGACAAGCCATAAGTTTATGTAAATGCAATCAACAATTAACAGAGGAATCAGCCTAATTTTTAAAGGAACTCCTTTACAGAATAGAAGGAGCGACCCATGAGGAAACTCTTCAGCTTCAATTTGAAAACGCATGAATTGCTGCTAAGGTTTTTGAATTCTTGTGGTTGCTTACTGAAAATGGATGCACACATTTCTGCACAAGAGTCAAGGAAGAGCAATACAAATGCAGATTGGTTTTCTGCCTACTTAAAGCTGCTAATTCTTGGGAATAAGCTGATATTATTAACAACAAATAACAGTTAAGAATATATAAAGGCATTGAAAGGCCAATGCCGGAATACCCAGACTAGTGAACAGGGGTGGACAAAAAGATTGCAGACGTACATCACTTACTACCCAGAGTGCCCCAAAATATGATACCACACATCATAAGCAAATGAAAATAAGCAAAATAGACTACTTTTTATGTCAAACTATCACTTACTTCAGATCCTGCCCTAGTAGTAAAAATGGCAGCATTAAGTCTTTGAACAAAATCCTGATTGTGGGCTTTCCATAACAGTTTACTATCTACCTGAACACCAAGAAATTTGAACTGTCCAGTTTCACAAATCATATGCCCATTCTCTGATATTAAAACATCAAGTTTTGTTCAATTCACGTGTTAGAAAATACAAAGCCTGAGTCATGCTGTGATTTAGCATTAATTTATTTTCTACAAGCCATGATCTTATCTCATGAACTACCCTATTTGAAATAGTGCCAATTTTGCACACAACATCCATTACTACGAAGCTAGTGTCATCAGCAAACAGAAATATTTTAGAATCACCTGTAATACTAGAGGGCATATCATTTATATAAATAAGGAACAGGAGAGGACCCAGCACTGATCCATGGGTAACCCCCCACCCTCCCCCCCATTTGACCATGCCCTGTTCTCAACAATGTGGATAAAGATCTTTTGCTGTCTATTGTTAAAGTAAGAGGTGAACCAGTTGTGAGCTACTCCCCACATTCCGTAATGGTGCAACCTCTGGAGCAATATTTTATGATCAACAGAATCAAACATCTTAGTTAAATAAAAAAAGATGCCTAGCATTCAAAAACTTTTGTTTAATCCATCCAGTACCTCACAGTGAAAACAGAATATAGCATTTTCAGTTGTTAAACCACTTCTAAAACTGAACTTTACATTTGATAGCAAATTGTGTGAAATAAAATGATCAATTATACATACATACACAGCCTTTTCAATAACTTTATCAATCATTGATGCATAGAAATAGGTCTAAAATAGTCTACATTATTGCCTTCTCCCTTTTTACAAAGCACCTTACTACTGAGTACTTTAATCATTCAGGAAACTGATGATTCTTCAAGGAAAAATTACAAATATGGATAAGTATAGGACTAACATGTGCAGCATAAATTATTGACAAGTCCTATGTCATTTCGATGATGTACTACAAGTATGCTAATAAATTGAATTGAATTGAAATACTTTAATATTTGCTGGTACTCCATCATATCCATGAGAGTCCTTAGTCTTCAGTGATTTAATTGTTGACTTAATATCCCCCTTCTCAGTATCACAGAGGAGTATTTCACACATCAGTCTCAGAAAGGCATTTTCCAAGAGAGTTATATGCGTCTCAGAAAGCAATTGTTAAACTCTTGTTAATTCTGTCATTCCCTCATTCCATTTCTGATTCTCTCTTTCATGATGGAAACTACAAGAGATAACATATGAGTGGATGAATAACTATCCAAATGAATGCTTGCTTATTTAGTTAATGGTTAGCATCACACCAAAAACAAAAAAAACAGTAATAAGATATTACAATTATAATGTTTAGATATGGTTTTACAAAATATTATGAACAGGCATCCAAATTTTTAATATATTCAATGGAAACTTCTTCCACTACCATAAATACCTCCATATTCCCAATAGTGTTCCATGTGGGCATTTCTTAATATTGTTCTTCAGCACAAGAGCAGTACTCTCCATTCACAACACAAGATTTGGCCACTATTCTTATGAATAAGCAATCGGAATTTTTAGTTACAGAAACTGTAAAACCAGGGGCTCCCCTCCAGGAAATAGTTAAAGACTGCAACCCACACCCAAATGATGTCTGTGTAGTTATTGCTGGAGCTAATGATGTATATAAAAACAAGTCAAAAAATGCAGCCAGAGCATTGCGCCAAACGTTGGAAAGAATTGGACAACAAAAAACAATCGTCATTAGCATTCCACACAGACATGACTTAATAAAAAGTTCATGTGTAAATACCGAAATAAGTTTCACAAACAGAAAATTTCGGAAAATCTGTAAAGTATTCAAACATGTCAAGTTCTTAGACATTAGCTCTGAAGAAAGAAGCTTCTTTACTCACCATGGAATGCACAGAAACCGCCGAGGAAAACATGTACTTGCCAACACATTATAAACAGAAACGTCCAAAATATATGAAAACACCACACTACCAATCGTACTAAAAGCACCCATGCCTAATGAAAGTGTACTATTGGAAGATAAAGAAACAGCTGCATCAAAAAATTCCCTTGCAATTAATGAAGATGCAGATCAGGAAATTTCACCTACAAAATCACAAGAAACTAGCGGCGAATTATTACACAGTCCAAAATTTGGATACTGCTATTCAAACAACAGCTCAACAAGGAAAGTCTACGAGATCACAACATACTCCCACTGCATCATATTCGTCATTGGAGAGTCACGTTTCTTCTGGGAGTACAGCTTCAAGCAGCAAGATCTCAACATCTCTGAGAAGATCGTCAAGAAAAACAAAAAAAGTGTCAGCTAATAACGAAGATTTTTTATGGTCAAGTCACATCTTTCGCAAGAGGACACAGCAGACATAAATCTTCTTCACATAGAACAATGTGACAACCTTAACATATACTGTCACAATGTACAAGGATTGAGAAATAAAGTAAGTGAACTTGAAATTCTTACAAGTGATACTAATGTTTTGTTAGACATGCACTTACTGTGTATTAGTGAACACTGGCTAAAAGAGTCAGAATTACCTTATCAGTATATTCAAAACATCAGATTAGTCCACCACTATTCTAGGAAAAATTACAAAGGTGGTGGAACTTGTATATACATAAGAAATAGCATTGGCTGTGAACCTCTCCATCCCTGTGAAGTGTATTCGTTAGACAAAGACATTGAAATAGCTGGGGTAGTACTTGCCCACCTAAATATGTATATAATGTGTGTATATAGATCAACGAGTGGTAACTTTTCAGTCTTCCTCAGAAACTTTGCACTATTGCTAGAAAAAGCTTGTCACAACAACACAAAAAATATAATAATATGTGGTAATCTCAACATTGATTTCCTTGAAGAATCTGCTCGAAAGTCCCAATTAGTAAATTTAATGATGTCATTCAACTTAAATATGAAAGTTATATGTCCTATGAGATTAAACAGCTGTCTTGATCTACTAACACTGATTGCACTGTAAAAATTATAGATGTTGGTTTTTCAGATCACAATGCACTAACAATATATTTTAATCCACCACTCATTGTACTCCCAACAGGAGAAACAGTTATTAAATGTAGAAGTTATAGTGATAGCAACATAAACAACTGTGTACTTAGCTTAGAGAAAGAAGACTGGCAAAGTGTATTTACTTCCTCAACAACAAATGAAAAATATGACAATTTTCTGCAGATATATGAATATTACTTTAATTGCCATTTCCCAGAGAAAACAAAGACTATCAGTAACGAAAAAAAGAATGCTTGGGTCACAAAAGGTATTAAAACTTCATCAGAAAAGATGAGGCTGCTACACAGACTTAGCAAACTGGACAGTGGCAAATCCATAGAGTTCAAAGTATACTATAAAAATTACAAAAACACATACAGGAGAGTTATCAAATGGGCTAAAAAAGCTCATAATGATAAAACAATTAGGTGCTCTTCCAACAAATGTAAGACCATCTGGGGTATAGTAAATGAACAGCCTGGTAAAAAGTTAAGGATAGAGGATAAAACCACACTAAATGTAGAAGGACAAAAGACTGAAAATGCACATAAAATTGCCAATAAATTCAACAGCTATTTTTCAGATATTTCCACAAATCTCCTAACCATCTCTTCAAATACTGTTCACTCTCCTCCCACAAATCTCCTGACTAACTCTCCAAACACTGCACACTCTTGTCTCAAAAATAATACTCCTCTGAACTCCTTTTTCCTATCTCCTACAACACCATATGAAACTGAAGGTATTATTAAAAAATGATGTACTCTGCAGGGCATGATCTGATAGCCTGCTTCTTACTTCATAAGTGTTCAAATTACATCAGTGGACCCCTGTCAAATATCATAAATACCTCATTTCTAGAGGGAACATTTCCAAACCAGCTAAAACTTGCTAAAATTATACCTCTCTACAAGAAGGGAGAGAAAACGGACATGACAAACTATAGGCCAATTGCTATACTATCTGCCTTCTCAAAAATATTTGAATACTGTATGTTAACTAGATTAGAAATGTGTCTAAATTCTAACAACATAATCACATCTTCCCAATATGGATTTCGGAAAAATAGGTCCACCACACATGCTCTGTATGCATTTCTAGAAAAATGCTCAAGTTTTGTTGACCATAAACAACCTGCTGTCGGTCTATTTCTTGATCAGTCCAAGGCCTTTGACATGGTCGACCACAAGCTGCTGCTTATGAAACTCTATAAGTATGGGATTAGAGGTGTAGCCCATAATTGGTTCCATAGCTACCTTAGTCAAAGAAAGCAATATGTAGAAATAAGAAAATCAGAGACATTCAGGCACTGCAAGTCAGATATACTACATACAACAAATGGCGTCCCTCAGGGATCTGTCCTTGGCCCTGTTCTTTTCATATTGTTCATAAATGATCTCCCAGAACACATACCAAATGTCAGTGCCTTTCTGTATGCGGACGACACAAATATCCTGATAACCAGTAGAGGTGACACATTGCAAGATGCAGTTAATGAAACTACTTGTCATTTACAATTGTGGTTTGTAGCAAATAGACTACTCATAAATACTCAAAAAACTGTAAGCATGAACTTCCATACTAGACAAACTCTAACCCCCTTCAATGCAGTTATAGTTATCGGCAAAGATGACATTACGTACAAGCAGGACACCAAATTTCTTGGACTTACCATCAGTAAAACACTAAATTGGAAACCACATACTGAGGCATTGTCACAAAAGCTTAGTAAAACCTGCTATCTATTACGATCATTAAAAGACACAGCCTGTGTAGATATCTTGAAGCTGGTGTACCATGCCCTGTTTGAGTCTGTCTTGAGCTATGACCTAATCTTCTGGGGAAAGAGCTCTGATTCTCTCACAATTTTCAAGTTACAAAAACAAGTAGTAAGAATAATGAAATGTAAAAAAAGAATTGAACACTGTAAGCCACTATTTCAACAGTTAAAAATCCTGCCACTGCCATGCCTCTATATATTGGAACTAGCTTGTTTTACAGTACAGCACTTGGACACCCTCGACAGAAATGCAGACCGCCACACACATGACACCAGAAACAAAACACAGTTACAAATTATAGCCCACAACACAAAATTATATGCGAATGGGGTTAAATGTGTGGGCATTAAAATATACAACCACCTCCCAACAGACATAAAAACAAGCAAAAACCCAAAAATAATGAGAACTAAATTAAAGGAATTGCTACTAAATCACTGTTTCTATTCCATACATGAATTTCTTGAAAAAAAATTTTAATTACTTGCAATAAGCTGTTTATTCAGTTGTAGATGTTTCTACTTAGTAAGATAGTTTAATTATTGTATCTTATCTATATTCTGTCTGTATCTCATATAGGCCTATGTATTCTGCTATGTGAACTGTGTACCACAATATTTTAATTACTTGTAATAAGCTGTATATTCACTTGTAGATATTTCTACTTAGTAAGATAATTTAACTATTGTTTGTTACTCATATTCTGTCTGTATCTCATATATGTATTCTGTTGTGTGAATTATGTACCACAATATATTAATTACTTGTAATAAGCTGTATATTCACTGGTAGATATTTCTACTTAGTAAGATAATTTAATTATTGTTTGTTACTCCTATTCTGTCTGTATCTCTTATATGTATTCTGCCATGTGCAGTACACACCACTGTCATCTCTCATCACACACCACCTTTTTTATATTTTGTCTATATATCCTGTATGTATTCTGCTATGTGAGTTATGTACCACTACTGTCATCTCTCATCATGTACCATCTTAACATAATTTTCAAATTGACTTGTCCTATATCATGATGTGCTTTGCTGTACAAATTGTATGATCTAAAGGACCAATAATAAATCAAATCAAGTCTTTTCATCTCCCTTAATTTGTCACTACTGTGTTCACTGCCCACCAGGCCTTGCAATGTTCTTCGAACCCTGGAGGGCTGGTTAGTCTTAGTCTATGATAGAGGGGTTCATCACTATCAAAACCTATTTTGTTATTGGTATGGATATAATTATAAACAAAAATATTTGTGTTCTGTCGTCCAGGTTTGAGGTGTTTATGATAAGTAACTGGAAAATTGTGTGTTACTAACAATTCTTTTGATAATCCAAATGATGTGATTTAGCTGTGTCAATAAATCCGATGTGAGCTCTATTGACCTATACTGGAAGCAGTACTCTACCACAAGTTACGTTGACATAAGGGCAGTATCTCTCAGTGCTGGTGCTAATGAACGCCATGTTGTTCTGCAGAGTTTCTGTAAAATATCCCTTGTTCTGAGTTTGGCAGCCAGTATTGATGAGCTCTTAAAGCTCAGTAACTATGAAGTGTAATCTCCAAAATATTTTGGATATTTGTGTGTATGTGTGTGTTATAGATTTTTAGTTAGAATACATTCCATGGTTTCTAGGTTCGTTTAGATTGTTGCAAGTGCCCAGTTATCAGCATACCCAAACTTCATTCGTGTAGTTCTGGGCACATTTGCTACTGGTACCTATAAGTTTGAAAGAAGAGGAGTCAGCAGATATCGTTGTGGAACATCGTTGTTGAGCATCATGTGTGTTAATCTTGTTGCTCAAGAATACTTTGGAAGAATCTCTTGCTGAGCATTATATGGCTCACATTTGTAAGTTTTAAACATGGGAGACACTTAGTAGCTTATATACTATGCATGAAATATATTCACAATTGTGAATAAGGATTACCATCAGCTGTATATTGGAGTGACGACAATGAAAATTTGTGTTGGATCTGAATTTCCCACTTTACGCAAGTGGTCGCCTTAACCGCTTTGGCTATCTGCTCATGACTCATGGCCAGACCCAGACTTCTGTAAGTCATTGTTCATGCATGTCTGCAGGAACATTGCATCATTCTTGTTAACAGTGCAGGCACTGCAATATTGTGTGTACTATGCCTTCCTGTCATACTGTATTTTAAGCTACTATCAAACTGATGCATGCCATTTCCTCTATTGCTTCTTGAATCCAGATTTTATGCAGATAAACAAACACAGGATGTGAGCTGTACATCTGTGGTTAGATCAGGATCCTGCTTGCTCTGGGGTACTTTTCTGAAGATCTTTTTGCTGATTCTGCTGAACAGTAATCTTCCCAAGAGCTTATATGCCACACTAAATGAAGGAATATGCCATAACCTGATTGACTTTTCTGGTTTTAAGAGGGCTTCGATTGAAGCTCATTTCATTTGGGTTAGTTTCCTTACAAATTGAAGAATGTTTGTTTTGGATGTTGCTTGCCATTTTTTTCCCACTTTTCCACTGTGCATCTAGAATTCTTAAGTTACCACCACCAAAACTAAATGATTTCCCAGCTTTAATTGTTTTTAGAGTTACTGCTCCTCACCAGTATTAAATGATTTATAGTAGACTGTTCCATCTTGGATTTACATGCTGATGTAAGAATTGTTCATTCTTTCCTATTTTAGCTGTTTGCACTCTGCCTTGAGATGCAAAGAGAGTGAGACATTATGAGCTGGTCTTAACAGTTTCACTGTATAGTTGGAGTCTCCTTTGCAAGGACAAAACTTTTCTACTTGAAATATGAAATTCTAAAGATTTGACTGTCTTGATTTTGTTTGCATGTCTCTCTCTGTTGATGATACACAACAACACATCAACTATTCATGTTCATTACTCTCAGGATCTTGGAGTATTCAGACCAACCAGGCATATATTCTTCGCAGAAGGCCAAGAGGATTCACTTTTTTGCTGTGGATATTATTCTTCAAACAAACTGATTACACTTCATTTCTACAGGTCAATCCATCCTACACATTTGCCCAAGTTTTCAGAAAAGGCAGACCAGTCAGATATTTTAAAATTGCATCTAGACTAAGGAAATAACCCTGTGTAATGATACTGGGAGAGGTTGGCCATTTTTAGCAGTCAATGCAAAACGTAAGTTGGACAACAAGTGACATTGAATCCATGTTTGGTGCACCACTGTGAAATGCATGGTAGGGGTACTTTTCATTGTACCAGTTATTAAGTCTTTTTCCCATACCATTTACATATAGAGCTAGTGAAGAACAACTGTTCAAATGCCTCTGTGCACACTGTCATTAATCTAACCTTGTCTTGTCCCCATGATCCCTATGGAAGCGATATGTAGTGTTACCATTTGAAGCAAGTTCTTGAAACTTTTTAAGTAGGCTATCTTGGGATAGTTTGCATCTCTCTTCAGGTATCGGCCAGTGACACACTAACACTATCAAACAAACTTGTGCTCATGTGTGCTGCCCTTCTCTGTTTATGTTCAATATCCCCTGTGAGAACTATTTGGTATGGGTCCCACAATCATGAGCAATATTTGAGGATGGGTCATGTGAGTTATTTGTAAGTGGTCTCTTTAGTAGACTGCATTTCCCTAATATTCTACCAATAAACTGATGTCTGCCACCTACTTTACCTACATGTGAGCCTATGTGATTATCCAATTTCATGTCCCTACAAGGTGTTACATTCAGGTTGTTTTGTTGTTGTGGTCTTCAGTCCTGAGACTGGTTTCATGCAGCTCTCCATGCTACTCTATTCTATGCAACCTTCTTCATCTCCCAGTACTTACTGCAACCTATGTCCTTGTGAATCTGCTTAGTGTATTCATCTCTTGGTCACCCTCTATGATTTTTACCCTTCACACTGCCCTCCAATGCTAAATTTGTGATCCCTTGATGCCTCAGAACATGTCCTACCAACCGGTCCCTTCCTCTTGTCAAGTTGTGCCACAAATTCCTCTTCTCCCCAATTCTATTCAATACCTCCTCATTAGTTATGTGATCTACCCATGTAATCTTCAGCATTCTTCTGTAGCACCACATTTCAAAAGCTTCTATTCTCTTCTTGTCCACACTATTTATCGTTCCATGTTTCGCTTTCGTACATGGCTACACTCCATACAAATACTTTCAGAAACGACTTCCTGACACTTAAAGCTATACTCGATGTTAACAAATTTCTCTTCTTCAGAAACGCTTTTCTTGCCATTGCCAGTCTACATTTTATATCCTCTCTACTTTGACGATCATGAGTTATTTTGCTCCCCAAATAGCAAAACTCCTATACTACTTTAAGTGTCTCATTTCCTAATCAAATTCCCTCAACATCGCCTGACTTAATTCGACTACATTCCATGATCCTCATTTTGCTTTTGTTGATGTTCATCTTATATCCTCCTTTCAAGACACTGTCCATTCCATTCAACTGCTCTTCCAAGTCCTTTGCTGCCTCTGACAGAATTACAATGTCATCAGCGAACCTCAAAGTTTTTATTTCTTCTCCATGGATCATAATACCTACTCCGAATTTTTCTTTTGTTTCCTTTACTGCTTGCTCAATATACAGATTGAATAACATCGGGGAGAGGTTACAACCCTGTCTCACTCCCTTCCCAACCACTGCTTCCCTTTCATGTCCCTCGACTCTTATAACTGCCATCCCTGCCACCTTTAGAATTTGAAAGAGAGTATTCCAGTCAACATTGTCAAAAGCTTTCTCTAAGTCTACAAACGCTAGAGACGTAGGTTTGCCTTTCCTTAATCTTTCTTCTAAGATAAGTTGTAAGGTCAGTATTGCCTCACATGTTCCAATATTTCTACGGAATCCAAACTGATCTTCCCTGAGGTCGGCTTCTACTAGTTTTTCCATTCGTCTGTAAAGAATTCGTGTTAGTATTTTCAGCTGTGGCTTATTAAACTGATTGTTCAGTAATTTTCACATCTGTCAACAACTGCTTTCTTTGGGATTGGAATTATTATATTTGTCTTGAAGTCTGAGGGTATTTCACCTGTCTCATACATCTTGCTCACCAGATGGTAGAGTTTTGTCAGGACTGGCTCTCCAAATGCTGTCAGTAGCTCTAATGGAATGTTGTCTACTCCCGGGGCCTTGTTTTGACTCAGGCCTTTCAGTGCTCTGTCAAACTCTTCACGCAGTATTGTATCTCCCATTTCGTCTTCATCTACACTCTCTTCCATTTCCAGAATATTGTCCTCAAGTATGTCACCCTTGTATAGACCCTCTAAATACTCCTTCCACCTTTCTGCTTTCCCTTCTTTGCGTAGAACTGGGTTTCCATCTGAGCTCTTGATATTCATACAAGTTGTTCTCTTTTCTCTAAAGGTCTCTTTAATTTTCCTGTAGGCAGTATCTATCTTACCCCTAGTGAGATAAGCCTCTATATCCTTTCATTTGTCCTCTAGCCATCCCTGCTTAGCCATTTTGCACTTCCTGTTGATCTCATTTTTGAGACGTTTGTATTCCTTTTTGCCTGCTTCATTTACTGCATTTTTATATTTTCTCTTTCATCAATTAAATTCAATATTTCTTCTGTTACCCAAGGATTTGTACTAGCCCTCATCTTTTTACCTACTTGATCCTCCGCTGCCTTCACTACTTCATCCCTCAGAGCTACCCATTCTTCTTCTACTGTATTTCTTTCCCCCATTCCCGTCAATTGTTCCCTTATGCTCTCCCTGAAACTCTGTACAACCTCTGGTTCTTTCAGTTTATCCACGTCCCATCTCCTTAAATTCCCACCTTTTTGCAGTTTTTTCAGTTTTAATCTACAGGTCATAACCAATAGGTTGTGGTCAGAGTCCACATCTGCCCCTGGAAATGTCTTACAATTTAAAACCTGGTTCCTAAATCTCTGTCTTACCAATATATAATCTATCTGATACCTTTTAGTGTCTCCAGGGTTCTTCCACGTATACAACCTTCTTTCATGATTCTTAAACCAAGTGTTAGCTATGATTAACTTATGCTCTGTGCAAAATTCTACCAGACGGCTTCCTCTTTCATTTCTTTCCCCCAATCCATATTCACCTACTATGTTTCCTTCTCTCCCTTTTCCTACTCTTGAATTCCAGTCACCCATGACTACTAAATTTTCATCTCCCTTCACTACCTGAATAATTTCTTTTATCTCATCATACATTTCATTAATTTCTTCATCATCTGAAGAGCTAGTTGGCATATAAACCTCCAGAATATTTTACTCAAGAGGACGCCATCATCATTTAATCATACAGTAAAGCTGCATGCCCTCGGGAAAAATTACGGCTGTAGTTTCCCCTTGGTTTCAGCTGTTCGCAGTACCAGCACAGCAAGGCCATTTTGGTTAGTGTTACTAGGCCAGATCAGTCAATCATCCAGACTGTTGCCCCTGCAACTACTGAAAAGGCTGCTGCCCCTATTCAGGAACCACAAGTTTGTCTGGCCTCTCAACCGATACCCCTCCGTTGTGGTTGCACCTATGGTACGGCTATCTGTATCGCTGAGGCACACAAGCCTCTCCACCAACGGCAAGGTCTATGGTTCATGGGGGGGGGGGGGACATTCAGGTATTTGTTAACAAATTCCAGGTGTGACTTAGTGACTTAGTGATACTGTAATGCACCACTTTGAAAACCGACTGAATGATAGTGCAGCTTTCTTGAGGCAGTGCTTCATAATAGATAACTGCAGAGTCTGTGAAAAGTTTAAGGTTACTATTAATATTGTATGCAAGGTCAATAACATACAACATGAACAGCAAGGATCATGGACACCTGAAGTTACTTCTACATCTGTCAATGATTCTCCATACAAGATAACATGCAACATCCTCCCTGCCAAAAAAGATCTCAATCCAGTCACATATTTCACTTGATTCGCCATATGATCATACTTTTTGTGATAAATGTAGTGTGATACTGAGTCAAATTCAAAAATTGATAAAGACTGTGTCTTCCTAATTGCTGTGATACATGGCATTCAGGATGTCTAGTGAGAATTGGATTTCACATGACCATTGTTTTCAAAATCCATGTTGACTCACATGAGAAGATCATTCTGTTCAAAATGTATCATTACATTTGAGCTTAGAATATGTTATAAGGTTGTACAGCTATTGGACATCAAGGAAATTAGAAAGATTTGCAGTAAGTCAAAATAGTGACTAGCCACTATTTATAATGCTATTTATGAAGAACAAATAGTGATGGTACTGTTTTTGAACTGACAAGTTCTAGTTTAAAATTACATCCAGCTTATGCTGTACATTTGATTTTGGCTGATTTTTGTTCAATGAAAATTTCATGGTGTGTGGTGCCGTACAGCAAGAAATGTCAATTTTCAACAAAATAGCATAAGTTAATGTTATTATTTGTCTTCCAAATACCTTACTAGACTATTCTCCAGTCTCTCAAATCAACTGCAAGATGGAAGTTAGAAACATTAGACTAGTTGATCACAATGTTTCCATTTTCATCATTGTACCACTATTTTCAGAGCACATGATAACCATTGAAATCTCTCACATATACTACCTATCCACTCGGACCATCTGACAGTCAGCTGGTTGTATACAAGACACTGATATCTGTAGTTCCACCAGTGCTGACAACAACCTTGTGTACTGTTATGAGAAGATACGGTATGCACGTTCGAGTTAATGTATGTTGCCACCCCAGAAGGTTTACTGTAGGTAAATAAATTATTTGTTCTACTGATGGATTCTGCTGCAATTAGATGTTTGCAGCTGTTATTATTGGAGTTTTCACAGCACACAGTATATTAAGCTATTGCAAAAGTTTCAAGCATTTTCAGGATAATCTTTTATAGAGTAAAGAAATTAATTATTAATGTGTTACAATGCTCTTGCAGTGCTCTGATACTTGATCCAATGTCTGAAGAAATCAGTGGTTGTGGTTTGGAGTTGAAAAAGTCATGGAGCTAAGTTTGGAAATTATCCCCATTGCTAAAGGGGATCCCTAGGAGTAAAAAATTTGCTGAGTTTAAACCGCGACAAAGATTTTTGTTTGTAAAAAAATACTTGGTTGCAGTTGGCTTGGAGTTCATGTTAAACTGTAACTCCCCTATAACTGGCTTTGCAAACCAGTTCAATGGTTCCATAATGAGATTATCACTCTGCAGCAGTGTGTGTGCTGATATGAAACTTCCTGGCAGATTAAAACTGTGTGCTGGACCGAGACTCGAACTTTGGACCTTTGCCTTTCGCGGGCAAGTGCTCTACCATCTGAGCTACCCAAGCATGACTCACACCCCATCCTCACAGCTTTACTTCTGCCAGTATCTCGTCTCCTACCTTCCAAACTTTACAGAAGCTCTCATGCGAACCTTGCAGAACTAGCACTCCTGAAAGAAAGGATATTGCGGAGACATGGCTTAGCCACAGCCTGGGGATGTTTCTGTAAAGTTTGGAAGGTAGGAGGGGGTGCATGGAAATGTTCCTTAATGATGTACATCCTAAGGAAAAAGTCACAATGCGTTAGGTCAGGTGACCTGATGGGCCAAGGGAATAGAGTCACATCATCTTCACTCACCATTGTGCCCAAACCAGTGATGTGGGAGTTCATTGATTAGGTGGTCACAAACATTGATGCTGTAATGAGGGAGTGCCTCATCTTGTTGGAAGATGAAATTCTCAGAATAAGCAGTCAGTTGTGGAAACACAATTGCAACATTTTGAGGTAGAAGGTACCCATCACAGTCTCCTCTCAGAAGAAAAATATCCCATATAGCTTCGGCTGTGACACTGTACAGAAAACATTAACCTTTATTGAATCTCGTTCGTACATCATAATTTCATGAGGATTTTCAGTGCTCCACACCCTCAAATTATGGTGATTAACATTTCCAGGTAAATGGGAGATTACTTTGTTACTGAATATCAGCTTGGAGGCGAAATGTTCATCCTCTAATGCTTCTTTGATTGTGATGCAAAATTGAAATCACCAGCCATAACCTCCTGGTTTTAACTGTTGCATTTGCTGCAGACGGTAAAGTTTGAAATGTAACCACCATCACAAAATCTTCTGCACAGGTGGTATTCCAAATTTGTGGCTTGTGCGAGCCATTGATATTTTTGGATTGCATACAAAACTTCCTATCACCTTCTTCATGGTGGCATGTGGCAACTTGGTCGACCAGTACTTTTCTCTTTCAGGGACAATGAGTGTCCCTAAATTTTGTCAGTGCCAATGTACATTTTTCTGTTTACATGGTGGTTCTTTTCCACAATTCATTCTGAATGCACACTGCACTGTTATAACAGATAAACATCTCACATATTCCAACATATACAAATTATTTTCTGGCTTTGTTATCATTTTGTCAAAGTACTGCACTCATAACACCAACTGTTGGGCACAATGCAAACTTGGTGAGTTTATGATTCCATTCATGCACCAATCATGTTTGTACATATAATACTTTGGAAAATAGAGAACTCTAAAAATGTGTGAATAATTCATAGTAGCTGTTTATATCTAAATGACATAAGCCTGCCTTCATTGTTAATACCTCAGCATCAATAAATTAATCTTCATTTACCCTGCTTCATAGATCCCATCACAGGAGAGAACCATCAAGAAATGTTAAAAACTCAGGTATCATTAACAGTGTTACTGCTGTTAAATTAAAATTACCATAAACTTTTTGTGCTTAATGAACCTGTATTTAAGAGAGTAAAATCTACTATTTATTTCATATTATTTATAAGACCATACTCAAAACGAGAACGTAAACCTGCTTATTATGAAAACTGCAACCTTTATGGCATGTAATTATGTTTTATTGTAGATAAATATTGACACTATCATGTTGATATTAACCCAGCAATAGGAGATAAATGGTACTTACTTACTATAACTGAGGAGAAGGAGATTTTTACAAAGTAGCAGATTTCATATTAATTTTACTGTGTTCAGTGAACTTGTGTACCCACAAATAGTTTATGGCAGTTTAGTCATACTTCATTGTTAATACACATTCTGCAAACTACTTCAATGATAATATACACTGTGACTTGATCCACATTCGTAAAGAACCTTCTTAATAATGGGATCCATGGAATAGGATGAGGGATAAATAAACGAAAAAGAATATTGTGGTGTCTCTGTTGTGTTGGACATGATTTAACTAATAAAAAGTAATATTATTTCTTCTTTACCATTTAGTCAGATTCCCACGGCCTCATATGCAGCTGTGCCAGACTTAATAGTTATTGATGAAAGGAAATGTAATACCTCTAATCTACTTCTCTTGAAGAACATATGAACACGTTCTATATATATAATCCATATATTACCCACCCATAAGCATATTCAACATCAGTTGGACAACATCAAACTTCTATAAAACAATTATGCCCAACTCGAAGCATCTACATAGAATATTGATATGTGGTGTCTGTTCTATTGGACATGGACGCTACTTGCACATGACAGATTGAGAATTTGGGTTGGACAGGAAGCATGTCCAAATGGCCAAGGTAGTTAAGACAACTGTTGCAGAAAGTAGAGCATCTGAGTTCAAGTCCCAGTCTTGCACAAATTTTCCACCTTCACCATTGACGATTTGTTTCAATGTCTGTAGATGGCTGAAATCCTGATTTCTTGTATTACAATTCTTTATAGACGATGTACCACCACACACACACACACACATATGTTAGCTCTAGTTATTTTAGGCAATGAAGCACCATATCTTCTGAACTCCTGCAGACTTAGCAAATGCTATGAGCAGTGGAGCTAAGCACAAATTTTCAAATTGCACCATTGTTTTATTTCAAAGCCTATGCAAGGCTGAAATCCTGGTTTATTATAATAAAGTTTCTCTATGTAGAAGTCTAGCCAAATAACTTTCTTATAATTTTTATCTCGTATCACCTTTGTCTTTTAGACATCTATTATTTTTCTTATACAAACTCGGACACTCTTTATACCTTTAATATTTCCCTATTCACATATATTTCTCAATTTTTCACAACACAGGTTAGTTTCTTTCTGCACAACATTGGATTGGAAGAAGTCTCAAAATATTAAATGTTCCATTTCCACAGAAATTATCTTTCACACATCTTTCTCAGATGTGTTTTCTGCATCACAACAACATATATACCTCTTTCCTCAGAGACAGTAATTCTCCTCTTTCATCACACTTTCCTCCTTTGTTCCACTGAGATGGTGTCTCTATAGATAACCATAACAAAAAAACTGTGCATAGGTCACACCCATTTACAGGAAAGGTGGTACGCGGGATCAACAAAACTGCCATCTAGTATCCCTGACATTGATTTGTTGTAGAATCCTGAGCTCAAACATAACAAGATATCTCAAACAGAATAACCTCCTCCATGCCATCTATCATGCATTTTGAAAACATTGATCATCTGAAATTCCAACTTGCACTTTTCTCACGGGATATACTGAAAGCTTTGGATCATGGCAGTCAGGTTGATGCAGTATATCTGAAAAGCATTTGACTCAGTACCACACCTATTATTATTGTCAAAAATATGATCATATGGGGTATCAAGTGAAAGTTTACTGGTGGACCAAAGGACGAAGGTGTTCATCGATCCTACAGAATAGACACTAGCAGCTTCATTCACACAGACCCTGAAAAGTGGCCTCAGCACCTTGCTATTGCAGTACAGTGTGGATTACATATTCCCTAATAGAAAATGACCTATGCCTGATTATAGTTTCCAATCACAATAGTTAGAGAAAATGCAATTGAAGTATACTGGATAGTGGGAGAGGAGGATTGTCGTACGGAAAACTAAATGAAAAGTTACAGCAATTGACTTAGGGCTTTGTTGGTGTTAGACTACAGAATTCACAAAGAATGTGAATCTCTTGAGCGCTTGGCACGTAACTATAACCACGTCATGCCAGTGGTGTCACAAAGTGTATCCGAATGCACATCTCTGGATACACCTCCACGATCTTGTATGTGCAAGTGCTGAATAAACCTTCGTTAAATGAAGTTAGTGTTCATCATTCATCTAATTACACCTTCTTCTACATGACATAATTCTGATGGAGACGCTAGGTATTGGAACTTTTGATGGCGAACATTATCGACAACACAGTGGCTCCCATCAGGCCACAACAGAGCCGCCGTGTTTGAGCCATATTCAACAGATCGCAATCTATCAGAGGCAGAAGAAGAAGATGTTACAATGACAGCAACTGTATGCCACCACATGAGACATCCTTCCAGGTTCTCTGGTGATGATGACCAAGATCCAAACAAGTGGCTGAAGGTATATGAGTGTATAGCCAAGTTTAATAAATGGGATGACACCGTGTGTATGGCTAACATATTTTTCTACTTGGAGGGCACTGCCAAGCAATGGTATGAGAACAATGAGGAGAAGTTCACAAGCTGGAAAGTATTCCAGGTGAAAGTGCGCAAGTATTTCAGCGACACACAATGACAGAAATGCAAGGCTGAAATAAGTTAAAGTGCAGGCCACAGCACCCTGGAGAAACTACAACATCCTACATTCAAGATGTCTTGGAGCTGTGTAAAATTGTGGGTGTTACAATAAAGGAGGAAGATAAGGTTGCACATCTCATGAAGGGTGTTGCTGAGGACATGTATCAAGCCCCACTCCCGAAGGAGGTTTCGACAGCTGACGACTTCATAAAATGGTGCCAGTACATCAAGACAATGCATCAAAAAAGATTACACGCAAGAAGTTTGAATGGCTTCGAAACATTGTATTGATGTCTGTGATGGAGGAAGCAACTGATTTCACAAGTGTTCTTTGTCAGATAGTGAGAGAGGAAGTTCAAAAGGTATTTGGATTGCACGGTGAGCAAGAAAACCGAGACACTTCAAGAGGTCATAAAGGAGGAAGTGGAACAGACATTGAACCCAGTCTCTCATCCTTCATTTCCCTTTATAACGGTGAAAAAGTTGAGACCCAGGCGGAGCTACATTCCTACAATGCCGCATGAGGAACCTGTTTGGGCACCAAGGAAGACTGATGTCTGGAGGACCCAGGATAACCAACCAGTATGTTTCCACAGCAGATGACCGGGACATGTAGTGCGCTATTTTCAAGAAATGCGGTGGATATTTGATGATGCCCGTGCCAGAAGACAGCAGACCAATCTTAGCTGATGCCAACTCTGAGACAACGAAGATGAACAAGATGATGTGGGTGCAGGATGACGTAGGTCACCGTCGCCGCAAGCTAGCCGCTGGAGAGGACACTTCCCAACACACCGATCAAGGTCTCCATCACTGTTTACAAGCTCCAGCTGATCACCTAGCCAACGCAACCTCGAAAACTAAAGAGTGTGACCTTCCTTGGAGGTGAGGCCACCGAAGAGAAAAATCCTCCACCATCGATCACTACAAAAATGATAGGAAACTACGTCAATATCCTCACAGATGGCCGACCAGCCCAAGCTCTTGTGGATTCTGGAGCATCATATTCAGTCATTTTGGAGAAGTACCATCACCAGTTGTAGAAAACCATATTCATTGACAACAAAACATCTCTGCTGAAGGTGGCTAATGGGAAATATGTAAAACCTACAGGAAGATGTACCATTCATGTGGGTATAAGTGGCCACACACAACCCTTAGAATTCATTGTCTTACAAGAGTGTAGTCATGACGTTATTCTCAGATTGTGGTCGCTCAAAGATTAAGCTAGATGAGATGAGAGACTGTGGTGGATAGGAAGATGTAGATCCAAGTGTGTGGAGACTGTGTGCTGGATGAAGTGATCATTCCTGCAGTCAGCACTAGAAAGGTAACTGTCATGTGTCATGCCATGCATCAACCCATGGATCTTGTAGTGGAATGTAAGAGAAGCATATCACTAAAGAATAACTTGGTCATCCCAGCCTCTGTCATCTCATTTAAGAATGGATTCAGTGAATTGTGGATAGTTAACTGTGGCCAAGAACCGCAGATCGTTCCAAGACACCTGTGCATAGAAAACGCTGAGCCATTAATTGAAGAACAGCTGAGCATCATAGAAACCACCCATGCCAAGTCTGTGGGCGAATTTTGCGCTACCACTACAAGACAAGATCTTCCAGCTCTACTATCACCAGATCTCACTACAGAACAACAGAAGAAGCTACTTGCCACTCTTCAAGAGTTCTCTGAATACTTCAGTCCACAGGTGAAGAGCAAATTAAACAAAATTGATGGTGATGTGCTGGATTAGCACTGGAGATCATCGGCCAATAAGCCAGAGGGCATATCATGTGTCAGCAACAGAACGTCGAATAATTCATGACAA
Organism: Schistocerca nitens; assembly: GCF_023898315.1. NCBI lineage: Eukaryota > Metazoa > Arthropoda > Insecta > Orthoptera > Acrididae > Schistocerca > Schistocerca nitens. The sequence goes on along the minus strand of NC_064617.1, from coordinate 318,718,842 downwards.
GGTAGAAAAAATGATGAAGAATGACATCACTCAGCCTTCGCAGAGCCCATGGTCATCACCAGTGGTCCTCATCAGGAACAAGGATGGCAGTTTGCACTTTTGTGTTGATTACAGGAAGCTTAATAAGATAACTAAAAAGGATTTTTACCCTCTTCCACGAATTGACGATACACTAGATTGTCTAAAGGGGGCTAAGTTTTTCTCAACCATGGAGATGTAATCAGGATACTGGCAAATCAAAGTAGATGAGGCTGATTATGAGAAAACAGCTTTCATCACCCCTGAGGGCCTGCATGAGTTTAAGGTAATGCTGTTTGGTTTGTGTAATGCACCAGCAACTTTTGAACGGATGATGGATAATCTTCTAGGGCACCTGAAGTGGACAATGTGTCTTTGTTATTTAGATGACATTATAGTGTTCTCAGAGACATTTGATGAATATCTAAAAAGACTGAGGGCCGTTCTTAAGTGTGCCCAACAAGGTGGACTGAAACTTAATCCAAGGAATTGTCTCTTTGGAGCAAAAGAAATCAAAATACTTGGACACCTTGTGTCAAACGAAGGTGTGCTGCCCTACCCAGAAAAGGTGAGAGCTATAATGGAATTTCCTATTCCTAAAAGTATTTGAGATGTGAGAAGCTTCCTCAGATTATGTTCTTATTACCGTCGTTTTATCAAAGACTTTTGTATCAAATCTAGGCCACCTCAAGAGTTGTTAAAAGTGAGGCTAAATTTATCTGAGGTGGTGCTCAATAAGATTCTTTCAATGTGCTGTGAAAAGCTCTGATGACTGACCCTGTACTTGGTCTGTATGATGAGAGAGCACCTACAGAACTACACACAGATGCCTGCTGGTATGGAAGCCGTGCTGTTCTGGTGCAAATTTTGGATGGAAAAGAGAAGGTTATAGCCTATGCTTCTAGGGCACTTACAAAAGCCAGGAGAAACTACTCAACTACAGAAAGAGAATGTCTTGCTGTGATCTGGGCCATGTGCAAATTTCAGAAGTATCTCTATGGAAGGCCATTCACAGTTGTTACAGACCATCGTTCACTTTGTTGGTTGACAGGTCTTAAGAATCCAACAGGATGTCTCACCAGGTGGGCACTACGTCTTAAGAGTATGACATTTCCATAGAGTACAGAAGTGGAAGAAAACACCAAGATGCCGACTGTCTCTCAAGAAACCCTGTTCAAGACCATCAAGACTTTGATGAAGATAGTGACTGTCCCGCTGCTTTCCAGGACCTCTCTGCTGAGCAGAAGGACGCCAAGATATCTCAAATTTTGATTGCCTTAAATCAGTCAGAGGATGTGAAGGAACAATTTAAGGTGGTTAATGGATTACTTTGCAAGAAAAACTTTGATCCATTTGGAAAGAGGTGGCTACCAGTGATTCCTAAACACATGCGCTTAGATGTCCCACAGAAATTCAGTGACACACCTGAGGCTGGACATTTAAGATTTATTAAGGCATACGATAGAATCCACAAGAGATTTTTCTGGACAGGTTTATTTAGAAGTGTCTGTCACTATGTGTCGCAGTGTTGAGAGTGCCAGAGGAGAAAGGCAGTTCCTCAGAAACCACCTGGCTGACTCATACCAATTCCACCAGCTGAAATGCCTTTCCAGTATCGATTTCCGACGTCTGCTAGTGGCAGTAGATGGATTATTGTTTGTACTTATTATCTGACATGCTATGCCATTACAAAAGCTGTGAAAACAGCTGAAGCATTTGAGGTAGCCAAATTCATCATGGAAGACATTGTATTAAAACACGGTACCCCAAGGTCATTAATTATGGATCAAGGGAAAGTTTTTCAATCTCAGCTTGTGACAGAGATAAACTGTCGGTGCAACATTACTCACCACATGATGACTGCCTACCATCCATAAACTAACAGGCTTACTGAACGCCTTAATAAAATCTTGGCCGACATGCTATCAATGTTCGTCAATGTTAAGCAGAGCAACTGGGATGAGGTGCTACCTTTCATGACATTTGCCTACAACACCGCCAAACAAGACAACACAGGATTTACGCCATTTTTCCTGGTGCATGGGCGTGAGGCAACCAAGACGATGGACAGTGTTTCCATTACATCTTGATGACATGGACGATGACTAAGTTGGCCAGGTGTTAACCAGAACTGAGGAAGCTTGGCAGGTAGCTTGACTCCACACACTGCAGGCTCAAGAAATTGATGGCTAACACGAGCCACTGCACAGTTTGTTGTCTACCAGCCTGTTGACATTATCTGGATCTTCACTCCTGTTCGGAAAGTTGGTGTCTCTGAGAAGCTCCTCAGGTGCTACTTTGGACCTTATAAGGTTGTAAGACAGTTGTCTGATGTTATTTATGAAGTTGAAGATTTCGGATTTCAACCCCAACAAAAGATCAGAGATACAGTCCACATCCTTCGAATGAAGCCATATAAGGATCCTTCAATCCAGTGTAAATTCGAAGCTCCAAAGGCAGGCAACAAGCAGAAAGGTGACGAAGAGCACAATGGCAAAAGAATTTCTAAGAAGATCACAGCCAAGCAAGAATTGGTCATGGGAGTTGGAGTATGCAGGACCGATGACACGTTCCCGGACTAGGAGGGGATAACACTGAGACACTGTTCTCTTAAGGAGGGAGCAGTGTCACAGAAGAAGCTGAGCTGTGCTGTGGTTAGCAGTTATGATACTTAACTGTTGCATGGAGGGTCATGAGTTCAAAACTCACCTGGACTGCACAATTTTAATTTCTATATTCGGTTTGAGTACATTCTAGAAAGATCCACAAATGTCAAGAATCATTCTACTGGAATGTTCTGTAGCTGTCTATATACTGTATGTGTTCTGGCCAGAGGTAATTCGCTCCGCGCTCTCGTACATGCAAGTGCTGAATAAACCTTCGTTAAGTGAAGTTAGTATTCGTCATTCATCTAATCACACCTTCTTCTACGTGACAATATTATTGTACAAACAATGCTATTGCAATCAGTTCTAATTTGTCCACAAAAATCATTTTTATATTTTTATCAACAGTTCAGCTGTAACTGTTTACTAAATTTAAACAATTTCTTCCAAACAGACTGATCATAGACAATACCTGATGAAGAAAGTGAATTAGCAGACAACTCAGTATTTTGCTGAACCTTTCATTCAATGAAATTGTCAACACATTCTCCAATGTTGTTACAGTGAAACATTCCGTTTCTATTTCATCTGAATCTATATCTTGTTTAGTAATATTATGTCTGATGCTTGTGTCTGAAATTTGATCAGAGCCATTTTTAATTTCCTAAATGTTCATTTACTTCATTTAAAACTAAATGAGACGGCCCATTTGTGCTAGAATGTAGTTCACCTTTTAAATGTAATATTGTTGTTTCTAATTCAAATAAATTTCTATTTTTCTTTACCTTTTCCTTGTGGAATTCAGCAATATTTTCATCTAACATATCAGTTTGTTGACTTATTTTAATATTTGTAGTATCTAATTTGACATTTAGTTTATTTGTTAACTGTTCTACCACCCCGTTTGTTTCAGTAAGAGCTTTCCCAAATCTGACACCTTGAGCCTGTAAATCAGCATTGTTTTGTCCTGTTCTATTAGCTTCATCTAATTTAGCATTTATTTCAGTAGTTAATTGTCCTTGAACCTCCAAGTTAAAATTAATTTGCCCTAGCAATGCTTTTGGATCAGCATTATATTCTACATCTACATATATCTACAGGTATACTCTGCAACCACCATGAAGTGCATGGCAGATGGTACGTCCCATTGCACCAGTTATTAGGGTTTCTTGCCAATCTATTCACATAAGGAGTATGGGAAGATTGATTGTTTGGATGCCTCTGTGCATACAGTAACTATTCTCATCTTTTCCTCATGATCACTATGTTGGCGATATGTAGGGGTTTGTAGTATATTCCCGGAGTAATCATTTAAAGCTGGTGCTTGAAACTTTGTTAATAGACTTTTCATGATATTTTACATCTATCTTTAAGAGTCTTCTAGTTCAGTACCTCCGTGACACACTATTCCTTTTTAGTGTTTAGCTCAAACACTGTTTTCAAAATTTCTTCCATCCTTCTAGTTAATATTGAATTACAGTTCAATTAACAAACAGTCATTGCTACTTTAACAGCACTGCCAACAGTTAGAAACCAGCAAGAAAGACATTGCATTACAGCATCACTGAAACAATAATATATGAGATGCGTGTACATGCAAGACTTGCCCCCAGCGTGGCCTATACAGTAGGTTGTCATTGTCATCACTGGACATCAATTGTAATGCAAAGTGACACCACCCCTAGTTTGGAAGTATTTTACAAAAGGGCACAACAACATCGTGAGAAAGTTTGATTGATATACCTTAATTTTACTGACGTGCTACAAGCTTTGTACTGTAACTGAACAACCCTTAATTTCAAAGTGAGAAATTGATACTACCCAAAAGTGATGATGTAGGAGAGTCATCAACTTTTGAGTTTCTGCCCTTGCCATTGCTGCATTCATTACCTTTATCTTTGCAATATTTACTGGAGACAATGAGACCAATGTCTGCCACAGCCTCAACTTCATATTGATGTAGGTGTCCTCCTCCTTCACCTTCAGTAGACTTTTTCAATGTTTTTTGAAGTTTACATTTATTGTTGGACACAATAGAATTAAAAAACAAAAAATTGGTCACTTCAGAAACCTATTATTTTGAGCAGTTATTAGTCAGGTTAAACTGGAGATGAAAAAACCAGTATAATGGAAAACCAATTGTTTCAGCTATAACTGCTGTCCCTACAGCTCATCACTTTCTCTCTTGCAGCATCATAATATAAAATGTACTGTGCCACCACAATTTGGTGACACCATGAAGTTGTTGAGCAACTGCCACTTTTACTGTTAACTGTTGCAGAGTCATCAGTTGTCCGTTGCAAACAGTCAATGTTCCTAAAAGCTACCAGCTTCCAGTCTCTTGACTTGCTGCAATAGCAATCATCTGTGATGTATATAATACCTTTAATTTTAACTGTATTCCTCTGTCAATATATTTCTTCGTAATATCTGCTTTTTAGTGTTTGTATTGACATGCACACTTGTTTTCATTAATTCAGTATTTATCTGGTTGCCAGGAACAACAACACCAAATCACAATAATTCTTCAGTTAAAATTTTTGTTCTTTTCAATAATTGCATTTAATAATCATTTTTAACAGTGTTTGACTTTCTGTATTTCCTTCAGCAGTAATCAGATCTGTGTCCCGCACTATGGTGCCAAAAGGTTGTGTTCATATACTTGAACAGGATATAATTACTGAAGATTTAACATTGATTTTTAATTACCATTTAGTCGCTTGACCATGGCCTTGTATGTGACTATGACAAATTTCATCTCCTCTTTGCATAGTTATTGCTGTAAGGAAATGTAATATAGCTACTTTACATCTCTTGAAGAGAAATACATGAACATCTTTCACTTTCATAATCTGCATACTGTATATATTGCATATGTATACAATATTGTGTATTGTCCATAATTGGGATAACATCAGATTTCTGTCAAATCAAAACATCCAACTTGCAAGCTCTACATCGAAATCTATCCAAATGATGTGTGAATAAGAATGACATTTAACTTGTCTAAGTAAACAATATAACTATTATCAAAAATTTATATATATATTTTTCAAGGACTTTGTGCTTCTCCAAAGCAGGCAGGCAATGTTAGGAGCACTTATGATTTGCATCTGTGCACATATTTTCCTGCACAAAGTTATTGCGATCACTGTCCCATCTCTAAGACAAGCTTCATCCTTCAGCTTGATTCTCCACATGAAACAAAAATGACAAATCTGCACAATATTTGTGCTATCCTCTACCATGAGTTCTCTTATGGTTTTTATGTGTATCATTTATTGGTAATAATATATAAGGATACACATTACTCCTTTGGAGTTGTACATAACACCTTAATTTACTAATGAATTTATGTTAGCATTTAACTCAAGTTACTGAATGCATGTAATCAGACACTTTGTGGGTGGAGTGGCTGATATATTAGGACTTAATGATTATTTTTCTTAACAATTTGTAGGAATTCTTAGTTTATTGTTTTATGTTCAATGATAGCTTCATGAAGACAGTGATGCCAGAATAAAGGTTCCCACCTTTCCACCCTAGACAGCCTAGGAAAACATAAATGAATTTTCATATTCAGCTGTGTTAATATTGTTCAACTGGGACTGATTTTTAATATTAGCAACAATTTCAATTAATTATGTGAAAAGAAAATTCAATCACGAAAACTAGTATATTATGAGACAGAACTCCTGACCAATACTTACTTTCTAGAGCCAAAATGGGTAGTATTGCCAATGGACACATATAAAAGTGACACATTTTCTAGCTTTTGGAACTAAAAATTCCTTCCTCAGGAAGGAGAGAGGCATAGAGTGGGAAAGGTTATTTGGGAAGGGCAGATCACCCACATCCCAGGAAAAGAAGGTGCCACCAGAAGTGAGGACAAGGATAAGCATAGATGAAGGGCAAGATGTCACACAGAGTAGATCAGAGATTATACAGTGGTAAGCACTGAGCCAGCTTCAGTTCAGGGATTATAAGGACCAAGTGATCAGTAAAGAAGACAGCCTGGGAGAAGGTAAGTGTATAATGCAATTAGAATTAAAAAACAAAAGAGTGCTACTCTGTGTGTAGCGTGTGTGTGCGTGTGTGTGTGTGTGTGTGTGTGTGTGTGTGTGTGTGTTTGTAATAATGTGATTAGAATTAGGAAACAAAAGAGTGCTATTTTGTGTGTATGTGTGTGAGTGTTTTTAACATATATCATGTCCAGCAGGGTGCCAGGATACAAGGATGTGTTGCAGGACAAGTTTCCATCTCTGGAATTCAGGGTATCTGGTTGGAGGATCAAAATAAATGCTATAGAACAGCTAGGTACTGGCTGTCCCCAACAGTCCTGACCATCCCATAGTAGATACCTTTAAAGACCACATCGAACACATGTCAGTCTTTACTGAGCAGCGTCTCCAACACATCCTACAGAACCTCCTGTTTACATAAAAAACACCAACCAGTTCCTACAATTGCCTTAGCCATTCTGCCCCTCCCCACCCACCCATAATCATCATTGTCATCATCAATGTGACCTCACTTTACACAAACATGTGGTCTCTCAGCCCTAGAACACTACCTCTCCCTGTAGCTGCCTGAAGATTTCCCTAAAACTTCTTTTATCATCACCCTAGCTAACTTTATCCTTACCCATAACTACTTCACTTTTGATGGTCTAAACTAGAAACAAATCTGAAGGAACGGTAGGGGAACCAGGAAGGCCCTGTCTAATGCCAACATGCCAACCTTCCCATGAGTTATATGGAAGAGATATTCCTTAAGAATCAGAAGCTGGCCTCCCTGACTTGGTACACATCTATTAATGACATCTTTGTGGTCTGGACTAATGGTGAAGAAGAACAAATACAATTATGCTTACAGAGTGTTATGTTCTACATATCAATGTGAGGGAAAAGCAACATGTGATGGCATCCCTAATAAGAGTTTTGCACATCAGTGGTAGGTACAGGTACAACTGTCCCATACTATGTGAAGTCTGTATGTAAAACCAGATGGGATGCCTGTCAACAAACATGGTAGCATACTTGTAGTGTAAAAGGTACAGTAGTGCAGATGAACTCTTTAACATGCATTCTATTTGATTTTAAGACATTGGCAGTCTCATTCAAAGATACAGTTGTGCTACTAAGTTCTGTGACAAGAAGAGAGGAAACACATGTATCACCTTGTGAATTTGTAATATGACTTCTTTCTTTGACACAACCTGCCATAAAAATCACCTATCCTGTCCTTATCTGCACTAAGAGCATCTCTAATTTTTAATTGGTAATTTTCTACACATTCAAGATTATTTAATTTTTCTATGAAACATGATATACTTTTAGTGCTGCATGATTCATTTGGTTAACTAATCCATTAACATGCAATTTCCTTGTTCCAAGAGGTGTCCTTTTATGTGCAAAAATACATGTACTCTTCAGGAGCAAATTATTTCTAACAGGAAATGGAGATAGTTTCATTCTCATGCCTCTTTTCATGGAATTTTTGTCTTCCTGATTCACACCCAGCCTGAGGGAGTCAGACTGGAAACAAATTCCTGCAAAGCCAGCCCCACACCCGGTCTCTGTGCTGAATCTGGAGAGAAACTACATATCTGACAGCAGCTCCTTTTGGTGCATCTTGTTGTTGTGGTCTTAAGTCAAAGATCAAAGACTGGTTTAATGCAGCTCTCTACTCTGTACAAGCCTCATCATCTCTGAATAATTACTGCATCCTCCATCCATATGAACATGCTGACTGTTTTCAAACTTTGGCCTCCTTATACACTTTTTACCCCCCCCCCCCCCCCCCCACTTCCACACATACATACACAAACACACACACACACACACACACACACACACACACACACACACACACACACACACACACACACTCACACACACTTCCTTTAATTGCAAAATAGATGAGATTCCTTCATGCCTCATGTGTCCTATGAGTCAATCCGTTCAATCCGTTCTTTTAGGAAAGTTGTGGCTTAAATTTCTTTTATTCTCAATTTGATTCTGTACCTCCTCACTACTTACTTGATATACCTGTCTAAACTACAGCATTCTTCCATAGCACCACATTTCAAAAGTTCCTAGTCTCTTCTTTTCTGAACTGCTTATCATCCTTCTTTCACTTCAACACTTAGCTACACTCGAAACCAATACATTCAGGAAAGACTTTGTAACACTTAAATTTATGTTAGATGTTAACAAATTCCTCTTTTTCAGAATTACTAGCTCCATAAATGGTGAGAAGATTGAAAGACTGTATGAAGAGATGAAAGAAATTATTCAGATATCTAAGAGAGATGAAAAGTTAATGAATGATAGGGAATGAAATTCAATAGAAGGAAAAGTAAGACAAGGAAAAACAGCAGTGGAACATGGATTGAGGGGAACAAAATCAAAGAGGGAGCCACCTTGTGGAATTTCGCATAGAGCATAATTTTATCATCCTTAGCACTTGGTTTGTGAATCATGAAAGAAGAGTAGTAGGCACAGAAGGGACATGGAGAGACGTATTGGTTGCAAATAGATTGCTTAATGGTAAGACAGAGATTTTGAAACCAGATTTTAAACTGCAAAACATTTCCAGGGGCAGATGTGGACTTCGATCATAATTTATTGGTTATGAACTTCAGATTAGAACAAGAAATTGCAGGAAGTTAAGATGTTAAAGAGATGAGCCCTGGATAAGTTGCGAGAACCATTGAGAGCTTCAAAGGGAGCATTAGGCAACAATTGACTGGAATGGGAGTAAAGCATAGAGTAGAAGATGAATGGCTAGCCTTGTTGTTGTTGTTGTGGTCTTCAGTCCTGAGACTGGTTTGATGCAGCTCTCCATGCTACTCTATCTTGTGCAAGCTTCTTCATCTTCCAGTTCCTACGGCAACCTACATCCTTCTGAATCTGCTTAGTGTATTCATCTCTTGGTCTCCCTCTACGATTTTTACCCTCTACGCTGCCCTCCAATACTAAATTGGTGATCCCTTGATGCCTCAGAACATGTCCTACCAACCGATCCCTTCTTCTGGTCAAGTTGTACCACAAACTTCTCTTCTCCCCAATCCTATTCAATATTTCCTCATTAGTTATGTGATCTACCCATCTAATCTTCAGCATTCTTCTGTAGCACCACATTTCAAAAGCTTCTATTCTCTTCTTGTCCAAACTATTTATCATCCATGTTTCACTTCCATACATGGCTACACTCCATACAAATACTTTCAGAAATGACTTCTTGACACTTAAATCTATACTCGGTGTAAACAAATTTCTCTTCTTCAGAAACGCTTTTCTTGCCATTGCCAGTCTGCATTTTATATCCTCTCTACTTTGACCATCATCAGTTATTTTGCTCCCCAAATAGCAAAACTCCTTTACTACTTTAAGTGTCTCATTTCCTAATCTAATTCCCTCAGCATCACCCGACTTAATTCGACTACATGCCATTATCCTCGTTTTGCTTTTGTTGATGTTCATCTTATATCCTCCTTTCAAGACACTGTCCATTCCATTCAACTGCTCTTCCAAGTCCTTTGCTGCCTCTGACAGAATTACAATGTCATCAGCGAACCTCAAAGTTTTTATTTCTTCTCGATGGATTTTAGTACCTACTCCGAATTTTTCTTTTGTTTCCTTTACTGCTTGCTCAATATACAGGTTGAATAACATCGGGGAGAGATTACAACCCTGTCTTACTCCCTTCCCAACCACTGCTTCCCTTTCATGTCCCTCGACTCTTATAACTGCCATCTGGTTTCTGTACAAATTGTAAATAACCTTTCGCTCCCTGTATTTTACCCCTGCCACCTTTAGAATTTGAAAGAGAGTATTCCAGTCAACATTGTCAAAAGCTTTCTCTAAGTCTACAAATGCTAGAAATGTAGGTTTGCCTTTTCTTAATCTTTCTTCTAAGACAAGTCGTAAGGTTAGTATTGCCTCACGTGTTCCAATCTTTCTACGGAATCCAAACTGATCAACCCCGAGGTTGGCTTCTACTGGTTTTTCCGTTCGTCTGTAAAGAATTCGTGTTAGTATTTTGCAGCTGTGGCTTATTAAACTGATTGTTCGGTAATTTTCACATCTGTCAACAACTGCTTTCTTTGGGATTGGAATTATTATGTTCTTCTTGAAGTCTGAGGGTATTTCACCTGTCTCATACATCTTGCTCACCAGATGGTAGAGTTTAGTCAGGACTGGCTCCCCCAAGGCCGTCAGTAGTTCCAATGGAATGTTGTCTACTCCGGGGGCCTTGTTTCGACTCAGGTCTTTCAGTGCTCTGTCAAACTCTTCACGCAGTATCGTATCTCTCATTTCGTCTTCATCTACATCCTCTTCCATTTCCAGAATATTGTCCTCAAGTACATCGGCCTTGTATAGACCCTCTAAATACTCCTTCCACCTTTCTGATTTCCCTTCTTTGCTTAGAACTGGGTTTCCATCTGAGCTCTTAATGTTCATGCAAGTGGTTCTCTTATCTCCAAAGGTCTCTTTAATTTTCCTGTAGGCAGTATCTATCTTACCCCTGGTGAGATAAGCCTCTACATCCTTACATTTGCCCTCTAGCCATCCCTGCTTAGCCATTTGGCACTTCCTGTCGATCTCATTTTTGAGACGTTTGTATTCCTTTTTGCCTGCTTCATTTACTGCGTTTTTATATTTTCTCCTTTCATCAATTAAATTCAATATTTCTTCTGTTACCCAAGGATTTCTACTAGCCCTCGTCTTTTTACCTACTTGATCCTCTGCTGCCTTCACTACTTCATCCCTCAAAGCTACCCATTCTTCTTCTACTGTATTTCTTTCCCCCATTCCCGTCAATTGTTCCCTTATGCTCTCCCTGAAACTCTGTACAACCTCTGGTTCTTTCAGTTTATCCACGTCCCATCTCCTTAAATTCCCACCTTTTTGCAGTTTTTTCAGTTTTAATCTACAGGTCATAACCAATAGATTGTGGTCAGAGTCCACATCTGCCCCTGGAAATGTCTTACAATTTAAAACCTGGTTCCTAAATCTCTGTCTTACCATTATATAATCTATCTGATACCTTTTAGTGTCTCCAGGGTTCTTCCACGTATACAACCTTCTTTCATGATTCTTAAACCAAGTGTTAGCTATGATTAAGTTGTGCTCTGTGCAAAATTCTACCAGGCGGCTTCCTCTTTCATTTCTTAGCCCCAATCCATATTCACCTACTACATTTCCTTCTCTCCCTTTTCCTACTACCGAGTTCCAGTCACCCATGACAATTAAATTTTCATCACTCTTCACTATCTGAATAATTTCTTTTATTTCATCATACATTTCTTCAATTTCTTCGTCATCTGCAGATCTAGTTGGAATATAAACTTGTACTTCTGTAGTAGGTGTGGGCTTCGTATCTATCTTGGCCACAATAATGCGTTCACTATGCTGTTTGTAGTAGCTTCTGCATTCCTATTTTCCTATTCATTATTAAAACTACTCCTGCATGACCCCTATTTGATTTTGTGTTTATAACCCTGTAGTCACCTGACCAGAAGTCTTGTTCCTCCTGCCACCGAACTTCACTAATTCCCACTATATCTAACTTTAACCTATCCTTTTCCCTTTTTAAATTTTCTAACCTACCTGCCCTGACATTCCACACTCCGATCCGTAGAACGCCAGTTTTCTTTCTCCTGATAACGACCTCCTCTTGAGTAGTCCCCGCCTGGAGATCCGAGTGGGGGACTATTTTACCTCTGGAATATTTTGCCCAAGAGGACGCCATCATCATTTAATTATACAGTAAAGCTGCATGCCCTCGGGAAAAATTATGGCCGTAGTTTCCCCTTGCTTTCAGCCGTTCGCAGTACCAGCACAGCAAGGCCGTTTTGGTTATTGTTACAAGGCCAGATCAGTCAATCATCAAGACTGTTGCCCTTGCAACTACTGAAAAGGCTGCTGCCCCTATTCAGGAACCACATGTTTATCTGGCCTCTCAACAGATACCCCTCCGTTGTGGTTGCACCTACGGTACGGCTATCTGTATCGCTGAGGCACGCAAGCCTCCCCACCAACGGCAAGGTCCATGGTTCATGGGGGGGATGGGTAGCCTTGAGGGATCCCTCATGGCTAGCCTTGAGGGATGAAATATTGAAGGTAGCAGAGAATCAAATGGACAGAAAGACAAAGCCCAGTAAAAATCCTTGGATAAGACACAAGATCAGATACTTACTGCTCCAAAATTGTCCAGATACAGACCTCCTACACCCTATTTCCAGATGCCTTGAACACTGCTCCCCACAATCCATTTCACTCAATACCATCCAATACCAGAACAAGTAAATCAAGTTCACTGTACCAAAACTTCAGCTACTTCTCAGTATGTCCTGAAATGAGGAATACAATCCTCAAGCTCATGGTGCCAAGACAGTCTGAGCATTACTGACACCATAAAATATCAAGACGATGTTTCAGGATGGTAGTCTGGGTAGTAGGTTTGCGAAGCCAGTTACCCAGCTGCCATGGAATCGTAAACACAACATATTTTATTCAGCAGAATTGATACAGCTGCTGTAGTTGGCATCCCAATGATGGGCGTTGGCCCCAGACAGAAGTGTGAGCCACAACAGAGTTCCCAGCCACACATCTGGCGCACAGCAGGTATAGATGCAAGCTAGGAGATTGCTGACACAGTGGATCCATCTTGACAGGTGCATTCTTGATGTTGTCAGGCTTGCAGTGACTGCAGGCTCATTTATAGGGCAAACCCAAGACACTGTGGTGGTGCCCAGGGGTCAGCTGACGGCAGCCTGCAGAAGGCTCACCAGATGTCACCAGTTCAGGCTCTGGGGCAGCATTAGACATAAGCATGGCTCCTAGACCCATGCTTAACAACAGGCAGCAGCCACTTGTAGATGTGACTGGATGACCCACATCAGGTTGACAGTTAACATGGAGTAGTTCTCAGCATATGATGCAATCAACGACAGATGTACACTCCTGGAAATGGAAAAAAGAACACATTGACACCGGTGTGTCAGACCCACCATACTTGCTCCGGACACTGCGAGAGGGCTGTACAAGCAATGATCACACGCACGGCACAGCGGACACACCAGGAACTGCGGTGTTGGCCGTCGAATGGCGCTAGCTGCGCAGCATTTGTGCACCGCCGCCGTCAGTGTCAGCCAGTTTGCCGTGGCATACGGAGCTCCATCGCAGTCTTTAACACTGGTAGCATGCCGCGACAGCGTGGACGTGAACCGTATGTGCAGTTGACGGACTTTGAGCGAGGGCGTATAGTGGGCATGCGGGAGGCCGGGTGGATGTACCGCCGAATTGCTCAACACGTGGGGTGTGAGGTCTCCACAGTACATCGATGTTGTCACCAGTTGTCGGCGGAAGGTGCACGTGCCTGTCGACCTGGGACCGGACCGCAGCGACGCATGGATGCATGCCAAGACCGTAGGATCCTACGCAGTGCCGTAGGGGACCGCACCGCCACTTCCCAGCAAATTAGGGACACTGTTGCTCCTGGGGTATCGGCGAGGACCATTCGCAACCGTCTCCATGAAGCTGGGCTACGGTCCCGCACACCATTAGGCCGTCTTCCGCTCACGCCCCAACATCGTGCAGCCCGCCTCCAGTGGTGTCGCGACAGGCGTGAATGGAGGGACGAATGGAGACGTGTCGTCTTCAGTGATGAGAGTCGCTTCTGCCTTGGTGCCAATGATGGTCGTATGCGTGTTTGGCGCCGTGCAGGTGAGCGCCACAATCAGGACTGCATACGACCGAGGCACACAGGGCCAACACCCGGCATCATGGTGTGGGGAGGGATCTCCTACACTGGCCGTACACCACTGGTGATCATCGAGGGGACACTGAATAGTGCACGGTACATCCAAACCATCATCGAACCCATCGTTCTACCATTCCTAGACTGGCAAGGGAACTTGCTGTTCCAACAGGACAATGCACGTCCGCATGTATCCCGTGCCACCCAACGTGCTCTAGAAGGTGTAAGTCAACTACCCTGGCCAGCAAGATCTCTGGATCTGTCCCCCATTGAGCATGTTTGGGACTGGATGAAGCGTCGTCTCACACGGTCTGCACGTCCAGCACGAACGCTGGTCCAACTGAGGTGCCAGGTGGAAATGGCATGGCAAGCCGTTCCACAGGACTACATCCAGCATCTCTACGATCGTCTCCATGGGAGAATAGCAGCCTGCATTGCTGCGAAAGGTGGATATACACTGTACTAGTGCCGACATTGTGCATGCTCTGTTGCCTGTGTCTATGTGCCTGTGGTTCTGTCAGTGTGATCATGTGATGTATCTGACCCCAGGAATGTGTCAATAAAGTTTCCCCTTCCTGGGACAATGAATTCACGGTGTTCTTATTTCAATTTCCAGGAGTGTAATTAGGCTGGAATGGCTATTATTTAACCTTACTTGTCTCAGTCCTATTTTGATAAAACACTGCTTCTAGCCACACAGAGGGGCCCAGGCAGTGTGGTATGAGAGAACTGAGCACTCCACTGTGCAAGGCTGTGGCTTTCATCAGGTCACCTAAGCATTTTACTGACACACACATCAGAACTGTGCAGGCAGCAGGCTGTCTTGCCCAGCAACAGGTTGTAAAGTCTGCTAGGAAAGGTATTGTCATATTGTCATAGCACTTCCTAAAGCAATATTCTAAGCAATATCCTTGTCCGCCCTTGTGCTCCTATCCCCAAGTCAGTGCCTTATGTGGAAGAGGCAGGTGCAAGAGCTATCCCATTCATGTGCCTACCACCTATCATTCCACCCTTACATTGGCATTACTTACTCTTAAATGGTAGGGATACCTATTAAATAAATTGAAGGTGGATGGGGGAGAAAGAAAAATAAAGGGAAGGAACTACTGATGTCAGCTGCATCGGGAATTTATGTGTCTCAGAAGCAACAGGTGAAAATGTGTGGTGGCCTGGGAATTGACCCCAAAACCTCCTACTTACTAGGCAGTAGTGTTAACTGATGTGCAACCTGGACACAATGTTTATTGCAATTGCACAGACTACCTTGGCATAGCTCTTGGCCGATCCACATTTACACCTAGTGCCACCCATCTACAGTCCCTGCCTGTGTCCTCCATGTGTGCTACTTCGATATTCCCACAAGAGTCAAATGTAATTGTGCAACCACACTGAAGTGGTGGATTCATGGTCCATCAAGGCAGATCAATTATGTGAATGTGTGGTATCTGTTCTTTCAAACATGTCTGAAAGAACAGACACCACACATTCATATAAGTAACCCATTAAGCAGCAACATCATATACCAGATTCACTGCACCTGTTGTAAGTCTGCTTCTTTAACAACAAAGATTTTATTAAACACATCTTATTTATGATTAAACCACAAGAAGTAATAGATCCTTACTGTTCTGGAAATAAGCTAAAGAAAAGACTTCAGAATTTTTGTTGGATAACTCACACACCAGTGCTGGAGAATCAAATGGAAAACATTCAGACATGAAGCACACTCTTGGTGCATCCATATGCCATCAGTTCATTATTTGAAAATACAATAGTAAGTTGAACAGTGAGCAAAGACAGTGTGCTTTTAGGCAGACAGGCATTCCATTCACTAGCCAAATCTAATCAGCAGGTAACAACAAAGTCCAAATCACAGCCCAAGAGAAAACCACATAGCACAGTGTTGTAGTCAATAAGTACACAGGAAAGCTTGCTGTCAACCAGTTGACAAGTGAGACAGTGGCAGTCCACAGCAGCCCTGAGATCTGTCTCCAGGTGTTTAACAATGTGACTAGACACCAACAGCAGTATCCTTTCATGCAGTGCCTAGCAACTTCACCAGATGTATGCTTAATTATACACGTGATCCATCCATATGTCCAGCAGGATTACAAGATCTCTTGTCCCTTGAATCAGCTCGTATGGCTGCAGGAGAGGACAAAGTGGGTGTGGCCTGCTGTGAAGGCTGATGTGCAGCTTCAGATGCTGTCAGTGATATAGGACCTGCTCCTCTCCCATTGGAAAGTCGGGGTGCGATGGTTGTTCAGAGCCATGGGTTGCTGCTGGTTATGGATCAGGCTGTGGGTCTGCCATCATATATGGCACAGACTGGGAGGCCTTCCGCATATTGTCTGGGTCCAGTTCCACAAGGGCAATGGACAACAGCTGGAGAACCAGGAATGCTAGGTGTCCACCACCTGGTGTGTTGTCCTGGATGTGGAACCCCACATCTGCTGTTGTTGGTTCTTAGGATGATCAAGGTAGGCTGCACCTACCAGTGTGGCAGATTTGGAGGCAGAGCTTGTTCCAAACAGCACAAAGAATTGGTTCCACTGTCAGCAAAGGATGCTTCATGGTCTGGGCACCAGAATAGTGATGGAGCCATATATCCACCAAGGCTTATGTCCAAACATCCACACCTACACGGGAATGTCCACCTTAAAACATGTTTGTTCTTCATAGACTGATAGAGATTGCAAGCCAGCTGGTGTGGTCGAGCAGTTCTAGGCACTTCAGTCTGGAACCGTGTGACCGCTATGGTCGCAGGTTCGAATCCTGCCTCGGGCATGGATGTGTGTGATGTCCTTAGGTTAGTTAGGTTTAAGCAGTTCTAAGTTCTAGCGGACTGATGACCTTAGATGTTAAGTCCCATAGTGCTCAGAGCCATTTGAACCATTTTTAGAGATGGCAGCAGATTTAACAAGGAATTACGAGGGCATTCATGCATGAGTTCTGCTGAGCTTTGAATGTGGATCAGCACTGCCTGGTAAGAGAATAAAAAGGAAAACAGTGCAGAATCAATAGACATAGATATAATAGCATTTCAATCTGTGTTTTAGCACAAAACTTTGAGCCACACCATTAGAGACAGGGTAAAACAGAGGTTCAACAATATGCTTGAGTCCATTCCAGGCGCAAAACCATTGAAAAGTAGTGTAGCAAACTGCAATCCATTGTCTGTGGTCAGTCTGTGGGGCTCCTTCAGTAGAAAAAAAACAGTGACCAGCACCTGAAGGGTATTCTCTGTCATGGTCAGCTGCATTTTGGTGATTTATAGGAAATGAGAATAGACATGTATTAAAATTAATCTTATAAATAATGGAATGGTCCCACAAAGTCTGCATACATCTGATCCCAGGTTGGGTAGGCAAAGGCCATGACTGGTAGGTTTGGGGTGGTGCAGGTTGCTTTGTCTGGCAGGGTTGGCATTGTAGAGCCAAGCATACAATATTCTCATCAACCCGTTATCAACACATGTCACTGGGCCAGATTCTTCATTCCAAAAAGGCCCCAGTGGGACTGATGCAGAACTCAGAGTATACTTGATTGCAGAACCTCCAGAATCACCACTCAACACCGATTGGTATCTTGTTTCAGTAGTAGGACACCTATCCATACAGGAAAATGTGGAACTTCTGGATACCAAAGATAACTGCCATTGCCTCCTTCTCTCTCCAGGAACAATTTTCTTGTATGGGGATTGTCTTGGAGGCAAATGGAATAGGTTGCTCTGAACCATTCAGGTACTTATGCGATATAATGGCCCCAATGTTGTTGAGTGACAGATTTGTGGGCAAAATTAGAAGTAAATGAAGCTTAATACAAGGTCAGACATGGAGCAATTTGGAGATATTTCTTCAGCTTACGAAGATTTTGGTAACACTCTGCAGACTGCTGGAAATGGATTCATTTTCTATGCAGTTGATCAGTTGGGCTAGGATTGCAATTTGAGGAATGAACTGGGCACAATATTTAGCGCTGCCTATAAAAACCAGCAGGTCTTTTATGATCTTTGGTACTGGAAAATGGGAAATGGCTGCTATGCTCTCTGAAGACAGATTAACCCCTTCACTGCTAAGGATACATCCCGTACACTTACATGAAGATGATGGAAGGAGCTTTTTGACAAGTTATACTTTAACCTGGCTTTCATGGGGACTGAAAATACTTACCAGAAATTTGATATATGATCCTCCATAGTTCTTCCTGTTGCAAGTATATCATCCAGATAATTACATAAAATAAGGGAAAGGCAAGTATTCACCTACAGCAGATTGATGCATGGAGCATTGTAACGTATAACGGAAAACAGCATTCATCCTAGCTGTAGAGCACTAGCTCTTTTTCTGGCATTAGTACAGACAAACATCCAGATGCATACTCCCTTGGCCACAAGTGTGTGAATTTCTGTTCTATGGCTAGGAAAAGAGTTAGTCCTCAATAGCTAATGTGAATGCTGTTTACTGTTACATGTTACAGTGCTCCATGCATAGATGTGCTATCGATGAGTGATTGCCTTTCCATGATTTTAGGTATTGCTCCATCCAGGAACTTCCATTATTGTCATCCAGATAATTGATGCATTGCAGAATATTGACAATAGATTGTTCTAGAATTTTCTGAAAGATTGCTGGTGCACTAGCAATGTCAAAAGGTAACCTGTTGTATCGACAGAGGGCAAAAGGAGTATGGCTTTGGAAGCCTTTTCGAAAGGAAGTTGAAAATAATTTTCTGAAAGATAGATGTTAGTAAAATGCTGACCCCCCTGTCAGTTTTTAAAATAATTCATCAGGATGTGGAATGAATATGCGTCCACGATCTTCTGAGCCTTTACCATATGTTAAAAATCCCCGCAAAGGCATAATGCAGCAACTGATTTGTAAACAGTGACTGAAGGTGATGACCACCTGCTATAAGGAGGTGGAGCAATACTTTTAACTCTTCTAAGTGATCCATTTCTACTTTAAACTCATCCCACAAGGTTTCAGGTATTTTATGGGCTTTGAAAAATTTCACTACTGCCTACTTTTTTAATGTAGTGTGGGAAAAAATTGGAAGTTGTCCATAGTCATGTAGAAAATGCGGATAATAATTGCGCGTTAAAGGTTAACGTGTTAAATGCTCCTCCCTTCATCCTCCTTTAAGTATACAGGATCTATCCTCAGGTGGAAAGGCCTTAATGTGGCATCAGAAAACATGGCAGCCATTTCACATATTCCAATACCAAAGATTTGGTTTTTATGGATAATGTTACATATTACACCCAATTTATTCTACAAATGGCAATGATACTGGAGACACAAACAATTCACTTCTGTGCGTGGAACAACATTCTGGATGGCCTGGACTGAATGTTGGATAGAAAACCCAGAAGCCCATTTTCCACTGATGGTTCTGCTACTACAAAGAAAAGTTTCTGTTTACTAGCTTATTCATTAATTCCAGAACTACCTGGCCTAAGCTTTCAACCATTAAGGTCTTCATCAACAATCAGACACACACGCACACACACGCGCACACACGCACACACACGCGCACACACACACACACACACACACACACACACACACACACACACAAATAAAATTTAAAAAAAAATGGCTCTGAGAACTATGGGACTTAACAGCTGAGGTCATCAGTCCCCTAGAACTTAGAACTACTTAAACCTAACTAACCTAAAGACATCACACACATCCATGCCCGAGGCAGGATTCAAACCTGCGATCGTAGCGGTTGCGCAGTTCCAGACTGAAGTGCCTAGAACCGCTCAGCCACTTCGGCTGGCTCACCACACACACACACACACACACACACACACACACACACACATACACACTCACTCTTGTCTCATACATTTCACACCAAACACAATATTTTACATTATGTACCAACGTATTCATAATCTCTCAATTCTTACAGGCTCATCTGAATATTTGTTACTTTTCTTAAACTGAAATTTGATTTCACAGAACTTGCAACTTGGTGTCCCACATGCCAATTTACCTTAGGATCTAACAATTTCATCTAAAACTTGGTGAGATTCTTCCTTCTGTTGTCCAAATAATAAGACAAATCTGAATGCACTACCAATATTGTTCTCTTTTACATATTCTCTTGTCACATTTTCTCAATGCTATTTATCTTTTCTCCTGCTTATAACTTGTATAATTGAAATTTCACAATTAGAAGGAATGCTTTGCACTGGAATCTTATCACCCCCAAAACTATGATAAAAACACAGTCAAAATTCTCTAATTTTGGAATTTTTTCAGCTGACAAATTGTGTAGTTAAATTTAAAAAAATATATAGATCTCAACTATCAATCATTTTCTATCATTTTTAATAACTGTGTAGAATTTGGTATTTTTCTTGATTCATTCGAAATGCCTTAAGTTATACCAATTTTCAAGCAGGGAGATAAGCATCTACCCCAAAACTATGGACCAATTTCTGTTGGCCCTTTCTTCTCCATAGACTCTGAGTCTCTCAAGTACAGTCAACTAAAGAACTATTTCAAGAAGCATGATCTCCTCTACAACACACAATTCTGATTCCAACAAGATAAAAATACTACTACTGCTATTGCTGAAGTTGTTAATCAGAATGCTACCTGCATTTGAAAATAACAGCCTAGTATCTGCTATATTTCATGATCTTGGTGCAACCTTTGACTGTGTTCGCTTTAGCATCCTACTTGAGAAACTTGAATTTTAAGGCATATACACCTCATCTTTAGCTGTGACCAAGTCCTTCTTAAACAACAGGAGACAGATGTTTAATTGAAGAAAGATGGTACTGAACTGATGTGTTGCAGGACTTGGGTCCATTTCTTTTCATCATTGCAACTGATGATTTACTTTCGCTTGTATAAGCTTATTCAGTAATATGTTGTGCAGATGATGTAATACAACTTAATACATCCCACAAAATGACATCAGGCAACTCAGAAAAATTAGAACTAGCAATGAACTGATTTTATTGCAATGAACTCATCTGTAATTTTGATAAAATAAAGGAACTAATTCTGGGAGTAACTAAAGATGTACAGAATAAGTTGGTGAAGCTGTTAGGAGCTTTCACATTGATTCCCAATAAAACTGTGGGGAAGATACTAGCCATGTCTGCAAATGAATAGCCTCAACTTTGTTTTTACCTACTGACATTGTTTGGCTGAATTTTCTTGCACTCTTATCACACCTGTTAACATGACTGAACCATAAAATTACATTTATGTATCAAATAAGTGTTTCATAAATGCTTGTAGGCTATGAGCAAAATGTAACTTAGAGTGAAACATAATAGTTACTTCTCTTGCTGCAGGCAATGCAACTGCTGTCTCATACTTCAGTAGTATGACTGTGGGGAATGCTTCCTGTGAAGAACCACTACATCCAGAAGTATTACAGAACTTGAACTGCCAGATAAATGAAGAATATCAAGCATTTTATACATACTTGTCAATGGTAAGTTGAAAAGAATATGAAGTATTCAGTTTGATGTTATTGGTAACAAAATGGATTAATATTTGAGATAACATATTAACAGAGGATTCTTTGATAATGACAATAATAACATCAGAGTAACATTAATTGCACTTATCTCTATAATTTAGAACTGAATTAACAATGTTTTCTTCATTGTACTTCATAGATGGTAATGTATTCCACTGGAATCAAAAGAAGTTAAGTAAATACTGTAATTATTTAGGGTGGTACACCATCACTAACAGAATTTTGCATTGATTTAGGTTCAAGTGAAATATATCGCTATTATATTGTGAAAGTGATAGAGTGCTACTCGCAATATAGCAAAGATGCTGAGTGGCAGATAGGCATAACAAAAAAGACTGTCAAACAAGTAAGCTTTTGGCAAAAAAGGCCTTCATCAAAATTATGTATGTTGTGTAATTCTGTTGAAGGCCTTTTGGCAAAAACCTTACTTGTTTGACAGTCATTTTGTTGTGCCCATCTGCAACTCAGCATCTCTGCTACATAGTGAGTAACAGTCTATCCTTTTCATAATATTATATTATATGATCCTGGATTTTCCACTGTTTGATATCCCCTATTGCATATCTCATATAATACTAGGGAATTATATTGGTAGTGTAGGCTACACTACCCAATTCACTTTATAGTGACCACAGTCACTGAAAGTTTATTTATTGGATTACAGTTTTGGAAGATTCACTTTTATTTTCAAGTGTAGCTAAATGTTATGTGTCTGTATTGGTGTGTATGTCCCTTGTCCTGCAAAGATAAAAGACTGAGAATCAACTGACTTGTTGCCTTCTTCAGGTGGTCCTGATGACTGATTGTCTTCTGTTGCACATCATCTTAGCCACATTATGCCAGACTTGTGCTAGTGCTGGAGTGGACAGACTTCAACATGCTGTGGTCCCAGCTCTTCAGTTGTTGCAGCATGAATGGTTCTTCCCACAGGTTACCATTGTGCTTTGAGCATATTCAGGACTGGATTACTTGGTTGGAAACCACTGACTTTATTTATTAGTTCATCATGTAATTGTATCTCTACAGATTCTTTTAAAACATAGTCCCAGAATCTGTGGCCTGTTTTAACAACTTGGTACTGTACAATGAGCCCCCAGGCTCCAAATGATTGAAATTTTTTTTATGTAAATTTTACAAAAAGACTGTCTTTTTCATCCATCAGCTTACCACTGATGTGACAAAATTGACTGATTCATTCTGAAATAGGCTGAATCATCATCAGCAAAGTCACCCTTCTAATCTAAGGGCTTTCCGGGCTGTGGCTGAAAAACAGTGTTCTCATCTGTTCCAAGTCACTGCCATAGCAAATGCTATCTTTTCACTCCCTTTCTCCTCTGAGATAGGTCTGGGGATACTAAAGTTGCCTTCTGTCCCACCCATCCCCTTCCCACAATCTACAATTCTCGCCACATAATCTCCATAAGAAAATAAATCTATATGGTTTCTTTTTTCTGACCATTAGTGTATTATTTACAAATGCACACCAGTTTTAAACTATGACTGCACCCATGATGCTGGTGTAGTGTGCTATTGTAATTCATGTATGTCTTTTTTTGTGAGATGGTGTGCTCCACAACAGCAGACTTTAAGGTTCTTCTTTATCTGTGTGATACCTATATTCTGTGCATCTTTATTTCATGGTCCAGGTAATGGGGTTAATGTGCATTTTCCATTATTGGCATAATATGCAGTAGACTCCTTGTTTTTGGTGTCCTAGATCACCCTTAACAGAGCTCAATAAGGCTTTTGTCTTGGGCGGCATGAGAAGTACACACTTGATGTTATATTTCCAGAAAATTTGCCCAGTTTTTGTAAATGTATTACAAATGTGTGGAATAAAAACTGATGCAACAGGTTTCTCTTCTCCCTATGCTTGTTGTGGCATAAGATCCTTTGGTTTTTTAACATGTTGGATGTGGTGATATTTGTAACCATTCTTCCAAAAAACTATCTGTAAGTGTTGGAACTCCACTGCTAAACTGGAAATTTGTAAGCCCCATGCACTAGTACGCTGAGGACACCTTTTCATTGTGAGGGGTTGTGACAGCTGAAAGAATGCCATATATAAATGCAGCATGAAATGTGCCCTTCACTCACAAGGGCCATTCCACCAAAACAAAAACATCCACCAGGAGGAGAGGAAATCACTCAAATGTCTCCAAGAAGATACTGAGACAGTCATCCACCCAGCAGAAAAAAGAAATTCTACAGTTCTGCTGCCACTTCAGGTGTAGGTGCACTCTTCAGAATACATTCCAAGCTAAGACAATCAAAAGACTTCATCCATGGGTGACCACACTTTCTAGGCTTCGCAAATTACCTGAAGTCCATGGCGAAGGGACAACACTCTGTCCAATCATAAACAACATTGGTGCACCAATGTATGAGCTGGCAAATCATCTGACAGTGACACTCAATCCGAATATAACCACATGTGATCACCACATTTGAAATTCAGTGCACTATTCCAGCAGCTTCAGAAATTCTGACTAGACCAGGATGACCTCTTGGTGAGTTGCGACATGTTTTTCCTCTTCACTAGGGCACTTCAGAGACTCTCTTAACTTGATGGAGAGAAGTTCAGGCCAACACTAACAAAACTCCTTGAATTCATTCTCACATCTACCTACTTCCAGCTTGACAGTAATTATTATAATTATTATGAACAGACTGATGGAGTGGTGATGGGGTGCTCCTATCACCAGTGGCAGCCAACACATCCATGGTGGCATTTTAAGAAGAATCCCTTGATTCAGTGGTAAGCAAACCATCATGTTTTCTCATGTATGTTGATGATATATACATACACTGGCCACATCGATGACAGAATCAACAAGAGTTTTAGAATCACCGGAATTCACTGCACCAAAACATTGGAGTCACAATGGAGATAGAAGAAAACATCCAACATCTGTTCGTGGAGTTGCTAGTCAAGCGAAAATGAGATAGCACACCAAGACACAGCATGTACTGTAAATCAACACACACAATTTTATACTTGCATACCTCTAGTTGTTATACCTCCTCACATGGAGCAGGTGTCCTCAGAACATTAGTGCACAGGCCTCATGAAATTTTCAACCAAGGCTGTTTAGGAGTGAAGTTGCAGCACTAAAGACAGTTTTCTGGAAGAATGGATACAACTACTGGTAGATCCAGTCCCCCACAAACCTGAAGGGGTCTGTGCCACAATGTGCAGAAAAAGAAGAGACACCTGTTAACATCAGTGTTTATCTTGTATGTCAGTAACACATCTACAAAATTTGAAAGAATACTCTGGAAATATAATGTCAAGTGGATATTTCATCCACCACCAAAGACAAAAGCCTTGTTCAGATCTGTTAAGTATGATCTAGAATTCCAAAACCAGGAGTCTACCACACCCTGTGGCATTGTATGAAAATGTATGTAGATCATATGGTCTAGATCACAGACGAAAGATGTACAGATCACTGTTGTCACACAAATAAGGAAAAACTGACAAAATTAGCTGTCATTGAGCACTGCATCTGCAAGGGCTATAGTATGAATTACAATGGCACAATGTTTATAAACTGGCTAACAGATTCTGGCATTGCATTTTGAAAGACTCTGAAGATATATGATTACATGATGAACTAAGACCATAATTTCCAACTAAGTAAGGTCTGAGACCCAGTCTTGAGCATTCTCATGGCACAACAGCAGCATGTGAGAAGACTCATTCATGCCACACCACTTGAAGAACTGGGACCACACCATGCAAAAGCCCTTCCATTCCAGCAGGGACATGAGCCCAGTGGTATCAGTGCATGGACTGGGGACCACAGTTTGTGTCCCAGCAGTGCACTACCCTTGCCACCTCAGCAGCAGAACTGTGCCTTGGCATGAACGGTCCTTTACTGACAGCAGCAGGGAGAGGAGAGCACATATGAGACAGCATTTAGCTGAAGACAGTCTCTCATTAGCACTGCCTGAAGATGGCAACAAGTCAGTTTGCCAAAAATCACACCTTATGAATGATACCATCCTGAAGAGTGACCAGAAACGTTTACAAAAATTTATTTTTGCTGGTAGCAGGACTTTTTTGTTTGTTGAAAATCATGTAACATGAGTCTTTGTGAGATCCAGACTGAAAATATTAGCTGTAAACCACTTGTAGGCTTATTCAGCTGTCATCTGAGCTCTCTGTAGTAAGGCTGAGTTTGGGCCCTTGATTGGTATGCTCATGTCACTAGCAATGTTACAATTTTTGAGCCACTCTTTGAAGTCAGTGGAAAATTATTTATGCTGGTTAAGAGCAAAAGTGGCCACAGTACCAACTCTTGTATGACCCCAATTATCATGTTTAGTTTAATGTCTGTGACACAGCCTGTAAATGAGGCTTTCACTTTATGTTGTGAAAGCAAGACTATCTATGTAAGGGTGATGCCACATCACTATAAGCCATGGGAAAGTCATAAAACATACTACAAGGGGACTTTAAACAGTATTATGGCAGACTAAATAACTTTTATTGAATGCTGCACTACATTTCAAAGCGATATAGATACACAAGCCTGTTTTTCAATGTAGTCAACTAAGTCCCTGAAAACAACAGTTGAAATGTTTTAACAATTGTTCAATTCCTTGACAATGAAAATCCATTCCTTGCTCTTGGAGCCACTTGAGAACCATAGTATGAATGTCCTTATCATTGCAAATTCTCTTTTCCTCAGATGTTTTTTCAGCTTGCTGAAAAGATTGCCTGTACAGTGTCATCTGTGGTTGATGGCCTTCCTTGCCATTCAGCATCACACATGTCAATCTGCCTCAGTCAAATTGTTGTCACCATTTCACTACTTCTAGCCATGACACTGCACTTAGTCCATATACTGCCAGAATTTCACAGTGAATCTTTGCACAATTGAGACTGTTGGCCACAAGAATCATACTGTCAACTTTGGATTATGTTTCCAGTGCCCACGCAATTTTACTCTCACATTGTGATACACCAGCTATATGTACCACAGCAAAAGTCTCTCTGCAAGAAGCCCAGAACAGTAAATTGTTTGACATTTTCATCTCCAAAACCTGGTATCACTTTTAACACAGAAGTTTCAAAACTTAGACATTTAAGAAGATTCACATCATGTGTCTCACAGTTCATGTTCATATCAGTATACACACCTAAGAATTTAAAATATTCTGTTTTAGTTATTGATTTACCCTCCTACATTATTCCTAATGGTGTGGTCATTCCTTGTTCAGAAGAGAACTGTGTGTATTGTGTTTTATCAAAGTCCAATGACAGTCCTTTTGAACAGAATATTATTTTCATTTTCAAGTATTGAAGTTCATCCATTAGTCTTGATTATAATCTTGCATAATCAGCAAAGAGAAGTATTTCTATCTTTTAGATTACGTATATGACTGAGGGTCATTTATATGTATCAAGAACAAGAGCAGACCCAATATCAATCCCTGTGGCACACCTTGTAGTGTTTTACTTCATTGGACGTGTTATTCCACAGAGATTCTTTATTACTTCTTTATATTTTTCAACTGTATCCCTTCTTGAAATGTTGTGATGGGCATCTTCACCAACTACTTTGTAATTTCTGTAGAGGATCTCAGTGCTATTTCTCTAGCTGTTATTGAATAATGTATGAAGACCATACATATTTATAACCTGAACTGCCCAAAGTCTGACATACCATTACAAATTTGCATGAGGGTGCTGCTTCACTGTGTCCACCAATTCAGTACCTCTTGCTGGCTGAGCAGCCACTATTTATACATGCCAGGGTCAGTCATGTTAACATTCAGATGCCCCAGGCATCATGTAGCTCTCTTATCACAATACTGCATAAACGTCCTTGATTTAGTAACACCACTGGTTGCAAACCGAGTATTCATAGCAATGTACAAAGGGCAGCTGCAATTTCAAAATGCTCTGTCAGCTGATTACTGCAAGCAGCATGATTACACAGCAGTCATTATGCCCACCAATTCTGCTACACTGCCTTTCTTGTGAAGGGATCTGACAAAAGAATATTTCAGTCTGACTAGAATTGTCCACTGTGATAGTGTTGTCTTGTGTATGTGACTGAATAGATTGTACATGTGTGAAGAAGATTTTTTAGTACTTTATTTAAGACATTGTCAACTCTGTGAGAGATTTTGGTTTTGAGGGAGTAAATTACATTCTTAATTTCCTTTACAGATCATGATGTAATTTTCAATCTGAATGTATATATGAGACACTACTTCTCACATATATTCTATTGCCTTACCTCTTGAACTGCCGATGCTATTCTTCTGAGGTACTTGAAGGTACTTGTTTACCTGACTGTTTCAAGTATTATTTGGCAGTTTTATTTAATAATCAAGTCCTCACATTTCTTAACTGATTTCTCTTTCAGCTGTTGCTCATATAGAGATAAATTAATTATCTGGATTATTGATTTTACACTTCACAGTATATAGTGGTTTTGTGATTTTTTAAATCACTTTCCTTAAGAAAGCACGATATTTATTGTAATGTGTAATCAGTTCTGCTTCTCTGTGTCCTAACCATTTCAACCCGTAATCTAGAGCCTTTTATGTCATATTAGTAGCAGACTTTATTATTTTCTTAGGAAAATAGCTATTAAGGATTGACAGAAAACCATCTATTAATACATTGCTGCTAACTTTCTGTATAGGCTAGACCTGTCTCACCCCCTTCTCATCTATTGTTTTCTATTTGTGCCCTTTAAATTAGGACTGCAGTCTGATTTCCTTTCACTTTCTGTGATATATCTCTGATAATTTCAGTATTTGGAAGGCTACATTCCCGTAAATTTACAAATTCTATAAATGTGGGTTTACCTTCTTGCGGTCTACCTTCTGAGATAAGTCATAGTGTCACTATTGCCTCATATCTTTCTACATTTCTCCAGAATCCCTAAGGTCAGCTTCCACCACTAGCTCCATTTTTACAGAGATCATTTTTAGTAGTATTTTGCAGCTTTGACTTATTAAACTGATGGTATGGTATTGTATTTTTTTTTATTGGTCCTGTTGTCTACATAGCAGCTTATGCATAAGACATTGGACAAGTCAAGTTATAAACATACAGGCTGAAAGTCATTACAAGGCATACATGTTTAAGGTTACAATAATACACTTTACACGTAAATATTTATGTAACACATTTCATAAATTTAAATATTCTTCAATGGAGTAAAAGCAATGATACTCTAAATATGACTTTAGAGATTTTCCAAATGTATTGACCTCAGTGATAGCTTTTATGTTTTCTGGAAGTTTGTTATAAAGCTTAACTCCCATGTGAAAAGTACCTTTTTGGCACAGTGCTGTGCTGATTTGAGTCATATGTAAGTTTCTGTTTTGTCTGGTAAAGTGCTCATGTATATCAGTCTCCGGTCCTTGCCTATTACATTTAATTTAAAGAACAAAAGGGTTTCCATAATGTATACACATGGTAATAGAGGAATACCAGATTTCTTAAACAGGGGTTTACAAGAGTCTCTAGGCTTGCATCCAAACAAGATTCTAATGGCCCTTTTTTGTAGTTTAAAAGTGCTATTAGCTGTTTTAGAGTTTCCCCAGCAGGTGACCCCATATCTAAGATGAGAATGAAAGTATGCGTGATATGCATTCAATACTGCTTTCTCACTACAGCATGATTTTAACGAACAAAGAAGGTAACATGTTTTGCTCAGTTCTGCATTGAGATATTCAATATGTTTATTCCATCTGATCTTACTCTGCAGCCAAAGTCCTAAGAATTTGGTTTCAGTATTGTTACCAACTGGTTCGTCGTTGATAAGAGACTGATGGGATAAACATGTCCTTGTTAGGAACATTGTGGAATTTTAGAGCAATGGTTTTCTTACTGTTTATTACAAGATGATTACTCTGTGCCCAGCTGCTAAGTTGTTCACACCTGTCAGCACGTGCCTGCTTTGATATTAGGGTCATTAATTTTTTCTTGAAGTCTGAGAGTATTTCATGTGTGTGAAATATCCTTGACCAGAGAGAACAGTTCTGTCCTGGTTGTTTCTCCCAAGGATACTAATAATTCTGTTGGAATCTTAAATGCTCAAGGCGCCTTGTTTTGAATTATGTATCTCTGTGTACTGCCTTCTCACAGTATCACAACCCCACTTATTCATTCATTTCCTCTTCCCTTTCAATAACACTGCCCCAAAGTTTCTTCCTTTTATTTTATTCTTTCTACCTTCCCCTTCTTTATGTACTTCTGGCTTCCCATCTGAGCTTTTTATGTTCATACAATTGCTTCTTTGTTCTCTAAAGGTTTCTTCAGTTTTCATGTGTGAGGTTCCTACATTTCCTACAGTTATGCATGCTTCTACAGTTTGGCATTTACCCATTCCTACTTTGCCATTTTGCACCTTCTCTCTGTCTGACTTTTATGGATCTGCATTCATTTTTGACAGGTTCATTTGCTTCATTTTCACATATTATCCATCCATCAATTAAAGTTGCTCACCGATGCATATAAAAGAACATGACACAATCCTAGCTTTCAGAAAGTGTGTTCCTTTCTCAAGGAGGAAGGATAGGTTGTGGAATGTTAGAAAGGAAAGCAAGGAAGGCCAGGTTACTCAAACACCAGGATGAAATGGAACCACCTGCTGTGAGGACAAGAAGAGACAATAAACTTTCATCTCTCCTCATTTTCACAACAGGTGTGTCCCTCTCATCAGGAGCTCCAAGTGCCTCAAACTACACCTCTCTCCTTTCTAAGGAAGGAAATTATAGTTCAGAAAGCTTGGTCAGTATTATATTCTTTTATATGTATCTATCAGCACTGCTAATTTTTTAAAATCTTGAAGTTACATACTAGTCAGCAGTACTGTCCTTGAATTTCATACTTTTCTTAGATGAACATTTCTTTTGATGGTAATTTAATGTCTTATGTATCACCCAATGATTTATTCTTGAATTTTTCTTTATGCCTAGTTGTTCCTCCGCTGCCTCCACTATTTCATTTATCAACATTACCCATTAATCTTCCATTGTAATTCTTTCAACTATTTCAATCAGTCATTCCAAGACAATGACCTCATGGAAAGCAGGTAGATGAAATACACAAGATCGTGGTGTATGTATGTAGCTGAAGACTGCAGTGCATGAAAAAATTTAGGGTAGAGTTTTATAAAGTAGTTGGTGTCAAATGGAACATGATAATGATAATGAATGTAATATATTACTGAACAAACAGGAAAACTTATTTACAAAAATTAGTTCTACATGTGACTGTGAACAAACAAGGACTTTTGTAAACATGCTGAACCATATAAAATAAAATTTAAACTACCTTCTATAAATATATTTAGGTAATAAGCTGCAAGTAGTTATGCTGGAATGGAAAGTGTTAAACTGCACTGTTTGTTATGTTGAAAACTTCTGTTTATAACACATCTTTACATCAGTTTTTCGTGTACTATGTAAACAGATATGAGACATCCAAGGAAAGCCAAAACTAAACACTAATTCACATATTTCCTATGTAATTCTCAATAATATATCTATTCTCAATAATATATCTATTATTGCAAGTTATCTTATATGTATGAAAGCAGACTATCACTTATCTTAGCTGCACAGGAAGACCCAGTTTAAAATTAAAAATAAATAGTCCCAGATACTTCTAATATCTCATCAGAAGTTTTTGTTGATCTGTGATTTACAAAGAGGCAACCAGATTTCAAGATGTAAAAATAATTTCCATGTAGAACTTTCAGAATTGTCCAACCTGAATGAGACTCACTATTCTGGAGTAGTCTCTTCTGACATTAAGTAAGAATTTGAGAATCTGTATCAGTTTAAAAGGAAATTAAAGACATAACTTATTAGTCACTCCTTATGCAAATTATCTGATTATATAGATTTGAGAATTATAGAACACTTTATGCTGCATGACAAGTAGCAATGCCCTTTGTAAATGTCACTCTTCGATACAAGGTGTACAACTTTGCTTCTGCCATTTGCAGATAGGTCACTTCAGCGGTAAGCAGCGGCCGAAAGAAACAGATCACAGATGTCAGGCAGTTAGCTTGGACCTCAGTCAACATAACCTCATTCAAGCATTAGTCAATTTGTGTCTAGATCATAAAGTTGTTCTTGATTTAAAATGTCATTTACGAGACTAATTCTCATCATTTGTGGGAGGTGTTACTGTTTTGTTTCATTATGAAAAAAAAACAGCAGCTGAGTCTTATTGAATACTCTCAAGTACATATGGTAAGGACGCTATTAGTGAAAGAACATGCCATGAGTGGTTTCAATGCTTCAAGAACCATGATTTTAATGTCATAGACTGGTATAGTGGTGGAAAAGAGAATGTTTTCGGAGATGCAGAATTGGAGACATTGCATCAAACTCAAGAAGAATTGGCATGATTAGTGGGAGTGAGACAGCAAGCCATTTCAAAACTTCTCAAGGTTATGGGCATGATTCAGAAAGAAGGAACTTGGATCCCATGTGAGCTGAAACCAAGAGATAAACGGCATTTGTGTGTTTGTGAACAGTTGCTTCAGAGGAAAAAAAGGAAGAGATTTCTGCATTGCATTGTGACTGGGGACAAAAAATGGGTTCATTACAATAACCCTGAATGAAAAAAATCATGGGGATATCCCGGTCATGCTTCCACGTAGATGGCCAAACCGAATACTCAAGGCTCCAAGATCATGCTCTACGTTTGGTAGGACCAGCTCGGCATCATGTACTATGAGGTGTTAAAACCAAGTGAAACAATCACAGGTGCTCATTATCAAATGCAATTAATGTGTTTGAGCAGAGCATTAAAAGACAAATGGCTACAATACAGCAAGAGGACAATAAAGTGATTTTGCAGCATGTCAACACTCAACTCCACATGGAAAAAGAGGTCAAAACATACTTGGATACCTTAAAATGGGAAGTCCTACCCCACCCACCATGTTCTCCAGACATTTCTCCCGCTGACTATCACCTGTGTAGATCAATGGCACATGACCTGGCTGAACAACATTTCTGATCTCATTAAGAAGTCACAAATTGGATCGATTCATGGATCTATTTAAAAGATGAACAAATTTTTTTACAGTGGATACGTACACTGCCTGAAAGATGGTAGAAAGTAGTGGCCAGTGATGGAAAATACTTTAAAAGATACATGTGTAAACAAATTATTTCATTAAAGCCTCAAATGTTGGGAGAAAAGCGGCAGAGGCAAAGTTGTACACCTTGTAGATACCACTGTGATCATGTTGATATTAAACTGATAATGGGAGATAAGCAGCAGCTTTTAATATGACCAATAAAGTAACAGCTCACAGAAGTTCTTTGAATTTTACTATGTTAAACAAAGCTTGAGTAAGAACAGTTAGGTTACAGTAGCTTAATGCATATATCACATTTCACAATCCTGAAAGTTCTTCCTCACGCTTTTATCTATGTGACTGAATGAATGAAAAATTTATTAATTTGTGTTTATGTAGGGGCAGGGAAGGAGGCAAGTATGTGCGTGTATATGTAACTGCTTACACATAGCATTCAGACACGGGTGTTTTGTGCACAACAGGTACTATTTTATTTGTTTATAGGCATGTTATTTTGGCCGCAGTTCCATTGAGCTTCCAGGATGCAGAAAATTTTTCCTAAAACAAGTGAGAGAGGAAGAAGAACATGCTACTTTGTTAATTGATTATGCTAACTGCAGAGGAGGTATTGTTGAGCTTCAAGATATTAGAGCTCCAAAAGTCATTGACTGGTGCTCCCCACTGAATGCATTGCAGAATGCTCTAGAGCTTGAGATGTCAGTTACAAAGGTGACAAATTATTTACATACAAATAAACATAAATTTGTTTAACTTATATTTCTAAGTAAGTTTGCCTTCTTTTTTAGGATTCTGAATGAAAAACCTTTGAAATTTAATAATCCAAGAAATTGGAAAAAATGAGCAAAAACTTTACTTTATTAAAGTTACTGTACATTTATGCCTTCAGAAAGTGTCCATATATTTTTATTTAAAGATCAAACAGATGTAACAGCAGAAGTTCCTCTCTTTTTGTATATGCTGATCAGTAAATGGTGTAGCACAGAGGTGTTAATTAGTAAATGCTGTAGCAAAGAAAGGCAGTTTATCACAGCTGCTTATTACTCTTAATATATTCTTTGGCTTGTCCCACATTGATGATAATTTTCCTTTGAGCTTGAATGTTGCAACATTATGAATGAGTGACTGTAGGAGATTCAAGAGAAGTAACATTTAACAATTCTAAAATTGGGACAGCTGAAAAGGTCTGACAGAAACATAAACAAAACTATAAAAAGTCTAATTTTTAGAATTGGTTCTTAATTCATAAGAATAAAACATTAAATATGGAGCAGAAAAGACAGAGAGAGTAAATGCTCTTGTTATCTCATTGTCAATGATGGTTCTACAACACAACCATTTGTAGATACTTACATTTTTCCTTATTTATTGTAATGAATTTTAGTCTTGCTAATGTGTATGCCACTCCTGAAAGTTAAATGATCTACATCTACATCTACATCTACATCTACATCCACACTCCGCAAGCCACCTGACAGTGTGTGGCGGAGGGTACCTTGAGTACCTCTATCGGTTCTCCCTTCTATTCCAGTCTCGTATTGTTTGTGGAAAGAAGGATTGTTGGCATGCTTCTGTGTGGGCTCTAATCTCTCTGATTTTATCCTCATGGTCTCTTCGCAAGATATACGTAGGAGGGAGCAATATACTGCTTGACTCTTCGGTGAAGATATCTTCTCGAAACTTCAACAAAAGCCCGTACCGAGCTACTGAGCGTCTCTCTTGCAGAGTCTTCCACTGGAGTTTATCTATAATCTCCGTAATGCTTTCGCGATTACTAAATGATCCTGTAACGAAATGCGCTGCTCTCTGTTGGATCTTCTCTATCTCTTCTATCAACCCTATCTGGTACGGATCCCACACTGCTGAGCAGTATTCAAGCAGTGGGCGAACAAGCGTACTGTAACCTACTTCCTTTGTTTTTGGATTGCATTTCCTTAGGAGTCTTCCAATGAATCTCAGTCTGGCATCTGCTTTACCAACGTTCAACTTTATATGATCATTCCCTTTTAAATCACTCCTAATGCCTACTCCCAGATAATTTATGGAATTAACTGCTTCCAGTTTCTGACCTGCTATTTTGTAGCTAAATGATAAGGGATCTATCTTTCTATGTATTCGCAGCACATTACACTTGTCTACATTGAGATTCAATTGCCATTCCCTGCACCATGCGTCAATTCGCTGCAGATCCTCCTACATTTCAGTACAATTTTCCATTGTTACAACCTCTCGATATACCACAGCATCATTCACAAAAAGCCTCAGTGAACTTCCGATGTCATCGACAAGGTCATTTATGTATATTGTGTATAGCAATGGTCCTACAACACTCCCCTGCGGCACACCTGAAATCACTCTTACTTCAAAAGACTTCTCTCCATTGAGAATGACATGCTGCATTCTGTTATCTAGGAACTCTTCAATCCAATCACACAATTGGTCTGATAGTCCATATGCTCTTACTTTGTTCATTAAACGACTGTGGGGAACTCTATCGAACGCCTTGCGGAAGTCAAGAAACACGGCATCTACCTGTGAACCCGTGTCTATGGCCCTCCGAGTCTCGTGGATGAATAGAGTGAGCTGGGTTTCACACGACCGTCTTTTTCGAAACCCATGCTGATTCCTACAGAGTAGATTTCTAGTCTCCAGAAAAGTCATTATACTCTAACATAATACGTGTTCCAAAATTCTACAACTGATCGACCTTAGAGATCATGACGTACTTCCACCACGTCACTCAGACAAAATGAAATCATTCAATGCTATTTTGCTTATAAGACATTGCCCTCTAACCTATAATTTCCTCCTTCATCATAAAGAGCCTTCTGAATGAAACACTTGTGGTATCATCATAATATTGTGCCCTATTTTAAAACCACCATCATCATCAATAAATGATAAATATTTCTAGTTGCATTCTGTTTTTTGGCAAATGGCAAATAGACACTCTTCTTCCATTTTATTTATTATTACATACAGAACATATTTTAATTTTGAATGTAATAATTTTCTTGTGGGTAGAGAATTTTTTACCCACAAATTAACCTGTCTCTTCTTGCACAATGTCCTCTAACCACGGAAGAAGGGCAACAAGCAAATTCCATGATCCTAAATTTTTGGAAAGCTTTTGACATAGTGCTACACTCCAAACTGTTAACAAAGGTCCAAGCAAATGGACTAGGTTTTCAGATATGAGGGTGGTTTGAGAAGTTTTCAGGATCACCATGAGAGGTCAATGTTGTTCACATGATATTCATTGGACTGTTCCCTGTAAAAATGTGCCACGTCAGTGCTCTTGGAAGAGAGCTGTGGTGGAGACGTGGCTCTGTTGTTGTTCCCATGTTGTGATTTGCGAAGATGGAAAAAATTGAGATTCAAGCAGTGATTAAGAACTTCATAAAAAAAGATATGAAAGCAAAAGACATTCATGCTGATTTCCAGAATGCACTGGAGGACTCTGCTCCTTCATATTCAACTGTTGCCAAGTGGAAAAATGAATTTAAATTTGGTCAGGAGACATTAGATGATGGCCCATGCACTGGTCGGCCAAGTTGTGTCACTACTCCAGGAATCATTGCAAAAGTGCACAAAATGGTGATGGAGAATCACCAATTGAAATTGTGTGAAATTGCTCATGCTTGCCAGATGTCATCTGAAAGGATATATCACATTTTAACTGAAGAATTAGAAAAGAAAAAATTTTCTGCAAGATGGATGCTGCGACTCTTGACACTGGATCAAAAACACATGAGAATGGACATGTCGGAACAATGTTGGCCCATTTGAGGAGAAACAGACAAGATTTTTTTGCATTGGTTTGTGACCACAGATGAAACTTGGGTGCACTACTATAACCCAGAGACAAAACAACATTCAAAGTATTGGAAACATGGTGCTTCTCTGTCACCAAAGAAAGCAAAGACAATTCCTTCGACAGGAAAGGTCTGGGATGCGACGGGGATTCTGTTTGTAGATTATCTCCCTACTGGGAAAAAAATTACTGGATAATACTATGCTAATGTTCTGGACAAATTTCAACAAAAGATACGTGAATAAAAGCCAGGTTTAGCAAAGAAGAAAGTCATCTTCCATCAAGACAATGCACGCCCGTACACATGTGCTGTCGCCCTGGCAAAATTACATGAACTAAGGTCTGAGTTGTTGCCTTACTGGCCTTATTCACCTGATATGGCTCCATCACACTTCCATCTCTTCCTACAACTGAACATTTTTCTTGCTGGATGAAGATTCACTTCAAACGAAGAATTGACAGTCAGAGTTGACAACTATTCAGCAGGCCTGGAGGAAACTCATATTCGAGATGGAATCTATGCACTGGAAAATTGTTTGACCAAGTGCATTAGTCTACAAGGAGACTACACTGAAAAATAAAAAAGTTTCAGTGATGTAAGTACTTTTTTTCTATTCTGTTCCAAGAACTTTTCAAACTACCCTTGTATGTGAATGACTCAAAGACTTTTTAAGTAATAGAACTCAGTATGTTGTCCTGGATGGAGAACATTCATTGGATATAGGGTATCATCAGGAATGCTCCAGGGAATTGTGATGCGACCACTCTTGTCCTCTGCATACATTAGCGTTCTGAGAGAGAGGGGGTGAGCAGCAATCTGCAACTGTTTTGTATGGGATGTATGATTCTGCTGCCACCAACATACATCTCTAATAATGACCATGAAGACAAGAGAAGATAAATCAGGGCTTGTATGGAAGCTATAGGTATAAGCTATATAGTAGTTTTTCATTTGCTTCATTTGTGCATGGAGCAGAAAAAGAAATGACCCGCAGTGGTATAAGGTATCCTCTACCACACACTGTATGTGGAGTATTTATGTGGCTGTAGATGTTAATCTTTATTTTTCATTCCTGCACTTTGAGTTCTTGTTAATTTCAACATACATTAGTATTTAGAAATTACTAGACAACAGTATTTGTTAATGAACTAAACAGCCTCATAGCGGGGAAATTCTATTTTTAAATGTGCTCTTTTCAATACATCATTGTTGGTTAGTAATATATTTAAATGTGAAAACCATTCAAAAACAGGACTGCTCACAACAACTTACCCAGAATTATTAGTTTCATGATGAATGGCAAAATAGATTCAGGATTTCATGACAAATTGTTCTGGGCACACTTGCTATCACTCAATATTTTTTACGTATTCCAGCTTTCTTCAGACTGATTATGAATTGATTCATTTATCTATGTGGCTGGGCAGTTCGTGCACATCATTTATTTGTGGGGGGCAGCAGCTGCTGTTGCCCTGCAACATTACCTATGATTAGTGGTAACTACTGCTGCTAGCAGTGACGAAGAGGACGAGTGCACAACCTGTTAAATGGCTTGTCTGCATTGGGGTTTCATTGTACACTGTTCCTTTGTTTCCTTACATAAGCAAATAGCAATTATTAAGATGGCCTATGAGATCAGTCAGTGAAATACTGATGCCCAAGACAAGAGTAAATTAAGTATTGAAACAAGGAATTAATGATATGATTTCTCTGGGTATTAATGTATGTTTAGCACATGTTTGGATTGTACTGTTGCTTTATTCATAGAAAGTTGCTTTGCTATGAATAATGGTCTTACATATACCATACACAATGGTCCAATTAGAATCAGAAATAGTTCTAGCAAAGCAATTGCAGGCAAATAAACAGGTACCTACATCACAGTCACTATATGTTGCACTATGTTCACAATTCAAATTCTCAGCTCACAAACTGATAAACTGAAGACTAACTTCTCAACAATCCCATAGGTATATTCCTACCTAGGAACTCAAACACATGTGGTCCCTGGCTGTTCTAGCCCAGCTTACCCTCATGACTCCCTCCAAACAGTCCAAGATGCTGCTCCAGGCGGGTGTAAAAATGAATGTGCACAACGGAAAATAATAAATGTTAAAATGATGATTTGGCACTGTCTGACTACCCCCTGAAGCAGATCTTAGTATCTCTTAATGCACTTTTTAACATATAAATTACAATCTAAACATAAATGAATGATGAAGGCAACTAATACTACTAAATGATAAACATTGTTGTTCAGTATACATTTATTACAGATTAAAATCAACCCTTTAAGTACAGTTGTCTATATTTCCTAACTAAAACTGTTAATCAATTGCCCAACTCTGCCCCTTATTATGACTGCTTGTTCTAATATCACTAATGCGAAATGACTAACATCATCTATGTACCAGACACTAGAAGACACTACTTTCAAAGATGATCTACTGTGGTGTGGAACCTCAGTGGAAATAAACTAACATGATCAACTAACATGATCACAGCTGTTTAGCTTTATAGCCCTAATAAGCCAAAGCAATTTGTGATATCACCATATGTACTGCATCTGGTGCATTGAAGTGATGGTTCTTGTACTCATCTGCGATGATGGAAAAACCCCAGCCACAAATAAACACTTTCAAACACTAGGATGGCAGAAGGCGGTCCTCTGACTAATATACTCTAATACTGTCTTCTCCTCTCCCAGCCACAAGAACGGAGTTCAGGTAATGTCTCAACATAAGAATAGGCAGAAGTAGTGCTCTCAATTAATGAACACTGCATAT
This sequence comes from Schistocerca nitens, assembly GCF_023898315.1. NCBI lineage: Eukaryota > Metazoa > Arthropoda > Insecta > Orthoptera > Acrididae > Schistocerca > Schistocerca nitens. The sequence goes on along the minus strand of NC_064617.1, from coordinate 318,679,243 downwards.
TCAAAGACGGCTTCCACCCCGGAGGTGAACTCCAGAATCGTATAGGTTCGCAACAGTACAGTGCCTAACTGTTCAAACTATAAACTCTCCTGAGAGCAAAAACAGCAAGTCCATCTGTACCACTAAATCTGATACTGAGTGACCGTCACACACGGGCGCTCACAACGGAAGCCCTCATCTCTTCACCGCTGGCTTCCCAGCAAGGCCTGGCTTCCAACCCTCATAATTGTGAAAATGAATCAAATTCCCGAAACCATGGAATATTCTCCCTCTCTACAGATTCTTCCGAATGCTGACCAACTATAGTTTAGTCTTTTGTCATCCAGCTTGGAAAGTTTGTGAGGAAAAACCTATACTTGTACAATGGTACACTTCTGAGGAAAAATCCTTGGAAATAACCTAGCCTGCATGGTTTCCAAGGTGCTGCTTCTTTGTTCCTCTCACCTGTATCCAAGATTTGTAGAGTTCCCGGTTATCCTTCCAGTCCTGCTACAATACTGGCTGGCTGTCTCCCTATTGTGCTCCAGAGCTCAGGTGCCACAACGTCCATCTAGCTACTTCCTGTTTTTAAGTAGGACCAACACCTATGGGGGCCTTCCACCCAGAGCTTGAGTTCTGCCTGCTGTTTCATCTCCACTGGTGTTCCAACCTCTACTTGTATAAGCAATCATTCATTATGCCATTCTGTTAATAAAGACACTCCATCACCTTTCATGCAATAAGCATTAACAATTATTTACAAGGCATACAAGACAATGTCAGTCTCCTTTAAATATTCATATATACGATGAACAACCTATCAAATGATACCTAATTGTGGTTGTAGTTCATGGCAAAGTATGTGGATGAGTGCTTGTAAGGTGCGAAATTATAGCCACCTTACAACAGAACACCATGATCTCTGTCTTGCATCTCTGTCCTGCATTTCATCACATGACACAATACACCATTGAATATAATATCCATATACCTTACGCACCTCTGTCTTACATTTCATCACATGACACAATACACCATTCAGTTTAATATCCATATACCTTACCATCATTCATTTACAAACACTTTTCATAATATTCAAATACTTCAACCAAATGCTTTACCCAGTTTTGTAGCAATTATTCCTATACGTACTATTATAGTTCTTTGTTACAATTATTTTTATTTTCACACATTCCATGAACTGGAACAGCAGTCACTCATCAAAACAATTACTCTATTCTTTCTTGCCCATCCCGCATTATGTTACTCAAATTTCACTACACTTTTTAATACATAAATTTATTATGAAATAAACGTAGAACATTTAATATTCATACAAATTACCCCAGCAGAGACTAATAGCTATATGTATTGATGGATGACTACATTTTAGGTACACAGCTTCACCTGTTGTGTAACAGTCCATGCCCCATGCTGTGTACACCCAGGGCTGCTGAACAAGACAGGGAGAGTGGGATTTTGGGGCTTACTAAGAGAGACAGAGAAACACCAAAGTAACTGGGAATTAACTGATGTGGAGGATGTAATTATGGTCATAATGAAAATAAAACAGAGTTTTGTAGGGCATGTTGTAAGGTGAATGGATGGTAGATGGACTGGAGAAGTTTCAAGAGGTACAGTAGTGCTCAGAAGTGTCTTGCAATTGTAGTGTTATGAGGTCAGTACTGTTTGCATGCAGTCACAACAGGACAACTGTATCACTCCATCAAGAGCTTCATGCCTTGTGGCTTCATATCTAACAAATGAGCATGATCATACAGCAACAATGTAATTATATATACCTTTAGCTCAAACATATTTTGTAATTTGCTGTGGTGGTACAGTATTCATTAACTATATTTAGTTAGGCATTCAGGCAATGTTTGTTTATATGTAGAGATAACTAGAAGCATGCCAAAACACTTTTTTTTACAGTGACATAGTAGAAAAGAATATGGTTCCACATGGGAGACAGAATATGCCACATAATTGGATATTTCAGCAGGACAGTGATTCAAAACACAGCTCCAACCACTTAAAAAAATTCTTTTCAGATAAAAAAATCAAACTTTAGGAGTGGCCAAGCCAGAGCCTGGATCTGAATCCAACTGAACACCTCTGGGATGCACTGGATTGATGTGTTAATCATAAAAGCCACTCAAATTAGAATCAATTTGCTGCGCCTTATTGCATAAATGTTCAAATTCTCACTTGGCCTATTACAAAAGCTTGTGGATTCAATTCCAAACAGATGTCCATCTGTGATCAAATCCCATGGGTATGCAACTAAATACTGATGTGTTCTTCAGATTCCAAAATAATTTTGTTTTACTGGAACTATGAGCCAGTAGAATTGCTATTTCTGTTTTGATGAAAGACAACTTTGTTTAAACTAAATGTAGTTTATGGATTATAATTTCATACTTTTTATCTATCCACTGGCAGTTTTTTTCTATGACACACTTATATTTATGTAGTTTTAACTAATGCTTTCTACAAAATACTTTTGAGTGCTACTGTCTGAAAAGACTAGGTGATGATTTAATGGAAAGCATATATTTGAAGAGCACAATGCTTATTAAAATCTAAAGGAGGTCCTTATGTAGCAGTGAATATAAAACTGATTCTGATATTAGTGAACTACTCTTTTCAAGATTTATTGTGTGATGGCATGAAGCACAATCTCTCACTTTAAAAATTACAGTTGGTTTATATCTTGTTAAATAAAAGCATTTTGATTGTTAATCATATAGAAAAGTAGCCTGCTATTTACATATTGAATTATTATTTACATTTTGATACCTGCAAATGTTGTGGAAATTTTAGGGTGTACACATTAAGATATATTTCTGCATATTGTTGTCATATTACATGTGGTTACTTCATTTCCGCAGACTGTAAGGTAAAGATATACAAAATGAGACTTATGTTTAAGAATTAATATGCTAATCCAGTTTTAGCAATTGTTGAAACTTCATTTTCCTGTTTACTCATTTTACAACAACTGGTTGTTGAAACACAGCCTTCTATGTTCAGCAAGTACATATAATGTTCAATGATAGCACATTTATTTTACGTCCATCTTTCATATCTCTACTGTATTTTGTGACTTTCCTTTCTGTCTTTTATTTCCTTTACTTAATCATTTACTCTCCATTACTTGCCTAATCTTCTCTTTTCTAATTTTATTCCCATCACTGTATCATGTATTACTTTTTTCTGTCAGTGCTTGTGATGCCTTTGATTCATTCACTTTCCCCCCAATCAATATGAGTGTTGAAGTAGCTTTTCATTATTGAGGATAAACCTCTGAGTCATTCTTCAGCTTATCTTCCAGTACTCTTATTTCCTGCAGTCCTTTCCTTTCTTTCAAAAGACCTCCCTTTCATATGATTCTGATAGCAATTATTCATGTCACCCTTTGACTTGCACTTGTTTGAAGCTGCCTCATATGTAGGATTCTTTCTGTGGTTATTTGATATTAAGTTTTTGTCTGGTCCATCCATGGATGGTACATGGAACAAATAACTGTCCGTTAGTCCTCTGATGTTACCATATGGACATTTTTTGAGATTTATGTGGAAGGAAGTAATATGTTGCTTGACTCTCTCAGAATTTTAAACAGTGAACCTCTGTGTGATACACAACACCATCTTGTAGCATCTGCCACTGAAATTGGATGAGCACATCCATTTGCTTTCATGCTTACTAAATGAACTGATGATGAAAACTTTGATTCTTCTTTAGCTCTTCTTTGTCTTCTCCATTAATCCTACCTCATAAGGTTTCCAGACAAAGTCAGTAAAATGAGAATTATGAAACATACATTTATGACATTTTACGAGTGAATTACATGTCCTTTAAATTCTTCTGCTGAATCTTAGTGTGGTGTCTATTTTCATACAACTAGTTTTATGTGGCCACTTTAAATCAATGTGTGTGTATATCTCTATAATAGAGGGAAACATTCCACATGGGAAAAATATATCTAAAAACAAAGATGATGTAACTTACCAAACGAAAGCGTTGGTATGTTGATAGGCACACAAACAAACAAACACACAAACACACATACAAAATTCAAGCTTTCGCAACCCACAGTTGCTTCATCAGGAAAGAGGGAAGGAGAGGGAAAGACAAAAGGATGTGGGTTTTAAGGGAGAGGGTAAGTCGTCATTCCAATCCCGGGAGTGGAAAGACTCACTTAGGGGGAAAAAGGGACAGGTGTACACTCGCACACACACACACACATATCCATCCGCACATACGAGGTGCGGCTATAAAAAAACCAGACTGATGCTGGAAAAAACATTTATTTACAATTATTTACAATTTCATGTTATCTTCTTCAATGCACTCTCCTCCTCGGTCTCTACACCGCTCCATACGAATTTTCCACTGTTCGTAGCAATGCTGCAGATCATTTTCGGTAAGTCCATACATTACTTCCGTCGCTTTTTCTTTTACTGCTTCAACAGTCTCAAATCTAGTTCCTTTCAAAGCTGACTTGACTTTAGGGAAAAGAAAGAAGTAGGGTGGATGATCTAAGATGGGAATGTTGTGTTTTGCCAAAAACGTCTTCACTGACAACGCACTGTGAGCTGGGGCATTGTCTTGGTGAAGGATCCATGACTTTTTTCTCCACAAATCATTCCATTTTCTCCGTACTCGCTCACGTAGGGTAGCCAGGACGCTAATGTAGTAATGCTGATTCACTGTTTGTCCCTCTGGTACCCAATCAATGTGCACAATCCCTTTGATGTCAAAAAAAAACAATCATCATTGCCTTGAATTTCGATTTTGACATTCATGCTTTTTTTTGTCGTGGAGAACCAGGAGTTTTCCAATGCATCGATTGGCGTTTAGTTTCGGGATCGTAAGTAAAAAACCATGATTCATCGTAAGTAATAACATTTTGTAAGAAGGTGGGATCACTTTCAATGTTTTCCAGGATGTCAGAACAAATCATTCTTCGGCGTTCCTTCTGTTTAATTTTGAGACACTTTGGAACCATTTTTGAACACACTTTGTTCATGTTGAAACTTTCATGAAGAATCTGCCTAACACTTTCCTTGTCAACTCCTGTTAACTCAGACACTGCTCTGATTGTTAAACGGAGATCTTGTCGAACAAGTTTACCGATTTTTTCAATGTTTGCATCAGTTTTTGCTGACAATGGTCTGCCAGTGCGAGTGTCATCACTGGTGTCTTCGCGGCCATCTTTAAATCGTTTAAACCACTCAAACACTTGTGTTTGCGATAAACAATCATCGCCGTACACTTGTTGTAACATTACAAACGTTTCACTTGCAGATTTTCCTAGTTTGAAACAAAATTTGATGTTAACACGCTGTTCTTTCTGTACACTCAACATTTTCCGATGCACAGACAAAACGTCAACTACTTAAAACAGACGCCACGGGCAGACTGAGTGCAGGAGGCAGATGAAACTCGAGCAGTAGGTGGAGCGAGAGTCACGTGACAGGCCACGCGACTTTCAGCCTTATTGCATTCGTTTTATTGTTTCACCAGTACTAGTCCGGTTTTTTTCTAGCCACACCTCGTATACAGACACAAGCAGACATATGTAAAGGCAAAGAGTTTTGGCAGAGATCTCTGCATATAGGGATATGTGTGTGTGTGCGAGCATTGGGTGGGGGGTGGGGGGTCGTTCCGGTCCCGGGAGCAGAGGGACTTGCCTTGGGGGGGGGGGGGGGGGGCGGAGGTGACAGGTGTGCGCTTGCACACACACACATATCCCTATATCCAGAGATCTCTGCCCAAACTCTTTGCCTTTACATATGTCTGCTTGTGTCTGTATATGTGTGGATGGATATGTGTGTGTGTGCGAGTGTATACCTGTCCCTTTTTCCCTCTAAGGTAAGTCTTTCTGCTCCCAGGATTGGAATGACTCCTTACCCTCTCCCTTAAAACCCACATCCTTTCATCTTTCCCTCTCCTTCCCTCTTTCCTGATGAAGCAACCGTGGGTTGTGAAAGCTTGAATTTTGTATGTATGTTTGTGTTTGTTTGTGTGTCTATCAACATACCAATGCTTTCGTTTGGTAAGTTACACAATCTTTGTTGTTAGATATATTTTTCCCACGTGTGTATATATCTCTGTATATTTAATTATTGTGACTGTTCTCAGTGATCTTTAACCAATTGTGTAACCGAAAATACTGTGTGCTTCTGCTGCAGCTCATCCCCCATTTTGCTACAGTTTTCTGATGTTACATCTTCCATATACACAACATCATCATCATCCACGAGGAGTATGACAAAACTTCCATGGTTATCCACTACATGATTTATACATGCTGTATATAGTGAAAGCCTTTGTAGCACTTTCCTGAGGTACATGGAAAACTACATTCACATAAGTTGATTACTTCCCATGAAGAATAGTATCTATGTGCTAAGAGGTCCTCAGTCCAATCACAAAGTTGGACTGATATTCTCTAAGCACATAATTTGTGCCCAAGGCAACAGTGCAGAGCTGTACTGAACATCTTTTGAAAGTAAGTAATATGACATCAACTTGTCTGACATTTTCTGCTGCCTTTTGGATTTCTTGCACTTAAAAGATAAGGCAAAGTTCACAACTTTGCTGTTTATGGAATCCATTTTGATTACTACAGTGGAGGTTTCTAGTCTCCAAAAAAATTGTAACAGATGAGCATAAAATATGTTCTATAACATGACAGACTGACACCAGCAATAGAGAGATAAGTGTGACATGTGGTAATCAACCAATAGTTAGAATGGAAACAACAAAATTTCTTGGTGTGCACATTGACAAGAAAATGAACTGGTCTTCACATATTATTGATCTCTGTAAGAGGCTTAGCTCTGCTACCTATGCTTTACGGGTTGTCACTACATGTGTTGAACCTAACACTGCAAAAGTGGCATATTATGGCTATTTTCATTGTCTCATTGAGTACGGAATTATTTTTTGGGGCAACCAGCCATTAGCAAGGAAAGTGTTCATTGCACAGAAGCGAGCTTTAAGAATTATATGTGGATTGCGCCCAAGAGACTCTTGTAGAAATAGTTTTCATAATCTTAAAATATACACAACTATATGCCAATATATTTTTTCTCTCATGTGTTTTGTTTGTAAAAATATAGATATATTTCAACCAAACAGTAATTATCATGAGCATAACACACGGAGGAAGAATGACATACACAGTGAACTCAGAAATTTGAGCTTGGCACAAAAGGGTGTCCACTACACTGGAGCAAAACTCTTCAATGCTCTTCCTCCCGAAATAAAGACAAAGATTAATAACAATAGTGAGTTTAAGAAAGCTCTAAAAATATTTTTGCTAGAAAAAGCTTTTTACAGTCTAGATGAATTTTTAACTAAATAAATTGTAATATTTTAATATTATATAATACAAGTTGACATAATGCCACTATGAATTTTATTTAACCTGAGCTCTGTAACTGTGTGTGCTCCGTATCTGTTTTCTGTAGTGTTTTAATTATTCTAAGAAAATATGTATTTTCTTTTTCTGTATTGCTACCCTAAGAATTTACTGTATACATTTTTATATAATTATGTACTCAAATTTCTGTATATGCTATAAGATTATCAGATTGTATTTGTAAAAAACTGACTCGTTCCACGTCCTTGTGTATCCAACACAGTTGGACCTATGGAACACGAAATAAATCAAATCAAATCAATCAATCAAATCATATATCTACAGTTTGGTAGGTCTCCCCTCCTGATAACAGTCCCTTCCTGATAACTGGTGCCTTTCTCTGTTTCAACTGATTCAAGCAAGTCATGTCTATTTATTTCTATGAGTTTAAGACATTATCCTCATCAGTTAGTTCTCTAAACAACTCCTCAAGATACCTTTCAGAAAACTCTCTGTAATCCATTCTAATTATGAAAATCTCCTACTCTACAGCAACTAAGTTGAAATCTCCCCCTATTATCATAACATGATTAGGAAATATACATGCAATATTTCCATATGGTAACAGAGCAAGGTGGAACAATCCTGTTTGCAGTGTTCCACATCCACAATGGATAAAAGTTTTACATAGGACAGTTATACAAAATAGATACTTTCATATTCAAGCAGGAATTCATACAATGTTATCATTCACAGTGTAATTTTCTAACTGCTGATGACAAAAGACTAGTTAACTTACCTGGAAGTAATTTTTGCAAAGAGATATCCACAATTTAAGATTTGTAAGGAACACATGGAGTTGAAATTTCAATGAAGAAATAGGTGTTGATTTCTAAATTGATATACTTCATTGGACAACCCTCATTTTCCTCTTTTCAAAACACAATTAACTTTTTCCAAAACTCCCTATTTCAAAAATTACCCAAAATCAAAGTGCACATCTTCCAGAATGTCCGAATCTTAAATACTAGTCATGTGCAAAATTCATTACCATTATTTTGTAGACCAGATGTTTTTTTTTTCAAAAATGTTTGCTTTTATTAGAAGAACTTGTTAGTATGCTAATTATTCAATTAAGATAATTTCATTTACTAGCCTTTTTTGCCAAGCTCTGCATATCCTTGCAGAAACAGAAATTGCTTTCACAGTATAGTTCCTATAATTTTGTCATTTTTTCCTCTTATCCATTTCATAGTGAAACGGACTTGCTGTTTTAATTACTGTAATTTCATGTCCACTGATTTTGCTCCCTTTCATGTTATGTTAAAGCTATAGTAACAAATTTTGATTTTTATTCTTATGTATGTCTGTAAGTTGATATGTGAGATAATGCTTTATTCAGTCAGCACCTGATAGCTAAACAGCCAACATCACTTTGTTGATAGTTGAAGAATAGTTTTTATTACATCAGTACCATGTAGTTTGTTTCCTGTTAAAGCATATATAGTCAGCCTTAGTGAGATATCAAAATACACTGATTACCTGAACACTATGATCACCTACGTAATAGCCAGTTTGTCCACCTTTGGCATGGATAACAGTGGTGACTCATTGTGGCATGGAAGTAAGGAGGCCTTGGTCTTTTGCTGGAGCGAGTTGGCACCACATCTGCAGATAGAAGTCACTTCGATCCCCTAAATTCTGGGAGGGGAGCCGATGAGCTCTAATGCTACGTTCAATCACATCTCAGATGTGTCTGATTGGGTTCAGATCTGGGGAGTTGGGGGGACAGCACATCAATTGGAACATGCCACAGTGTTCCATGAACCACTCCATCACACTTCTGGCCTTGTGGCATGGCACACATTATCTTGTTGAAAAATGCCACTGCCATTGGGAAATGTGATTGTCATGAAGGGGTGTACATGGTCTGCAACCAGTGTACAATATTCCTTTGTCATCATGGTGCCTTGAAAGAGCTCCACCGGACCCAGGAATGCCCATGTGAATGTTCGCCATAGCATAATGGAGCTGCTGCCAGCCTGTCTCTGTACCACAGTACAGGTATCAAGGAGCTACTCCCCTGGAAGACGATGGATCCATGCCCTCCCATTGGCACAGTGAAGAAGTTATCGGTATTCATCAGACCATGCAGTGCTCTGCCACTGCACCAATGTCCAGTGCTGATATCATGTGCCCCCTTTTCAGTCATAATTGCTGAAGTTGTGGTGTTAACATTGGCACATGCATGGGTTGTCATCTGCAGAGGCCCATTGTTAGGAATGTTTGGTGCAATTTGTGTTCAGACACACTTGTACTCTGCCCAGCATTAAAGTCTGGTGTTAGTTCTGCCACAATATGCTGCCTGTCCAGTTTTACCATTCTGCACAGCCTACGACATATAACATCTGTAATGAGGGGTGGCCGCCCATCTCCATGACATCTGGATGTGGTTTCACCATGTGTTGAAGAGACTCACCACAACAGCACACTTCGAAGACCTGACAAGTCAGGCATCCGGTCATCACAATCTGCTCTCAGTCAAACTCATATAGATCGTGCACCTTCTCCATTCTACACATGGGCAGCATGCTCACTGATACTTCGTGCACCGTATGTGTTGTTCACTAGCAGCCATTCCTCACAAAGTGATGCTGCTATCACCTGAATGGATTTTTATCAATAGCAGGTTGGTGGTCATAATATTCTGGCTGAAAATTGTATACAGGAAGTCTGAGTGATTTATCAAATAGAAAATTTCATGTAATTAGTTATTTTGTATCCACATATGCAAACGAAACAGTTATTATATGAAAGTGTATTGTAATCTGTTGCCACTCTGCCAAATTAGTCATAGTGTAAGTGATGTGCCGATCTGTTATAAGTGATCTATATAAACATAAGTACTAGCTGATGATTGTAATGTTGATGATGTCAATAAATATTTGAAGTCAATCTCTATTGCACTGTGTCCAGCATTTAACACAGTAGCAAATACATTGCCACTGTTGAGGTCTAGCTTATCCTTGCAATATATATTTTTTGAGGTCCAGCTTATCCATGCAGTATTTATTCTAATAAGAATTTAAGATTTTATAGCTGTTCAGTTTTGGTTTCAACAAAATTGCTCCTAGCACTACTTGGGCATTATTGCTGTTAATAATTAATACTAATAGTAGGACCTTTCAGTGAATGCCCCTGTAGTTCACAGATACTGTACTGGCTTTTCCACTTTCTGGTTAATGCAGCTGAACCACCCCTCTCCCTGAATACAGCATTTAATAGTTCACCAGGCCTGTGGAGGGGCTGTTCTCATATAAAAAAAAATTAATAAAATAAAAAATAGCTGAGTAGCCACTTTCTATGTCAAACACATGCTTGACTTTTTAAGGAGGACACTATGCTTGTCCACCTGATAGTGGAGGTCAAGGAATAAGCATCAATGATCACTGGGTAATCACTTGAGACTCTTAGTTAAAGTATTCATCCAGATCAAAATCAAATAACTGCGTTCATTTCAGGAAGCAATGCTGCAAACTCAGTTTCTTTTTGCCTCTAACTAAGTATGTTTGACACTTTCAGTCTGAGTTACATATTTAAAGAACAATTAATTATACTGAGTACATTATATTACATTTTGTATTTGCAATTTATACAGCCAAAGATTGCACTTGTGCAGAAAAAACAAATATGTATTGCTTTGTCCTTTTGCAGAAATTAAAGCAACTGCATCAAGTTGGGGATAAGCACAACGATTACCATCTCTGTGATTTTATTGATGGAACATTTTTGACCCAGCAGGTTGGTATGCAACTTTCATTTATATGTCAACTGATTACAATTTTCATCACAGAACAGTATCTCACTAAAGTAAAAAACTTGAATAGTACAGTTTTCTGAAAGCTACACATTCATTTACATTTAACTCCATTACCAGTTTTTTTTCTTTTTCTGGAAAAAAAGTTTTGCCATGTTACATTTTAAAATGTGAGTTTTGAAAGCAATTAAGAAACTCACAATTCAGTAACAATATTTACTTATTTAAGCAAAATGATTAGTGTTCCTGGAGAATTGGTATTAAATAATGAATGTTGTGCTTCTGTCTGTACAGGAATTTGTCAAATGGCTTCAAAAAACTCTCTCTTCTTCTCTCTCTCTCCCTCTCTCATGCATCCATTTGCTTACTGCCTTTGCTACATTATTGGTGCATGCAATAATGCACCTCGAATGTTTTATTTTCTTTGTTTGTGCACCTTTGGAGTCCACAGATACTGTATAAATAGTTGATTAATTCAGGCTTATACTGCACAACTAATTAAATTCATTTCATAATCACCACTGGTCAAACTACAGATGATACTTCTACTTGCTGAAATGGCATGCATATGATAATGAAAGGCTGCAGGGGGTAGGTCTATTAACAGTTGGGGGAGAGAACTTATTTACATCTTAGTGATGATTGTAGGAGCCAACCAGGATAGATCCCAATGCCCAATACAAACATTCATTCTATATTATAAATACCTATAAGGTAATAAATTTGACGGATTGTCTTATTGGGAACAAACATGGATGGGAAATTTATCAGTCTGAAATGCAGAAAGTATGGTGAATAAAAATCTGCCACACTGAGAACTAAATATATTACATGTGATACAAAGAGAGACTCATTACTAAATGAATATATTTCCTGTAGACTTGAGAGATCTGCTGGCGTATGATCAACATTGAAGCTGTTGATGTTGATCCCAGACTCTGTGATTCACAAGTATTAAAATAATGTAACACGAACACATTAAAAGTAAACTGTACACATAATATTGTAATTATAAAAGCAGTTAATGATTTTTTGTATTTAGGACAATTGAATACAATGAGCAGATGGACTGCAAAAGAATTAAATAGAAGAATAAAAGTAGCCTTGAGTGCTTTTGGTAAACTAAATATGCTTTAAGATTCCAGTGTGTGTGAAAGAGGAAGTTTAGTCAGTGAGTATTATCAGCTTACACTTACAGGAGTGAGACATAAGCTGAAGGTTCTTCACTGAGCAATGGAAAAGGCATATTGAGAATTATTCAGAGGGGCAAGAAAACAAACTTCTTGATCAGAGAACAGACTGGACTGGAAGATATAATTTTAATCACAGTGAAAATAAAATAATTGGAAAACTCTAGACAAAGCCTCTTCTGGACATGGATGTGAAATGTGTGTCAACAACAAAAACAATAGCAATGGTAGCTACTACTTCTGCTGATGCTGCTGCTGCTGCTGCTACTGAAGCGGGAACGTGTTGTATCTCCGCTTACAGTCGCTCATGTGCAGTGAACCGGCTTTATCGCCGTGCCCACGCACTATGCTCAAGGGAGAGGCTTTGTGGCAATAAACGACTAGAGCGGTTTCGGGACAGGACACATTTATTTTTCCTACCGGTACAATAAATGTCACATAACAATCTTCGCTAATGTCCGTCTATACGGGTGCGTGAGCAGCGTCGCTTCCACGAGATTCCTTTTTGAGTCCGTGAAGCTCTGCTCCATTGCATCTGTCCATTTCACGAGGGTCTTTCCTTTTGAGGTAGGACCTTGTAACGCCTTAGTCAGTGGCTCTTGCACGGCTGCGGCGTTGGGCAGGTGTCGTCGATAAAAGTTCAACATGCCGAGGTAACATCGTAAGTCTTTGTGCGTCTGCGGACGTGGCATGTTCTGTATTGCCTTCACTTTCTCCGGTAGCGGTGTCGATCCGGTGGGCGTAATTAAATGGCCGAGGAACTCAATTTCTGTCACGCCGAACTCGCATTTAGCGGGGTTAATGACGATGTCGGCTTCACTCAGGCGCTGAAAGATGGTAGTTAAGTGGCGGCGGTGGAGTTCGGGCGACTTGGAATACACCAAGATGTCGTCGAGGTACGCGAAGCAAAATGGCAAGCCTCGCAAGACGCCGTCCAGGAACCACTGCCAAGTCTGGGCAGCATTCCGAAGACCGAAAGTCATAAACAGGCTTTCGAAAAGCCCAAAGGGCGTTACGATGGCTGTTTTTTCGATGTCTTCGGGCGCCACCGGAATTTGGGTGTACGCCTTTGCGCAGTCAATCTTGCTGAACACCGCGCAGCCCGCCAAGGCTAGCTGAAGTCTTGAAGGTGTGGGACTGGGTATCGGTCTGGCACCGTTCGCGAATTAAGGGCGCGATAGTCCCCACACGGGCGCCACGAATTGTCTTTCTTGGGCACTAAATGCAACGCCGATGACCATGGGCTGCTCGATGGTCGCACGATGCCTTGCCGCAGCATGGCCTCGAACTCTGCCTTTGCTGCTGCGAGTCTGTCCAGCGCGAGTCGACGTGGGCGACACGATGTGGGGGGTCCGGGTGTGGTTATTATGTGGTGCACCGTCGAATGTTTGATGTCTCTCGGTGCACCGACTGGGCGGGTGAGGTCGGGGTATTGTTCCAGAATGTCAGCGTACGGTCCGGGGCACTTCACGGGTTTAACGCTGTAGTATGCAGCCTGCCGGCACTGTCCCGCTATCTTTAAATTAGTCGTGGCGTCGATGAGCTGGCCGTTTGCGATGTCGGCTAGTAGCCCGTAGTGGCCGAGAAAGTCTGCGCCCAGGATCGGCTCATTGACGTCGGCCACGGTAAAAGTCCATGAGAACGTGCGCTGTAGGCCTAGATCTATATTGCGGCTGTGTGTGCCGTAAGTTTTAATAGCGGAATTGTTCGCCGCTGTAAGGCAGAGTGCCTCGGCCCGCCTGCGGTCTCGTAACATAGAACGGGGGAATATCGAGAGGTCCGAGCCCGTGTCGACGAGGTACCTCACGCCTGCCCCCCATTCCGCAATAAGCAGACGCTTCGATATCATACTGCAGCCGGGTGCGCCTAGGTCCGGTCGCAGCTGGCGTTTGGGTGCGAGCAAGGAGCGCGGCACCTGGTTGCTTCGTTGACGAAGCGGGCGTGGTACCAGCAGTAGCCACTTTGTGCGTGCTGTGACGTCTGCGGGGTACCATTGGGTCGGCTGTTGCTGCGTTGCCGGCTGCGTGAGCCGCGCCGCCTGTCGCCCGGTCTGCTGCCGCTGCGGCACTTGCTGCCCTCTTGCTGCGAGCGCGCCAACCGGTCGACTTGCGTCGAGAGAGCTGCCACCTGTGCGGTCAAGTTTTGCACTAGCTGGTGCAGGTCGGCATCCGATGCGGGTGCGGGAGGCGCTTGCCGCCACGGAGGTGGGGGGACGGAGTCGTAAGCTGCCGCAGCCGCGGTGCTAGGTGCCGTTGTCAGCGCGTCGTGCACCCTGTCGGCCAAGTTAGCGATGGCGTCCAGCTGCATCTCCGTCTGTGCGGCTATCACTGCCTGCACCTGAGCTGGGAGGCTGTGCACCCAGATAGTGCGTAACAGCGAATCTGGCACCATATCGGACTGCGCGAGGCTCCGCAAGTGGCGCAGGAACTGCGAGGGCCTCCGATCGCCGCATTCCTCTTGCCGCAGCAGTTGGTGCACTCGCTGTTCCTCTGACGACGAAATCCGCCAGATCAGCTCTTCCTTGAGCCGTTTGTAGCTCGACTGCGTCGGTGGGGCGGTGATTATATCCCACACTTCGGCCGCATAGTTCTGGTCCAGCTGGCTCACTACGTGCCCAAATTTCGCCGGGTCGCAGGTCACGTGGTTGCTCATAAATACCGCCTCAACCTGGCTGAACCACATTACAGAGTCGCGCGGCCAAAAGGGAGGCAGCCTGATCAATGCCCGTCCAGCGCTTGTCGGTGTTCCGGTGGTCGTAGGAGGCGTCGGTGTGGTGGGGATTTGCGCGCCAACATTGTCCTGAGCTGTCTGTGGTTGCGCGGCGTCCGCACGTGTATTCCGTGCCTGTAGCTCACTCTCTAGCCTCGTGTTGCATGCGAGCAGTTCTTCGACGGTCTTTTGCAACTCCTCTAGTGTCGCCATCTTAGTTCAGAGTCGAATCCTCGTACAAGAGGAAAGTACACAGTGAAAATAACACAAGGGAAACACACGAAAAGAAAAAAAAATAACACTAAGCAGTCTGCGATCAAAACAAACGCGCACAAGAAACAATACAAAAAAAGTTAGTTAAAAAAAATTACTACGGAGCACTGTTCGGCGCGGGCGTATACGCGCAAGCCTACTCGCGGTTCCACGTCTCTCGTACCGACGAACGTTCGTCACCACGTGTTTTTTTAGCCTCAGATCACGTCGGGGTCACCAGTGAAGCGGGAACGTGTTGTATCTCCACTTACAGTCGCTCATGTGCAGTGAACCGGCTTTATCGCCGCGCCCACGCACTATGCTCAAGGGAGAGGCTTTGTGGCAATAAACGACTAGAGCGGTTTCGGGACAGGACACATTTATTTTTCCTACCACTACAATAAATGTCACATAACAATCTTCGCTGATGTTCATCTATACGGGTGCGTCGCACACCGGACCGCACGGGAACAAAGCTGCCACCAGTGCGAGCTAGTCGACGCGACGCGACACACGTCTCCCCAGTTCTTCCGCCGTGGACCACGTGCGTTGAGTCAACGTGACTCCGCCGTAAATGCGTACGCGCGGTCGCAAACGCAGTCGCCGTTAAATTGTCTTTCATTTCTTCACGGACGTTACGGCGCCTCCTGTCATGCCAGGAGCAGAACATTCGGTGACGCGGCCTTTTGCCTCGCTTGGTCCATGCGGTCGCGCCACGGCTCGTCACTGGAGTGTACACCCTCCGGGATCGGTGAGCAAGCCGTGCCGCCAGTGCAACGCACACGTATAGACGAACATCAGCGAAGATTGTTATGTGACATTTATTGTAGCGGTAGGAAAAATAAATGTGTCCTGTCCTGAAACCGCTCTAGTCGTTTATTGCCACAAAGCCTCTCCCTTGAGCATAGTGCGTGGGCACGGCGATAAAGCCGGTTCACTGCACATGAGCGACTGTAAGCGGAGATACAACACGTTCCCGCTTCACTACTACTACTACTACTACTACTACTACTACAGTTCAGCGGTAAAGCAGCAGAAAATCTGATTCCTGTAAAACACTATTTGCTCTGAATTCACACAAAATAATGGGTTTTATAAAAATATACTCTTCAAGTTGATTCCATACTGATAGACTGCTTCTGCCACTCTTTTTCAAAACTGGCTTCTAGTCAAACTGAAAGCATATAGAATATCATCTCAGCTGTGTTGTGCTATTTATGATTTCCTTTTGGAAAGATCACACTACATGATAATTAACAGGAGCTCATCTACTGAAACAGAAATTTTATATGGCATTCCCCAAGGAAGTAAAGTAAATGCTATGTTGTTCTTGATGTGCATATATTATTTAGGAGATTATCTGAGGAGCCCTCTCACATTGTTTATTGAAGCCATTGTTTACCCTCTCATAGAAATGAAGACAAATTACAAAATGATTTAGAAAAGCTAATTGCATTGTACAGGAAGTTGCAACTGATTCTGAATAATAAAAAAGTTAAAGCCTTCCACGTGAGTATTAAGTGAAGTTCATTGAATTTCTTTCACATGGTAAATGACATAAATTTTGAGGTTGTTAAATGTAAGCATAGGTTTCTGCAGCCATTGCCACTGCCAATAAAAATCTTCAAGGTTTGTGACTGCATTGTCAATCCGTAAAATTATCTGATGTTTTGACTACTGTTGCAAATGGTCTGTAGGGATCACAGTTAGGAACAACTTCAACTGGAATATAATTAGCATGTTGGAATGGCAGCCATTAAAAGTGTTGTGTTTTTCATTGTGATGAAATATTTACATGAAACTTCAGTGGACAACTTTCTCATCTGAAAACCAAAAAATTTTGTTCTCACCCACATAGGGTGACATGATCATCATGATAAAATAAGAGAAACTAAGTTTGCATGGAATGATATAGGTAATAGCTTTCTCACACACTACTCATGAGTGAAACATTAGCTATATTGAAAGTGGTGTTTTATGCTTTTTAACAAGCACTTGTGAGTGAATTCAAAGCTAATCTTGTGTATAGAAAATTGCACACATACTTTAATGGAGACAAGTGTTTATATGTGAGCTAGAAATGTAAGCTTAAGTGACGTGGTTTGACTTTCTTTCCATTGCATCCCTGGATTTCTACCACTTCAAAAGTTTCAAACAGTGATTTATATTTTTGACAGATAAACTTGAAGATGCATCTGCACCAATATGAAACCGGTAGTTGCGAATAAATCACTTTCATGCAGCAATGCGGCTTTTGGAAACACCTCTTCATTCTTGACTTTTTAATTGTTGTAATTTTTATGATAATTGGTATGGTTATTAAGTGTTGATTGTTGTTGTTATTCATCATTTCTGTGTGTTGAATGATTATTTTTTCCTTTCTTCCCTTGTTCTAACAACTCGTAGGTCCCTCATGCTTTTCAGCTTAGTGATCTATTCTCCCCCCCTCCCTTTCTAATCTTTCTTAAGATATCACTCTTTTCTCCCTAAGGAGGAATTAACAGTTTTGAAAGACAGTGTTTTTTTTCTACTTGTACAAGTGTCTGTAAGCTGTACGTAGCATTATGACTCCTGAAGACAAGTGTTGGCCAGCCGTTCTATTGCCTTGTATGAGGGCATGCTGAAAAGTAATTCCTACAAATATTTTATGTGAAAATTTTTAATTTTTAAAAAATAAAACAAATGTTATCAACATTCTCCATCATTTTTCTTCATATCTATATATCTGCAGCCCCCTTCCACTAGAGGGCACCAAATTGTAGCAGGTGGTATGTAACATATCTATACTCCTGGAAATGGAAAAAAGAACACATTGACACCGGTGTGTCAGACCCACCATACTTGCTCCGGACACTGCGAGAGGGCTGTACAAGCAATGATCACACGCACAGCACAGCGGACACACCAGGAACCGCGGTGTTAGCTGTCGAATGGCGCTAGCTGCGCAGCATTTGTGCACCGCCGCCGTCAGGGTCAGCCAGTTTGCCGTGGCATACGGAGCTCCATCGCAGTCTTTAACACTGGTAGCATGCCGCGACAGCGTGGACGTGAACCGTATGTGCAGTTGACGGACTTTGAGCGAGGGCGTATAGTGGGCATGCAGGAGGCCGGGTGGACGTACCGCCGAATTGCTCAACACGTGGGGCGTGAGGTCTCCACAGTACATCGATGTTGTCGCCAGTGGTCAGCGGAAGGTGCACGTGCCCGTCGACCTGGGACCGGACCGCAGCGACGCACGGATGCACGCCAAGACCGTAGGATCCTACGCAGTGCCGTAGGGGACCGCACCGCCACTTCCCAGCAAATTAGGGACACTGTTGCTCCTGGGGTATCGGCAGGGACCATTCGCAACCGTCTCCATGAAGCTGGGCTACGGTCCCGCACACCGTTAGGCCATCTTCCGCTCACGCCCCAACATCGTGCAGCCCGCCTCCAGTGGTGTCGCGACAGGCGTGAATGGAGGGACGAATGGAGACGTGTTGCCTTCAGCGATGAGAGTCGCTTCTGCCTTGGTGCCAATGATGGTCGTATGCGTGTTTGGCGCCGTGCAGGTGAGCGCCACAATCAGGACTGCATACGACCGAGGCACACAGGGCCAACACCCGGCATCATGGTGTGGGGAGCGATCTCCTACACTGGCCGTACACCACTGGTGATCGTCGAGGGGACACTGAATAGTGCACGGTACATCCAAACCGTCATCGAACCCATCGTTCTACCATTCCTAGACCGGCAAGGGAACTTGCTGTTCCAACAGGACAATGCACATCCGCATGTATCCCGTGCCACCCAACGTGCTCTAGAAGGTGTAAGTCAACTACCCTGGCCAGCAAGATCTCCGGATCTGTCCCCCATTGAGCATGTTTGGGACTGGATGAAGCGTCGTCTCACGCGGTCTGCACGTCCAGCACGAACGCTGGTCCAACTGAGGCGCCAGGTGGAAATGGCATGGCAAGCCGTTCCACAAGACTACATCCAGCATCTCTACGATCGTCTCCATGGGAGAATAGCAGCCTGCATTGCTGCGAAAGGTGGATATGCACTGTACTAGTGCCGACATTGTGCATGCTCTGTTGCCTGTGTCTATGTGCCTGTGGTTCTGTCAGTGTGATCATGTGATGTATCTGACCCCAGGAATGTGTCAATAAAGTTTCCCCTTCCTGGGACAATGAATTCACGGAGTTCTTATTTCAATTTCCAGGAGTGTATGTCAGTGTGTGGGAAACAGTATGCTGTAATTGTGTTTCAAATTCATAGAGTTCCTCTATATATGGAGCACTCTCTGCTTCAGCGTGAGAATTTTAGATCACGCAAGTGCTGCAACATTCTGATGCCTTGAGTTCACTGTCATCGGTTGCCCTCCATACATTTTTTGGTCACATCCGATTTTGATGTTTTCAAAACTTGAAGAACACCTTGATGGGCTTCAGTTTGATAGTGGTGAAGCAGTGCAAGCAGAGGTGAGGTTGTGGTTTCATCAGCAAAGTCAAAAATTTTACAGCAATGGTATCAACAAACTGGTCTCTCATAGGGGGAAATGGTTCATCACCAAGATCATTATGTTGAGAAATAAATACATAGTCATGGAGAATGAAGGTGAAGGATGTTAATAACATTTATCTCACTTAAAAAGATTTAAGAGTTTTTGCATTAAAAGTAGAAGTATTATTTTCAGTGTGCCTCTATAATTTTATATTTTTCTTAAGTGCATTTTGCTTTTCGTATGGTATGTCTTACGTAGAATGGCTCCTTTTATTCAGTATACTCACAGCTCACTTAATAAGCTGCATTTTCTGAATGTGATAATGATTTCTGTGAAACCTAGTATGTCTGAGATTTTTATTAGAATGCTGCACAAGTAATCTATAATGTAACACCGTAACACCCATAATATATACACGGAAGCAAAGCAGTTTGGGATGCCCTTAATTAGAAAACAGAGAGAGTCAAGCAAAAGTATAACAACATAATGATTAGATAGTGGAATATAGCAATAAATGATTCACACCACCTAGCAAACTGCAAGAATGACGATTTTTGAAGTATTTATATAAATTACAACAAAAATTCCTAGAAACAAACATAATACCTGTAAATAGTTATGCAATAAGTACAATGGTGTTAATATCAACCACAGAACATGAAGCCAAGAATTCTGCACAAAACCTAAGAAATAAAAAGTTAGCAGGCTTATACCAAGTACCAATCTGTGTGCTGAAACAATGCACACCGAACATACACTCTCTCTTAACATAAACAATGAATGAGTCATTCATAGCAGGTAACTTCCCAGAAAATTGAAAACAGGAGAGGGTCATGTGTCTTTTAAAGAAAGATATTACTAAATACTTAGAAAACTACCACCCCACTTCACTTCACTGTCATCATTCTCAGAAATAATAGAATTGTTTATGAAAGACAGATTAATGGATTACTTGAATAAAAACAACCTTACAAATGAATCAGAGTTTCAGTCCCAAAGTGTTGTAAGTGCAGGATCAGCCATGGTAGAATTCACAAGAATAGTACTTGATGCTCTCGAGAAGGATGAATATGTTACAGGCATAATACTAGATGTTTCTAAGGCTTTTGATACTGTTTTCCAATCAATCATGTTTGAACTATACATCCTCATAACAATAACCTCTAATTAATTATCTGCACTATCATTGCAACTCAAGTATTTCAATATGTTAATACGACTAGGTTTTGGAACTTGTACATTACTTCTACATGGAGGGAAGAAGAGTAGGTTGGAAAGGAAGGCAGGTAGTTCAGATCCTGGGTTGAGAGGAACCTACCTGTTGTGATAACGATGTGAGACATTGTTGAAGGAGAAGGCCAAATTTTTCACAGCTTTTCGTAATGCACCTGTTCCTTCTCCTTCTCAATAAATTTGTTACCTTTTTCACACCTCTTCTTATTTTTTGATTCATACACCTTTACAAGTAACTATACTGGTGGAATGCTCTTGCTATCAAAGAGCTGGTCTTTAGAATTTTCTATTGAGAACTGCTGTTTGCAGATCTCTGATTTTGCTGTATTTGGGTCTGGTAAGTTGTAAGTTATACTGAATGCATATTCACTCCAGAGTAATTATACATAAAAACACACTTGAGGAAATTCTTAGAACATGAAATGTCTTGCCATTTAAGATCACTCATTGCATAGGTTTGGTAGCTGGAAGGTAATAAATTTTACAAAAGAAATTTTACTCATTTTAGTTTCTAGATCCATTCACCATCTTATTAATTTTTTACTATTTTAATATACAACTGTCTTGGAGGAAATTTCTGGAGAATGTAAAGTGCTGTAGCCTGTACAAAACACAGAAAAGATAGGTTTCTTAATTATTGCTTTATACAGAAATGCAATTGAAAATTAAAAAGTATATATTCATTTCTTGTTTAGTTTGTGGCAGATCTGGCTCTGCATTGCAGGATACAGCCCTGAGAATCAGTAACAAAGTACATAAATGTTTCACAACAAATAGCATAAACATGAATTTTTCAAAAATTAACATTATACAGTTTTAGACAGTAAGCAAAAGCTCCAAGTCCCTGAAATGGAGATCAACAAACAAAAATGTTGTGAAACCACGTTTACAAAATTCCTATTCATTCAGATAGACAGCCAGCTAAGATAGAAAGAGCAAATTGATCAACTGGTCAAGAAACTCAGCACAGAATGTTTTGCCCTGAGAGCTATTTCTCATTTTGTTGACAGAGAAATAGTCCTTTTGTCATATTTTGCATATTTCCATTCTGTACTCTCCTATATTATCTTGGGGAGATGCTATAGGAGCTGAAGAGGTCTTCAAACTACAAAAATGAGTGGTGAGCTACTCTCCTATATTATCTTCTGGGGAAATGCTGTAAGAGTTGAGAAAGTCTTCAGACTACAAAAACGAGTAGTGAGGTTAATATGTGGGGTCTCTAACAAAACATCCTTCAGAGGTATCTTTAAGGCTCTCAGGATAGTTATTGTTACAAATCATTATATGTACTCACTGACTGTTTTAGCCAGCAACAAGGAACTATTCCACAAAAACTGTGACATTCACAAATGTAACACAACACAGGGGAAAAATTTCCACCAAGGCTCTGCAACTCTCACAGAAGTCCATAGGAGCATAACTGAATCAAGAATAAAAGTATACAGCAAGCTTTCCATCAGTATAAAAAAGGAAATTAATAACATACAGTTATTCGAAAGAAAATTAGAAACATTCCTCAGAGAAAAATTTTTATAAAATGAATTGAATTCCTGGAGTAACAAGGCATCCTTTTGAGTAAAAATAGAGGAAACCACTTGGATTTAAAAAAAAACACACATTTAAAAGAAAATCTTTACTTATGCCACGAAGACAAAATTGTGTATTCTTAACATAAGTTGTTATGATAAAATGAAAATTTATTTATATCATAAGTTAAAATGTGTATTAACATTTTTTTTACTCTATTGGTATCCACTTGTACTTACTTGTGTGATCAAGATAAAATTTTTGTACTTTAATTGAAATCATAATGACAAAGTACAAACTTATTTATTTATTTATTTGTGGCAATGGGATAAAAATGTGTACTTCCATTCATTCTACTATTTTTAACATTCACTTGAACACATGCCAATAAAATGCAGGTTGTAATATTGTTCACAACCAATTGTTCATAGAAAATAAGTCTTTGTAAGATATATAAAATCTTTACATAATTTTATATTTTTTCACTTGACTTGTCTTATATTACTAATACACACTTTGTACAACATGTAATCAACAGGCCCAAATAAAAAATTGGATCAAATCAACTGAGTGAAGACATTAGAGTCAACTGATGAACCACTTTGATGCAATGCACAAGATAATTGTAACACTATGAGAACTCAACAGTTAAATGCATGGCAGTCAAATTATTTGTTTCATAGAAGAGCTGCACTGAAGGAAAAACTGGATACAAAGTTGCACTATCTGTTATTGACTGGGAACAGAAAATTACAGAAACAGTACATAGTAAAGCCTTAAATTGTCTTTTCCAAATGCTGGAAACCAAAGCTGATGAAATGTTCCCATTGATATGTAAGAAAAGTCACATCAGGAAATCACAAGAAAAACACAAAATGGTCAAAGAAAAGAGATGGTACATCCCTGAACTGGCCAGTCTGAAAAGTATTATCCCAACCTTGAATGACCATTGCAAACAGTTAACAGACCTTGGAAATAAACATATGCTTTACAGTAATTATTCAAAGGCCAAGAAGCTATGCAGGAAAGATGTTTGGTAAGACAAGAGGAAAAACTGACTGAGTGACTGACTGACAAGAGAAGCCTATAATCCATTGAAAGCAGCATGAGATCTGGTGAATGAACACAGGAAAAAATCTACCTGCTCCTTAAGTATTTGCAGCCTGATAATGTTAATGAATCCCTTATTAAAGTTATTGAAAACACTGTAGCTGAAATCTCAGACTTGGGTGGGCTCCTGTTGTTTCCTTAAAAATTACAGTGCACTTCAAAATGGAAAACTGAAAGAAAATATAACCAAATGATACAGTGCAAATAGAGAAAGTCTGCAAACCTTTGGAGATTGTATACATTTATGGAATATACTGTAGCACCCTGAAGAAAATTATCACTGAAATAGCTCAGCCATTAACCACAGCAATAAACAATTGCTTATTCACAGGAGCCTTCCCAGACTTCTTGAAACTGGCACTGACAGCTCCACTTTACAAAAAGGGAGACCCAGATCAATTACCAAGCTATAGGCCAATTTTAATCATTTTGATCTTAGCTAAAGTGATTGACTCTATTATGAAAAACCAGCTTTGGGGTTATTTTGAGGAAAACTATCTCTTCCATGATGCACCAAATGGTTTTCAAAAGGGAAGATCCATAACTACTGCTGCCTCGGACTCATTAAAAAATATAAAGCTGACATTTGGAGATAGAGAGTCTAATCTCACCCAGGATGCACGATGTGGTTTTTGGAAGGGAAAATCCACAACTGCAGCTGCATTAGACCTATTAAAAAATACAAAACTGACATTGAAGAGAGAGAGAGAGAGAGAGTCTGTGGCACTCTCACTGTCTGTGCAATCTGGACAAAGCATTCAACTGTATTCCCTGTATGACCTTACTCAAAAAATTAAAATTCTAAGGTGTGGAAGGTGCTGTTGCAGCTATCCTCCAGTACTACGTAGAAAACAGATAGCCAATTGTTATATCTCATGGTGCAGCAACACAGGAACAGAAGTTAGAACATGTTGTACCACAAGATTTGCTACGGCCCCTCTCCTCTTTCTCATTTGTGTAAATGATGAAAGCCAAGATGGTAACACACTACAATTTGCCAATGAAACTACTTTTATTGCAAAGGGGAAAAATCCAACTCAAGTAGTCCTGGAATCAGATGTGCTATTCAGAAAAGCCAGGGAATGGTTTACCGCAAATAATATGAAAATAAATGCAGACAAAACTCAGTGTATGGTATGCAGCCTCAGCAAAAATACATATCTGAAAAATACAGAAACTGTAAAATTGTTGGGTTTTGTAGTAGGCCACCAAGTGACCTGGAACAGACACACTGAGCATGTATGCGAGATACTGTCAGGTGTAGTACACCATCTAATGAGATAAAAAAGTATGATTACAGAGGAGATTAAAAAACACAATTATAGACAAATATTTGCTAACTGCATATCGTGCCCTATTCTGTAGCCATATTACCTATGGACTACAACCCTGGGGTCATTCATCAGGCTGCAAGAATGTGCTATTTCTGCAAAAGAAAACAGCAGACATCATTACATCAAATAGGAGACAGGAGCACTGCATGCCATTATTCACAAAATTGAGAATAATGTCTGTTTACGATGACACTGTATTTCTGTGTCTCCTTCATGTTAAGGATAATCTAGATTTATTCAACAAGAGCCATGAGATACACAACCACAACACCTGCAACAAAGAAAACATAAACATACCAACCTGTTGGCTATCCAAACCAACAGACAGTTTTCTGATATTGACCCTGAGAATGTTCAAATCACTACCCATGGAAGAGCAGGTCCTGCCACTGGAGAGGATAAAGACAAACATTTCAGGAGACTTAAAACTTTGTCCACTATACTCCATCCAGGAATTTTTTGACTAAGACAAAAATGAAGGTGTTTACTGAACTTTCACCAAAACTAGTGAATCTGTCAAAGAACTAAAATATCAATGGTAAATGAAATACATCTATAGTAAATTGCTTAAATTATTAAAGTTTTTTGTAATGTTACATATTATTTGTATTGTAAAATATCAGTTTTGTAATTTTTATACAATCTATCCTGCCATGTCTGGTGAATGACACAGGTTAGGTAATAAATGGTAATATTAATTGTGTGGAGGGGACAGGGGGCGAGTGTAGAGGGAGACCTAGGTGTAAACAACAGCAAGCAGATTCAAATGCATGTAGGTTGCTATAGTCATCAGAGATGAAGAGACTAATATAGACTAGACTAACATAGAGAGCTGCATCAAACCAGAATTCAGACTGAAGACACAGCAGCATCATCATCATCATAATACTGTTCACTTTTATTTAGGTTAAGCAGATGTACCTTGTACTAAACTCTAAATTACTAATTTACAGGTAAAATCAGAACATGAACTAAGAAAATTGATCACTGTAATGAAACGTCTGGGAGACAGTGGCATTGGGATTCATTTGTTTGATTTGTACAATTATTGTAAAAATGATGCCTTTAAACCGGATGAAGATTAAAAAACTTTTAATTCAAAGTATGTATTTATTTATTGCTGCCTTTTTACAATGGATGTACATATGAAAACTCATTTCTATTTCAGTCAAGTAAATAGCATTTTTAAGATTCAACAATTTTGCAGGTGATATAGGCTCTTCAAAGAAACATCTTGTTAGAAAAAAGAGAGCAACTGTGTACAGTTAATAACTTACTAGTAAATAGTCTGTAATTATGCATCATAGCTCAAATGACACTTCAATTAATAGGATTTTTAAAAAGAAAAATATCCAGTAAAGCAACCCACCCCGCTGTGCACAGGTAGCCCTAAATATGTATAGCTGGATGACTTGTCTGGTCTAGCGGTAATAAATTACATACAGTGAACTTCCTATTGAATCGGTCTATTAGTGATAACCCCACGTGTAGTTCCTGAGATTAGCTTGCATATACAGACTGAAATATGTAGTGGGGGACATAATAAATTATACCACAGAGCCATTGTGAAATGACTTTATGAGGTGCCAAATTGAAATTGTCCCAGAAATATTGAATTTGTTGCTGTGGGTAGTTCTGAATGAGAAATCGCATGTTTACAACTAAATCATAGACATAATACTAAGCCAATATTGGTAATTTAGTTGAAAAGAAAATAAATAAAATCTCCTTGCAAAATTTTGTCAATTATACCCGCACTATTACAGTGTGGCTGTCACATTTGCCAGTACAACACCAAGACAAATGGATGTAAATATCTACATTGCTAGTACAGCTTTTGTGTGAAGGAATTTACATTCATGTACAAGAAAGGGGCCACTTACAGGTGATTCACTAAAAATGAACTTTGAGAGTACCTTAACTTATGACTGTTATGATATCTTTACAGTCCTCAGAGTAAAGTTTATATCTTTGCAGCCCTCTGAGTGAAAAGGTACATTTCGCAGTCATATGGTATGTGTGTCCTGTACAAATTTAGAAAATCAGTCACAACACAAAACTTATTGAGTGACTCCTTTTTATAAATATGTACACATTTAATGCAAACAGTGGAAACATACTGACCACAATAGCTCTGTGGCGCCGATGAGGTCAACACCAGCATCGATCTGAGTATCGTCTTTGAACTAAGCTAAGATTATCTTTGCTCTCTTCCGCCATGTCCAGTTCTTTGTAAGCCTTGCTTGTGTAAAGATGTGAATAAATGAACTACTGTTGAGAAGGTGTTGTTTGGTGTAACTGACACAAACATCTACCTCAACTCCATAGACATAGCATTACAATACTTCTTCTGACTCGCACTAATGTGACTAAGCTACTGGGGGACAAGGAAGATTAACTTAGAATCAAAGTCCAAGATCCAGACTTTAGTAAAAGCAGAGCAAACAATATTGTCAATGCAATAATCAATGGATTTTTTAAAATGGTGCTACATGGTTGTACTTTCAACCAAAAGTTGATAACAGTTTGATGTTCTCACTAATTAGTATACTCTGCTACAGTGCATTTATGGTGTATCAGGTTCTTCCATGGTATGTTTCCATTTTCAATTTGTTTCCATCGGTCATAGCCAATAGGGTGATTGTGTATGGTAGCTAATGAGAATTACTGTAGTTAATATCTTCTGGCAGACTATGCAAATTGATTTGTTTTTCATATTGAGACTGGGAAGGAAACTAGATGTACTGACAGACTGACCTGCAGTATAGACCAAGATCTAAATTAAGTTGCAATTTGACTGTTTGGTTGTGAGTTAGCAAAATCAACAAATCTTAACACAAAAATATGATTTCTGTCGGGCTGGTGTGTAGCATTGCCCAAGATGTACCTTCAACACTCTAGTAACTGTCATAATTTAGATTTCACTAAAACTTCCAAAGATGTGGTTAAATAGAACAAAATACCAGCTAACTTTATTTGCAAACCATAAGAAATTACAAATGAGCGTGCTGATTGGCTACCAATAGCAGACTCATAATCTGTTGTGATTATGTTCCATCATTCATCATGTCAACAGCATGCAATGGAAAAGCCAGATACACTATAAGTGTGCTGTTACCAAACTGAAGAAATATATTTCCATCACAAAAAGTAGTGCTAACAACAAGAAAGAAATTCTAGTTCCAGAGGAAGTGTCTCGGCCCACATAATCTGGGCACTCATGGAGGATTGCATTCTGGTGGTTGGGAGCTCTAGTGTCCGATATGTAATGAGGGCCCTTAGGGATATAGCAGCCAGTGTGGGGAAAACATCAAGTGTGCATTCTGTGTGCATATTAGGAGTCATTCCAGATGTGGACTAAGTGCTTCTGGAAACCATTAAGAGCACAGGGGGCAGCGAATTGTAGGTAATGGCTCGTGTCAGTACTAACAATATGTGTCGCTTTGTATTTGAAGAGGTTCTCCCTGGTTTTGGGCACCTAGCTAAAATAGTAAAGACTACCAGTCTTGCTTCTGAGATGAAGGTGGAGCACACCATCTGTAGCATCATTGACTGTACCAATTGTGGACCTTTGGTGTGGAGCTGAGTGGAGGATATGAATCAGAGACTCAAGTGGTTCTGCGATCATGTACATTGTGATTTCCTGACTAGCACAGCAGGGTGATTGAGTTTCATGATCTGCTTAGTAGGTCAGTCATCCACTACACACATGAGGTGGCTACATGGGAAGTGGAGGCTATGTGATATGGACTGGGTGGTTTTTTGGTTTGATGGACTCGTGAAAGTACAGAAAGGGCTTCAGTCTCAAAGGATGCAGGCTGACCACAGGAAGAAGGCAGACACAGCAGCAATCTGTATTGTAGTTGTAAATATTATCATAGCTGTGTTTGGACAGTACCAGGGCTTCAGGCACTAATAGAAAGCACTGAATCTCAAACCATTATAGGTATAGAAATCTGGCTAAAGCTGGGGATAAGTTCAGTCAAAATTTTTACAAAGAACCTGATGGTGTTCAGAAGGTATAGATTAAATACAGTTGGTGGTGGCTCATTTGTTGCTGTTAGAGTAGTCTGTCTTGTAGTGGAATTGAAGTAAGTAGTTCGTACGAGTTAATATTGGTAGAGGTTATACCTCACAACTCAAATAAATTAATAATTTGCTCCTTTTCTGACTTCCTGACTCAGATGATACAGTTGCTGAAAAGTTCAAAGAAGACTTGAGTCTCATCTCAAATAGGTACCCCTCTCATACAATTATATTTGGTGGTGCTTCATTCTGCCCTTGATATGTTGATGAAAACATATTCTGAGTTGATCGTAGGTATAAAACATTGTCAGAAATTGTACTAAATACTTTCTTCAAAATTGCTTAGAGTAATTATTTCAGAACCCACTTGAAGTATAAATGGTTGTGAATACATACTTGACCTCTTAGGAACAAATAATTCTAAGCAAATCAGGAATGTCATGATGGATACAGAGATTAGTGAGCACTAGGTCGTTGTAGTGAGACTGACTGCTGCAACATTCAAATCCACCAAAAGTAAATGAAAAATATACCAAGCTAAAAAAAAAAAAGAACAGAGAAAAAATTGACTTGACCCCTTCCTAAGAAACAGTATCTGAGCAGACCAGATGTAGGTTAAATTCTGTACAGGATGGGCGGTTGGGAAGGCTGTGGGCGTTATGGAATGAATAGGATAATATTTAGACAAAGGCCATTTATTGGTGAAAGCATGTTGAAAAGGGGTCACATAGCCAGGCCCAGGGAGGCGAGAGTGAGCCAGAGTGCAGAGTCTGGTGAAACATAGTTTGCGAAGCTAACGAAAGTTGGCGTCGGCCAATCGGGCCAGTCCGAGCGGCATGCTGGCTGTGAAAACTAAGTCCCCGGTGCTGCAGCACCGGGAGAAGTGGGAGATGTTCACTGCTACAGGGCGTGTGACAAAGAGCGTGAGAAGACAAGAGAGGAGGCCCAGCAATGGGTGGCTGGATATATTCAACTCACCACGCGGCTTCCTCCGCCCCAATTGGTCAGGACCGAGAAACCCGCAGGGGTGGCAATGGAATTTTCCAGATTGTTGCCTTGTAAGTGACGCCTGGGGTGGCATTACCTCATCAGCACAAGAGGGCAGCACGTGATTGAGGTGCCCTTCCTTGGTGCTGACTTCCTGTTACTAGACCGTGGAATGAAAGAATTTACAGACAGCTAACACTGCCGGCCGTGGCTTGGCCATAATGGAAAAATTAAGTTACTGTTTGAAAGCTTATATAATAAAGCAAAATACCCTACTGTCTCACTCATCCTTTAAACTCCTCCCCCTTCCATGGGAGCAGAGAACATATGTGAATTTGCACAATGTAATTATTATTTAAATGTAAACTATTTTAGTTTGCAAAACAAAGTAAACATCACTTGATTAAGAATGGCCCTCATGGAAAATGGCAGGGGTCTTAACCTATGGGAGGGTGTAGAGACTCTAAAGACCTCCTAGGAGTCGCAAGGGGACTTACACATGTCAACAATATTATGTGTATCCAAGAATCATCATAAAATATCAAAACATCATAAAACATCAAAACGAAATTACATTAATGCATCACATGAATGAAACACATTAGAACGAAACATGATGGCTTGGATGAGGCAAACATGCCAAGTGCTCTTGTTGTTAGGATGAAGTAAAAGTGACTTTTTTGCTTAAATAAGTTGGAAATGTAAAAACATCACTACTGATGAGTCACTGCGGGGGCGAGTGGCGTGAGGTGGCGTGTTGTGTTGTCCTCAGCGGGCAGCGTGCAAGCTACCAGCAGAAAGAGGGCGTGGCCATGGCCAAGCTCATGCACTGGAACTCAGCGCAGGGAGGTATGAGGGGAGATTCACATGTTTCAAACACATTTAGAAAGAGAGTCATCACTTCAGTATGCTTCACTAGTTTTTCCACATGAGTTGATATCACGATTGCGCTCTTAAAACTAAGGGAGGGCACATGCCTCATAGTTTTTTTTTCTTTTACGTTATGGGCGATATTCACTCTGAGACTGAGGTTCTGGAACCATGGGAGGGGGCGGCTGTAACTGTCTACAGAATCCCTTCTTGTATAAAGTCCATATTGGTGCAGTAATAAGAATGACAGTGGCTGGAGTTATCGTAGCACATGGTATAGTGGTGTTATGGAGTGTGGTGGCTGTTTGCCACTCATTTAAGTGTGCTAACAGGCAATCATAAGAAATTTGTCCTTTTTCATGTTTTAACAGGTCATCAATTGATGTTAAGAGATTATCATTTGATATATTAGGTATAGCAGGCAAATCAGTAGACAAGGGAGTCACGAATGAGCTTCCAGGTATAAAAAACACAAGTAAAGAGGCACGAATACTAAGTGAGTAAGCTATAGTGGCATGAAAGGTTATGTCTGTGACTGGAAATTGTGTTCATAGGAAGGAAGCATTAATATCGTGGTAGCACTAGTAATGCGGCTGGTGTCAGCATGGAAGCTACGATAGAGCGGAGCGCTACAGATGACTTCAAGGCTACGCCATGTCAGGGTGGCAGCTGGCTGCAAGGCCGAATCTCATGCTAAGTAAGAAAGGCGCACTGCAGATAACTGCAGGGCTACATTACATCAGAGTAGCATGTGGTAGATGAGGTGTCTGTGACTGTCAAATGCAGTGTACACGTGTGTAGCGCAGGAAGCAAGTGTCAGGTTTAAGAGCGAGAGAGAGATGAAGCTTACCAACGCTGTTCACTGTGCTGTTTGTACTTTACACTCTCTCCACATGTTCTTGGGCTCCTGCACCAGATGAGCATATTTATGTGCTTCAAACTGAGAAGTGATGAATATTAATGTCACAAAAGGGATATAATGTTCCTGAATGAGAAAAATCGATGAGCACAATACAACGCTACACAAAAACTTCTGGATTGGAGTAGAGATTTATGGGATTCAGAACGAGCAGTGATGAATGTAAATGTCATCAAAAAGGATATAAATTACTGAACAAAGGGGAATAGATGTGCTTAATTGACATGGTTTATTCAATGATGACCAACAAAACAATAATTATGGCGCTACGTCAGAGCGGCGGGTGACAGAAGTGGGATTGCGCAACATCACACTAGATGCATGGTTACAGGGGGTGCTGTTTAAAATAACATTATGCATTAGTAAATGGATTCATAAGTGACAGATACGTCACAAGCCCATAACAAAGTTCCTATGAACTCCATTTTAGCTTAAACATAATATAAAAATGAGGGGGACAAGTATCATATTAAATTGCTGCATATGCTACATTAATAAGCAAACAAAGTTAAGTGTCTCTTTGAGCTAACCACCCAATTGTGATAAAAAGTTTCTCGTGCATCAACATATTTGTTAAACTTCATAAAGTGAGATTGACAAAGAAAAGTGACACCAATTTCTTGCAGGTGGGGCTTAGATTGTGTCATTGGATGTCAGCACTGTTTCTATCAAGAGGAGAAAAACAAAATTCAACGGCAATCTAGAGACTTCCACAGTGGAAACAGAAAGCATAAGGAATTGGATTAGAAAAGACTAATTTGAGCATAATTTCTGAAGGATTTCTCCTTTATGAAGGTATAGTGTATGGCACATCGTTGACACGATGGTATCGACTACTTAACTGTGTATATGACAATGCTATGACTCCAAGATAGCTCCTACATACTTCTTCCTAAGACTCGACATCTCTTACATAAAAAAACTTCGGCGCATGACCAAATTCACCGTCTTTATCCTTTCAACATTTTGTGACTAAATTCGCTGTCTCTATAGCTTCATAGTGCTGGCCTCATTGTGCCCAGTTAGTTGTTTAAAACTCCATCTATCCTTGGACATATCACAGTGTCCTGAAACACGTCATACAATGAAATGCTACTACTTCAGTAGTTGGTATTCCTTTGGAAAATACTACAGAAAAACAGTGTCAAAGAAGGCTCAAGTTTTGAATGGAGATTTCCACTTACTGGAAGTTTAGCTGTGGGCTAGATGTGGTTCATGTCTGATGGTGCCTGATCAGCTGTTGTCAGAGAGCACGGAACACTGTTCTCGTGAACTCTTCTTCAACAGGAAAGATTAAAGTCTAACTGTATTAGTATACATGGGCTGAATAGTTTTGTGTTAGAATATGCTGGGATAATAAACTCCAAAAGGTGCTGTTCTGTTGAAAGTTGACAGATGAAAGTGGTTAGGATGGTCTATGCCACAAAATTGAAAAGTGAATAAATGGCACTGACGCTAGGGTTCCGTGCGTGTGCCAACCACGTCACGTAAGGTACGTGCCCTCGTGGATGGTGCATGACACTTCATATGTTGTTCCTTTGTGATAGGAAAGATGAAAGTGGGTAGAATGGACTATGCCGTGAAATTGAAAAGTGAATAAATGGCACAGATGGCTAGGGTTCTGCGCGATCACCATTCGTGTCATATAAGGTATATGCCCCTGCGGGTGTGGTTCTCTTGTTCATCCAACAGACTAGGTACACGGCCAAAGCTTGCTCATTCTGTGGGTGTGATACACTCTGTTTACGTTACCTATCACGGGGGTAGGCATGTGGTATGTCCTTCCAGGTAAACATTTAAACATAAATGAAATAAAAAAGGTTACATCCTAAATTACCCTACCAAAATAATTTCTTACCTAAGACATAGTTATTACCAAACACTTAAATAATTGGCTATACTCATGAACTTATTCTAGCATTCTTTAAATCCCACAAAAATAATTTCTTCATCATTCTAGTAACACAGTGACACATGGAAACACTCGGTTGATACAAATACTAAATTACTGGTGCTGGCAAAACTTTCGTAAAATTCTCTAAACATTTGATAATAGCATAAATGAGACATGGACAAAATGAACAATAGTAAAAAAAAATGCATCGACATAAGTAATTGGACACAAGTAATTAGACATAAGTAATTGGACACAAGTAATTAGTCATAAATATTTGGCAACTCGTCAGTGAAGCAAGTGGTGGTAAAACCACGACAGAAACAAAAGTACAAAATATCATTTCCTATACACAAAATTCCCTTATTCTCCAGTTACATTTTGTAGCAAAATGAATGTAAGTATCCCCTGGTATTCTTTTATGCTCTTGTTTATATTTTCATACCAACTGATACTCTTTGGTACTTCTACCTACAAGAAGACTGTCGTTAAGTCATGGCAATGTTATGAGTAATGCTGTGGAATAGTGTTATGTCATGTTAATACTTCCTGCATCAATATTCTGATGACAAGTGGTTTTATGTCTCCTTCAATGACAGACCAATAATTATTGAACATGTCATACACTAATTCCTGTGTTGATTTTTATTTGCCAATATTGGTGATTATCAGTCTCCCAACTAATCATTCAAGGGTATGATTGTTGTTCCTTTTGTTAATTCTCTCACCTACCTGCTTCCATATAATCATTATTGGTGGCTTGATGAAGCTAGTTGGATCTCGAAGCTGTCAATATGACTTACCTGTCGGTGCCTTTGTTTTCTATAAAATTAGAGTCCAATTGTCATGTTTAAAGTGTATAGGAAGGAAAGTAATTTCTTTAGTATTGAAAATGTGCATAAAGTTATTCAAAGGGTTTGTTATATAATGGTTAAGAATTCTGTGTTGAGATCCAGTGCTGCTTGGAGCGGTAAGAGGCGACAGGCACCGCGCTCATGAGATTGTAAGTTGCTGACAGCACAGCTAACATTATGGCTGTGACCTGTTTCAACTGGCTTAGTGGTAGTACTGGCGTTCACGCTGGGTTCATCCTCTTGGTATGTGTGGAGTTTAGTCCCTTGGTGCGGTCACAAAATGTCCTTCCAGAGTTAGCTTATGTTGTTCATGACACTTATGCATGGAGGATGTTTTCAAGGAACTCAGATAACTCAATCATTAAAATTCCCAAAATGACCATGACTCATTTATTTATTTAGATACCCTGTCATTCTAAGATTTAGGTAACTTGTAGGTTTTATGCTTCTAAATAAACTATATTTTACGATGGCATTCCAAACCCAACTCCTTGGCTAACGCGTTTCCCACACAGCGGTCGTTTACAGGACAAATACGACGGCAAGGGCCGGCTTCCTTGACCCCATATAGATCCATTTATTACCATGGTGGTAATACAACATAGTTGGAGATCGATCTGAAATTCCAATGTTTTCTAATCCTGATGGTTTGACAATGTGTATAAGGAAAAACTTCTTCTCTCTCACGATTTTGTTCCTTACTGAAAACTCAAATAGACAACACAAATAGATTCCCATCTTTAGATAAGACTAGTAAAATCTGTAGGGCAATATTAAGCCAGTGAATTTATTTCTCTAACTATCCATTTAGGTTTACTGTTTGAACTGCAACGTACAAATGTACCAAGGTGTAGCATGGCTGAGGCACGTGGCCTACAGGGCGTAGGGAGGGTGGTGAGGAGGGGCAAGGGGAAAGGTGCAGATGCTGCCAGTGCCAACGGCTGAGGTGGGGGCCAGGGAAAGGGGAACTGTAAGGATGCTCACTCAGAGGGCAGGAGGGAGGGAAGGGGGCCGCGTCGCTAGCTGACAGGGAGGGGCGGGACCCGCCACGTGTGCACAGCTACAGAAAACAGCAGCGGTATTTATGCGAGTCCTTCCATGGCATTTAATATACAGAAATACATGGTCTCAAAAAAAAAAAAAAAAAAAATACCTTGTTGTCTGTTCAGCATTGCATTATGAAAGCAATAAGATAGCACTTGAGGAAGACTCCTTTTAATTTAGAGTAACATATTTATTGTTTAACTTGGATGTATGTATTCTTGTTATTATCAGTGTGTGAATATTTAGCAAAAACATACATGTAATCAGGTGTATTTCAAATGACAGGTGGATGGCAGCATGTAGTCACTGATCTGCTGGCAGTTATGAAGTTGTGTTACTATCATGTTCGTATAGTAAAGCTTTAACAGCAGTGTTTGTGCACTATTCACTAAATCAACAGGTGAAGTGTGAAGCCTTTTGACATATACAAGATTAACTAATTCTTAATTTCAGCGTATTCTATTGACAAGGACAACTTTCCCCTTAATTCCATGATTAAAGAACCTTTCTGTTTTTAATTTTCAACTGCTACGATAACATTATTGGATACGTTAGATGACAAAAGACAAAATGATTACTAAACTTCAGTCACTTCCTTTAACATGTGACACCATAAATTCTATTACCAATGGTTGCCAATTCTTATGCCTACTTACAACTAACTTACACAACTTAAAATAAATGTATAGTAACAACGGTGTTTTCCGTCAATTAATTCTCTTGCTGCATGCAGGACTTTTCCAACTGTTTAAATGTCGTATTGGACTTAGCGGCGGTGGCTGCGCATTTGGTGATAAAATAGTGACTTTGTAGGGAAAACATTATTGGTATGGCCTACAGTCTGGCTACATTGACCAATAGATCATCTGGCCAGGCACAAGTGTGACCCACATCACGAATATTCTGTAGGAACAAAGCCACATTTTCGTGGGACTTCCCAGAAAAGGTGGGAATGAAATCAGCCACAGGAAAATTGCTTACAGTCACCATGTTAGCAGCAATTGTGGCATTTGCATTAGAGACAGAATCAGTGTTAGTTGCCACAGTTTGAACATTTGTTACAGGAGTGGAGCTAGTCACAGGTACGGAAGTTCGCCTACTAGCTTCCAGCGTCTGTTTCAAGACACGGTTTTATTCAAGTAGCTCCTGATTTTGTGTGAATAACTGGCCCATTTGTGCATTTATGGCCTCAAGCGGGTCTTAGTGAGGCAGATGCCTCTGCGGAAGTATCCCATTCCGTTGCTTGTGTTCCCATTGGCATAGTTACAAATTTAAGGAATGCTAGTGACCAAAAATAATAATCGTTACAAAGAAGGACGGCCACAAAGTTTCCTAACCAGCGGCAGACGATCAACGAAGTTAATGTTGGAAGCATCACGGCGACTTACATAGTGGTGAAGTCAGCACGACACATTGGTGGTGGCGGTGACGGCGTGGTGGAGTGGGGCCGGCAGGTGGCAGCGGGTGACGGCAGCATCCAGGCCTTTGGATGGCAGCAAATGTGTTGGCAACAGATTGTGCTGGCTTGGCTGGTTTGTGATGGCGGCAGGCCCCTGGCACATCGGCGACAGTGGCGGGCAATGGTGGGCGGTGTGGCGGCATGCTGGAGGTGGCTGGTGCGACGGCGTGGCAATGGCTGGTGCGGCGGCAGATGACAGCAGCCCAGCCGGTCACGCAGCACAGGCCCCTCGAACTCAGGCAACGGGCAGCGCAGTGGCATCCAGCTCACGTGGCTGACTAGCGTGGGCTGCCTCACTGCAGCGCACACCCTGTACCTGTTACTGGCGCAGCCACGGCCCGCATGGAGCAAAGGGGCGGCCGGTTGGCACATTCCTTGCATGAAATGCATGGCATCTTGCCAGAAAAAAATTAATGTAGTGGCAGAGTCGTCATGGGAGTGGATCCGCACTTCTGACACCAGTTGTACAGGATGGGCATATGGGCAGGTGGTGCTCGTTACGGAATGAATAGGATAATATTTAGACAAAGGCCATTTATTGACAAAAGCATGTTAAAAAGGGATCACATAGCCAGGCCTAGGGAGACGAGGGTGAGCCAGAGTGCAGAGTTTGGTGAAACATAGTTCACAAAGCTAACAAAAGTTGGTATCGGCCAATCGGGCCAGTCCAAGTGGTATGCTGGCTGCGAAAACTAAATCCCCAGTGCCGCAGCACCGGGAGAGGTGGGAGATGTTCACTGCTATGGGGCGTGTGACAAAGAGAGCAAGAAGACAAGAGAGTGGTCCCAGTGACAGGCTGACTTCCTGTTACTAGATTGTGGGATGAAAGAATTTACAGGCAGCTAACACTGCCGGTCATGGCTTGGCCATAATGGAAAAATGAAGTTAACGTTTGAAAGCTCATATAATAAAGTAAAATCCTTTACTGTCTGGCTCACACTTTACAATTCAAAGAAATAATATCTGTGGCAGTTGAGTGATTTTACTGAATAAACTAGTAACAGATGATACTTATCCACGATGGTTCACAAATCAGTTCATAATGCTGTTGCAGAAGTAATGAAAAAAGCATGCCAAGTATAAAAGAACACAAAATCTCCAAGATTAGTGATGTTTTACTGAAGCTCAAAACTCAGAGCAGACTTCAGTGGAAGATGCTTTCAATAGTTTTGACAGCAAAACTCTGTCTTGAAATCTGACAGAAAATCCAGAAAGATTCTGGTCTATGTAAAGTACAACAGTGGCATGACAATCAATACCTTCACTGCACAATATCAATGGTAATATTATCGATGACAGCACCACTAAAGTGGACTTACTAAACACAGTTTTCCAAAACCCCTTCACCAAAGAATTTGAATCAATAACAGCTGCCATAAAGAGAAACTTAGAAGTAGATATCCTCACTATAGCAATTCAGCTTAAATCATTTAATGAAAGCAAGTCTTCTGATCCAGATAGTACACAAATTACTGATACAATAGGCCACATACTTAGCAATCATATACAACCACTTGCTCAACAAAAGGTCCATACCAAAAAGCTGGAAAGTTGCATGGGTCACACCAATACTCAAGAAAGGAAATAGAAGTAATTTGATGATTTACAAACTCGTGTCACTGATGCTGATTTGCAATTGAATTCTGCTACACATACTGTGTTTGAAAATTATGAATTACCTCAAAAGTAATGATTGATCGACACATGGTCATCATGGGTTCAGAAAAATATGGTTCTTGTGAAACACAACTAACTCTTTATTCTCACAAAGAAATGAGTGCTATCAACAAAGATCTCAAATTGATTCCCTATTTCTAGCATGCTTTTGACACTATTCCTCACAAGAGACTTCTATTTTAATTTTTTGCCTGTATATTATTGCTTCAGTAGTGTGATGAATTATGATTTCAGGTCAGAAAGGTCACACAGTACATAGTAATCGATGGAAAATCATTGAGTAAAATGCAAGTGATATCTGACATTCCCCAAGGAACTGTTGCAGGCCTTCTGCTATTCTAATGGAGACAATCTGAGCAGCCCTCTTAGACTGTTTGCTGATGATGCTACCATTTACCATCTAGTAAGTCATAAGAACATCAAAACCACTTGCAAAATGATTTAGACATGATATCTGTAGGATGCGAAAAGTGGCACTTGTCTCAAAATAAGAAAAGTGTGAGGTCATCCAAATGAGTATAAAAAGAAATCCATTAAATCTCAGTTACACAATAAATCACACAAATTTAGAGTGTCAATACAACTAAACACCTAGGAAATACAAGTACAAAAACTCAAATTGGAATGATCACATAGATAATGTTGCGGGAAAGGCAAACTAAAGACTGTGTTTCATTTTCATAACACTTAAAAGGTGCAACAGGTCTACTAAAGAGACTATCTACACTATGCTTGTCTGTCCTCTGCTAGGGTATCGCTATGTGGAATGGGATCCTTACCAGATAGGATCAATGGACAACACTGAAAAAGTCCACAGAAAGGCAGCTTGTTTTGTATTATCGCAATATAGGTGAGAGAGTATTGTGATTATATTAAGTGAGTTGGGGTGCCGATAATTAAAGCAAAGGCATTTTTCATTGTGGAGAGACATTTTCATGAATTTCCAATCATCAACTTTCTGCTCTGACATTGTAAATATTTTACTGTCACCAACATACAAAGTGAGAAAAGATCATTATAATAAAATGAGAAATCAGCACTTGTACAGAAAGATTTAAATGTTCACTGGTTTATTCACTTTCACAACCATAGTTGCAATAATGACATTATGATCATTAAACCCCATCTTTATACTGACGCTGTTGATAAGGTCCAGCCTGTTTGTAACTACAAGGTCACAGGTGTCCCAGCATATAATCAGTAGGTTAAAGGCACTTCGAACTAGTATTGTGTGACCTGGGTATTTATGTGCTACTGACTTTATGAATTTCTTTGAATACCAGTACAACTGCACAGCAGAAATGGGTGGCCAGTAAAAACATCCAGCAATTAACTTAGTTTCACATATACTTGTTGTACGTGACCAGATAACTTCACTGTCACACTCAATTTCGACCTCAATACAGACAGTATTTTTGTCAACTGCAATAAACACTCCCCCTACTCTGGCTTCTAATTGTCTTTCTGATATACGTTCCATGACTCACTAAATATCTCACAGCTTTCTACTTTGGGTTTCAGCCAGCTCTCAGTTCCTAGAATAATTTGAACACAGGAAGTTTCCAGGAAGGCAGTAAATTTGTGACCTTTTGTTACAAATACTTTGACAACTTACCGATTAAATTGACAATCAAAATGTCTTTACTCTAACACTGTATGACTCTCCTTTCTGCGTATCCATTTATTACCATGTCTACGCCATTCACCAGCCATGGCTGGACAGACTGCATCAAAGTTACAATCAAGTGATTTACAATATAATGAATTACAGAATAACATCTAAGCTTTATACAGGTAATATAGCCTATGTCATGTTCACTGTGTCCATTCGCTTTCTTCACAGTCAAAGAATTCTTGGACCGAGTATGGTTGTTTTAGGCCTTCAGCAATTTGTTTCTTGAAGTTGTCCAGTGGCAGGGTCTGCAATTTAACAGGTAGTTTGTTGAACATCTTCACAGCAGTCACTAGAAAACTGTCTCTTGTTTTGGACAGTCGGCAGGTTGGTAGATTTATGTCTTCTTTGCTGCGGTTATTATGTTTATGGATCTTATGCCTCTTGCTGCGGGTGTCTAGGTTTTCCC
Source organism: Schistocerca nitens (assembly GCF_023898315.1). NCBI lineage: Eukaryota > Metazoa > Arthropoda > Insecta > Orthoptera > Acrididae > Schistocerca > Schistocerca nitens. The sequence continues at coordinate 318,638,423 of NC_064617.1, read as the reverse complement.
CTATGTGGATGAGGCATAATAATATGTAGTGGCTATAAACAGTCATTATTCCCAATGTTCTGAATAACAATCTGCAGTGTTCCTGGCTGCTGCTCGATGTAATAATTCTTATTGCCTTCTTTTGCAGTAATAGCACATACTTGCAGTCTGCCAAATGACCCCATAGTTGTAATCCATACAAAATGTGGCTATGGAACAAAGCATAGTAGACAGTTGTCATAAACTGGTCTGTAATCACTTTTTTGGATCTTCGTAGGAGGTATATTACATGAGAGAGTTTCTTGCATACATGCACAGTGTGTCCATTCCATGAGAGTTGGCGGTCTATGGTGAAGCCTAACAGTTTCGCAGATTCTACATGGTCAGAGTATGTGTTTTTACCAAGGCTGCATACCATACGCTGGGTTTTTTTCTTCATTTACTTTCATCTTATTGGTGATGAACCATTTTTTAGCATTTTTGAATGGTACATCAGACTTCATGACTGCTTGGGCAGAATTTCCCCTTTGGCAAAAGAGTGGTGTCGTCTGAAAATTGTAGTGTCTCACCAACTTCACCTGGATCATTTACAAAAATGAGGAAGAGGAGTATGACTATGGCCAAACATTGTGGCATGCCATGTTCTACCTTTTGTTCCTGGGATGTCGCTCCTTGGATTAAAACCACCCCCCACACCATAGCATTTTAGTTTTTTGAGCAAGATCTTGTGGGGGATGCAGTCGAAAGCTTTGCTTAGATTGCACAGTGTGAGTGCCACAAACTCTTTCCTCGAAGGCCTGCATTACTTTTCTTAATAAGTTTAATGCTGCACTGGTACAGGACTTTCCCTTCCGGAACCCATGTTGTGCACCTTTGAAGAGATTGTTTTCTTCAAAGTAAGTTAGGATCTGATCTTTCATGATGGATTCAATCACTTTTGCTAGTATAGGAATGATTGATACTGGCCTAAGACTTGACACATTATCTGAGTTCCCTTTTTTGTAAACTGGTATTGTCCTTGCAAGTTTCAAGAAATCTGGGGAAACTCCTGCAGATAGGCAGTTGTTTATAGCTGTTGCTATTTCTTCAATAATTTTCTTTAGGACAGTACAGGCCATCCTGTAGATTTCTTGACTCTCCAAAGTTTTGTAAGATTTTACTATTTTCACTATGTCATTTGCATGTACATTTTTCCATCTTTCAAATTTACTGTGAGTTTTATTTGGAAAGTTAACAGCAGGATCTATAACCAAGTCTGGGATTTCAGCAACAATGTTTTCTATAACTTTGATAAAGTAGTCATTGAAGTCATCAGGACTGCAAGCATTAGAAGAGGAAGTAGGCTTCTTCCCATGTTCATTTACTAGACTCCATGCTGCTTTGCATGGATTATAGGCTTCTCTTATGAATCTATAACTTCCCCTCCTTTTAGCTCCTTCTACTTTTTTCTGTAAAATCTCTTGGCCTCTAAGTAATTGCTGTGTAACAATTGTTTACTATTTGGATCTGTGGCTGCTTTGGCACAGCCATTCCACATTAGAACAATGTTTTTAGATTGGATAGCTCAGGTGTGTACCATGTTTTTGCGTTTACTATTTTCTGTTTTACTTGTGCTTTACTTGTGTGGATTTTCTTTTGTATCAGTGGGAAAATCTCATGAAATTTCGTTTTTAGTGTCTGGAAAATAACATTTAAGGCATCACTGGGTTTTGCTTCTGTAATTAATTGCTGCCAGTTTACACTGGACAGTGAGACATTGAAAGTGTCTAGTTTTTCTTTTGGCACTATTCTTCTGTGAAACACATAATTTGATTGCCATGTATTTGTCTCTTGGTTACCCAGAGTCTTCACTTGTAGTTTCATGAGTAATACACTGTGGTCTGCTATCATTGCATCAACTACATTTATTTTGTAACTCCCGGTATCCATATATGTAATAATGGTGTCGAGGCAGGCATCACCTCTATTTAGAAGTCTGTTTGCTATAACTACTTACTAAATTCAAGAATGCTCTCTCTTTTGTACTATTTTCACCTATGTGTACATTAAGATCGTCACACAATGCAACTTTTGGTTTAAGGCGTGTTATGTGATGAAAAGAATCTTCCAAGTTTGTAATAAAGTTTTCAAAATTTCCGTTTAGTGAATGGTACACTGAAACAATAATCATATTCATATCTACCAGTTCTAACCAAGCAAGTTCTAAATCCATATCTGAGCAGTAATTTCTCAGGTCCACATACCTAATATTGAGATTTTTATTGGCATGCACTGACATGCCTCCATGAGTGGTAGTTTCTCGATAGCATGAGCTCACCATCTCTAGGTATTCAATGCATCTGTAATTTTCACCCTCTTCTTTGTCGAGCCAGTGCTCACATACACATATCACATCTGGCTTTGCATCTTCTATAAATGTAGATAACAGATCACATTTTGTTCGTAGACATTGAACATTTACACTAGCTAAAACTATGGGTACATTATTTTGATTCCAGTTTTGTTGACCTGCAGTTGCAGTAGTAGGCTCTATTGTACTGCTGCCTTGAATGTTCTGCGGAATAAAAAACACTGTAATACTACATTCTTAGGCCATATAGAACTGTTCATTACTTTTTCCTTTGGTTCGAAGTCAACACCATTTTTGAAACTCCTGTTTAGACCTTTTGTAGTTAGTTTTTCTACTTCAAAATTATTGAACTCAGGGAAGGTTTTAAATAGGAAATGATTACATTTTCAGTTGTTGTGCTGTTTCTAACTTTGCTCAGGTGAAACCAAGCATTTTTTTTCACCGACTGCTGGTGTTAATCAGAGTACATCAAACTACTGCCTAGCATTAAAAAAAGCCTGTGTGCTCTCTGAAAATACTCTGCTATGCAAATAGTGCAGCCCTGGCCTATCAAGGGGAGTCCTACAAATCCTCAGGCGATAATGCAGGTCTACAGATCCACAGCCAAGACTGTCATGGAGCTGATCAAGACTTTTGCTGAGACTCTTCACTCGGCTCCAGACCAGAGGACCTGATCAGCTCTGGGAACTATGATGCAAATTACCAGCTCTGCTTGCACCCTGTGTTCAAGGCCAGCTGGTTTCACCCCCTCCACCTGCCACCTGTATGAACTGAGGATGACTTCACAACCCATGGGATTGGCATCGTTGGACCATGCTGAAGGAACAGCCACCTGATGACTCACTGGGCAAACAGGCAAAGCCAGATGTCCAACCTCCACATTGGTCCTCCACCTTGAGCGATGCAAATGTGTTACTGCCCTCTGCTTACCCCACTGTGAGGGCAGATTCACTGTGTTGGGTACATTAGGAATGCTTCAGCAGCAAAGCTCTTTGGCAAAACAAGCAACACTTGAGCCATCTCATGCAATGCCCCAGACTTTCCATCACTACTACACCCAGAAGCAGCAGCCTGAAGATGGCTGATCCTAGCCAGAAACACATTCAGCTGTTCGCGAACTGTGGCCAGCTCCTCCTGTGTCTGCACACAGTCCTTGGATATAATTTTTTGAAAAATAAGATTGTCTTTCTTCAGTTGGTTTCTACATCATTCATTGCTTTCTGTTTTTAACAGTAACCTCACAACCTGATTCTTTAAAGAATCGAACTATCATGTATAAAACACTGTCATTTTAAGAAAAGCTAGTTTTTCACCTATTTCAATGTATATGACAGTTTCTTCACCTCTGTCAATGTTTATGACATCATATCTCCTAAACTATGTATGTGTCGTACTATGATATAGTTCTGTAGGTACATTCATTAGTATGTATGGATACTATTAGCAAAATATATTGCAGTATAATTACTAATAAAAAAATTATAAATTTAAATGTCATGTTTGATGCTTAAGTTTTAATGCATGAACAGCAATAATATAGTAAGTGATATACTTTTAGGTTTGAAGTTATGTGTAAAGTTTTCTGGCAGTCGCTAAATGCTCGTATTGTCAAACAGGGGATAATTTTATTCTGGGCAGCTTGCATGCATGAGTTACATTGCTCTAAGTCATATACTTTGTTTCTAACTTTAATACTTGGCTTATTTTGTTGAACTTTTAATGTATGGGTGGTGAGAGAGAGAGAGTGTGTGTGAAAGGATGAGATGGACAGAGAGCAGGGAGGTGCAGACAGACTGGGAGAGGGGGTAGGAGGAGATGGGTAGAGGGGGATTAAGGGGTTGGGCAAGGAGAGGGTGGAGGAGGAGATGTGAGCAATGAGCAATATATGTGATATACACACATGTGAGCGAACCTGCGGGAAAAAGGCTGGTACATATACATATATAAAGCAGTGTGTGTGTGTGTGTGTGTGTGTGTGTGTGTGTGTGTCCAGCATCTCCTCACTAACTGCTGGACCAATTTCAACAAAATATGGCATACAAACATCGCACTTCAGCAGTATCAGCACTGTGGGGTTGAAACCACCTAGTTCTTAAAGGAGCAGAGATAACGGGCAAAAACAAAAAACGATTTTTCAGTCTCTACCATACAGGCTGCCCCGCTTTACAGTTGTGTTGTATGTAGATAGTATCATCCTCTAACATTGATCCACTCTGAAGGGCAGTCACATGTCAGGGGTAAGAAATCGTTTTCCAACTCCCAACATGTAGGCTGCCATGCACAAGAAGATTAGTTTATGGGAGTAGTATTGGCCTGCTTTATCGACTTGATTTGCATGGAAGCCTCTACACTAGTGGCAAAATATGATTTTCAAGCTACTGATATGTAGGCTTCCCTGCACAACAGGTGTGTTGCAGGAGTAGCACTGGTCTGCTGTATTGGATTTGCAGCAGCTAAAAATGTCAAAGGACATGGCTGAGTGGATAGAGAGGGGGAGAAGATGGATAGTGTAACAGGGGGATAATGTGTTGGAGAGAGGAAGGGGAGAGGAGGAGATGGGGGAGGTGGAGAACACAGAGAGAGGGAGAAAGTGATAGATGGAGAGAAAGGGGAGGAAGTATGTTGTGTAGGTAGTATCAGCATGCCTTGCAGTTGCTATACATGCAAATAGGTGCAACTGAGAAGAGAAAGAGAGAGAGGAGATATATAGTAAGAGAGAGGAGAAGATGAGGTGGACAGAGATAGGAAAGCAGAAGAAGGAGAGGCAGAGAGGGAGAAGAAGGTGATGGACAGAGAGAGGCAAAGAGGGGACTGACAGACATAGGGAGTAGATGTATAGAGAGTAGGTGAATACGCAGGAGGCAAGTGGAGGGTGTAGAGGGGTAGTGGGCAGAAGAGGGAAGGGGAATAGGAAGGGATGGTAAGAGAGGGGGAGGTACATAAGGCTGAATGACGGACAGGACAACCTGCATGTCAGGGGGAGAAATGTTTACCTTGCCCCCACTGTATAGGATTCCCTGCATGAGAGGTTGTTGTGTAGCAACAGTATCAACCAGCCTTGTTGATCTGATATGCAAAGCAACCTATACATCAAGAGCAAAAAACTGTTTTGAAGCCCCAGACATGTAGGCTGCCCTGCATGACAGAAATGTTGTGAGAGAACTGTTGGCCTGCTTTATCTACCAGTTTTGCTGGGACCACACAACTGGATGTGCTCAGTTGGGGGAAGATTGAGATGGATAGAGCCAGGGATGGACAGAAAGAGAGTTTAGGAGGGGCTGAATAGGGAGAGAGGGGTCACAAGATGATGGGTAAGGAGAAGGGGGAAGAGGGTGGTGGTTGAAGGTCATGAGGGGACAGATAGGGAGTGGAGGGAGGAGGAGACATATAAGGAGAGGGGGAAGGAGGAGATTAATAGTGATATGCGAGATGGAGAAGATGGAGAGAGAGAGTGGGGAGGGTACGTGCAGAAAGATGGGAAGAGGGGACAAAAGGAGATGGATGGAGAGGGGATGGAGGAGATGGACAAAGAGAGAGTGGGAGGGGATAAGGGGAAAGAGAGAGAAGGAGAGGAGAAAGTGGACAGGAAAAGAAGGAGGAAGTAATGGACAGAGAGACAGGGAGGACGAGATGGGCACTGGGAGCAAAGGGGACAAAATATAGTCCCTAAATAATGTATACTCTCTTTGAAACAGAATATCTCTTTAATTAAAGGAGACAGAAATACAATTTTTATGGGTAATAATTCAGAAGGCAGTGAAAAACATAACAATGCTTTCTTTTGTTTCAGGATTGTCAGCAAACATGGCGTTATTGTTTTGAACAATGGAAATGGGTGCTAAAGTGTTACTGGAAAATAGAGAATGTGAGTGCAGTATGTTGACGTTGGAGAGTTGAATTTGGAAAACCACCACCAACAAGAGTAACCATTATAAGAATCAGAGCTAAGTTTGAAGTTGAAGGAATGGTGCACAATATGAAGAAGGGACATATCGGACGAAACAGAAGTTCAACAGACAATGACAGAGTTGATGTAGTGATCCAGGCATACACAATACCCGAAGAAAAGATTTGCAGAAGCAATGTTCATAGAATTTTGCGGTCTCACAACTTTAAGCCTTACATTCCAAGACTTCTCCATGCTCTTAATGAGGATGATCCTGACAGGCGAATTGAATTTTGTGAGTGGTTCATTAACGGATGTGGAGAAGAGCAACGTTTTCAAGATCAAATTCGTTGGTCAGATGAAGTGACGTTTAAACTTGATGGAACAATTAACCACTATAATTGCGTGTACTGGGCCGGGGAGAATCCATAAATAATTGAGCAAAGGCATGTTAATCTACCAGGAGTAACAGTCTGGTGTGGTCTGTCTTCTAGAGGGTTAATCACACCTTACTTCTTTGACAATATTGTCATGGGAGACACATACTTGGAAATGTTTGAAATGATAACTCCTGGTCTCAGTGTTGTGTTTAGAAATGAAGATTATTACTTTCAACAGGATGGGCCGCCACCTCACTTTCACCTGGATGTGAGGGCATTTCTCAATCGTACATTCCCTGTCAGAAGGATAGGATGAAGAGGGAGTACCCTATATATACAGGGTGATTCAAAAAGAATACCACAACTTTAAAAATGTGTATTTAATGAAAGAAACATAATATAACCTTCTGTTATACATCATTACAAAGAGTATTTAAAAAGGTTTTTTTTCACTCAAAAACAAGTTCAGAGATGTTCAATATGGCCCCCTCCAGACACACAAGCAATATCAACCCGATACTCCAACTCGTTCCACACTCTCTGTAGCATATCAGGCGTAACAGTTTGGATAGCTGCTGTTATTTCTCGTTTCAAATCATCAATGGTGGTTGGGAGAGGTGGCTGAAACACCATATCCTTAACATACCCCCATAAGAAAAAATCGCAGGGGGTAAGATCAGGGCTTCTTGGAGGCCAGTGATGAAGTGCTCTGTCACGGGCTGCCTGGCGGCCGATCCATCGCCTCGGGTAGTTGACGTTCAGGTTTCATAACTAACCTTTCTTGTAGGACTCTCCATACAGTTGATTGTGGAATTTGCAGCTCTCTGCTAGCTCTGCGAGTCGATTTTCCTGGGCTGCGAACAAATGCTTGCTGGATGCGTGCTACATTTTCATCACTCGTTCTCGGCCGTCCAGAACTTTTCCCTTTGCACAAACACCCATTCTCTGTAAACTGTTTATACCAACGTTTAATACACCACCTATCAGGAGGTTTAACACCATACTTCGTTCGAAATGCACGCTGAACAACTGTCGTCGATTCACTTCTGCCGTACTCAATAACACAAAAAGCTTTCTGTTGAGCGGTCGCCATCTTAGCATCAACTGACGCTGATGCCTAGTCAACAGCACCTCAAGCGAACAAATGTACAACTAAATGAAACTTTATAGCTCCCTTAATTCGCCGACAGATAGTGCTTAGCTCTGCCTTTTGTCGTTGCAGAGTTTTAAATTCCTAAAGTTGTGGTATTCTTTTTGAATCACCCTGTATATACATATATATATATATATATATAGAGAGAGAGAGAGAGAAAGAGAGAGAGAGAGAGAGAGAGAGAGAGAGAGAGAGAGAGAGAGAGAGAGAAGCATTCCATGCGGGAAAAATATATTTATAAACAAAGATGATGTGACTTACCATACGAAAGTGCTGGCAGGTCAATAGAAACACAAACAAACACATACATACACACAAAATTCTAGCTTTTGCAACCAATGGTTGCTTCAACAGGAAAGAGGGAAGGAGAGGGAAAGACGAAAGGATGTGGGTTTTAAGGGAGAGGGTAAGGAGTCATTCCAATCCCGGGAGCGGAAAGACTTACCTTCCCCCTAAGGTAAGTCTTATGAGAGAGAGAGAGAGAGAGAGAGAGAGAGAGAGAGAGAGAGGTGAAGAAGCATGTCATGCAACATGCCTAGCTACACATACCAATGGGCACAGCTGAGCAGGGAGGGGAGAGAGTGATAGTAAGAGAGGAGATGTATGAGGTGGACAGAGAAAGGAGGGACTGTGAGGTGGGCAGAGAGAGAGAAGGCAGAGGAAATAGAGAGATGGGCACAGCAAGGACGGACAGAGAGAGGAGAGAGGAGAGGTACAAAAAGAGGGGAGAAGAGGAGATTTTCAGAGAGAGGAGGAGACTGACAGTGAGATGGAGAACGGGGACATGCAGGAGTCAGACAGAAGTGTAGAGGGAGAGTGTTGTTGTGGTCTTCAGTCCTGAGACTGGTTTGATGCAGCTCTCCATGCTGCTCTATCCTGTGCAAGCTTCTTCATCTCCCAGTACCTACTGCAACTTACATCCTTCTGAATCTGCTTAATGTATTCATCTCTTGGTCTCCCTCTACGATATTTACTCTCCACGCTGCCCTCCAATGCTAAATTTGTGATCCCTTGATGCCTCAAAACATGTCCTACCAACCGATCCCTTCTTCTAGTCAAGTTGTGCCACAAACTTCTCTTCTCCCCAATCCTATTCAATACCTCCTCATTAGTTATGTGATCTACCCGCCTTATCTTCAGCATTCTTCTGTAGCACCACATTTCGAAAGCTTCTATTCTCTTCTTGTCCAAACTAGTTATCGTCCATGTTTCACTTCCATACATGGCTACACTCCATACAAATACTTTCAGAAACAACTTCCTGACACTTACACCTATATTCGACGTTAACAAATTTCTCTTCTTCAGAAACTATTTCCTTGCCATTGCCAGTCTACATTTTATATCGTCTCTGCTTTGACCATCATCAGTTATTTTGCTCCCCAAATAGCAAAACTCCTTTACTACTTTAAGTGTCTCATTTCCTAATCTAATTCCCTCAGCATCACCCGATTTAATTTAACTACATTCCATTATCCTCGTTTTGCTTTTGTTGATGTTCATCTTATATCCTCCTTTCAAGACACTGTCCATTCCGTTCAACTGCTCTTCCAAGTCCTTTGCTGCCTCTGACAGAATTACAATGTCATCTGCAAACCTCAAAGTTTTTACTTCTTCTCCATGAATTTTAATACCTACTCTGAATTTTTCTTTTGTTTCCTTTACTGCTTGCTCAATATACAGATTGAATAACATTGGGGAGAGGCTACAACCCTGTCTCACCCCTTTCCCAACCACTGCTTCCCTTTCATGCCCCTCGACGCTTATAACTGCCATCTGGTTTCTGTACAAATTGTAAATAGCCTTTCGCTCTCTGTATTTTACCCCTGCCACCTTCAGAATTTGAAAGAGAGTATTCCACTTATCATTGTCAAAAGCTTTCTCTAAGTCTACAAATGCTAGAAATGTAGGTTTGCCTCTTCTTAATCTTTCATCTAAGATGCTAGAAAAAGGACCCCAGTACTCTGGTATAAGACTACTAAGAAGTCTGCCCAAAACCCTGCAAGACAGTGTACTTCACAATGACTTTGCAAAGAAACTTAAAGACTATCTCATTGAAAAAGAGTTTTACAGTGTTGCAGAATACTTATGCCATTAAATTTGTATATATTGTTACTCATTATCAGTGATGTAAAAATGTAAGCTAAAGGCGTAGGAAAATAAGTGATAAAGAATTTTAATACTTTGACATGTCCTATATTACACGTACATTTACTGTACACAATGTAATCTTACAGGATGAAATAAAATTCAATTCAATTCAATTCAGGTTAGTATTGCCTCACGTGTTCCAACATTTCTACGGAATCCAAACTGATCTTCCCCGAGGTCCGCTTCTACCAGTTTTTCCATTCATCTGTAAAGAATTCGCGTTAGTATTTTGCAGCTGTGACTTATTAAACTTATAGTTCGGTAATTTTCACATCTGTCAACATCTGCTTTCTTTGGGATTGGAATTATTATATTCTTCTTGAAGTCTGAGGGCATTTCGCCTGTCTCATACATCTTGCCCACCAGATGGTGGAGTTTTGTCATGACTGGCTCTCCCAAGGTCATCAGTAGTTCTAATGGAATGTTGTCTACTCCCGGGGCCTTGTTTCGACTCAGGTCTTTCAGTGCTCTGTCAAACTCTTCACGCAGTATCTTATCTCCCATTTCGTCTTCATCTACATCCTCTTTCGTTTCCAGAATATTGTCCGCAAGCACATCGCCCTTGTATAAACCCCCTATATACTCCTTCCACCTTTCTGCCTTCCCTTCTTTGCTTAGAACTGGGTTGCCATCTGAGTTCTTGATATTCATAAAAGTGGTTCTCTTCTCTCCAAAGTTCTCTTTAATTTTCCTGTAGGCAGTATCTATCTTACCCCTAGTGAGACAAAGCTCTACATCCTTGTATTTGTCCTCTAGCCATCCCTGCTTAGCCATTTTGCACTTCCTGTCGATCTCATTTTTGAGACTTTTGTATTCCTTTTTGCCTGCTTCATTTACGGCATTTTTATATTTTCTCTTTCATCAATTAAATTCAATATTTCTTCTGTTACCCAAGGATTTCTATTAGCCCTCGTCTTTTTACCTACTTGATCGTCTGCTGCCTTCACTACTTCATCCCTCAGAGCTACCCAGCTTCTACTGTATTTCTTTCCCCCATTCCTTTCATTTGTTCCCTTATGCTCTCCCTGAAACTCTCTACAACCTCTGGTTCTTTCAGTTTATCCAGGTCCCATCTCCTTAAATTCCCACCTTTTTGCAGTTTCTTCAGTTTCAATCTGCAGTTCATAACCAATAGATTGTGGTCAGAATCCACATCTGCCCCTGGAAATGTCTTACAATTTAAAACCTGGTTCCTAAATCTCTGTCTTACCATTATATAATCTATCTGATACCTTTTAGTATCTCCAGGATTCTTCCAGGTATACAACCTTCTTTTATGATTCTTGAACCAAGTGTTAGCTATGATGCAAAATTCTACAAGGCGGCTTCCTCTTTCATTTCTTCCCCCCAATCCATATTCACCTACTATGTTTCCTTCTCTCCCTTTTCCTCCTGACGAGTTCCAGTCACTCATGACTATTAAATTTTTATCTCCCTTCACTACCTGAATAATTTCTTTTATCTTGTCATACATTTCATCTATTTCTTCATCATCTGCAGAGCTAGTTGGCATATAAACTTGTACTACTGTAGTAGGCATGGGCTTTGTGTCTATCTTGGCCACAATAATGTGTTCACTATGCTGTTTGTAGTAGCTAATCCGCACTCCAATTTTTTTATTCATTATTAAACCTACTCCTGCATTACCCCTATTTGATTTTGTATTTATAACCCTGTAATCACCTGACCAAAAGTCTTGTTCCTCCTGCCACCGAACTTCGCTAATTCCCACTATATCTAACTTCAACCTATCCATTTCCCTTTTTAAATTTTCTAACCTACCTGCCCGATTAAGGGATCTGACATTCCACGCTCCAATCTGTAGAACGCCAGGGAGAGTGGCAGGTGGGAAAGGAAGAGGGGGCAGAAGAGATTAACAGAGAGGGGGAGAAGGGTATATGAGAGGGGAGGAATATACTGTATCAAGGTGTAATGGTAATTGTGAAAACATGAAGTGCATGGAGAATTTCCCAAATGTTCGATGCCTGTGAGTAAGGAAGTTCTTGTAATAATTGGCAAAGAGAATAATCCATGGTTTAAAGCTAATATGTTGCAGAGTAATTTTAATATGAAGACACAAAAAGAAGTTATATACAATAATTTAGGGCTGGACGATTTACACACCCTTTTAATATGCAACCAGATACTGTTTTTATTAATAAATCAGGCTTACACTTATTTATTTTTGGATTTAAAATGGCAATAGCTATGGATTATACAGATTGGGTAGTGGAGGAAGTATTGTCTTCAATTCAAAAGCATGGTCAATACAAACTACAAGCAACAATTGAAAATTTACAAGAACAAATTGGAGATTTACAAATTGATAAAGAATTGGCTATGTGTGTACTGAAGAAAAGAAGAGACGGAATTCAAAACTTAAAAAGATGAGAAGAATTGCTTCAATTCCTAGTTGTGAGAATTTGAAAAATTAAATAAATAAAATGAGAAATGTGGAAATACTGTTCTTGTTATTCAAAATAATAAATTAATATTTACAATTAAGGAATTTGTATGCTGATTGATAATAAAAATAACCCTTGGATTAAAGGAAAAGATGGTGCTGAAATTATAAAATAAAAAAATCCACAAAGAGCCATAAGAAACAATGTATAAGAAAAACATAGAAAAGTACATAAAAATATAGCGGTGATCAAACTGGTCCCCCTTTAAAATAACAACCACAAACTGTGTTCATTAATGAATCTGGTATATATTCACTAATTCTCAAATCTAAAAAGTAAAAGCCAAACAGTGTACAAAATATGTAATCTTTACTAGCCCAACTATTATGTAAATTATCAAATCCCAACCATTTAACATATACTTCATCTCCCTTCTTTCTTAAAATTTTCTCAGCAAGATATGCATCTGGATATTTTGTCTTCAGTAGTTCACACTCGCAAAATATCGTTTTATTTTTTATCCATCCATTACCTTTAATTTAAATGTGGTTGCTTTAGAATGAATAACAACTTCAATTTCAAAAATTTGTGTTGACCAATTAGTGGTACAACCTTTTTCAAAAATTCCTTTAACTTTACTAATTCTAACTTTATTGCCTACTTTATGTTTAGCATACAATGACATCTGACTCACGATTTTTATCATATACTTCTATTGGCTTCAGTTTTATTGTTGAATGTTTTGTATTATTATAGTCATTGACAAATTTTTTGTTTCATTTATAATTTCCTTGTAAGTCAAACTTTTTCCACATCTTTTCATTAAGTGTGCTGCTAAATCTTTCTACAACAGATGTTTTCAATTAAGGAACAGTTGAATAATGAGTAATATTAATTTTTTCATAAATGCTTGAAAATCTTTGTTATGGAATTCTTTACCATATTCTGTTTATAAATTTCTTGGGGTTCTGTCTCCAAATATTTTTTCAAAAGCATCAACTATATTTTTATTAGCTTTACCTTCATCTGAAATAGTTCAAGAAAATTGTGAAAAAAATGTCAGTTATAGTTAAAAAATTATGCATACTTTATTTATTTTTGATATTTCTTTTAAATTACCTGAATCCATTTCTAGTAAATCCACTTGCCATAAATCATTAATAGAAATTTAAAATTTTTCTCGTTTGTTAATGTAATTTATTAATAATTTCTTCATGAATATTTGAATCACCCACCCCTACATCTACAAAAAAAAATTTTGACAAATTTACTTCTTTTAGTTTTACATACTATACTAATTCCTTCCATTTTTAGTTGTTACTCTTTGAGCATTATGTGTATAAGTAAATTTTCTGCACTGAAGTTCCAGATGTAATCACCCATTTATGCAGATTAAAAATTTAATGAGAATTAAATTTATTGAGGCATTCTATTTATCATCATTTGATTCTAAACACAATTCATGAAACAAGAATAATGCACCTCAAACAGGTACAGTTATAACAGATTGATTTAGAGATAAAAATTTTTATCTTTCATATTCATTTCAAGTGATGGATTGTTGAATTGTATTGGATACAAAATTCACAGTTCATCGATAATTTATCTTTTTATCTCTATTTTAAAATCTCTAGGTGCCACATCACCATTTACATTTGCTCCAAATAAAATAATTATCTTGATTTTCATATCATACTCAAATGTATATTTTAATACTTCATCACCTGTAACAAAACTAAATTTCAGTTTATGTTCATCACACAGTTTAGCTTGAAGCTTACTAAACTGGGTTAAGTAAGGTGCCAAATATAACTTTCAGAAATAATCTGGAAAAGCTTCTTCTGCTTCCTGTTTTGTAAACTGTGTGTTATAGTGTGTTAGTTATTACTATGCACTTGAGTAATTTCTTCATATATTGTATGGCATACTTATCAAGTTATGTTAGAATACTTGTATATTCAAATTTTTTAACATATTCTTTTTCTAAGTATTGTTTCGTAACTGAATCATAACAACTTATTTGATCTTTTACATCCACTAACCTTCAACCTTTGAAATTAATTTAGTTACTTTAAAGATGTTTCATAATTCTTTATGAAACAGTTTAATTAAATTTTATATTTTTGGATCTATTTCATATTTAATTTTTTCAAATACTCCAGTTTTTATATTTCCTGTGTGTTCCTTATTTATCTTATCAACAAAAATGTCCATTTACTATATTCAAAATTTCATTAAACTTATAATTATCTGTCATCAGTTTTAAACCAAATATACACAAATGGCCACAAATTACTTTATTAAAATTATGTATTTGTTGTCTGTACAACTCATTCGAGCCAAGATATTGAACTGCTTCTATAGGAATATTTCCTCCAAATGAATTAAACATAAATTTTTATCTTTATTCATATAATAACAGACCACTGTGAGCCAGTGTGATCAGCTGTATCTAAATTAACTATCCCAGATTCATATTCTCCAGCACGATTAGATAATACATTAACCATAAAAACACCACGAAAGTATTTCATTTCTAATTGTTTAGCAAGTAGTTCTGTATCCGAATTACTTAATGCTTTAGGATACATTTGGATTATTTTTTTATTCTAGCTCCAGCTTTCGTCTCCATTACTAAATTATGTCTTTTTTTCTTCTCATTCTTTACCACCTTTTTTCTTGTCCATTACTGTTTTTACAGTAACCCCCACCTATCAGCTATTGAACCAATAGTTGTTAGATATGGTAATATTGCCAATAATAAAGGGAGAAATCCTGAACTTCTTTCTTTCTTTGTTAGGTATTTGGTAACTTTATTCACAACAAGTGTAAATAATGTTAAGAGTAAATTATGGCCAGCTTATTATATATTTTTCTTTTTTGTGTGTTAGTTAAAAAATTACCTGGACTATTTAACTTTCATTATTGAGTTTAATTGTAATTGATTTTAGTACAGTTTTCGCACTAGGTAGCAAAGTATAGTCAATGCTGAAGTTATTCACTTCTATAGACAACATTTTTTAAAAAGTATTTATGTTTTTTATAGTTCCCAGACATTACCACCAAGATGCAAGGCCATACATAATTTTAACTTTCCATACATCATTCCGCTAACTGCTGTAGCAGCCAATTTTTCTCCAATTAATGCATCGGAAGCATACATTCTTTCTTTTTCAATTAACTTATGTTTACTATTGCTTCATATCTTTTCCCTAAATCTTTATTATCTCTATATGCAACATCATCTTTTTTGCAAGCTTCATGTAGTGGATTTATTCCTTGATCTCCTCTAGCTAATCTTTCGCCGAATTCAGTCCCCAGACCACAAAATATGAAGCCACATAGATCTATTTCAAAAAATAATTTACGAGTATTAATTAATGTGTTACCTAATCCTTTTCCTTAATTTCCACTTTGCTAGAATATGTGTGGTGAGTTATTCAAAAATCTAATCAAATATGGAATTCCTTTTGGACTGTTGATAATAAAAGTCCCTACATTTATTTGTTAATATTTGAGTTACTCCTGCTAATCTGTCATTAACTCTGTAACATCATGTGTCCAAATCATTCAGCTGGATTTCCTATATATATCTTTATTAATCGTTCACCTTTTTTGCATCTGAAAAAAATGAATTTGAAAGTGGTTGTCTAAGTTTTGGAAAATAATCCTCCAAAATTTCATTTGTCAGACATTTACATTTCTTATCTCTAATTTTCTTATTTTATTTGGATTATTATCATAATATAATGATCCTGAATTGAATAACATATCTGCATGATTTGATAAATCAACAGCATCAAATTTTTCACCCATATCACTTATATTAATCTGTTTTTTATTTAATAGATTCATTAATCCATCCTTACCTTCATATTCTTTTCCTGCAGTACTTAATTTATCTAACTCAAATTTTACCGGTAAATTGTCAACATATTTAAACATACCATCATGTTTCAATCCAAAAACTTTATCTTTACTCTGATTAATATGCTTTAATATTCTTTCACTTATATTTATTTACATATCCTGGTACATCTCCATATTCTTCTATATGTCTATGATGATATGGAACCATTTGTTTTTCAACCTCTATAGCTTTCAGTACATTATCACCTAAATCTTTGATTCCTTCTCTAACGTTTTCCATTGCATCCATGAAAGGTTGGTCTTTTTAATATTTTTCTTATTCTGTTATCCGTTGTTTTTTTTCCAAACCTTGAATCCTTCTTTCAGTTCTTCATTTTTCTTCCTATTTCGAATACTACAAGTGATATTTCGAAAACATTTAGTAAGAATAAAAAGAAGTTAATGAAATATGTTTTTATGTGTGGATTTATACAAATTGCTAAGGAAATGCATTCCACTATTACACTTATCAAAAAAATAGCAACTATATGTATCTGTCCCACATATTGTTTTTTTTTCACTTACTCATGAACAATTAGTACAATTTTCCTAATTTTTTGTATTGCATTATATAGTCAAGAGGTTATTTAAATCATTTAAATATTCATGTAAAACACGGTCAGCATGGTACTCTACTAGATATGCAATATCATCTTTTAATGTACTCATTTAACAAGGAAATCTTTTGTACTATATCTGTGTTTCCCTTCATGACACTTTCTAGTCACATCTATTGTGAAAATGCAAATTGATGATTCCAACATTTACTACACATTTCATTAAAATCATGAAATTTTAAATCACCATCAACAGACTCATGATAACTGTGATTTAAATTTGAATCATTTTGTCCAAAAACATTAAAAAATCATATTAACCCTACTAATTATTTTCATATTTTTCAATATGTCTGAGCTAAATAAAAAAATCTATTCCTTTATATCTTCATCTAGTAAAATATTCTCTAACTATATCTTGATTTTCAAGAATGGAATCATCGAATCTACAAGTGAATTATCTTGGCATCTAGTGGTATAATTTCTCATTGTTTCCAATAAATGTAGCAATCTTATTATTGTTGTCTTCAACTTTTTTACATATTTTCATAAATTCCTGATATTTCGATTGAACTTTTTGAATAAACATACAACTCATTTATCTTATTCAAATTTAACCACCCTGGAGCTATAATATACTTGTCAATCATTAATGTTGTTTTTCCACATTCACTTGGCTCTATTATAGCACTGAAGGAAAGACTTTCCCTCTCATCCTGTTTGGTAAGTCTCTCCTGTCCCGACTTCTGGTGACTTTTCTGATCTGTAACCCTTTTCCTAAACCTCTCCAGTCCTTTTCCTTCACCCCTCTTCCTTCCTCTTCAACCATTCTGCTAGAAGATGGAGCCACTGACTCTGAAAGCTTGTAAAAGTTAACCCATTTTATGTGTGTGTTCCCCTCCCAACGCTTGGTGAGTAGAATTTTTATCTATCCTTTTACATTATATTATCAATAATTGAATGTTTACATAGATGGGCCACAGATTAAAGTGGTAAATTTGTCTTTGAACTGTGCTGCTCGGATTCTGCCAGAGGTACTTAATGTGCACTGATGTTTCCATTTGTTCTTCTTTAGCTTTAGGTCATTCCATATCTTTTGTAAATTTAAGCAACATTGAATCAGATTTGATGTATTACACTAAAGTTCTTTAAATCTGTTATAGATGGGTTTAAATCTTGAAGGTCTGCAACCTCGATCTATATAAAAATGCTAAGCCTTAAGTTTGTGCCAGGCAGGTAAGCTTATATCTGTTATTCTGTATTTTGAAAGGAGCATTCGAAGTCTGTTGGTAAATGAGCTATTGGTTATCACTAGTGTCTTATCCTTTAATATTGTCAGTTTTAGTATAGTAATTGAAATTTCTACTTATAATTAAAAGGTGTAAGCCTTATTCACTTACATTAGAGTCAAGTAATTGCTTAGCAAGCATTACGCTACTTTAAGAGCTTTATTAAGTTTTGAAAGACCTGAAGACCTTACTGCCAGATCTCTTGACTTTAGTGTCATAATGTGTATGCTGTTTGTTGACAGCCTTTGCTTCTGAGCCATGACATTTTAATTGCTGCAGCACTTGCCGTATCTACATACTTGTGTATTTCGGCCTGTGCATGTACGTGGGCGGTGTCTCTGGTGGCCATTTGTTCTCGCTGGAGTTTTGATTCCAACCACAGCTGCTAAACAAGTTCATTTTTCTGGATATTCTAATTGATGGATGATTTCATGTAACTGCCTTTTCGAGCTTGCCCTGTCTTGTGGTCTAACATGACGAACCTGAGAATCTATTTTCCATACTTGAGTTTATGAACATGTCTGTATCAACATGTCTGTATCAACATCTCACAAAAACATATGGATAACGGCAGGTATTAAGAAGTCCTTCTAAACATGTAAACACCTCAGTTCGCAATGATCCAGAATTCTTAAATTTCTATCGTAGATACAAAAAGATCTATAGGATGATGCTGATTGTTGCAAAAAAGTCAATTAATAATAAAATTTTATATATATATATATATATATATATATATATATATATATATATATATATATATATATATATATATATAATGCAGAGAATAAAAGGAAAGCAGTCTGGGATGTCATAAAAAAGGAAAAGGGGAGAGGCAAACAAATGCAGTTTAACATACTGCTAATGGAGGGGGATAAGGTAATAAATGATCCACAACATTTAGCCAACTATGTAAACGAGCATTTTTCGAGTATTGCAGAGAAGCTACAGCAAAAATTTCCCAAAACAAATATAACACCTGTAAATAATGCTGCACTAAATACAATGATGTTTGTGACTATTCAAGCTCTCCTGGTGGATGTGTTGTAAATAGACTTCACGGGTTTGCCGCCGGGTCACATTGTGCAAATTCCACAATATTTTCTCGGAGCAGCTGTCCGACATCTTCAGGTGGTTCAACCTTGCTAGTGGCTAGGTACTATTGACGATATACGCACACCGATGCCCTATTTCTAGAACGCGCGCGCGAAGAATGCGCAGCCGTGGAAATCGCGCATGCGCAATGATTTGCCATATTCAAACTCCCTCTGCCGAAAATCGCAGAGCGGCTCTCCCACGCGTGCTCTGTACGCTGCGTTTGTCAACATTGTGGCCAGACGTTACCCACCAACGGTCATACTAGGCCAGTGTTATTTTATTTTATTTTGCGTATGGCAATACAGCGACAATATTTTATATAACTACAACAATATGTAAACGAAATGTATAAAACAAAACAATGTGTAAAAAACAAGCAATAGCACAAAAGGATAAAGTACAAACACTCAAGACAAAATAACTACACGTTTAAAGCTTGGCAAGCCTGACTAGAAACTCATTCATATATTTAAAGCTCAATATCTAGATTGCACAGCCAATCCAAAGTAGAGGGATTCACGTCTGGTGAGTCGCTTAGATCCCACTTGTTCTTATACGCATTGCATCTTGCATGGCCCATTCTGATGCGGTTTAACTTAGTCCAGGTACATCTCTTCAGGTCAAA
Organism: Schistocerca nitens; assembly: GCF_023898315.1. Classification (NCBI taxonomy): domain Eukaryota; kingdom Metazoa; phylum Arthropoda; class Insecta; order Orthoptera; family Acrididae; genus Schistocerca; species Schistocerca nitens. The sequence goes on along the minus strand of NC_064617.1, from coordinate 318,618,641 downwards.
TCCCGGTAATATCAGAGTAGGATCTTGGATATCTTGTTTATTAATTCGAGAATCATTCCAAAAGTGCCGCCATTGCTCCTTGATGTCAGGTTGATGTTCTTGTGTATTAACCCATATAGGCTTCCGTGACTTCAAGCGGGTCGATGGTATTTCGTTCAAAACATCATGGATTGATCTGTGGGTAATCTGAGTCGTGAATTTTTGACCATTCTCTTGCTGCTGCTTCTTGCCTTCTCAATTGTGGAGGTGGGATATTGCTTAGAGTATGCAGCCAAGGGACTGGGGTGGATTTAATAGTACCCGTTATTATCCTCATACACTCGTTCAACTGGACGTCGATTTTCTTAGTATGAGTGCTCGAATTCCAGACTGCAGAGCAATATTCGGCAACGGGATATATCAGCGCTATTGCGGCAGTACGTAAGGTGGATGCTTGAGCTCCCCAAGTCGAGCCAGCCTATTTTCTCAGGATGTTGTTGCGACTCTTTAGCTTTTGGCTTACGTTTTCTAGATGTTTTTGTAAGTCGGGGAGCGGTCTAGTGTTATGCCAAGGTATTTGGGGTTGAAGTTGTGTTTGACTCTTTGTTCACAGAAGTTCACATTCTGTTCCTGGTGGGCCATTTTATTGTTCAAGTGGAAAGCACACACCTCAGTCTTGGTTGGATTAGGGCAGAGTCGCCATTTTTTATAATAGGAATTCTAGGACTCCAGATCTTGTGAGTACGTTCGCCCCTTCCCCAAGTACTTTAGTTTGTACAACTGGTGCCAAATCATCGGCGTAGCAAAATTTCCTGCTGGCTGTATTTGGCAAGTCGCTAATATACAAATTAAAAAGGGTTGGAGCCAACACAGATCCTTGAGGAAGGCAATTTTTTATTTTATACGATCTGTTGGTGTTGTGGCCGATGCCCACTTTGAAAGACGTGTTCGTCAGCATGTTATTCATTAAGGTTGCCAGTTTCAAACAAGGCATGTGTCTCTTGAACTTAAGCATAAGACCCTGGAGCCACACAGTGACATATGCCGACCACAGATCAACAAAAGCTACACTTGACTTCATCCTGTTCTGGAATCCGCTTTCTATATATGATGTTAGGGCTAAAACTTGTTCACAACAGCTGCACTTGTTTCTGAAACCTGCCTGATACAGAGGGGTTATTCCATCCATGATGTCCTGAATTCTATTAAGTATTAGGCAACTTAAAGCATACACTCAAGAGGGCGATGGGGCAGTAGCTAGTTGGATCTTCTGGTAGCTTTCCAGGTTTAAGGATTGCTAGCGTATGGGCTATTTTAAGGGGATACGGAATCACCTATCCCCGCAATGTTAATATATGCCTACTATAGGGAACATTTTCTCACAAACTACTGGAGACAGAGAGGTAAAAATTTTACTGTACGTGCATTCATATGTTACAACAATACTGAAACAACAGTTTATTGTCAAAGTATTTTCTTACAGAGATATTGTACATTTATTTTTAAGTAAATTTTTTCCATCGCTTTTTACTAGACTATCACCCCTAAGTCTTTTGTAAATCAAGTAATTAAAAAATCGTTGTTTCAGTATGTAATAGGGACCTATGTCACTACGTCATAAAAATTTCAGACTTCTAGGTTGACCAGTACCTGAGATAATGTTCCTAGATGAAGTAAAAAGTAAACTTACGGGAAACGGAGAAAGAAGATTAAAACATTCCTGATCCGTAGCTAATACCCCCTTCACAGTCTTCATAATCATCTTCAAGTCTTCTTTTGGCACCCCTCTGCACCTGTCTTGCTTTTTTCACTGTCTTGATTATATTATCAGCATGCCTTAGTCTGTGCTGATCTAAAAAGAACATAGCACGTACCGTACGGGAACCAACACACATACCCAACTTTTGAAGGACCTGGCATTTAGTTATATTTCCAAGATTGAAGGTTGCCACAGCATCATACACACCAAAATGTAGTGTATTAATTCCGACAAACACTGTTTTTGGGAGACGATGCCATATCACACTATTCAAGCACTCGTTGGGGTTCTGCGTTTTTCCGTGAAGACATTTCATCAGAAGACTTCTGTCAGCCAGATCTCTGAAAATGGGCTTTATTTCTGCCATGATGGCTGATGGTAGACTGTGGTGGTGAATGTATTTCTCTCCTGTTGTTAGTCCCCTATTGTATTTACACCAGCTCTTTTCACCTTTGGGGCACAAACCATGTTGTGGATGCTCATCCGTGGAAGCGGTGTGGAAATATAAAGCCCGTATAGCTCTCCTCATTTCTTCAAGATTGCCTGTATTTTGCCTGATTGCAAGGCCATAGCAGTTCTGAATGTGGTCTATTATGGAATCAGTCAATCTTCCTCTGCCATCCAAGGTTTTCCCATCATCTAGTTTTTTCCCTTTCATAACTGATTTTAACCTTCTCAGCCTGGCACCCATTCTCTTCTGCACATGTCCTATACATTCAAGTTTGCTTATATTTACACTGTTCCCATATGGTTTGCTTTCCAAAACTTCTTTGAATGCTTTAGAGTCACCATCTCCCAGATATTTGACATAGCGAACATTATACCACTGTGAAGAGCGATGAAAAATTTTCTTCACCCCAGCAACCTCCATGCCACCACTACTACCATAATAATTAGCAATACAGTCATCACTGTGTTCATTTTTCAGCCTGCCTGTGCACCTACAGTATTTAGACATTATTGCAACATCAATAACCTTGCCAGTATCAACACTAGTTGCTGTTACAACACCATTGTTGGAGGTGTGGCCCCTTTTCTGCCACGTGCCATCAAACGCCACTGTGAGGTCACGACTGCCGTCATTTTCTTCCACTGCTTCTTCCACAGCAACCTGCATTGACTTCTGTGCTACATCTTCAACTGCAGATCCTAGTACATAATTGTAAGCTTCAAACTTTGAAGGTGCACTTGGAAGATTTAGAACACCACATAGCATATCACCAGCTGCTTTGCCCTTACCAATTGCTCGCAATCCATAAACTAACCTAATATTTACACTATAAAGTTCAGTTTTCTTGTATCCATTATTTACATTTACTGAAACCGAACTTGGAAACTTACAGCTGTATTTACAAACACTGCATATTAAATTAAACTGGGCAGACAGGCCAACATGGGATTCTACTTTCAGAGAAACGTTTCCATGACATTTTTTGCAGCACAAACTGTTTTCAAGAGCTTCACACAATATATTCGTATCAATGAGTTCAAAAACTTCATTCCCTCTATCAAGTAAATTATATTTCTCTTCCAAATCTCTTAGTTTTTTATGAGAAGCACTGTTTTCATTTGGTGTAAGTTCGTTCGGCAAATCAGTAATAAGTGGATTCACATTTTCCAACAGTGATGATGATGAACTGCTTTGCTTTGCTAATGAATCATTATTTCTTTTCTTTTGCCAGTTCACACGCTTTTTAAATACTTTTGCTTTAGCTCTAGGCATTTTCACTGCGAAAAATGAAGCACTAAATACGAAATAACTCAACAACAACTACTTTCTTATATCACACTGTTTACAAAACAGTCCCGCCACAAAGTCAAAGAGTAACTTGAGGAAACCAGAGAGAAACATTTTCGGGCAACTAGTGTATAAATTGTCGCTGGAAACCGGGATATTTGAATTCATGTCACTTTAAAGGTACTGCCAAAAAGTTCATGGTCAGCCACGAGAGACGTGTATAACTAAAGCGCAATACCCGATCTCACAAATATATAAAAATAAAATAGTTATAATTGTAGTAGAGCTATGTATGATACGTCATTTTAAAGAGGAAACATGGCAGAATATAATACGCCAATAAAAAAAAATTCGATTTTTTAACCCAAAATCCGATTCCGTATCCCCTTAAATTGTGGTGGGACTATTCCAGTGTTTAAAATGTTGGTGTAAAAGTTTCTTAGCCACGCTTTTCCATTAGGTCCGAGGTGTTTTATAAATTCTGGGAATATACCGTCCAATCCCGCCGCTTTGCGTATTTTTAAGGTTTTTATCGCACCCTTGATTTCATCTTCACTAAATGGTGACAAAAGCGATGTATCGTCATTCAGAGTTTTATCAAGTTCTTGTAGTTCTTCTTTAGTTTCTGCTTCAGTCGTTGGATCAAGAGGGGTATTCTCAGCACGCGTCTTTATGTGCTATGCCATCTCTGACGGTTTTATTTTAGGTTCCTGGTGGCGTGCTGAAGAGGAGTTACCAAGTTTCCTCAATAATGACCACGCTTTTCTGGTGGAATGTGTAAAATTCAGCTGGGACGTGAGTTCCTGCCACTTGTGTTTTCTGTGTGTGTTTAGTCCCTCTAATATTTGTCCACCGATTTCAGGGTTTCCTGTTTCTTGGTATTTATCATAAAGTTTGTTAATATTATCGTCCCAGCAAGGAATATACTATTGTCTAACTCCACGTGTTATATTCCTTTTGGCTACAGTGATGACGACTCCAGTGAATCGTTTATAGTTTTCGTGCTTTGGGGTAATCCAGCGCAAATTTTGATCAACTTCTTGAGCATATTTTGCCCAATTAGCTTTCTTATAGTTCCATCGCGGTTTATTGACAGATTTTACTACTGGGATTTGGAGGCCTATGTTAAGTATGGTAGGACGATGTTGGCTCTTTGGAAAGTGTTTCATGACTCTTTTTGTATGGTATAGTGGGGCTCTATTCTGTTCAGTGGACACAATGCAGAGATCAGGATTGGTTTCTGTTTGCCATCTGGCCGATTGGAATGTCTTAGGGTGCTTCAGTCCACTCAGACAGAGTTTCTCCATTTTCGTCGACGTTGCCATACCCCCAGAGAGTGTGACGGTTATTAAAATTCCCCACATACACGCAGGGGTTGGGCAGTACTGGTAAAGCTGGTGTTGGCCATTTACTTTGTGGGGGCTTATAAACGGCTGCTATGTTCATTCCATTAAGTTCAATAGCAATTATTTCTATGTCATTAATTTCTTGGCATATCACTTCTTTGTACCCAGCAATGTTGTTACCAACATACAGAGCGGATCCATGAATGTGCGATGACAGTGCTGCGACCATCCTGTAGCCTGGAATGGTAAATGCTGTTATGCGCTCCTGCACTTGATGAGTTTCTTGGAGTGCTATGATGTCGATTTAATGATCGTTAGCCAGCTTGCTTATGTAGTCACATTTATCCCTTGTCAGGCCTTCTACATTAATTTGCAGAACATGGACGATGGGTCCAATATCTTTAGTCTGTTGGCTCTCAGAAGAGCCTTTCTCGATGATAGCATTCCTCTTTTTCTTGTTTTGTCGCTGTGTGTGGCCGTGAGAGATCAATGATCTAGTTCGGCCGCCATTTGTGTAGACTTTCTGCCGTCCTGCTATCGCAGCAGTCCGTTGCCCAGGGTGCACCATCTTGGAGGTTGTCTACACGTCGCACCCCGCAGTGTTATGATGGGCCTGTTATCGAAGAATCTTGATTTTCGCGTCGTGATTTAATAGTAGCCAATGCAGGGTTCCAGGCTGTGCTCAGTTGAAACCCTGTATCCTTGTTGATGAGATTATCGGCTGTACGTATATGTATGCTGGGATAGAAATTCCGTCTTTGCATAAATTATACAATGTCCTGTGTTAAGATAGTGTCCCGCAATTGCCAACTTTTCCTGTTGACGAAGGCGTGTATGAACCTGATGTTAATCGCAGCGTTCTTGTACTGTACAGCATGTCTGGCTAATATACGCTGCCCCACACTGACAAGGAATCTTGTACACACCACATTTCCTCAACCCAAGGTCATCCTTAACCGAACCCAATAGGTTTCTCAGTTTTGCAAATGGTTGAAAAACACACTTAATTCCATATCTTCCAAGGGCTCTTCCGATCCTTGACGACATGCCACCAAAATATGGCAAAAAGGCCCGAGTGGTGGGTGTCTTCGTATCTTCCTTCTGCTTCATTGACTGAACTCGCCTGGGCCTGAATGCATCACGTATCTGTCTCTCAGAATAACCGTTTTGTCGGAACACTGTCTTCAAATGTATTTCACTCGACAGGCTCTCAGGATCAGATACCATATGTGCTCTATGAACTAACGTACGTAATGCACTACCGCATTGTGCAGGATGATGGCAGATTGTGGCCTGCAGATATAAATCTGTATGCGTTGGCTTGCGGTAGACGCTATGTCCCAAGGTTCCATCTGCTTTCCTTTGTACCAAGACATCAAGAAAAGGTAAAGTACCATCTTTTTCCACTTCCATAGTGAAGTATATATTCGGATGGAGCTAATTCAGATGCTGAAGAAAAGTAGGTAGAGTATCAAGTCCGTGTGGCCACACCACAAATGTATCATCCACATATCGCACAAAACAAGAGGGTTTGAGAGTAGCTGCTGTAGTGCTTTTTCTTCAAAGTCCTCCATAAAATAATTGACCACCACAGGAGACAGAGGACTTCCCATGGCGACGCCGTCCACTTGTTCAAAATATTGGTCTTGAAATAAGAAGTATGATGAAGTAAGCACGTGTTTGAATAATGCTACTATGTCCTCCTCAAACTTGTTGCTAATGAGCTCCAAAGAGTCCTGCAAGGGCACGTTTGTAAATAAAGGTACAACATTGAAACTTACTAACAGATCAGATGATTGCAAGTAACATAGAAGCATCTACTTATTTTGTTGCCAAATACCTGACATCACTATTGGGACCTCTCGTAGGCAAGTGCGATCATCACATTCGAAACTCTGAATATTTCATAGGTCGGCTAAAAACGGGCGGAAAATCCATGAAGACTATTTACTACAATGGCGTTACTTCCAACCACAGAGAATGAAGTCAATAAAACTGTTCAATAACTAAAAAATAAAAAATCAGTAGGGTTAGATGAAGTAGGGATTATCCAAGGCCCCTTAACAAATATAATAAATTAATCCTTCATATCAGGGACATTTCCAGAGCAGTTAAAACAGGCAAGAGTTGCACATTAGCTTAAGAAAGGTAATGCAGAAGACACAGAAAATTATCGGCCTATTTCCCTGCTGTCAGCATTCTCAAAAATAATAGAGGCAATTATGAAAAACAGATTAATGAATTACCTGAATAAATACTATCTTTTAAGCGAATCACAGTTTGGTTTCCAAAGGGGCAAAAATATGAAGTTAGCCATAGTAGAATTCCCCAAAGTTGTACTTGAGGCTCTTAATAAAGATGAGTATGTCACAGGCATATTTTTGGATCTTTCTAAGGCTTTTGATACAGTCGACCACAAGATTGTATTAAATAAATTAGAAGCAATAGGAATAAGAGGGGTAGCTAATGACTGGTTTCGATCATACCTAGATAGGATACAAAGAGTAGAGAACACATACTTCAAATAAATCGAAACATTTAGTAAAACACTTATCAGAAACAAAATACAATAATATAGGGATTCCACAAGGTAGCATATTAGGACCAATACTATTCCTGATATACATCAATTACTTTCCCAGTAGTGTTACTCATGCTAAAAAAGTTGTCTTCACTGATGAGAGCAATATTATAGTCACTGAAAAAAACAAGAGAACTCCTTGCCGAGAAACCAAATGAAACTCTCAAGGAAGTTTATGATTGGTCAATAAACAATAAAGTGACATTGAACATAAAGAAAACTAATGTCATGAATTTCAGTTTGAAGAGGAAAAATGACAATGTTAAATTAAATGTAGATGGCACCTCTATAGACTGTGTAACAAATACCAAATTTCTAGGAATGAATATTGATTCACAATTGAAGTGGTGTGAACACACAAAGGTATTTGCAAACAGAAGTTCATCAGCATGTTATGCCCTTATAATTCTAACACCAGTGTGTAACTGCAGTGTCTTTTAGTTACATATTATTCATATGTACACTCAATTCTTAGCTATGGCATTCTTTTCTGGTGAACAAACGCACAAAATGTGAACACAATTTTCATTCTCCAAAAAAGAGCCATAAGAATAATAACCAAAAATACTAGTCAAGCTCATTGTAAAGATTTGTTCAAAACACTGGGGATTTTAACTGCACCATGTGAATACATTTACCAGTCAGTTGTCCACATCAAAAATAACTTTCGCAGGTACTGCACAAACAGCTCTGTCCATGAACATGCAACAAGAGATAGACTCAATTTACATTTACCAGGAAAAAATAAACATAAAACTCATAACACCATCTTCTACCAACGAATAAAACTGTACAATAAATTACCAAAAGAAATTAAAGAAATTGCAAAGATACATTTATTTAAAAAGGCAATAAAAAAGTACCTGTTATGCAATACATTTTATACATTAAAGGATTACTTAGATACAACAGTGTAGGGGTTCGATAAAAATATTATACAGATAAGTAATAATAATGATTATTGTAGAACATCCAACATTCCACATAACATCTTCACTTTATGTTTTTTCCTTCTTTTTTTCCTTTCTAGAAATACCCACAACCTGTGCAATGCACAGTATTAACACCTCTTCCTCTTTCTGATCTCAAAATCTCACTCATTATGGAGGAATCTGACTCAGTTTTTCAGGATAGCAAATGCGAATTTTCAGTACACAAAATGGCTCAGAGATCACCAGTTTGTGTGTGTGTGTGTGTGTGTGTGTGTGTGTGTGTGTGTGTGTGTGTAGTGCGTGAAGTGAGTGAAGTGTTATGAAACAATGTGCGTATAGTGTGTGCAGTGACTGATAGTGAGATATGAGTGAACAGTGTAGCATTACATTATTTAATTAGTTATTTGTAAAAAAAGTATTTTATGCCAGGAGTATATCTAATGATTGTTTCAAACTAGAATTCTGTAAATATATGTGTACACGAATTAGCTGATTTTAAATTGGTCTAAATTTGTAAATACTTTGACAAGTCCTATATCTTTGTGAAAAGAGATCTACAGTTGAATAAAGCTACTACTACTACTACTACTACTACAAAAACGATGTCATCTTCCCTCCAGGGATTCCCGTTTTAGTCCATGAAGCATCAATGTAATGGTCATGTATTGATTAAACCTGTTGGTGACAAACCCAGCAGCCCGCCTCTGAATTGCTTCAATTTCTTCTTTTAATCTGACCTTGTGGCGATGCCAAACATACTAGCAGTTCTCAAGAACGGATTGCAGTAGTGTTCTACATGCAGTCTCCTTTAAAAATGAACAACACTTTCCTAAAATTCTCCCAATAAACTGAAGTCTTCCATTCGCCTTCCCTACTACTGTCCTTCCTTGTTTGTTCCATTTAGATTGCTTTGCAACATTATGCCTAGATATTTAATCGATGTGATTGTGTAAAGCAGAAAATTACTAATGCTGAATACAAACATTATGGGATTGTTTCTCCTACTCATCTGCATTAACCTAATTTTCTACTTTTTTTTTTTTGTTCTACATGCAGTGCAGGCTACAATTCATTGCACCAATTAGAAATTTTTTCTAAGTCAGGTTGTATCCTCTACAGTCAGACAATGACGACACACTCCAATTCACTACAGCCACAGATTGCTGCTTACCATGTCTGTCACATCATTTATGTCCATCCCCTCCTACCCCCTCTCTCTGTCCCTCCCTCTTCCACTCTCTTCCACTACTCATCATCTCCTGCTCCCTACCTCTGTCCATACTCTCCTACAAACCTACTTCTCATAGTTCAGGGGATATGACGTCATAAACAATGAGATGCTTGAAAAACTTCCATATTGTACATGATGATTAAATTTATTGCTTCTTCACTACTAACTCTACTTGCAACAAATTTTTCAGACACTATCTCTTCTCCCCCCTCTTTGTCCAATTCCTTCTTCCCCTCCCTCCTCCCTCTGTCCATCACCTCCTCCCCTTCACTGTGCCCATATCTTTCTCCCCCTCTTTCCCTGTCGACCCCATCCTCCGATTTCTACCTCTATATCTCCTTCCCTCTCTGACCGTTTCTCTCTCTCTCTCTCTCTCTCTCTCTCTCTCTCTCTCTCTCTCTCTCTCTTTCTCTGTCCATCTCCCCTCACTCTCTCTTTCTATCTTCTCCTCACGAATGTATTTGCCTACCTCCTCCTCCCCAGTCACTCAGGTCAACTACTCCCCCCCTCTCCCTGTCCATCTCAACCTATGTCCCTCTATCTGTCCACCTCCTCGTCCTCTTCCTCCTCCTCCTCTCTCTCTTTCCATCTCCTCCTGCTCCCTCTCTGTTTGTCCACCTCCTCCTTCCCCTCTTTCTGCCAGTTTCTTTCTACCCCCTCTCTACCTGTCCTCCTCCTCCTCCTACTCTGTTCCTCTCTGTCCATCACCCCTTATCTCTGCTCTGTCTGTCCATTTCCTCTTACCCGTCCTCTCTCTCCATCCAGCTTGTCTTCCTCCCTCTCCACCTGTTCAGCTATGTCTCCCTCTCTCTCTGTCTGTCTCCTCTCCCTTTTCCTGTCTACCTCATCCTCCTCCCTCTCTTACTGTCCATTTCCTCCCCCCTTTCTCTACTCAGCAGCACCCATCTGAATGTGTAGCCCTGTAAGGCGTGCCAATACTACTCTCACTACATGCCTGTTGTGCAGGGAAGTCTAAACATCTAGGAATGCAATCAAGATGATCAATGTAAACTGAACCTGATTGTAATTCGAGGTAGTTCAGTCACCTGTATGGTCATAATGGCTTTTCAAATTCTCAAACTACTTTTGGAAACACATTGAATTATTAATGATTTAAGGGGGGGGGGGGTCAAGTGACCACAGGTTCAACAGTTTGTCTACTGAGTATGTGAATCACAACTTGAAGAGTTCTTGTTAGTCCTTATTCTGCCTACTGTCACTCTTAAAATTTTCGTTTGCAAACTATACTGGACTCCTAGGAAAAATTAAAAATCTCCATTCACATACATACTCTCCAAACTACCACGAATTCCAAGGCACAAGTATTTCCCATAGTACCATTTATTAGGATTTCTTACAGTTCTATTTACATTTCAAATGCATGAAAAATGTTTAAATTCCTCTGTGCACACTGTAATTAGTCACATTGTGACTTTGCAGCCAACACAGGGGCAGTTCATTGTAATATACTCCCAGATGCTTTACTTAATATGGTTCTATAAAATTAATAAGTAGGCTTTGTCAGGGAAGTTGGTGACTATTTCCAAGTGAAGGCTGACTCAGCTTTTTCAACTTCAATAAAAATAATTGTATACGGCAACAGTAATAATGGAAATAGAGTTCAGACAATTACCTGGAAAGTGAGTTATTGTCCTTATTTATGATGTAATATATCAATGATGGATTTGAAAGCAGTAAAAATGATAGCTGGGACAAATTGTACAGAGTACTATGGAAATTTGGTTCTGAATTTAAATAGACAAAGTGGTTGAAAACAGTACATATAATTGATGTGGCTATGTACTGAATATAAGTAAAAATAGACTACCCAGGATAAGGAACAATTCAGCATTAGAAGCAAACAGAAATAAGAGTAGATAAAAAATGAGGTTACTGAAACACTTGTTATATTTATTTTGTTTACCTTTAGCAATGTGTGTGATGATGAATCAGAGTGTATGGAAGAGTGAGGTGCTGTAAAAGAACAGAGTGAATGCTTGAAGATAAAATATTCCTTTCAAACTGTTTACGTTGATGAAAATTTATATCAGCAATAACATAGCTCACATATACTTTCATATGGTATGAAGCCAATTTTGCACTTCTTGTCACAATCACCCTTCACATTCAAGCAAAAGAGCACAAAGTTGACAAATATCTTGTTATTTTTGTGCATTAATTTTATATAGATTTACATTCTCGGATAGCTCATATTTTCAAAAGAATATTCTCAGTATATAAATGTGAGATCTATGTACAAAAATTTGCTTTACCTGAGATCTTCAAGTAGGCAACAGTTTAAAGAGATAGGTATTTTATATTCAATCACAGTATACATATTCTATAATAAAATTGGCTGTGTATAATTCATTTAAGTTCCAATGTAATAAATATGGTACTTTGACAGAATACTAGATGTAAAGTGGTTACTCTTGATCTAAAAAGTGAATTTAGCATAGAAAAGGCTGAATCAAGTGGCTGTTAAAGTCTTTTATCATTCTTCTGTTTACATGAACTATCTGAAAAATGGAAAATTTCAAATTTAAAGAGGAAGAAAAAGTGTCTTCTGTGGTATCTGCCTATTCTATGGATTAATTTTTATTTAGAACCTTATTTGTTCGAAAATAGATCTTACTTTTATTATCATACTAAAATTTCAGTTATAATTATATGAAATCAACTGTTAATTGCCACAGTGCTATTTATTTAATAATCTGCAAACTTAATTATTCTAAAACATAACAGTATACTGCACAGGTGAAGATGCATGTAACAAAAATAAAGTAATGAAAAACACTCTTTTAGGAGACTCAGAACAGCAACCAAAAAGCACATGAAAGGAAAGGAACAGTACTACTTGATGTTAGGGAAGATGGATCTGCATTAATTTCTAGATGACTATTATGATCACAGGTCAAACTGAGACAGACAAAGGTTGTATTTGGCACTCAGTTTTACGAAATGGTAGATTTTGGTGGAATGCTGCTGTTCAGAATCACACTTACTGAATGAGTAATCTCTGAGTGATAAAATGTCTGTGAACTAGCAGAAATTTCTTTTCATTGGAGCACTAAAGAATTCCAACACTAATTAACATTCATATGCATTTTTAAATTCGATCGTATTGATAATTGAAAGAAATGACAGAAATATCCATGAATATTTGTTTATTGTGTTAAAAGTTTCTACTTATGTCACTTATTTCTTTAATACCCATTCAAAGGAAAATTCTGCCACTGGCAGTTAAACATTTTGAGTTTTCTTATTGGGTGAGAAGGATAAAATATGACAGGTTATCAGTATGGAATAGCAGTAGGCTTGGTCAAGGACAATAATGAAAGTCCTTATGAATAACTAATTATAGTTTGGTGATTCTTTGTGCATGTTATAGTATGTGAGAAACTACTTCTAATGGATAAAACACATTCTATACATGTAAGATGACTGCACATAACACCCCAGAGAGTAAACTGCTGTTGTAAGTCTTCACAACATAGAATGCATAAATAAATACCTAAAAGAATATAAATGGGTGACAATAAATAAACAAGGAAGTTTCATGCTGAGGTCCTTTAAAATTTATTTTTGATAAGATGGCCTGTCACCTGTACAAAAACAATGATGGTGAATATAACAGCATTGTTTTGGATTGTACATGAATATAATCAGTGCTGAGTATTCTTTCCGCTTTATTTGCCATTCTTTACATGTGAATGATAATTCAGGAAACAACTTTCAAACCTGTTGACCTTGTGATTGAATTCATTCGTCTTCAAACTGCCGCAGCAATGTGTAGTATGAATATGATGCCTTGACCAGCTGAAACAGACAGAAATATGTATTAAGTTTCCTCATATTTGATTAAGTATTATGAATTTCATAGAAGCTTCTTATGCATGATTTATCTGGTTTCATGATACAGTATCTTCAAATCATTCCCTACACAAGATATAAAAATTGACAGCTTTCTTGTGGCCCATATCAACACAAAATAAAATAAAGTACAAAACACTTTTGTGCTTTAGCATTGTGAGGAATTTAAAGGTTATTGTAATGATATATCGAAAATAATATTGGAAAAAACTGTAAGATCACTTAAACATGAAAGTATAGAGGATCAGATACATCTAAAGAAACAGTAATGGATTAATTCAGTTTGTCGTCCACAAGGGCCACAAAAATTATGGCTGCTTTGTAACTGACTTTGTCAACCCTACAGCATGTGAGCAGGGCCACATGCACTGTGGAGCAGGACAGGTTATGTGCAGCTTCATGTGTAATCAAGACATAGTGTTAGTTGGAAAGATGTACTGTGTGCATGTAATGCCTACTGAAGAACAAATGGACATGTAAGGGGAACAGAAAACTGATTGTAGCTGATGATGTCTTATTTGAAGATAGCGATTAGTGATACATACATGAAATATAGTTATGAATGTGCAACAAAAAATAGTTATAAAAACGCTCACTATGTCATAAATTTAATGTATTTTGTGATAAGACATGCATTGCTGTCATGTATCACTTTTGAGTTGATAAGAGCAATGTTTATTGCTTTCTTTCGATCTGTTTTAAGGTATGGACTAACTCTCTGGGGAAAAAGTAACAAAGTTAATAAAATTCTTGTAATTTATAAGAAGGAATAAGAGTAATGGCAAGTGTAGACAGTAGAACACATTGTAAACCTTTGGTTATTAAGTATAAGACTTTAACAATGATTAATTAATATATTCTTTACAGTGTTAATTACATATATGCCTCCCACCTATTTAAATGTGACAAATCAAAGAATAATAATAATGCAAGAATCTGTACATCTCTACCCTACCAGAAAATCAATTAGCAAAAAATAATAAGATGGCAATTGAAATATGTAGCAAGTTCTCCAGACATGCTCCAGGAACACCAATCAAATTACTTAAGCCACCTTTATATCTATTTAAAATGCTCACCGAGACAAAGGCATTCTTATTGATTGGATAGATCTGCCCCGCAGTCAGGAGCAACGGTCGCTGCGCTCTGCACATAGTAATCGCCAAGTTCTTCCTAAAATCCTGATTACTATCAGGCCAAGCACATCTATAGGCTGCCCAAGAGACCTCCTCACCCTGTGGGAGATAGCAAGTCTATCAGTAGATAACATTCCATATTCTTTTGTAACATACTGTGAAACTAATGACTACTACATAACAGAATTAGGGATTAGTGTATTTTCGGTCTGTGAATTCTGTTTTAGCATTGTTCTTCTGTAACCATCACTATAAGAAGATTTCAAAAAAGTTGCTGTCACTGGGATAATCAGAAACTATAGTAGTCATTATTATTTTGGAATCACATAGATGCCGTTGATGACGAGATCTTCTGTTTGGATATAATTATTTATCCTTAGGAGAAACCAGTTAACCATATTACTATTTTATGTCCAACTGGTCAGTATCTAAATGTAGCGCCTTTTTCAGAAAAAGCAACTTGGGAAGACAACTTACATTGGAGCATAATGTGACACTTCCTTATGCATGAATAGAATCAGTTTTTTAAATTGCAAAGACATGTAAATTATAAAAATATATCAGCAAGAAGGAGGAATAAGGGATACATGGGATACGGAAAGAAAATTATTGAAAGTAAAGAATATGTGTTCCAAAAGCAATAAAATATGTTAAAACCAATGTGCTAAAAGTTATAACAGAGGTTAGTGAGTATTTATCAGACACTGATGCAGGCACTCAGATTCATATCAAACATAAATAAAAACACACATGAACGAAGAAAATGCCAAAAATGGTTCCATAAATCTGGCATTAGTATTAACAGAATAACTGTATTTCTCGAACTCTCACTACAGTATTCAGAAATAAGTACTGGAAACACAACAGACATGCTTCTGTACTATGTGAGAGTTATCGAACAGTATCAATATTGTTTTTCCATGTCAGTGCAGCATGGTTCCTTAACGGGAAAATGTGAGCCTGTTACCAAATATCTACCCTTAAAATCAACATAACTAATGGAAAATCATGGATATCATAGACCAAAAATTGATAATGATACTTCGTTTGTCCCTTGGAGCCAATATGTAATTATATACGAGGGCCGTTCAGAAAGTAACCTCCAGTTGATTTAAAAAAATACACCAAGTTAAATAAAAATATTTTAATATATACATCTTACAACTACATCTTTGCACTATTTTTCTACATAGTCTCCATAGCGATTGAGGCACTTATCGTATCTCTTCACAAGCTTTGAAATTCCTTCCGCATAAAAATCACCCGCTTGTGCCTGGAGCCAGCCTGTGACCGCATCTTTGAGCTCTTCGTCGTCATCAAACCGCTGTGACCCGAGCCATTTCTTCAAATGCATGAAGAGGTGATAATCATTTGGCGCCAGGTCTGGGCTGTAAGGTGGATGGTTGATAACGTCCCACTTGAAGGACTCAAGAAGGGCCGTTGTTCTGCGAGCAGAGTGAGGACGGGCGTTATTGTGCAAAAAAACGATACCGGAAGTCAGCATACCACGGCGTTTGTTCTGTATAGCCTGTCGTAACTTTTTTATTGTTTCACAGTACACGTCTTGATTAATGGTCGTACCACGTTCCATGAATTCAACCAACAACACCCCTTTGGCATCCCAAAACACCGTTGCCATCAGTTTTCTGGCAGAAAAATCTTGCGAGGCTTTTCTTGGTTTGGTAGGCGAATTTGAATGTGCCCACATCTTTGATTGTTCTTTTGTCACAGGGTTCACGTACTTAATCCAGGTTTCGTCACCGGTCACGATTCTGTTTAACAATGGTTCTCCTTCGTCCTCATAACGTGACAGAAAGTCTAATGCAGAGGCCATTCTTTGAGTTTTGTGCTGGTCGGTAAGAATTTTGGGCACCCATCGTGCACAGAACTTACGGCAACCCAATCTTGCTGTCACTATCTCGTACAAGAGTCTTAGAAATCTGTGGAAAACCGGTAGACAACTCCGACATTGAGAAACGTCGATTTTCACGAACTTTTGCATCAACTGTCTGAACGAGTTCGTCAGTCACCAATGATGGTCTACCACTCCTCTCTTCATCATGAACGTTTTCTCGTCCACTTTTAAATAAACGTACCCATTCACGGACAACTCCTTCACTCATAACTCTTGGTCCGTACACGGCACAAAGCTCACGATGAATAGCTGCTGCAGAATATCCTTTGGCCGTAAAAAACCTTATGACAGCACGCACTTCACATTTGGCGGGGTTTTCTATTGCAGCACACATTTCAAACTGCCACAAAAACTAAACTAGCGCAGGTACGACGTTCACTCGACCACGGCTTGATGCCGACTGACCTGTTGAGTGCGTGAACGCACAGATGGCGTCGCTACTCCCCCCACAACCCGCACTGTGACCAATCGGAGGTTACTTTCTGAACCGCCCTCGTATTTAGTACAGATTTAGCTTCTCTATCGATGTGTAATGATTTACACAATAAAATTCTTTTGACAGGTCCATCACAGTACCATAAGTTTTGTGAGTCCTGTCAAGTGAACTCAGAGTATAAAAAAATCTGTTGTTGCAATTTTGATTCTCCTTTCTTTTCTGAATCTATGTTCTGATGGAGATAAGTGGGATAGTAATGTACTCTCTGACACACTCAGCGAATTCAGGCGACCTGTGCTTGGTAGTGCTGCAATTCCAGAATCCACGATGGTGGTGGTTGTGTGAAACTCAAAAATACAAGGTGGTGGAACTAGGCCAGCTGTGCTTTGTAATCCCTTTGCTCTCACAATCCAAGCTGGTGCCATGTTCAAAGTATCCAAACAAACTAAATTGCATAAATTGGCACTATGTTGCAAAGCAACCAGATGAGCTCAGCTACATAATTGAAGTATCCAAATGACCTGAATGATCCATTAAAATATGTGAAGATACTGAGAATGCTGGTGTTTGTAATTGTTACTTATATATCTAAAATACATAACGATTTTGACAGTACTGGTGTAACCGACAGTATTTCCATTTCTGTATCAATTATCAAAAATACATAGGCTAAGTCCACACAAAATTGTGATGCCAATGTTATTCTTATGTCTAAAATGTAACTAAAGAATATGTAAAAATAATCACAATACCAGTGTAACTTACAGTATTTACACATCTAAAATCTTGTCAAAATACATGTGACACTACTGATTTAACTTACAGCCTAAGCTTCACTGGACAATGAGCAACATTCAACCATTGTACCACATTTGGAGTGAAGAACAAAGAAGCCATAAATTAAATGCAGGGTGTCAATAATTAAAGCTTCACTCTCAAAACACTGTGAACAGCTCAGAATGGCATCAAATTTTAACAGCATGTTACTGACCCAGGGGATACATCAAGGAACAAAAGAACAATTAACAAACATTTTATTTATAGATTGCCCTGTAAGCATGAGGATACATACGCCAACAGACGAGCAGCATGTGACTGTTCCTCAGTTTGTGTCCGAGATATCTGACATGGCTCTCCATGAAGCATTGCATGCTACTGGTAAGACTTTACAAGAACAGTGACTGTGCACCAGTAGACCTGCAGAAGTTCCAGACACTCAAGGGTAGGAATAAAGACAATTGTCTGATACCTGCTATGGGTATGGACAAAAGAATACAAAATTAGAAAAGACAGGTTTTTTGAAGTCCAATGTGGCAGAGAGAGGATAGTAGTTGATCCAATATCTGCCGAGGATTTGGCCACAGTATTGCCAGAGGAGTCAAATGGTGATGTGCAAACATGCAGTGCAGGGGGAATTACCTGAACGCTGGACAGACCTGTGAGCATGGTGCAAAAAATTCTATGAAACATACTGCATTGCTATCTATACAAAAGCACCCATGTTCAGGAGTTGATGTCTGTTGACCTGCCAGCAAGACAAACATTCACTCTGGGATTTCTTGCTTGCATGGAAGTGGACAATGAATGGCCATGGAACATTCAGTGGATAGATGAAGATTTTCATTCAAAATCAGAGATATGTAATACATGCAAATTATGAGGAGCAGTGTGTGTGTGTGTGTGTGTGTGTGTGTGTGTGTGTGTGTGTGTGTATGTTTACTCTAAATTGTTACTTATTTTTACAAATAATTTTAATTTTGTGTCAAAGATTGTATTTTTAAGATGGCGACCTTTGATCTCTGTCTTGTTGCACCATTATCTTTGACCATATTTCATCTGTGACTTGTTCCACGTGACTTTGTCCAAGTTCTATGTGAACATAACATATTGTGAAATTCTCTTTGTGTATTGCTAATACATCCAGTTTATGTGTTACGCTGCAATAAAGAGCTCGTCAATACACCTTGTTTCTTCCTTTTTGAAACTGATGTTCACAGGTGCTGCTTAGCCAGTAAGTTCAGGGCTTAAACATTGTGTGTGTGTGTGTGTGTGTGTGTGTGTGTGTTTATGACTTAATATTGCAAGTTCCAAACTTTAAGAATTTTTTGGATTAAAATTTTGAATATGACGCAGAAATTCACGTAATACAAATACCTCTGAGCACAGCCAAGGTTTCTGCTCTGGACTGCATTTTTATTGGGTGTTTCATTTAAATGGTCACTAAAATATTCCGCTTTTATTGGCTGCTTTGTGGTAATCTACTGCACTGTGATTGGAAGAGAGTGGGGCAGCTTGCTGGTATCTTGATTTGTGACTTCATCGAAACAGGGACCAGGCTTGAGGGTCCCAGTTGGTAATGTTTACACTGCAATACTTGTGCCAAGGAGTTGTTAGCTCTACTCCTGTGCACTTTGAGCCAAATCAAACTATGATACGGGTGGCTACTGATGTACTATCATGTGAAATCGGAGCAGTATTGTCTCAGAAAAGCCCATCGCCTTTGTTTCCAAGAACTTAATCGTGCACCCTACAAATACCAGCCACATTGAAAAGGAAGAGCTATCCGTAATTTATTGAATGAAGGAATTACATCAATACCTGTAGGGATGAAGATTTGAAGTAGTAAAAGATCTGAAGCTCTGGTTTCAATATCCCATCCAACAGTTGCCAGCAGTGACAGTATAAAGGCTACAAATATTTGCAACCACGTTCTTGGGGCACAGTTATGAAATTGAATATAGACCCAAAGAATAACATGAAACTGCTGATGCCTAATAAGGCTTCCGGCTGGTGAAGTTCAAAAATTCGACATGACTGAAGAATTTTTGAATGTTGGACTCCGTAAGGTTCCCTTTCTGTGCAGCGACTGTGGAATATAAAACTATAAAGAATGTAGCATACAGTTGTGGAAACATTATTTATCTTGTTGCAAATTGATTTCGACTGATATCAGGACAAGGACAGTACTTCTACTTATGGCGTGTATGGCTTAGAAAAACGCACCGATGATGACTGATATCAGTCGAAATCGATTTGTAACAAGATAAATAATGTTTCCGTGACTGGTTGCTACATTCTTTATAATTTTATATCTGAAAAATATGTGGCCAAAATCCAAGCTCCATAACACATCACAGTGCAATCTTAGGCAGCTGCCGGATGATGTCACAAAAAGGCTTCTGCAGATACGTGTAAACAATTTGGCTTGATGATCTTGTTTGGGACTAAGTGCTTATTGAGTCGTTATGGCGTCTGATGATTTCTCTGGCACTGGAAGACGAAAAGTTAGGCAGAAAAATAGGCCTTGGATCACAGTCTAAAGCCCATACAACAAAAAGTAACCAAGGGCGATGGCCAAACATTTTTCTGAAGGACAAATAATTTTTGCAGCCATATTTTAACAAAAACTGCCATCAACACCGGCCCTGGCTTCTCACTTCTTCAAGCAGATTTCACAAGCGTTATTACACCGAAAATGCGTCAAAAGAAAATTTTGAAGACACTCCACTGAGGACACTGAGGCATCGACAGAATGAAGCAAGTGGCTAGAAGATATTGCTGGTGGTCATAAATGCACAAAGGAATCTAAAAGATGGTTTACAATGTGAGCCAGCTCAAATGGCAAAACCAAACCCCAAAAATGATTTCCAAACCAGGTTCCAAGCAACAGAACCATGGGAAAGGACTGACATTGATAATGCTGGATCATTATGGAAAGTATCCCGCTTCATACTCATAGTTCCAAAATACATTTGACATGACAACAACTACAGAAGCCACAATAAAGACACTCCAAAAAATCTTTGTTGTGGAAGGATTTTCCAAGACCATAGTTTCTAACAATAGGACACAATTTGTATCAAAGCAATTCGAAGAATTCTGTGGCAGGAATGGCACAGAACAACTAACGGCAGCGCCATTTGAGACTGATTCAAATGGTGAAGCAAGAATATTTGTCAGAACATTCAAAGAATCCATGAAAAATGTTAACTGGGTGACGACAAACAAGCAACATTCTCTCCAGAAAATGGTGATACCTTATCGCACAACTCCAAATCTCGTACCTGGAAAATCACATGCTGATCTACTTCATGGACGTCAGGCAACGATCACATTGTAACAAATGCATCAAAAGAGGGTGCAAATCCAAAGATGAGTTCAGTTCGAAATTGGTGATAAAGTATCCAAATTAGTGATCAAATGTATACCAAAAATTTCTCAAACAGCTTGTCAATCGGATCACCATGGATCGTAGGCAGTGTAATGAAACAACTGGGAATATATACTGCACATTGTGAAAATGCCTTATGGAATTGTCAAAAGACATCAAATCCAATTCAGAAAATACAGCATCTTGGAGAATAGTGGGCAACACAGAACTGAAGAACAGCATTTAATCGACTGACCCTTGTATCAGCTTTAGCACAGGATGATAATCAGCGCCAGTGTAATACTTCAGGAACTGAACAAAAAAATACACATACAGCAGGAGACATAACGGAACTTATAATATCAACGTGGATTTTCTAAAATGTGGTGTGCTACAGCCTATCGTCGAATTAACTCAGGAGCAGATGTTATATTGCAGAATTTTCTACACCTCAATAGAATTTCTGTACAGATACAGAAGTGACCAGATTGTTGGTTTTGTATTCAGTTTTTATTTAGTTACAGTCACATATATAATAATATGATTTTATAGACTTACTGTTTGACGTTCTGTGATAAATAAAGATGTATATTACTACACCGACTGTATTAAGAATTACCACTAACGTGGCCGCTAAACCAAAAAACATGTCAAATTACAAAAATATAAAGTTATTTGGGCCTACCTGTTCCTTTACGCTGTGAGCGGCCCAACAGTAGAAAAAGATTTTCATTGTAGGGAACGGTAGATAAAGTATGTATTTTAGCGCTGAAGACAAATCCGGAATCTGTTCAAGAAGTAAAATGACTTTCTTAGTAAACAAAGATGAACAATTATAAAATTCGTGGTCTGTCTAATCATTATCGCTAAAACTACTGTAATAGAGGCCGCTTGATATCACAGAAAGGTCAAACTTGTGTGTTTCTATCTTTCATAAATATCTTAGAACGTAACATAATACCTGAAACTACTTACAACATAACACTTCCATTCTTTTGACTTTTTGTTGGTTGACAAAACTAGTTGCTTAAGGTTTCGAGAATCATATTGATATATAATCCTCGCATTATTAATTGATAGAGTGGCACTCGACAGCAATGTCTGCACTTTGCCATATGTTTTATTTTACTCTGAATTCAAAAGAAAATTAAAATATTCATCAGCCTCAGTTTTTACAGATTATTTAAGTATTTCGATTAGACGATTGGTAAGTTCTATTGGTTACAGGGGCAAGTAGCATACTCATTGTAAAGGTGCATTACAAATAACCTGTAAACGTGACGTATTTACAAATCTGCTTTCTTTGAAAGATACCAACTTAACCATGTAAATATTAAGCTAAAACAATGGCAGTTTGGTGTAACCGAGAAAGCAGCGACATTTCTGGAAGTAGCAGCTTTCTTTCTACACAGTCCAGTCACATTAATGAGACCACTGCCTATGTTTCACGTCAGTGTGCAACAACCACTCACAGACAGCAGGTGACAGTGCTAGCAGTATTAAAGCTTATTGAGGGGATCAGTACAGTTCTTGTTGTAATGCGTAAGTGGAGTGGTTTTTCTAAAGCCCAAAAGGGCTTTTGAACCAAGGGTGGAAGCATTTTCGAAACAGCTAAGTTCGTAAACTGTTCGCATGCCGCCGTGGCTAAAGTATAGCGTGCATGGCAAAATGGTGGAAGGAAATAAGACTGGGTTTAACGTTCTGTCAACAACAACGTCATTAGAGACGAATCACAAGCTCGGATTGTGTTAAAGATGGGGAAGGAAATCGGCCATGTCCTTGGCAAAAAGGTGCTACCCAAAAACGGCACTGATGCAACTGTGGTGCACAATGGACCATAAATGACAAGGCTGAACAATGGCTGTGGAGAGGTGACAGGCAAATAGTCGAGAAGCTGTTAAGCAGCGGACTGTCCAAATGAACCAAAGGACTATCAACTGTATCTCCTCAATGCCCGTATGGGCCTCTGCAGCAGGCACCTGGTTCACGCACCCATGCTGACTACCATTCATCAGCGACAAAAACTGAATGTCCACTGAGTGGCGACAGGTGGTCTTTTCAGATGAACCATGTTTTATGCTCCATGAGACAGATGGCCATTGGCGTGTATGGCGTGAAACGTCTGAAAGCAAACACCCTTCAACAATCGAGGGACCATTCTAATGTGGGGAATGTTTTCGTTGCATTTCCTGGGTGATCTCGTCATTCTGTAAGGTATGAAGGATAAACACATCTACGCATCTGTCCTTGGGGACCATATCTGCCCCTACATACAGTTTGTTTTTCCTCAGCATGGTGGCATGCACCAACAGAAGAAGCAATGTGTCACACAGCTTGCAGTGTTAAGTGCATGGTCGAAGAGCACCGGGATGAGTTTAACGTGTTCCCACGGCTGATTTAGACCCAATCGAGAGTTGTGGGACAACTTTCATCGGGCTTTTGGCGCCATGGATCCTCAACTGAGAAACCTAACACAGCTGTCCATGGTATTAGGGTCAGTATGGCTCCAATTTCTTATTGGTACCTTCCCAGAACCTCACTTGACTCTCTTCCTTCACATCTCGCAGCAGTCCAGGCTCCAAAAGGTGCTTATCCAGGCTTTTGACTGGTTGTCCCAGTAATGTGAGTGGACAGTGTAATTTACTTGGTTAAATTTAGCTGACGTATGAAACAGCAGAGGATGAAAAAAATACAAAAAATATGGCCTAGTAGAAATCCTTGAACATCACAGGAGATATTGAATTTAATCGACAAAAGACGAAAATTGAAAAAAAAAAAGAAAATGTAGCAAGTGAAGCAAGCGAAAGGGAATGCAACCATCTGAAAAATGAGATTGACAGAAAGTTCAAAATGGCTAGAAGACAAATATGTCTATAGAACAATGTTTAGCCAGCCGGAGTGGGTGAGCGGTTCTAGGCACTTCAGTCTGGAACCGCGGGACCTCTACGATCGCAGGTTCGAATCCTGCCTCGGGCGTGGATGTGAGTGATGTCCTTAGGTTAGTTAGGTTTAAGTAGTTCTAAGTTCTAAGGGACTGATGACCTCAGATGTTAAGTCCCATAGTGCTCAGAGCCATTTGAACCATTTTTGAACAATGTTTAACAAGGGGAGGCCTACAGGAAAATTAAAGATGTCTTTGGAGAAAAGGGAAGCAGATTTATGAATATCAAGAGCTCAGATGGAAAACCAGTACTAATCAAGGTCCAAAGTTGGAAGGAATACATAGAGTCGCTATACAAGGGACATGAACCTAAAGGCAATATTATAGAAAAGGAAAGAAGCAAATGATAATGGGATGGGGGATATGACACTGCGAGATTTTGACAAAGCACCGAAAGACCTAAGCTGAAACAAAGCCCTGGAGTAGATGACATTTTCTCATAAATGCTGATACTCTTAGGAGTGCCAGGCACTACAAAACTATCCTATTTGGTGTGCAAGATACGCTGTCCAGACATGTTAATGTGAGCACCTATCAAAAGCCTGAATATGGTCCCCAGTGATAGATGTATACTTGTGTTAATCCATTGCGCCTTCCAGAATGACGAGATTACTTAGGGAATGCCAAGAAAACATTGCTCAGACCATAATACTCCCTCCCCCATTTTGGATCCTTCTGACAATTGTTGCAGGGTGTTTGCTTTCAGTTGTTTCAGGTCATATATGCCAACAGCCCTCTGTCAGACGGACCACAAAATGCGATTCATTTAAAAAGGCCACCTGTCACCACACAGTGAACATCCAGTAGCGGTACAGACGTGCAAATTCCAGCCTTTCTCGCCACTGAACAACAGTCAGCATGGATGCATGTAGGACGTGCCTGCTGCAGAAACGATTTCTGAACCATCTTTCAGGAGACACTGTTGGTAACCACTTGGTTCACCTGGCAGGTCAATTTCTCAACAATTGCAAGTCTATTTGGCCATACACGTCTCCACAGCCTTCATCCACCCCAGTCATATGTGGCCTGTAATGTCTTGATAGTGTCATTTTGCCATTAACTAAGAAAATGGCGGGAAATTAGGTCACTTGGGCTACCTCTACAAATCTAAGTCACCCAACCACCACCTCTTCCTAGGAATTAGCTGGGAAAGAACTCAGCCTGTGCTGGGCTGCTGGATAGGATGGACATAAGTCTTTATTTTGTATGCAGTGTTTATTTAAACAATTTCAGTCAGTGGCTCCATCCAGTGTGTTCACCATGAGGTCTGCAGTCCAACTGAACTAGTACACAGTACCGCCTCCGGAGGGCACTGTCGTCCCTCCCGTAACATAATCCAAGATGGCGGTCTGGGGTGGGAGGGAAATGGCAGGAAAATGACTCAGCCTGTGCTGGGCTGCTGGAGAGAGGAAGGGGTGTACTTTATTTATTTTGGAACAATTAATTTAGGGACGCATTTCACATAGTTTATTTGATATACTGATACAAAACGCTCACCTTAGGGTCCTTAGGGTCTCAGTAAATAGTCTACAGACCTTCACACTACTCGTAAATCACCGAAATAATGAAGTACACTGATGTACAGACATGCAAACAACTCGTAAATTACCGAAATAATGCATGTAAAACGCTCTGCAGACACACTTGCTAATTGTAAACTGTCGAAATAATGCATCGCACAGCCTACAGACCTTAAAACTACTGGTAAATCACTGAAATAATGCAGTACACTGATGTACGGATCCGAAAACAACACTTAAACTGTCGAAATAATGCATTGCACAGTTTGCACCCCTGCTCACAAAATAATGCAACAGACACGAAAACAACTCATAAATTCTCAAAAAATAATGCATGTTTAATACTATGCAAACACGGTCACAACACTCAAGCAGCCGAAAATAATGCAGTACAAATACACAAATACACTCATTGCAAGTAAAATCACCTTACAAGGGAACCTCCCCATCGCACCCCCCTCAGATTTAGTTATAAGTTGGCACAGTGGATAGGCCTTGAGAAACTGAACACAGATCAATCGAGAAAACAGGAAGAAGTTGTGTGGAACTATGAAAAAATAAGTAATATATACAAACTGAGTAGTCCATGCGCAAGATAGGCAACATCAAGGACAATGTGAGCTAAGGAGCGCTGTGGTCCTGTGGTTAGCGTGAGCAGCTGTGGAACGAGAGGTCCTTCGTTCAAGTCTTCCCTAAAGTGAAAAATTTACTTTCTTTATTTTTCGCAAAGTTATGATCCGTCCGTTCGTTCATTGACGTCTCTGTTCACTGTAATAAGTTTAGTGTCTGTGTTTTGCGACCGCATCGCAAAACCGTGCGATTGTTATTGAAGTCGCAAGCTATATTTGCTGGATTCATATTGCCCACGGAATACATCTCACGTATTTAATTCACTCTCGTCCAAAGTAGCGAACAGTCAACTGCCAGCCAGGGAGCCTCGTTAGAAGGAATACTCTCTCTTCCGTGCGCTGTAGTCAACTGACGTCGTGTGTTTCGGTGTTTGTTTAGGTGTAGCGTCCCCATACTACGGCGCAGTTACCTCGCATCGGACGGACGGACGGACAGATAATAACTGTCTGAAAATAAAAAATTACAATTTTCAACGACTTGAACGAAGGACCTCTCGTTCCGCAGCTGCTCACGCTAACCACGGGACCACCACGCCCCTTAGCTCAGACTGTTCTTCATATTGGCTATCTTGCGCATGGACTACTCAGTTTGTATATTTTGCTTATTTTTTTCATAGTTCCACACAACTTCTTCCTGTTTTCTCGATTGATCTGTGTTCAGTTTTTCAAGGCCTATCCACTGTGCCAACTTATAACCAAATTTGAGGGGGATGCGATGGGGAGGTTCCCTTGTTAGAACTATCGTCAGCCACGACATACCACTGAACTGCACCCCTACAGAACTCCAAGGTGCGCACGCCGAGCGGTGCGCTCAAGTCAGTCCTATATGTGAGACGCCTCTAGCCCGCGCACGCATGTTGACATTTGCTGGCGTAATACCTCTCTACCTGTAGATACTGATGTCACTGGTCGCGCTTTAGAAATCGGTTCCAATGCTTCCAAGAATAGCACAGGGCGCATTTTTCCTAGCGATCCTAACGGAACATGCAAGCTGCGTCTAGCCATGCACGCATTCTTACCTGCTCAGCGTGGCGGACACATCACAACAGCGGTACCGACTGGCCGCCATGTCATCCTCAGCCCACAGGCATCACTGGATGCAGATATGGTGGGGCATACAGTCAGCACACCGCTCTCCCAGCCGTATGTCAGTTTCCGAGACTGGAGCCGCTACTTCTCAAAGAAGAAGTAGCTCCTCAGTTTTGCCTCACAAGGGCTGAGAGCATCCCGCTTGCCAGCAGCACTCAGCAGAAAGAATGGACTCCTATCCAAGTGCTAGCCCAGCCCAACAGTGCTTAACTTCGGTGATCTGATGGAAACTGGTGTTACCACTGTAGCAAGGCCGTTGGCTATGCATCAGACTGCTTATGAAAAAAAAACACAAGAAGCCTCTCTTGTGAGTGATAGTCTATGGGATATGGTCCTCCTACAGTACAGGGACAAAACTTCAAAGGTCTGTCAAGCAGCTTTGATCACTGACCACCTGCTCAAATGGATCAGTATGTGTATATTTAATGGGATCACCACATATTCTCGATGCCAACACACAGACGGTATTTTTGTCGATATATTGGAAGAGAGAGATGCAATAAAATCTTATAAATTTCTCTATCACATGACATTAGTTAAGTTTTTATAGCTCATAGTTTTACTCCATTGGATGTCATAAAGATAATGAGGAGAGAGAGAGGAAAAGACTCTGTGCAGTCAATGAAGACAATGACACCATTACACTGTCGTATTTATAGCGTAGTAATCATTGGAATACGATAAAGGAGATTAGGGCACGCACAGGGAGCAAATTTATTAGACAGTCATTCGATATCAGTGAACTGTAGTCGTTATACTTCTGAATTTCGTTGTGCAGTCCACATATACTCTACATGGTTGTGAATTTCCTCCTGTATGTTAGTGTGCTACTTTTCTCATTGTGTTAGCTCTATACCTAGTCAGTGACAGGAAGACGACTAGACAGCCTTCTAACTATGGAACACTGTTGGGGGGAATTGATGGAATTTTGAGAGAATTTGCAAGTGTCTGCCAGTTGGTGAGGGATATCTCTTACTCATCGAAGTCAGGTGGGTTCTAACTACATGTCGAAGACTGGAAGATACATGGGCATGAAGCAGGTAAGTGATACTCTGACAAAAGGTGGTTTGAGGGGAGACCTCTAAACCGCTTCTTCTAAGTGTTGCGGCAGACATATTACACCTCCTCACATATGTCTCATGAAGAGGCTGCAAAAACAAAATTAGGTGCTACTATAAAGATTTTTATTGAGAGACAATCAGCAGCAGAAGTTCCGTCTTTTCTTTCTCGCCGGCCGGTGTGGCCGAGCGGTTCTAGGCGCTACAGTCTGGAACCGCGCGACCGCTACGGTCGCAGGTTCGAATCCTGCCTCGGGCATGGATGTGTGTGATGTCCTTAGGTTAGTTAGGTTTAATTAGTTCTAAGTTCTAGGGGACTGATGACCTTAGAAGTTAAGTCCCATAGTGCTCAGAGCCATTTGAACCTTTTTTTTTTCTTTCTCGATAATAAGAGACAGCATTATTCAGTGAGTTTTGTGTGCCTATAAATGGATAGAGCCACATACTAATAGGCAGACTAAATTTACATTTACATCTATATCCGTACTTCGCAAGCCATCATACAGTGTATTTCCTATTCCACTCGCAAATATAGCAAGGGAAAAAGAGTGCCTGTATGCCTCCCTATGAGTGCTAATATCTCGTATCTCTATCTTCATGGCGCTTATGCGAAATGTATGTGGGTGGCGATCGGATCTTTCTGTGGTCAGCATTAAATATCTGTTCTCTTAATTTTATCCATAGTGTTCCTAGAAAAGAACATCGTCTTCCCTCCAAAGATTTCCATTTGGACTACGTGGCTAGTGTAATCCGACTGCTGGGAAAAAATTACACACCATGCAAAGAGACTCTCATGATCAATCTAATTAATTAACCTACCAAATTGATATCAATGACGTGCCGCCGAGTGGGTGGAAGTATGGGCTATAGTACCACAGATACCTATAATTCAGGAGTTGGAGTGGTAACCAGACGTTTTCTCGTTGCAACTAGATCTTTTAACGAAGCTTCTGTCTCCCACCTACACAGGGAGAAATGACCATCGTAATAAAATCACCTATATTACCGAATTTATATTGTGATATGTAGTATAAACCCGATATTTACAACTTCTCTCTCCTGTTACTTTCAGAGACTTCATATGTGATGAAGCATTTGGTTTCGAAAGTGAGGAAACATCCTGTGTGAGAGATAGAGCATGCTCTTAGCACTCCGCCATGAGACAAAAATGAGTTAAATACTCTACATTTTGTGTAGGAAATTCGAGGTATATGGATGACAACATCCCTACCTCAGAAATCATATGGTTTTGAGGCAGGGAACTCGTCAAGTCACATTCGATGCGCATTTTCATCCGGAAAGGAAGTCCCTTGAAGGTTTTTCACTGGAGCGTGGAAAAGGTGAAAATCTAAGGGAGGAGATGAGGTGAATAAAGTGGGTGCGGAATGACTTCCCAACCCAACTCCTGTACAGTGTTTTTTCTCAGTTTATCAGAATTTAGCGGTGCGTTATTATGGAGTAGCACCACTATACGCAGTCTTTCTGATCGTATTTCTTGGATTGCATCTGCATGACGTCACAGTTGTTTACAATAAATGTCAGCAGTGATGGCTACACCTTGGGGAAGCAATTCGCAATACACCACACCGTCACTGTCCCACAACATCCAAAACATTATCTTTTGTTGACGCGCACAATGCTTTGTACGGGGAGTTGCTGCCTTTCTTGAGCTCAACCATCCCTTTTTCACCTTGTTATCATAAAGACACAATTTTTCGGCATCAGTCATTATACAGGATAGGCATGATTGGTGTTGTTCATTCGCCAATTGAGGATTACGAAACAGAGATGGACATACGGCCACCCGCCGATTTTTGTACGAGGGCAGTTCAATAAGTAATGCAACACATTTTTTTTTCTGAAACAGGGGTTGTTTTATTCAGCATTGAAATACACCAGGTTATTCCCCAATCTTTTAGCTACACAACACTATTTTTCAACGTAATCTCCATTCAATGCTACGGCCTTACGCCACCTTGAAATGAGGGCCTGTATGCCTGCACGGTACCATTCCAATGGTCGATGTCGGAGCCAACGTCGTACTGCATCAATAACTTCTTCATCATCCGCGTAGTGCGTCCCACGGATTGCGTCCTTCATTGGGCCAAACATATGGAAATCCGACGGTGCGAGATCGGGGCTGTAGGGTGCATGAGGAAGAACAGTCCACTGAAGTTTTGTGAGCTCCTCTCGGGTGCGAAGACTTGTGTGAGGTCTTGCATTGTCATGAAGAAGGAGAAGTTCGTTCAGATTTTTGTGCCTACGAACACGCTGAAGTCGTTTCTTCAATTTCTGAAGATTAGCACAATACACTTCAGAGTTGATCGTTTGACCATGGGGAAGGACATCGAACAGAATAACCCCTTCAGCGTCCCAGAAGACTGTAACCATGACTTTACCGGCTGAGGGTATGGCTTTAAACTTTTTCTTGGTAGGGGAGTGGGTGTGGCGCCACTCCATTGATTGCCGTTTTGTTTCAGGTTCGAAGTGATGAACCCATGTTTCATCGCCTGTAACAATCTTTGACAAGAAATTGTCACCCTCAGCCACATGACGAGCAAGCAATTCCGCACAGATTGTTCTCCTTTGCTCTTTATGGTGTTCGGTTAGACAACGAGGGACCCAGAGGGAACAAACCTTTGAATATCCCAACTGGTGAACAATTG
Source organism: Schistocerca nitens (assembly GCF_023898315.1). Classification (NCBI taxonomy): domain Eukaryota; kingdom Metazoa; phylum Arthropoda; class Insecta; order Orthoptera; family Acrididae; genus Schistocerca; species Schistocerca nitens. Next base: position 318,587,662 of record NC_064617.1, on the reverse strand, counting down.
TGACAGCACTACCAACAGAGATGTCAAGTTGAGCACTGAGTTGTTTGATGGTGATCCGTCGATCATCTCGAACGAGTGTGTTCGCACGCTCCGCCATTGCAGGAGTCACAGCTGTGCACGGCCGGCCCGCACGCGGGAGATCAGACAGTCTTGCTTGACCTTGCGGCGATGATGACACACGCTTTGCCCAACGACTCACCGTGCTTTTGTCCACTGCCAGATCACCGTAGACATTCTGCAAGCGCCTATGTATATCTGAGATGCCCTGGTTTTCCGCCAAAAGAAACTCGATCACTGCCCGTTGTTTGCAACGCACATCCGTTACAGACGCCATTTTAACAGCTCCGTACAGCGCTGCCACCTGTCGGAAGTCAATGAAACTATACGAGACGAAGCGGGAATGTTTGAAAATATTCCACAAGAAATTTCCGGTTTTTTCAACCAAAATTGGCCGAGAAAAAAATGTGTTGCATTACTTATTGAACTGCCCTCGTAATTTTGGCTTACGTTAGAGCTTGCAGTGCTCATACACCTGATTTTTCATCCTTTCCAACTGCATGCAAATGCACCACGATGGTGGAATGATCATAGGCCATCACATTTGCCAGTTATCGGGTACCGTGACGTGCATCATTGTGGATTAATGTGTTTAAACGACCTTCATCAAACACCGAAAGTCTTCCTGAATGTGAGAGTCACTAATGTCTAAACGATCCTCCTTAAAACGGGAAACCATTTTGTTCCCATGCTCTGTTCAATAAGATTATCCTCATACACGGCGCAAATGTTTCTGGCTACCACCGCTGATCTCGGCCCTCTATTGACCTCAAACAGATGAATATACCGGAAATGTTCCCATGTCTCTACTAGGCACTCCATTTTCTTGGGTCCACAGCTGCACTCGCCTGTCTCCAAATGACAAAATGACAATATGCAAACTCAAAAAGCAACAGTCAACTACAAATAAAAAAAGACAATCGAGAAAAAAAGCATAGCACACCGGAATACCAACATGCAAAACAGAAACGCTACGACCTCATGCACCAACCTAACAAAATGTGATCTGTTTTTGGGTTCGCCCTAAAATCCAATATCTGATGTCGGAGTGCTTTTCTCGTGTTGACGTGCCCGTAGCTGACCTCTCCCGTAAATCTGGATGGTGACTAATCCTGGGTCTTTTGCCAATGGAGAGATTATCATAACACTTTCTCAGTTATAGACCACAGCATCTTTGGATATACATTAAGTGTCTTGCGGTAGTTTTCTTTACATTCTAAGTCCTCATGTTGTTGATCGTTGCTGATTTTTCTGCCTTTAGGGACAGTTTACAAACTGAAGAGTAAGAAACTTCTTCCGATCCTTCACCCACTTTTGGCAAGCTTATTGATGGATGAGGATGACACGATATGCCGGAAATCTTCGGTCTCCACTGTCGATGTTTTTGTTATTCAAAACCGAAACAATATGTGTGATCGAAAACTGGTGCCAGCACCTTTTCGATTAGTATTGAAAGATTCTAGCCCTCGACCATTGTACATATACTATTTGAAATACACTCGAAAATCTGTGAATCTATATTAATTTAAATTTTCCCCAGTTCCTCCTGCAGATAGATTTTCTTCCACTTTCAGAAATGTCGCTGGTCTCTAAACTTTAGTAAAGCATCTTTCATTACTTAGTAGGAAGTAATTATGCGTTATTGCGTACCTCTTTTGTATTTCCTTTTTAATGTTACGGGGTTATAGCTAAAATAATTGAGCTTACTTTAGTCTGCTGGTACAATGCCATACAAAGATTGAGCATTGAGAAGGAAAGCTGTATAAGCACCATGATGTTCATAGCCTTCTCCAGTCTTTGTAGAAACCTAAAATCAAAGAGCATTGGTTAGTTTCCAATTCGCCAAAGTATGAAGCACTGATATCGGAATTTAAAAAATTGGAACTTTATTAAAATGCCAAGCAGATACTTTTGGAAAAGGAGAACTTTGGGAAAATAGTTAAATGAATGAATGAGTGTTCCATTGCAACATATTCTAATAAATAATTCTTGAGATAAGCTTCGCTCATAATAATTAGACTTTGCACTAACGTACTTGTGGTCTCCAGGCACAGAGACAATGATGTGTGAGAGGGTACCCAAAACAAACCGAACTGTTTTTTTTAAACTTACTTATTCTTTTTTTAAGCACAAACTCCCTCAATGTTCTTTCCACTTGCACTAACACACTTGTCCAATCTTTTATTCCATTTTTCAAAACATTGTTTAAGTTCAGTTCTCGTGATGCTTGACAGCGTCTCCGTCGTTTTTTTCTTCACCTCAACAACGTCAGCAAAATGCTTTCCTTTCATGTTCTTTTTCATTCTATGAGCAACAAAAAGTTGCACGGTCCAACGTCTGGTGAGTATAGGAGGTGACAAACAGAGGTCATACCATTTTTGGTCAAGAAATGTTGTGCAGACAAGACTGTGTGAGCAAGGGCATTGTCATGATGAAAAAAATCAATCCTCAATTGCCACAAATCAGGTCGCTTCTACCGTACATGTTTGCGAAATCTTTTCAAAACTTCCAAATAGAAAGCCAGGTTAACTGTCTGACCTGCGGAACAAACCCTAAACAGGCGCCTACTCTCACATCGAAAAAACAAATCAAAATTTTTAAACGTTTGATATCACCTGACAAGCTATCTTGGGGCGAGGCGAACTTGAAGTCTTCCATTGGCTTGGTTGTTGCTTTGATTCAGGATCGTAAGCATAGCACCAAGTTTCGTCACCTGTGATAATTTTTGAGAAAAAGTTTGGATTACTTCAGGAGTCTTCTTTCAAAGCATAGCATAGCATACTTCCACACGACTTTGTTTTTGTTCAACTGTCAGCAGTCATGGCACGAATTGGCAGCTACCCTTTTCATTCCAAAACCTTCTGTCCCAAATCGCTGCGCTGAACTCCAAGTTACTGCTGGCAACTCCAGAATTTCTTGAATGGGCCGTCGTCGATCTTCCTTGATAACTGTGCTAAAGTTTGTAAAATTTGCATGTGTTCGGGCTATGGTAGGACAACCAGAAAGAGGTGTGTCAGCAACTAACATTTCACCATTTCTGAAGCGGGAAAGCCACTCAGACACTTGAGTTTTCCCCATAGCATCGTCCTCGTACGCCGTTTTTAACTTTTATAAGAGTTTCTGCTCCACTTTGTCGGAGCAAAAAGCAGAATTTCATCGTCACACATTGTTCCTGAAAATCAGCCATTGCAAAAACGACAATCAGACAAAACAGTTGTCACTATGAACTGTGCCGAAACTCGTCCTGACCTTCAGCGGTGGCACTCGGCTTACCGATTCTCGAATGTTTGCTCTATGCACTCTTAGTGACAAAATGCAGCACTACATCCAAAAGCTCTGCCCACAAAAAAATAGTTCGGTGTCTTTTCGGTACCCCTCGAATATATGGTGCTGACATGTTTCACCAAACCTCATCCAGTGACCTTTTTCACTTTCAAAGTAAAATAAATTAACACAGTCACAAATCATTTTGCACTGATGTGTCAGTGTGTAAGTTATCACCAAACTCTTCTTTGTACTGTCAGTTCACTATCTGGGATAGTCTTAGTATCAGTTACACTTCTCTTGTTTTACCTAATTATATACTTAATTTACCTCATACAGATACAAACGCGTTGTCAAACTGTTTAAGCGTGCTGCGCGTTAAAATTATGTGCTTGCCCGTATCTTATAATGTCGTTGTGGGACTATCTACGCAAACCAAGTTGGCACTCGGCGTGGTGGCTGAGGGGAGCGACCATAAGTGTGTCAGTTTGGTTTGCGCTGGTGTTTTAAAAAGGTGCACCCAGTTTTGCAATACTATATCTGCCACATATATGACAACAGAACCTTGGTGTGCATTCTAACATATATAGAGGGCTACAAAATTTTTATTCCCAATACAACCATCGGAATTACAATAGTATATTGTTTACGTGCCTCACGTACAACCTTGGGTTACTTTCTACAATTACGTTTAGGATCACCGTTTTCATTTACCTTTGACAAATGTTGACTCTGCCCACCACAGGACGCACGACAAACACCAAATCGATGGTCAAACTCATGAGCATGACTGAAGTTAACCGCATTCGTTACTGTTGCTATGGTTCGCCGCATTTAAACCATACTTTGGCTGCGGAGGCACATAGGTGGAGCTTTTCAAACACCCTCTCCCCTTCCTTTCCAAAGAAAAAATCTCCTACCTTCATAGAATGTTGAGTCGATAACTATTAACGTTTGAAATAAAATAAGTTTTGTGTTTTTGTGTACATCCTTTCAAATTCTTGAAGCACTACATATTTTCTCAAACTTAACGTATCAGTTACGTAAAAAATGACAGTTTTAGAATCTTCCCTTGTCTTTGACAAAATTTCTGCGTATGCTCATGGACACTGTACATTTCTAAACACCGCTTGTTCCACAGAACTTCAATTGCTACTAAGAGAAGTGCCTTGCAACGTCAATGCCACAAGTGTCTGTGGTAGAGCCATGTTTCTTTGCATGTGACTGAACAGTGCAGTCATCTCGCATGCTACTCACTTATGTACCCTATACATGTATGTGAGTAAAACACATTAACATGCTACACGAAGAAGCATCTCGACTTACACAATAATGTATTATGTCAACATCACCTAATTACTGCAACACAGTTTACTGCCACCTTCAGACCTGCCGAAATCGTTAAACCGGATATTTGAAGTAATCAGGGAATCTTGACATAACAATTTATTGTATACACATTTATAAGGTCGCCTACTTTCGTCTGTCGTTATGTCAGTTTTTGAAAAAAGCGTCTCGACATTCACGAATACGTATTTACATCGCTTTGAGACATTAAAGCAATTCACTCAGCCCCAAGCTGGTGCACAGACCTCTCGATCCGAACACACCCAAAGGGCACCGACCGACCGCCGTGTCATCCTCATGATAGGTGTCACTGGATGCGGATTCAAGGGGCATGTGGTCAGCACACCGCTCTCCTGGCCGTTGTCAGCTTTCGTGACCACAGCTGTTACGTCTCAAGCAAATGGCTTCTCAATTGGCCTCACAACGGCTGAGGGCATCCGCTTGGCAACAGCGCTCGCCAGACCCGAATGGTCACCCATCCAAGTGCTAGCCCAGCCCGACAGGGCTTAACTTCGGTCATCTGACGGGAACCGGTGTTACTACTGCGGCAAGACCGTTACTTGGTGCACAGGTGACAAAGCTTTACTCCGAAATGCGCATTAACCTTTTTTTTTTAAAAAAAAAAATTGGCATGTTGCACCATAATTTCGATAACGTGTTACACAACTGTGTGAAATCGCCATGTGATGGTCCAAGAATTATGTAAACTATAAGCATCAGAAGGTTTTGTAGTATGGCATTTACAGATACCTAAGGCGCATTACACAATGGAGCAAAATAGCTAGTACATGTATTAATGCGTCTTTATTCTTACAAGGACTGAATATTAGTAAACGACAAAGAAATGTAGGTGAATTAACTAAAACTCATAAAAAGTAGAACCATAGCAGAGACTATTTCTCATACCTAAGGAATGAAACGTTTACGTTCGCATTTCCTAAAGGGAAACGAAGAACAGCCTCTGAACTAGGCGAAGTGTCGCAGTTCTGAAGAAGATTCATTATTTGGATGCATGGAGGCCAATCCCCGTTTTAATTTTTTCCCCCTCAGGTATTGGTTCCCACTAGTTTGTGAGCGTCCTCTCCCTCTTCCAGGCTAATGTTAATCTTCTCTACGCTATATAGCTAGGTATTGTACTTAAAATCTAAGACAATAAGTCTGCCCTTATAATCAGCATCCTTAACAATCCTTCTTATATACCGCAAATTTTTTTTGTCCCAAGAACTTTTTCTCCTCTGCTGCTCCTTTCAGTTTTAAGTTACCTACTGTTGAATATCTTAATAGGTCCCATTCATTTATTGTAACGTTACAGAGCGAGTGGTCAGCACACTGGAGTCCCATTAGGGAGGATGATGGATCAAATCCGTGTCCGTCCATCAGGATTTAGGTTTTCCATGATTTCCCTAAGTCCCTGAAGGCGAACACCAGGATTATTCCTTTGAAAATGGTACGACCAATTGCCTTCCGAATCCTTTCGTCATCTGAGTTTGTGTTCCATCTCTAATGGCCACAATGTCGACGGGACGTTAAACTCTAATCATCATTTTTGCTCTGTTGATAAGGGTTTTTCCCTCTCCTATTCTTTCTATAATCTCTGTATTTCATACTGTATCTATTCACTAATCTGTCAACATTGTTTGGCCGGACCACATTTCACATACGTCTCGTTTATTCTTCTCTGTTTTTCGCACAGTCCGTGTTTATTTCGCGTACATATCTGCGATGCAAATCCTTAGTTTCGGCACTCCTTTCTCAATTGAATTTCAGTTACTGCATTTCAATACTGACAACAGTAGATCTCTTTCATTGAAGAAAACTTTCTTCACTTGTGTCAGTATCCTTCGATCGATATAATGCCTTTTCTTGATCCCTCTCTCTACTACTAAACGCGTGTTCACAATTGTTCCCGCGGTACTTTAATGGCCTCTGAAACGTACTGATCATCAGTAAAAAGGCTGTTCACAGTGACTTAGGAAAACGGCCTTCAATTATGCCACCTTTTCTGCTACATAAATCTCAGGCCGCCATTGTTTTTTCTGGAGAATATTTGATTTATTTGTGCAATAAATAATAATTTTCCCATGTAATGCAATAACAGTGCGCTTTTAGAAGGTGCAAATGCAATTTCTTATCAAGTCTCAACAAAAAGTAAATCTTCTTCTTTAGAATTTTAAAATATTATCGTTGCTTTCTGTCTTTACATATGCGGAACCAAAAACTGTTGCCAATTTTTAAGATGCTTTAGTATCTGCTCTCGAAATGAGAAATAAATTATGCTACTTCAATTTATTAGTTTGACTGTCTCCAGATAGGTAATACACAGCTGTCTTTTATTTTAATCAGAGACTCATATGTATAATTTTCAACAGGTAACGAGTACTGTGAATATTGCCGAATTATCAGTTGAATGACTCATTATTGCAAAATACTGACACAAATTATTTACAGAAGACGGAAAAATCTGGTATAAGCTGACCTCGGGGAAGGGCACGATGCTTCCCAGAGAAACGTAGGACCAGCGAAGCACTACTAACCCTACGACTTATCTTCGAAGACAGTTCGAAGAAAGGTAACCTGCGTTTATAGCGTTTGTAGATTTGTAGAAAGCTTTTGATAATGTTGCGAGGAATACTCTATTTCAGATTCTGAAGGAAGCAACCATAAAATACAGGGAGCCAAATGTTATCTACAAAACTTGTATAGAAACCGGTCTGCAGTTATAAGGGTCGAAGGACATGAAAGGACAACAGTAGCTGCGAAGAGAGTAAGACAGGGTTTTAGCCTGTCTCCAGTTTTATTCAGTCTTCCACGGTTTTATTCATTATGTACGTTGAGCAACAAGTAAAGGAAAACAAGGAGAAATCCGGGTTCCCGGGTTCGGTTCCCGGCGGGGTCAGGGATTTTCCCTGCCTCGTGATGACTGGGTGTTGTGTGCTGTCCTTAGGTTAGGTTTAAGTAGTTCTAAGTTCTAGGGGACTGATGACCATAGATGTTAAGTCCCATAGTGCTCAGAGCCAAAACAAGGAGAAACTTGAAAGGTTTGAGGTTTGCCGACGACATTCTAATTTGTCGGAAATGGAAAAAGAACTTGGAACGGCACTTGAATAGGATGAATAGGAGTTTTAAAAGAGACTAAGATTAGTAATAATAAATGTAAAACAACGTTAATAGAATATAGTCAGATCAAATAAATATATTCTGAGAGTATCAGGTTAGGAAGTCAGACAGTAAAAGTAACTGACGAGTTTTACTGTTTGGGTAGCTAAATAAGATTATAGCAGAAGTGGAGGGGACATATAACTCAGACTGGCAACAGCAAGAAAAACGTTTCTGAAAAAGAGGAGATTATTAACATCGAATTTCAACTGAAATGTTAGGAAGTATTTTCGGTAGGTTTTTTTATCTGTAGCACAGCGTTGACCAAAAGTGAAACGTGGATAATAACAGTTCAGAAAAAGAAAAGACGGAAGCTTCTGAAATGTGCTGTTACAGGAGAATGTTGAAGATCAGATGGTTAAATCGACCAACTAATGAGGAGCCACTGAGACGAACTGGGGAAGGAAGAAATTAATAGCACACCTCGAATAAAAGAAGAGATTGTTTGATTTTGTTAATTTTGTGCACTATACGTTATAACAGATACACCATAATGATGATGATGGCGTAACCATCAAAGAGCTCAGTGGATAAAATAGAAAGAAATATGCAGGGTGTTCGTTTTAACTTGAGACAAATAAATATCTCGGAAACGACACATGTACGAAAAGAATGTTCTAGGTTAGATGTTAATGTCAAAAAAGGGGACATCTGTCTGTGCTACAACTGGCCACCCCTGATCGCCGCTTCTGCGTGGGCGGGTTCAGCTTTGTATTATCGATAGGAGGAGGAATTCCGTCTTATGCAAGACTGTCAGAACATAAAATAACTCACTGAAGATAGCACAAAAAGTGCTCAAACATGTCTGGCTAAAACGAAACTGAAAAGGTGTCTTGCATAAGACGGAATTCCTCGTCCTATTTTCATAGCAAGCAGGGACATAAGAAGAACTGCAACACCATAAGATGATTATTTGTATTTTCAACATGGAACCTCTATTGTTATTGCATATTCGGATCCAACGCAAAAAAAAAAAAAATATATATGCGCACGGTTTACTCAAACCATTGTTTTCCATTCGTCGTAGAAAGCGCTGTACTCGACAAATATCAAACTTGCCTGTTTTTGCAATTAAAAACAGACGCATTTTATTTGACATTTCATTTACGCTTTAAATGTAAACCTTTGTGTCCGGTACATTCTCCACAAGAGCCAGGGAAGAACTGAATCGCGATTTCAGTGGTCACTGGATCGGTAGAGATGGTCCGCTAACGTGGCCTATCATATCACCTAACTTGATGTCGACGGATTTGTTCTTGTAGAGTCATCTGAAGGACATAGACTATGTGGAAGTACCAGCCTCTTGACAGAAAATGGAAGAATGTGTCGTAAATGCTTGCACAAACATTCTACCAGGCATGCTTTAGGTTGTGTACATGCATTCTACGCACAAGTTAATAGCTGTATCGAAATGGAAGGTCGTGAGTTTGAGCATTTTTTGTGAATCACAGTTAAAGCGAGAGGAAATGGCACCCACCCATATTAAGCACTCCAGTGGTGAGACGCACCCAATGGTGGGAACACGTTAAGATGAACCTCGCTCAGGGAGACCAACTTCAAAACCCGACAAAACCGTCAAACGTGCGCGCGCTCTTGTGAGATCGGAACGACGTTTAACAATAAGGATATGGGTGACCTGTTAAACTTAAACGCTTTCACCGTACATCAAATTTTGACCGAAATTCTGCACATGCGAAAGGCTTGTGCCAAATGGTGCCGAAAAACATCACAACTGACCAAGACGCTCGAATAAACGTATGCATTGATGTTCTTGAGAGGACTGACAATGACCCAGTTGTGTGATCACAGGTGAAGAATCCTGGGTTTTTTAGGACTATCCAGAGACAAAGCGACAATGTGAGGAGTAGCACACTGAGACAACAACTAGACCGAAAAAAGTTCGAATGAGCAAATCAATTATCAAAACAATGCTGATTTGCTTTTTTGACACTAGGAATATCGCGCGTAAGGAACTTGATCCTCCAGGACAAACTGGCAACCAAAGTGTTTTACAAAGAGGTCCTTGAAAGTCGCAGGAAAAGGATTAATTGGGTGAGACTGGACTTGACAGACAAGTGGTTGCTGCATCATGACAACGCCCCATGTCTCACGCCGACACCCATCAAGGAATTTTTTTTTTTACCTCAAAAGGCAATCCTGTCGTTCCACGGCCCCCCTCCCCCTATTCATCTGATATGAGTCCTTGTGACCTTTTTCTTTTCCTAAAACTGAAATATATTTTAAAAGGACGTCGTTTTGGGACTCTGAAGAACACTCAAAAGAATGTGGCCGAGTTTCAGCCTTGCAGTGCTGCTACCAAGACGGGGAACAACTACTCCGCCGGAGTTTAGCTGCCCAAGGGAACTGCTTTGAAGGGCACAGTATTGTTAGTTGAAGAAAATAAAAACTGTGGTGATTGTTATCTGCCAGAGTCTCAGTTCTTTTCTCATGCACTTCGTAATTTATTCAACATCCGATACGTGGCAATCGCCGTAGGGTGCAAGGGCAGCTGCATTGGAACGAGCCCAGCGAAATTTGTCTGTTCCACTCTCACGGCTCCTGAAATCCACAAACGTCAAGAGATATTGTGTTGCCAAACACACAAAAAATACCAGAAATACCAGAAAATTTTATGGTTAATATTCATCACCCATTTTATTTTCTCACAGAATCTGCAAGTTATCTCTCGTAATTTCGTTATGTGTCATACGCCTTACATGCTGAAAGTGCGAGCTAAATCTGTGACACATAAATGACTACGATCCGTATCTCAATACATATTACGGATTTTGACCAGATTTCAACAACATATTTTATTTGATTCAATCAGAGTAAACTGCACAAATTAGTTTTCACGCATCAGTATGTAATGATACATTGAAATGTAAACTAAATGGAAAGGTAATTTTCTACGCTAACGACACAACTCAGTAGCGTGTAGTGACTCGATAAGGGACCGGGAAAGGAGTGTCAGTCACGAAACGCTAATAGCTGAAGGATGTTTCACAGAAAATAACCCATAGCTAAAAAGGAAAACAACATGCAGAAAATTTCGAAAAAGCAGCACTAACAACACAAATAATTTCATTCTTAATGTTATGGATGCAGTGAACTGAAATAAGTTCTCAAGAACAGCTGTTGACAAACTTCCGACATGAGAAAACGGTAGTGACGATATCAGTTCAAAGATAATTTCAAAGATATTTTTGATGAAGAAAATGTCCTATACAGTGGACGTAGCAATCCTGCTTAAATGTACGTGAGCTTATCCTCCTACATACACTGAGGTGACAAAAGTCACGGGATAGCGATATTAACGTATAAGGATGTCGGTAGTATCCCGTACACAAGGTATAAAAGGGCAGTTCATTGCTTGAGCTCTCACCTGTACTTAGGTGATTCATGTGAAAAGATTCCGACGTGGTTGTGGCCACAAGACGGGAGTTATCAGACTTTGAAAGCGGAATGGTAGTTGGAGCTACACGCATGGGACATTCCATTTCGGAAATCGTTCGGAAATTCAATATTCCGAGATCCACAGTGTCAAGAGTGTATCGAGAATAACAAATATCAGACATTACCTCACACCAAGGACAACGCAGCGTCCGACGGCCTTTACTTAACAACCGAGAGCAGCGGCGTTTGCATAGAGTTATCAGTGCTAACAGACAAGCAACACTGCGTGAAATAACGTACGACGAACTTATCCGTTAGGATAGTACGGCGAAATTTGGCATTAATTGGCCATGGTAGTAGACGACGGAGGCCAGTACCTTTGGTAACAGTACGACATTGCCGGAACCCCCTTTCGTGGGCTCTTGACCATATCGGTTGGACCCCAGACGACTGGAAAACCCTTGCCTGGTCAGACGAGATCCCATTTCAGTTGGTGCGAACTGATGGTAGGGTTCGAGTGTGACGCAGACCCCACGAAGCCATGGGGCAAAGTTGTCAACAATCGTGTGATAGCTCTCGTAGCAGCAGCAGATCATCAGAGGATTATGAGTAGACAAAGTTTCTCAGTTTTCTTTAGCTTCAACTCATATATTTTGCGTGTTCCTATGTATTTATCAGGCCTTCTTTAGTATGGACAGGAACTGTAATTGCTGCGTTCAGAGGCGAGTGAAGTTGGTGACCCTTCGTTCACAATTCCAGGCAGTGTTGGGTTGGGTCATGCAGCTTGAGGCGCCACTGTGGGGGGGCCTGACAAGGCGATCTGAGGGATGTCCAGCATGACCCACGTGTCACCCAATCAGTCCACTATTACGACTGCCGTGGGTACTTCCCACTCTGAGATTGATCTCTCACCCTTGCTCGAGTAGGAGGTTATTCCAAGGTATGGCCAGCAACAAAAGATTTCCCAAGGGGCCGATTGAAGGATCTCCCTGGTTCGTCTGACGAACAGGTTTCGGGTGCTATTTGTGGCTAACAAAGTCTTTGAGCCAGATGAAGTCGATCGCCTTGTGCCAGAGGAATCCTCTCAGCCTTCAAGAGTTGAGCATTCACAGAGAGTGAGCTTACTGCAGTTGGGGGCCCCAACGTTAGGAGCATAATCGGGCCCCTTAGGGACATGATTGCAAAGGTGGGAAAGTAATCCAGTGTGCACTCTGTGTGCTTACCAGGAGGAGTCATTCGAGATACAGCACGGGTGCCCCTGACTACCATGAAGAGCACAAGGTATAGCCAGCTGCAGATGTTGGCTCATGTTGGTACTGACAATGTGTGTTGCTTTAGATTGGAAGAGATTCTCGCTGTTTTCGGGTGGCTATGTGAAGTAGTGAAGACTGCCAGTCTTGCTTGTAAGATGAAGGCAGAGCTCACAACCTGTAGCATCGTTGACATAGCCTAGTGGAGGGTCTGAATCGGTCACTCAGACGGTTCTGCAGTCGTGTAGAATGCTGATTCGTCAACTTCTGTCATAGGGTGGATGTTTCCGGAATCCGCTAAATAGATGAAGAGTTCACTACACGCAGGAAGCGGCTACAGGGGTCATGGGGGCTGTGTGGGGGGATTGGGCGGTTTTATTTCAGTTTAGAAGGCCTCTGGAAAGTGCAGAGAGGGCTTCAGTTTCAGAGCGTGCAGGACAAACACAGGAAGAGGGTAGACGTAGGAATAATCAATATTGTACAAAGGGCGTCCAAAAAGTTTTGCACAGTCGTCTCTAATTTTTTTTAATTTTTTGCAGAAGGAGAATTAAATGGTTTGTGAACATACTTGGAACATTTAGCTATAAGTTGGTATATAAAAGTATTTTCTTTTACTTACAGGTGAGCCTTAATGGACCGTGAAGTAGACGTCAGGTTGCGACAACGGTCGGTGATGGAGTTCATCTTCAAGACCGGTGATGACTCTGCCACATCTATTCACAGGAAGTTGCTACCTGTTTATGGGGAGTACACAGTGGATCGCAGCAGTATCCAGCGGTGGTTGCAGAGGTTTAAAGAAGGTGCTTTCTCTCTGCTGGACCATCCACGATGCGGTAGACCACCGACGGCAGTGAGCGGTGTGAATAAGGAGACCATTGATCAAATCATCCAAAATGACAGACGTGTGACGAGACGACAGCTTGCTGAAATGACTCGTTTGTCATTGGGTAGTGTGGTATCGCTGGTACAGTTACTAGGGTACAGAAAAATCTGTGCACGTTGGGTGCCTTAATTATTGACAAGAGAAATGAAAACAATGAGGAAGACTGTGTGCGAGAGTCTCATGAAGACCTTTACTGAAGAGTGGAAACAGTGTTTTGACGGCGTCATTACCCAGGATGAAACATGGTTGTTTTTGTCTGAACCTAAGAGCAAAACCCAATTCATGGAGTGGCGTCATCCGGGTTCCCCTCGGAAGAAGAAACCAAGACTTTCACGAACAGCAGGCCGAAAGGTGATGGCCTCCTTCTTCTGGGATCAGTGTGGTATCATTTTCATTGATTCTTTGGAACCTGACTCCACAATTAACAGGGACCGTTACTGTTTGTCCTTGGACAAGGTGCTACGTGCTATCAAGACCCACTGACCACAGCTCCAGGGTCAGCTCATCAGACTACACCATGACAATGCCAAACCTCATACAGCCCTTATGACGCAGGAGAAAATCAGGAATATGGGTTGGAAAACTGTTCCTCATCCTCCTTACAGTCCGCACTTTGCTCCGTCTGATTTTTGCCTATTTGATCGTCTGAAGGCCCACTTGCTCGGTAAGGCATTTAATAGTGAGAAAGACTTTATTTACTGCGTCAAGCGATGGTGTAAAAAGCAATGGCCAGAATTTTACCAAATTGCATTTATATTATGGAAAGAGCTTTGGGCCAGATGCGTCACGCCTGATGGAGGCTACATTGAGTAGGCTCAATATATAGCTAAATGTTCCAAGTATGTTCACAAAAAATTTCATTCTCCTCCTCAAAAAAATAAAAAAACTAGAGACGACTGTGCAAAACTTTTTGAACGCCCTTTGTAGTTGTCAAATGCCGTAGCCGTGTTGAAAAGAACCAGGGCTCCAAGCACTAGTAGAAAGCACTGCATCTCAAATCGTTACAGGTGCATAAAGCTGGCCAAAATCGGAAGTAAGTTCAGCCGAAAATTTTGCAAACGACCTAACCATGTTCAGAAAGGGTAGATTAAATGCAGTTGGTGGTAGAGTTTTTGCTGTCAGAAGCAGTTTACCCTGTAGTGAAATTGAAGTACTGTAGATTGTTTCTGTGAGTTTGTATGGGCAGATATTATATTTGACAACCGACATAAATTAATGATTGGTTCCTTTTACCGACGCCGACCCCTACTCCGATGGTATAGTTGCTGAACAGTTCAAAGAAAACTTGAGTGTCATTTCAGATAGGTACCCTACTCATAAAATTATAACTAGCGGTGAGTTCAAACTACCCTTGGTATGTTGACGAGGATTCAAGTTTAAATTCAGTGGTAAGCATAAAACGTCGTCCAAAATGGTACTGCATAGCTTCTCAAAAAAATATTTTGAACAACTAGTTCAGGAGCCCACTCGAAGTGTAAATGATTTCGAAAACATGCTTGACTTCTTAGCAACAAATAATCCTAACCAAATCGGGAGCACTGTGACAGCTACAGGGATTAGTGACCTCCACGTTGTTGTAGCTAGACTAAATACCGTAACATCCAACTCCACCAAAAAACGCAAACTACATCTATTTAAAAAATCAGACAAAACTTCGCTTGACACCCTTCTAAGAGACAACCTGCACTCCTTCCATTATGACTACGTAAGCATAGTCCAGATGTGGTTTAAATTCAAAGAAATGATGGCAAATAGATGGCAGTTGAGAGATATATACCAAATAAATTAATAATAAATGCTACTGATTCCCCGCGGTACACAAAACAGGTCAGAATACTATTGCAGAAGCAATGAATAAAGCATGCCAAATTTAAGAGAACGCAGAATCTCCAACAATGGCGAAATTTTACAGAAGCTCGAAATTTACCGCGAACTTCAGTGCGAGATGCTTTTAATAGTTTCCACAACGAAACTCTGCCTTGGAATCTGGCAGAAAAACGAGAGTTCTGGTCGTATGTAAAGTACACCCCAATGGCAAAACACAGTCTGTACCTTCACTGCGCGACAACAGTGATGTTATTGATGACGCTGTCACTAAAGCAGAATTACTAAACACGTTTTTCCTAAATTCCTTCACAAAGAAGACAAAGTAAAATACAAGGGGAGGTTTTTATAGTCCAACGCCTGGGAACAAGTATCTCGAAATGGCGAAGGAATTGGATGTACGCGTGCTACTTTCGTGACGTCGTCTATGGAAAGTGACTGAAGTGCGCTGCAACCGAGAATAGGAGACAGGGTATTGGACGTCCGTGGCTAATCATAGATTGTCGTGCTCGGGTGCTTGCCTGAACTGTAAAGCAGGATAGGCGGCGATCTATGGCAGATCTGACGATAGAGTACGACGCTGGTGCAGACACAAGCGATTCGGAGCACTCCGTTCAGCACACATTGTTGAACATGGCGACCCCTGCTTACGTTCTCATTTTGACTCAGCGACGTCACCAATTACAGTTTCAGTGGATATGATAGTGAGATAACAGCTCTCATTGAAAAAGTGAAATTAATTTTTATTAAATTAATGAAAGGCATTTCACTGTTAAGACCAAATTATAAAAGAATATTACTATTATCAATGCAATAATGTAGCTACGTAGGTGATTGTACCGTCTCTAAAAATGGTTCAAATGGCTCTGAGCACTATGGGACTCAACTGCTGAGGTCATTAGTCCCCTAGAACTTAGAACTAGTTAAACCTAACTAACCTAAGGACATCACAAACATCCATGCCCGAGGCAGGATTCGAACCTGCGACCGTAGCGGTCTTGCGGTTCCAGGCTGCAGCGCCTTTAACCACACGGCCACTTCGGCCTGTACCGTCTCTCTCCGTAGCCGTATTTGTATTGGGCAATATTTATGCATTACTTTTCGATAAGCTATGTGTATGGTACATGCTGGGAGTGTATTTATATAAGAAGCGAACTTTCGCAAAGCATTAATTCAGTCTGTTTTTACTTACGTAGAGCATTTCATTGCAAACGGCATATAAAACTAGCCGTTCATATGAAAGTGCGAAAACCCATACGAAAAATAATCGACACGCTAAATTAAGGAGAGAGGGACGACATAATATCTAATACTATTCTGCATATAATGTACTTGCTGTACATTTGTTCTACGTACCATATGATTATTATGTCCAAATAGAGAAATATGTTCTTGTTTCTACGGGATGTTCAAAAAGTCTCTCCGCAGTGCCGTATGATGGTTAGCCGATCGTGCCGTATGATTGTTCGCCTGTCTGGGTTACTTCACTTCAAGTGGATTCTCCCAACATTCCACTGTTTTGTTTATCTCAGCCAGCGTCAGTAGTATCGTTGGTGTGTGTCATAGAGTAATATTTACTCTATGGTGTGTGTAGTTAGGTGTTGACGTGAAGGTTTAAGTTTAGTTCCTTTGTTCGTTTGTTTCGTTTTTGTCACTGTTAAAATGCTAACCATTGAAGAACGGGTGTTTTTTGTCAAACAAGTGTTCAAAGCTGGCGGTAAATACACAGTTTTAGTTCGTCAAACATTTAATTCAGTTTTCCCGGAGACAACACTCCCACTTTGCGGTCCTGTGCGAGATTTGATTAACAAATTTCGAAGTACGGGTTCAGTGACAGATGCACCGAGAAGTGGTCGTCCTAGCGTTTTGTCTGAGGATAAACTACTCGATATTTCCGATAAAATGTCCATGAGTCCGGACAAGTCAGTAAGAAAACTCGCCCAGGAAATCGATGTTAGTGTCGGAACGGCCCACACAGCTGTAAGGAAAAAATTAGAACTTTTCCCATACAAAGCGACAGTCGTGCAAGAGCTGAAAAATACTAATCATGGCAAGAGACTGCATTATTGTCAATGGTTCAAAAATTTCGTTCAACATAGTGGAAGGTATATTCTTAATGAAACGTTTGAGGCGTGGTTTCATTTATCCGGATACATGAACTCGCAAAATTCTCGTATGTGGAGTACTGCAAATCCATTGTGTATTCATGAGGAACCACTTCATTCTGTGAAAATAGCAGTTCGGATTGCAATTTCTAGACTTCGGATTGTGGGTCCCATATTTTTCAACGAAACAGTAAATGCACAACGACACTGCAGTGATATTCTGTACCCATTCATAGCAGAACTTGTGTTAAGTGAAATACTGAACGGTTATTTTCAACAAGATGGTGTAACCGCACATACAGCTCGCGTTTCAATGTCACTGCTTGCTGATGATTTTGGTGATCGCATAATTTCACAGGGACTTTGGCCTCCACGATCTCCTGACCCAACACCACCTGACTTTTTCTCCTGGGGTGCAGCGAAAGCGACTGTCTATAAAAAACCGTCCAAATTCCATCGATGAATTGAAAACTGCAATATACGCTTTCACTGCTTTTCTGTTACAGAAGAAATGTTACAGCTTGTGTTTGGAAACATGATTAGACGAATTGAATTGTGTATTCAACAACAGGGGGGGGGGGGGGGGACACACTTTCAATATTTAATGTGAAAATTTGTAAGTAAAAATGAATTTCAATAAATTAATAACTAGTATTTCACTGAGTTTCATTTCGGTATATTCACTGCGGCATACGGCATGCGCGGCTAACAATAATACGGCACTGTGGAGAGACTTTTAGAACACCCCGTACCTCTGTACATCACGAAAAATGTAGCTCTTGTATATACAATGGAAGACATTCATACAATCTAAATTGTGCACGAATGAATAAATGAAACGAATTAAATAAACTGAAAAATTTCAGGGGAAAACTGAGGGAACAAGCAAAATCAAAGAGACTTGGTACTTACTCTATGATCTTTTGATAGCACACAATGCACGAACGCAACTCTGCTGTCCAATCTGAGTTGTTTCCAACATCCATTCTGCGTGTTTCCTGCTCCAGACCAGAAAATCGCTGCACCGTGAAGTCTGTATAGGGAAGGTGCCCAAGAGATGCGATGCGCTCCGACACAACTTTGAGGAGAGCTTCGGTGTGTACCATCGAAGACACAAAGAAGCAGTCGAGACCGTCCACGACCATAATCAATGAAAGCGGAACGAAACTCTGAATGGCGTACACGGTGATGTAGAGTAAGAGAGGCTCCTTGTAATATTTTCCTGGTAGCGGTATCAAGGGCAGTAACCTTTCGGAAGGGCAAAGTATCAAAGGGAATGGCAACCACACGAAAACTAGCCCATAAATGTACCCTGTAAGCACGAGCGTCAAGAAATTGGCTTTCTTGTGTGCTGCTTCCAGCATCACCAACAGATCTTGGTCTCTGCTTACAGTTAAGTACTGACGTTGGGCGGACATGAGTTCGTCCAAGCTGCGTACGATCTCGTAATATTCGTGCCGTTTCAGGTAGAAGATGGCCGCTTTGAGAACGCCACAGACCACCTCGAAGGTGTGCAGCAAGGTGAGCGTAACGTCGTTGATGTCGCCCTCCGCAGAGAATATGCTGACCATGCACATGGCGATGTAGGCGAAGCTGCACAGCTGGATGAAGGCGCTGTAAGCCAGGTAGAGTGGACCCCTGGACTTGGACCAGAGGCCCCCCAGGAACAGGCAGCGCACATTCAGCTTGAGAGCGCTGCTCGTTGTCTCCGGGTCCTTCCACACCGTCAGCCAACCACCTTCAGGCTCTCGAGCGACGTCTTCATTGCGTTTCTGGAACACCAGAAACGTACAGTGCATACCACATGTTATCTCAGGGGCGGATTCAAAGGAGGGTGCGGGTGTCGTGATCCATCCCAAACTTATCTAAGAGCGTTATACACTGCCTGACAAAAGAAGTAAAGCACCAATCAAACATGGTGAGATGTCAATTTAATTTCATACAGCTATATATAATTGTCGAGTATGTAAATAACTGGAGTCTCAGTGCACTGCAACAGACAGAATTTCCACGAGAGTGGAGTACTTGTTGTTACTGTTGTTATGAGGCCTGGTGGGGAATATAAGTGGTGCGAATAGCGTCAGATGATGAGTGACCACTGTGAAGGACACAGAGATGCCATATATATATATGGAGTAAACTGCTCTGCCGTGCCAAAACATTGGAAGTGTAGGACCTCTCCCCATGTTGCCACCATACTCGGTTGTCTGGGTTAGAGCTGAAAAGCGATACGTCGTTGAAAACAATGAAATGCCATTCATCAGCAGTCCATGTTTCCGAGTCACGACACAACTCCAAATGCAGCTATCTATATCTATATATATATATATATATATATATATATATATATATATATATATATATATATATATATATATATATATATAGCTGCATTTGGAGTTATTAGTTCCCAACAGAGTTTGAGAAGGGCTTCATTATGAATCTCCTTTTGATCAGCAGGTTGATCTTGTAACATCCAGATTTTTTGGGGATTCAGATGTGACAGTGCCCTGATGTTGGACCACATGGGAAAGAGAGGATACACATACTCATCAAGGCTCCGGTCGACCGTGTCTGAATACCACAAAGGAGCATCACCATAGTAGGCACCAAATACACCACAAACTCTTCACATCTGCATCTGCCATCCAGGAACAAGCAAGGGACTGCTCGCAACATTCTCTGCCACCCTGAGTCATAGGTTGGAGGCTACCAGCAAGCAGATTGGGGAATCACCCTGCTTGTGTAGACTGCCGTTAACGCCGCAAACACAAACAGCTGCATTTGGAGTTGTGTCGTGACTCGGAAACATGGACTGCTGATGAATGGCATTTCATTGTTTTCAACGACGAATCGCTTTTCAACTCTAACCCAGATAACCGAGTATGGTGGCAACATGGGGAGAGGTCCCACTCTTCCAATGTTTTGGCACGGCAGAGCAGTTTACTCCATACTCCATGATACACAGAGCCATCAGATATGATTTCAAGTCACGGTTTGTAGTGACTGATGGTTCAAATGGCTCTAAGCACATCGGACTTAACATCTGAGGTCATCGTCCCCTAGACTTAGAACTACTTAAACCTAAGTAACCTAAGGACATCACACACATCCATGCCCGAGGCAGGCTTCGAACCTGCGACCATAGCAGCAGCGCGCTTCCGGACTGAAACGCCTAGAACCGCTCGGCCACAGCAGCCGGCTTGTAGTGACTGAGGAAACGCTGATGGCGCAATAGTACATCACGGACATCCTGCAACCTAATGTGTTATTTCTCATGCAAGGGTATCGTAATGCAATTTTTCAACAGGACAATGCTTGTCCACACACGAAACATGTTTCTGTGAACTGTCTGTGTGATGTTGAGGTACTCCTGTGTGCAGCAAGATCATCAGATCTGTCACTGATAGAACATGTCGGACCAGCTGGGAAGTCGTCTCCAGTGTTAGTATCCGGATATCAAGGACCAGTTACAACAGTTGTGGACCAGCTTGCCTCAGCAGAGGAAACAAAGGCTTGATGACACCATTCCAACCGAATCAGGGCGTGCACCCATGCCGAGTGGGTGCAAAGTCATACTAACAATTAGGCTCATACTGCCAAGTACTTGGTAAATTTGACTCGATTGTGTAATTACCGAAATAACATCACATACCCTCTCACCCCGTTGAAGTTCCATTTCTTTTCCTCCTCTCCTCCTGGCTGCTTAACATCTTTTGTCAGGCAGAATATTCGTAGATATATTAATTTTCAAATTTTTCTAGCTTTAGGAGAATAAAGTACCATGAAGAGTTTCGAAAGTGGCAAGAAATTCTAAAAAAAATTTACAGTTTTCTTTCGCATTCGCTACTTTTTAGTTGCGTGAACTGGTCTGCGGCCTGACTGGCTGCGGAAAACATTCCAGCCAGGGAAATGGGCACCTTCACAACAAAAAAAAATGTGTGTGAAATCTTATGGAACTTAGCTGCTAAGCTCATAAGTCCCTAAGCTTACACACCACTTAACCTAAACTATCCTAAGGACAAACACACACACCCATGCCCGAAAGTGGACTCGAACCTCTGCCGGGATCAGTCGCACAGTCCATGACTGCAGCGTCCTAGACCGCTCGGCTAATCCCGCGCGGTTCGCACCCTCACAGGCTGGCCATAGGTGCTGCCAACAATAAATCTGACACGGTTCACGAGTCCATAGGCCGTACCAGCAATCCAGAGGAACCTGAAGGAAGGCAAGACAGGAGGACGAGGATGTTCCACAGAGAAAACAAATAAAAGGAAGAATGCCTTTTCTGAACGAGGGTGCAGACGGCAGAAAGATACAGCATTCCCCCCGTTTATATGTTCGCATAGCGGCAGTCTGTAGAGCTGGTTCACAATCTTAGAGATAAGTGAAGAACTGATAATGGTGAGTGTACATTTCGATTTTATACCGTATACGTTATAAAACTGTAAAAGTGGGACATTTTGTTCTTATTATCGTTCTTAAAACAATTCTATGACACAGGTTCTTCTCAAATGTTTGGATGATTCGTTTCACCTGATGTATTTATCTGAATCGAAATTTCTTGTAAGTTACATTGAAGCAATGTACTTAGCACTGATGTAAACAAATTACACTGACAGCATAGAAAAGATTCCAACACCAAGAATGGGTTCTACAAGATAAACAAAAGTTGGCAGGCGTGTCTCTACATCTGAAAGATGACGACCATTTAGGTTTCGCTCCACTGGTATAAGAGTGGTGTTAGTAGCGCCACGATGAGGATCCAAATCAGGTATGCTTTAAATAAGTGCTGTAAAGGTCGTGAGCGTTAATTACCTTTGAGACTGGACGTAGTGAGAAGATGTTGGTCAGGAATGCCTTTAAGACGACGAATACATCCCACCCAACAGCTCACTTAGTTCGAACTAGGTCATGTAATAAGACTACGAGAAATTGAATGTTCCTTCCGCGTTACCGCAGAAAGATTTGGCTGGAATGTAGGCACTATACAGAATTGCCGACAGCTGTGGTCACAGGAAGGTACAGTCGCAAGAATACCCGGCTCCAGACGGACACCATCTTGTTCGACGTATGTCTGTGGCGCGTCGTCCTGCGTCTGTAGCAGCAATTTGAGCGGCAGTTGGCACCTCAGTGACACAACGAACTGTTACAAATCGGTTTCTTCAAGGATAGCTCCGAGCAAGATGCCCCGTTAGGTGCATTCCACCGACCCCAAACCACCTCCGTTGGTGACTTATTGGAGGGCAGAGTGGAGGTCTGCTGTGTTTTCTGATAAAGCCGGTTCGGCGTTGGTATCAATGATGGCCGTGTGTCGGTTATAAGGAGGCCAGGTGAGCGCCTGCAAACAAACTGTCTGGCGCTTAGACGCATTGGACCAACACCTGCAGTTACGTTCTAGGGTGCGATTTTGTATAATACCATGAGTACCTTCGTGGTTATCCCACGCACCCTGACTGCATATCTGTACGTTATTCTGGTGATTCGACGTGTTGTGCTGCCATTCAAGAACAGCACTGCAGGGGATGTGTTACAACAGGATAACGCTCACCCAAATACGCTGTTGTAATCCAACATGCTCTACAGGGTGTCGGCACGTTTCCTTGGCCTATTCAATCACAAACTCTGTCCCCAATCTAGGACACGTGGGGCATCATCGGACGGCGACTCCAGCGTCATCCACAACCAGCATTAACCGTCCCTGTATATACCGACCAAGTGCAACAGGTATGGAACTCCATCACACAAACTCGTATCCGACACCCATACGATGTGATCATGCAAGTTTGCATGCTTGCATTCAACATTCTGGCAGTTACACCAGATATTAATGTACCAACATTTGACGTTTGCAATGGCTTTTCTCGTGGTTACATTTACCTGTGAACTTGCAACGTTAACCACTTGAATATGTTACCTAGACAGGTGTATTCCTGAAATTTCATTATTCTACATTAATTATTTCTTGGTGTTAGGATCTTTTCCATCAGCGCATATAAGAACTTTTAATTCAATAATTATAATATGCTGTTGTTATTTGTAAAATCACAGGCTCATGGAGCTCATTAAATGTGAGGATAACGGAAAGTTACAGTGGAGGGTGGGGATGTAACGAACTGTAATCTCCCCGCATACCCCCCCCCCCCCCCCACACACACACACACTCTTGGGTCGGACCCTAGATCATCGCCTTACTTCTGCTTCCTTACTTGGACAACATTAGCAAAACACATCAAACTCAAAATTTAGAGTTAAGTTGTCAATGTTCTACTAAATACACTGCCTGACAAACAGAGTGAGAAGCACCCAGAATACATAGTCGGATGATGTTAATATTTCGTATACCTACGCATCAGGGCGTATCTAAATGAATATACGTAGCTGCAATACTCTGTGACTGATGGGACTGCCACCAGAGTGCATTAGTGTTGTTCGTGTTTAGTGCTGTTACTTGACCTGTTATATAAGGGTCGTGAACAGCGTCAGATGTTGAGTGATCACTGTGAAAACACAGAGATGCTGCGGATCCGTGTGAGACAGCGTTATCAGCTCCTGACAGGGTCTGAAAGAGGCGTTATTGTGGACCTTTATTTCGCCAGTGGGTCGAATCGGGCAGTATTCAGATTTGTGAGGCATTCGAACGTGACAGCGGCCCGATGAGAGACTGTGTAAGAACATCAGGGCAAGCGTATTCGTCGTCACGGTTCTGACCACCACAAGGGAGGATCACCATACTGCGCATCAAGCAAACCGTACCTCCTTCATATCTGTGTAATGAACTCCCTGCAACATTCTTTCATCCCACACCAATTGTCGGAGACTAGCAACAGCTGGACAAGACAATTACCGTCCCACACCTTGGCTACTGTTTACACCACAACACAAATGGCTGCGTTTGGAGTTGTTACGTGGCCGAGAAGTATGGCCTGCTGACGAATGACGTTGCATTGTGTTCAGCAATGAATCGCAATGCAGCACTACTCCGGAAATCCGCCTCGGTAGCTGTGCGGTCAGTGCGGGGGATTGCTAAGTGAAGGTGCCTGGATTCAATTCCCGGCTGGGTCTGAGATTTTCTCCGCTCCGGGACTGGATGATGTGTTGTGCTTACGTTTGTATCGTTATAATTGACATTACACTATTGAGACGACTGGCCGTGCATGGCCCGAGAGCCAAAAAATTGAAAAACAAAAACTACACCACTCCGGGTTGTCGTTGGCGAGTATCTCTCCGACATGGAGAGAGGTCTCATTCTTCCCATGTTTTGAAGAAGAGACACAAAAATGTTACTCTTGGCATCACGGTGTGGGGAGCCATCGAGTATAATTTCAGGTTACAGCTGGTAGTGATTGAAGGAACAGGATGGTAGGCCACGGACTTCCTGATTCCTCGTGAGTCACTTCTCATGTGAACAGTACCGTGATGCCATTTTTCAACAGGATGATGTTCGTCCACACATGAAATGTATGTCTGTATGATATGGAGATATTCGTGTATCCAGCAAAATTCCCAGGTCTGTCCCTGAGAGAACATGTGTAGGGACAGCACGGACTTCAGCTCCGTGCCAGTACCAACATCCAGGATATCAAGGCCAGTTACAACATTTGTGGGCCTGTTCGCCTCAGGAGAGGATACAACCATTTCATAATGCCTTTCCTACCAGTCTTGAAGAAGGGTCGTCGAGCAGATGCGCAAAACTATAGACCTATATCTCTGACGTCGATCTGTTGTAGAATTTTAGAACATGTTTTTTGCTCGCGTATCATGTCGTTTTTGGAAATCCAGAATCTACTCTGTAGGAATCAACATGGATTCCGGAAACAGCGATCGTGTGAGACCCAACTCGCTTTATTTGTTCATGAGACCCAGAAAATATTAGATACAGGCTCCCAGGTAGATGCTATTTTCCTTGACTTCCGGAAGGCGTTCGATACGGTTCCGCGCTGTCGCCTGATAAACAAAGTAAGAGCCTACGGAATATCAGACCGAGCTGTGTGGCTGGATTGAAGAGTTTTTAGCAAACAGAACACAGCATGTTGTTATCAATGGAGAGACGTCTACAGACGTTAAAGTAACCTCTGGCGTGCCACAGGGGAGTGTTATGGGACCATTGCTTTTCACAATATATATAAATGACCTAGTAGATAGTGTTGGAAGTTCCATGCGGCTTTTCGCGGATGATGCTGTAGCATACAGAGAAGTTGCAGCATTAGAATACTGTAGCGAAATGCAGGAAGATCTGCAACGGATAGGCACTTGGTGCAGGGAGTGGCAACTGACCCTTAACATAGACAAATGTAATGTATTGCGAATACATAGAAAGAAGGATCCTTTATTGTATGATTATATGATAGCGGAACAA
Source organism: Schistocerca nitens (assembly GCF_023898315.1). Classification (NCBI taxonomy): domain Eukaryota; kingdom Metazoa; phylum Arthropoda; class Insecta; order Orthoptera; family Acrididae; genus Schistocerca; species Schistocerca nitens. Next base: position 318,562,021 of record NC_064617.1, on the reverse strand, counting down.
ACACTGGTAGCAGTTACTTCTGTAAAATATCTGGGAGTATGCGTGCGGGACGATTTGAAGTGGAATGATCATATAAAATTAATTGTTGGTAAGGCGGGTACCAGGTTGAGATTCATTGGGAGAGTCCTTAGAAAATGTAGTCCATCAACAAAGGAGGTGGCTTACAAAACACTCGTTCGACCTATACTTGAGTATTGCTCATGAATGTGGGATCCGTATCAGATCGGGTTGACGGAGGAGATAGAGAAGATCCAAAGAAGAGCGGCGCGTTTCGTCACAGGGTTATTTGGTAACCGTGATAGCGTTACGGAGATGTTTAGCAAACTCAAGTGGCAGACTCTGCAAGAGAGGCGCTCTGCATCGCGGTGTAGCTTGCTGTCCAGGTTTCGAGAGGGTGCGTTTCTGGATGAGGTATCGAATATATTGCTTCCCCCTACTTATACCTCCCGAGGAGATCACGAATGTAAAATTAGAGAGATTCGAGCGCGCACGGAGGCTTTCAGACAGTCGTTCTTCCCGCGAACCATACGCGACTGGAACAGAAAAGGGAGGTAATGACAGTGGCACGTAAAGTGCCCTCCGCCACACACCGTTGGGTGGCTTGCGGAGTATAAATGTAGATGTAGACGTGAATATCCCTGTATTTAGGCCAAAGGGGGTGCAACGCCATACTGATAAGCGGATTCACACAGCCAAGTTCTCTGTACATTTGACTCGATTTTGTAATCACTGAAATAATATCCCACACATTCTCGACCCATCATGTTTCATTTCAGTTCCTCCTCTCCTTGTGGGTGCCTTTCTTTTTCAGGCAGTGTACATTATGATAGTGTACCTTGAACCAAGGTAAATTTATTTCTAACCAAGCGTTAGTTGTTGTTATACACACTGATACACCACTACCTATCTACAAATTTGGCGTTTAACAGTGTCACTCAAATGGCTTCAAGATGACCATACTGAACGCCATGCAGGATCACAATGGCTCCACGCGACTGTCGCACAAGAATACAGACATACTGATCACTCGGCCAAGTAGGATAGTACAACCGCGTCACAACCTTGTGACAGAAGACAGGCTTGCTCTTAGCAAGTATCGAGGCGGACAGTGGGATGACGTCAGGAGCATCACGAACTGTCGGTATGGCAACTATTGTTGCGGCGTCCCTTCAGCAGGATGAGGCGGCGCGCCAGTGGTGCGTAAGATAGTACGAAACTACACATAACTGCTCCATATACTTACATTATGCCAACTGACAAAGGGGCTACCAGTATAGAAAAAGCTGTTAAATTCTGGGTGGTTATACTTAAAGTGCAGCTACTCACAAAGTTCCACCGAGTGGTTAGCACACTGGGCTCGCATTCGGCAGGATTACGGTTCAAACCCGCGTCGGGCCATCCTGAGCTATGTTTTCCGTGATATCCCTAAATCGCTTTAGGCAAATGCCGGAATGGTTCCTTTGAAAGGGCACGGCCGACTTCCTTCCCCATCCTTCCCTAACCCGATGGGACCGATGACCTCGCTATTTGGTCCCCTTCCTCAAATCAACCAACCAACCAACCACAGAGGTCCAGTCTGGGTGGTAATTGTGGTGTCACCGCCAGACACCACACTTGCTAGGTGGTAGCCTTTAAATCGGCCGCGGTCCGTTAGTATACGTCCGACCCGCGTGTCGCCACTATCAGTGATTGCAGACCGAGCGCCGCCACACGGCAGGTCTAGAGAGACGTCCTAGCACTCGCCCCAGTTGTACAGCCGACTTTGCTAGCGATGGTTCACTGACAAATTACATTCTCATTTGCCGAGACGATAGTTAGCATAGCCTTCAGCTACGTCATTTGCTACGACCTAGCAAGGCGCCATTATCATTTGCTATTTATCTTGTGATGCATGTACCGTCAGACCGATGTTCACCAATTATGGATTAAAGTTAAGTATTCCAGAAGCTACGTACTTTTTTTACTAGAATCAACTCCTTTAACTGTTCCAGACCTCACGCCAGCCTGCGTGAGCTTAAACGCGTGCCTTTCGGCTATCTCATAGTGGCTTGGCTGTCTTGCCAAGTCACAACAGTAATTATCGCATGTCAACGAAGCTTCGTAGGTATGCTAACGCGTTAATGAGGAGCGGATTTACGCTAAAAAAAGAAAGTGGTTCCAATTTTGGCCACCACGTGGAAATTTGGCGCTGTTTGTATGACGGTACGACATTCACGCTGCCATTTTACAAGCCACAACGCGAGTAAACAGTATGGTTATCGACAAGAGAGACAGCGCGCTGTTAGAGAAACTGTTTTATGTGAACGTCAGCAGTTACAGTGATGTATCGAGAGAGAATCGTCTACCGAAAGGTCTGAGGAGAGGTCCGATTTCATTAAATGGTTTAAAGAAGATGATAATGAAATTCGAAAACACGGGTAAGCCTGATGTGGAACATGGAAGAGGAAGGCGTCATATCCGGGTGGAAGCTATTAACGAGGTAACTGATCATGCAGCATTTGTCCAGGTGCTAATGCAGTGTCGCGAGAACTGTCCATCCCATGATCAACACTACGGAAAGTTTAGCGGTCTATATTACACTGTTACCCGTACAAGATCCGGAAGTGTAGTGACTGAAAACTCATGATCTGCAGGAACGTTCTATATTTGCTCTTCGGTTTCTGGCATGGATCTAAGTTGATGACATGTGGCAGGCAATATTCTATGGAGCGACGAGGCACATTTTACAGTAGAGGGTGCAGTGAATACACAGAAATGCCGAATTTGGAGTAATGTTAAACAACGTGTTGTAGCCAAAGAGCCATTGTACCCGCCATATGTGACTCTGTGGTGTGGATTCTCCAGTACCTTTACTCTCGGTCTGTTCTTCTTTGAAGAGAATACACGCAGAGGGCCTGTCAGTTGTACCGTGACAACTGCACGTTATCGAGACCTCCTTGTAAAACGTGATTCGAGCATTGGAAGAGCATAGTTGTGTAGAACCACTGTTTTCAAGCAAGATAGTTAATAATAAATTCAACATTATCCCATTATGACTTGTTTGACTTTTTCTGCTCATGTCCCGTTCCTAATCCGTTACATATGGAAACATTTCTATACGCCTTTTTTGCATTCACAGCGCCAGATTTGTGGTTGGTGGCCAGAACTGACACTAATTGTTTTCTGGCATAAATCGATTCCGCATTAATGGATTAGCATATCTACTAAGTCTGACTGCCATAGGATAATTACAGCCCACACAAACACCCGGCACGTTGTCAACAATAAGAAACGGAACAAGAATTACCGTACATGTTAAGTAAAATTTAAGTGTCTAGGAAGAAAGAGAGACTAGGGATTGACGCCTCATCAATAACAGCGTGATTAGAGTCGAAGCATAAGCGTTCAGCAGACAACGACAGGAAGGCAAATCGGTTGTGTCGTTAACAAAGGAATAATCGGTTTTGAGAAAACTGCGGAGAACCTAAATCAGGAGTGGACGGGTATTTGAAACCTGGCACTCCTAATTAAATGAAACATCTTTGAAGTCGTAGCTTTTTTTACAAGAATGCTAAATTTATAGGGTGGCTGCAATTAAACTTCTGTTACTTGATCCAGTGTAGAAGGAAAACTATTTGCTGTTTAGTTACCCAGCTTTATAGGAATCATGTCCAGGCTATGCACTACAGGATTTGCGTCTTTAGTAGTTAGTACCCTGCCTTGCCGTTAGGCGCCGGTTCTGGTGCGGCGGCGTAGGGTCGAAACACAAGCATCAGCGTGCATTTTCCTACTGGTAAAGACGTTTTATAATAACAGCAGCAACAGTGTTGCTCTTCGCTAGTATCGACGCTTTAGAAGCATACAGTTATGTCTTCTTTCTGCGCAGGAGTAGAAGAACATAATTTGGAAGATCGAATTAACTGGTTATTTCGAAAATGTTCTTGGGAGAGGCCAACAATCAACTGCACCACAAATTGGTGAAGAAGTTACTGTTGCTACCAGTCGCTCCTTCCGGCTCCTTGATTTCTGCCTTACCATCTGCGCCCGTCCTGTCCTCCTCTCCCCCACCCTCACCTACTTGGCCTCATCATTAACCGTCACCTCACCTGGATCCCTCTATCCAATCCAAAGCCCAAAATCGCCTCCGACTCCTCAAACTCCTCTCTGGCTGGACATGAGGGTTGAATCCCACTACCATCCTCCACACCTATAAATCCTTTATCCGTCCTATCCTCTGTTATGCCAGTCCCGCCTGGATTCCCCCCCACAAATTCTATAAGTTCCTCCAGATCTTCGAGCTCCATGCACTCCGCCTCGCCTACCACATATGCCTCCCGTCCCCCACGCGGATCCTCTACGAACTGATTCGTTTCCCCCATCTGCTCCTTTTCCTCAAACATATCCACGTCCTCTACACCTCCTGCCGCCTTGATCCCCCTCATCCCCTGGTTTCTCCTCTCCTCTCCAACTCCCACCCTCTGCCGTGCCTTCGCCGGCCGAAGTGGCCGCGCGGTTCTGGCGCTGCAGTCTGGAACCGCGAGACCGCTACGGTCGCAGGTTCGAATCCTGCCTCGGGCATGGATGTGTGTGATGTCCTTAGGTTAGTTAGGTTTAACTAGTTCTAAGTTCTAGGGGACTAATGACCTCAGCAGTTGAGTCCCATAGTGCTCAGAGCCATTTGAACCATTTTTTCTGCCGTGCCTTCACCATTGTGGCCCCCCTACCCTCCACCTCTACACCCTTCATCTCCTTTCCCAAGGTGGCTTCCATTGATTCCCTCTCCCAGATGATGCCCTCTCTCGCTCCATTTATCCCTTCTATCAACTCTGATCCCCACCTCCCTCTCCCTTCCTCTGTCCTTTTCCCAGACTCCCTCTCCCCCCCTTCCATCCTGTTTTTCCCTGCCTACACTCTCTCTGCCTCCCTTCTCCCCCCCCCCCCACCGAGTCCTTTTTGCTCTCCCCTCCACTGCCTTTCCCATTCCTTCTGGCATCCGCCCACCCCACTTTTTCTATGTCCCCTCCCTCCATCGGCTCCCCTCTTCTCTCCTTTCCTTTCCTCCCCCCTTTTTTCCCTTATCGGTCCAGGTCCTCAACACCCCCCCCCCCCAACTGCCACTGTATAGTGCTGTTTTAAGTGAGTGTTCAGTGTATTGCATCCCCTGTCAGAGTTGCGAACAGCCACCATACTGTCGCTAGTTGTGGTTTTTTTTTAATCTCGTGCAAACAGAAACGAGACTCTCGCCGTGTTTTTAATTGTGCCTGTCTATTTACTATGTGTTTTAATCTGCATCGCCGACCTTTTTTTTATATTTTTCTTCGTATCTTTTTCTGCATGTTTCAGTTTTTAACAGTCACCGTTCTATCGCTTGCTTTTGTTTTGTTTTTCGTGTCTCCTAATTCTGCTTTTTAAGTTTTCTGTAGGCTGCAGAGCGGCGTATTGTGCTGCTGCCAGCCCGGCCCCCCTCTGGGGGGGGGGGGGGAAATCGAGAGCCAATAAAGAAAAAAAAACAACTATTGCCATGCCTGAGAATGCTGGACGCAATGTGCGATCTTCAAGTAGCGCACGAGCTGTATTACGATAGCTGAAAATTCCCTGGTGCACCTTTGTTTCGGGCAACAGTAGAGCAATCTGTAGCGAGGTTCCAGGCTGTCGTGGAGACAGATAGTCTCCACACTGAGCAATGTTTGTAACCTGGAACGTAAACGTGGAGCGCAGTTAAGAAATATTACCCCCTTGTGTGGAAATTAAAACGTGTTTCTTTCAACTCTTTATTCGGTATTTCTCTTCCACATCCCTACAAATGTTTTCACAAAGCTTCGTTGTCCGACGATAACTCGTTTTTCACGGGGAACCTCTCATGAACCGAAAGCTTAGTCTGTGCGGCTGACGGTCGGTCGGCAGGGCTTAATTTTCCCACTGACGTGCCCGTCGATGAAAGTACTCAGAAAACTCACAAATAGATTGTCTTGACGATGGTTAATATACATCGTCTGTCACAACCTCAAGCGCAAAACAATTATTTAAACAACAAAACACTTCTGTTTGCAATTGTTTCGTGTAATAGCCATGTGATCCAACGGCGTATGTCCGAAGTACAGTTGTTTTACTGTTGATTTAGAGTTTTTATCAATTTTTGTCGTTTGTTACACAATAATCAGTTACTGTTTGTCGACTGGAAACTATCAGAGAACAAATACGGAGCCACGGCAACCTTAGAACTTAACGTTTCATGGACGTGGCTATTATTAGAGACGGAACACTAGGTCGGCCGGTGTGGCCGAGCGGTTCTAGGCGCTTCAGTCCGGAACCGCGCGACCACTACTGTCGCAGGTTCGAATCCTGCCTCGGGCATGGATGTGTGTGATGTCCTTAGGTTAGTTAGGTTTAAGTAGTTCTAAGTTCTAGGGGACTGATGACCTCAGATGTTAAGTCCCATAGTGCTCAAAGCCATTTGAACCATTTTTTTTTAACGAAACACTAGCTCAGTTGGATAAAGATGAAGAAGCAACTCGCCCGTGACCTTCTGAAAAGAATTGTCTCGTCATTTACTTAAAGATCTGAAGTGTTTTCGGAAAACAGCACCTAAATCTGGATCTCCTGCCGTGCAAGAGCTCATTATCTTAGCCGTAGTCCCATTTCGCCTGGTTTCAATGAACAATGAATAATCATAGCATGTATCGACAATAGAGGTTACCTGCACACATGTCATCGTTTAAAAGAAAGTGATTTCACGATTAAAAAATTGCATCCTTTGTGGACTGTTCTTCTCAGTGTTCTGATCTGCCTGTTATTCTCGATTTTGTTAGTGATTTACCATACCACTTTTGAGTAGCAGAAATCTGTTGTTAACAGATGATACTAAGCTTTTTTCTTATTAATGGACGCAATGAAGCTAGGTTACATTTAGATATCTTTAAAAGCAGAAGAAGCAGACAGATCACTTAAAAAATCTCATAAACGAGGAAAAAAATGTTCACGAGTCATAGGGTTATAACAACAAGATACAGAGGTAATATATTATATGAAATGTATTCGCAGTTGCGAATTTGGACAAATATCATGTGCACAATGGAGTGACGGCAATGAAATTTGTGGCGGACCGGGACTCGAACCTGGATTTCCCGCTTTTCGAGAGCGGTCGCCTTACCATACTTTTTTTTTAATCTCATTTTGTTCGTTTTTGGTCATTACATTTGCTCGGGGCGGGCGTCCCATGACGCTTGTTAACTTTCATACTTGATCCATTCTCTCTGTTTTTTTTTTTTTTTATTATTACAGAGAGCAATTTTCCTTCTGACCGAACACGCTGAGCCACCGTACCGGCAGCCATTAGTCTATCCAGCCACTACTCGGATCCGAGCCAAACTTCCACATGCCATCAATCATATGTCTACGACCTGTACTCGTACATCCATTGTGTATACTCCTGTACAGGGGAAACATGTACTTGAAAGTCGCTTGCCCGAAATCGCCGAATAAATACGATGCAGTGCTTGTGTCATTTCTAATTACGATGTAATGTTCCTTTGGACATGCATTCATGTCCAAAGCAACATTGCATCGTTATTCGGAACAATACAGGCACTGCGATATCGAAGGAATATAATGTCAGAAAGAGGAAGCATCAGCACTGAAATAAACACCTTACGTACGAGTAAAATTTCAAGGACTATGGTGAGGCGATAATAAGATGGAAAATATATGTTGAACTATTGAAAGTTGACGCGATCTGTCGTATTAAAGTAGTGCGCTGGACCGAGCCTTCAACGCAGAACTTTGCCTTTTATGTGGTTTTTTATTTATCTTTCTTACCTTTCACACGTTAATCATGTAGCTAAATGGACTTTGGGTGCATGAAAGTTTCTAAATATATTCCATGTCATGGCAATGCTTGTGTGTACATGCTTCCGACACTGAAGGCATGTTGTTTCCAAACGCTTAAAATTAGTGCTTTTGAATTGTGCATGGCTGAGAGTACATGGCAGCTTTCGCGTTGGGTACAGGTACGACTTCTCATCTATCCATGAATAAATTCAAAGATTAGTTGCCTTGCCTCTCAACTGAATTTAGTATTACGTTTTCTCTCAACAATTAAGACCATCAACATCTTCTATCTGCATGAACCCCTTGCAGTTTCTGAACTGCATATAGCGAGTTATTTCGAATTATAATGACGGTCAGTTAGCTGGTAACCATTTATTAACATGAACACATTCTCCATAACTCTACAAAAGACTGACGCAAGCGATATAGGTCTTTATTTCATTGCTAGAAACTGGAATGTCGCGTGCCTTATTCCGCTCTCCCACTGCATTTTTAGTAACGACCATGACTGCAACATACAGTGTGGGAACACATAGTGTAAATTACACAGAAATCATTCTCGCACAGATCTCGTTCTCCTCCGTACCAATAGTTCATCAAACAGTATGACGTAATATCTGGTAATACTCAAAATATCGAATGAGAGTAAAGTAAATACTATACATACGTAGCGCTCTAGCAATAGGCTGTGTTACTAAACTAATTATGACGAGATAAAGAAAGTTTTTGAAGCGTTTTTGGCTAGTTAGGAATTCTGACAACTATCATTAATTGGGTAGCAACCAAGGTGGTAAAAGACATTACTCTTCACGGACAAAATAACTTCATAAGATGAAAGTTAGACCAGAATTCCTTCGATTCCGAGGAATAAAGGCTGTACCCGGCTGCTGAACAGCAAATGTAGCCAAATGCACTACACACCGTCGGGCTTTCCATTCTTCCTGATGTCGTCTTCTCGTTCTCTGGTCGAGCTGTTAGACACTAGTGTCGTGGAAGGTACGTTCTCAGCACTTCTCCCAACGAATCAGCATTTGTCGTAATCTCTGCGTGTCATTAACGTCGCTGTGTAAGTCCTTAGATGCCAGAAATCACGCGCAGCTGAAATGAATTATTAATCCCACGCAGTTGAAAGCGACAAATAGAACTCTAATAACAGCTAAGAATCGACACGAGGCAATTAGCGGACGCTAGTACAAAAAAATCCACGGAAGGAGCTTCTCATTTTTCATTTAACATTAAATAAGGAAGACGTACATGGGCAGGACACCACTGTAAACGCGACCTAGATTTTCAGGGCATCTCCTCTTTGCATGGAGGTAATAGTGAATAATTGATGTTTAATCAATAGCAGTTACGGCAATGTCTACGAAATATGCGGACAACTATCATCAAAAGGCAAGTGACTTCAAAGACTGTATGTTCTTCCTCGGAAGCTATTACGAAATGAAGCATGAACTGTCACCTGTAAATTCACTCTGCACCAACATGAAAAGCGTTGTTCCTTTCCTCATAACTTGAAAGAAACGAAATATTTAACAGAATATCGAGTGATCTCTTTGGGGTACAGTTTCATCTAGTTTAACATTTTTGAAGTTGTAGAGCCACTACGTGTGAATTCATTCTCCTGCACTGCATTTGACGTCCATCTTTTCTGCAGTCCTGAAACTCATATGGTGGTCATGCAGAAGTAAGCCATCCCTAAGACGGTTCATAAAAGTAAGTTATTTCATATTCAAACGCCATATTAACTGATGTGCGCAATGATTTTCTCAGAAATCAACTCTGAAGCTGACGCAAGGGATGGAAATGAAGTTAATTTTTTAAATACATACCAGGGATTATTAAACACGTAATTACCAGTAGTAGTCCTGATTTCTGTGTCGTATTTATTGTTCCTTCACACCATATTCGAAGCCTGTGCCACATTTACTACTGAACTGCTACTACTCCCGTGCAGTGTACATCATAAAATGTAACATTTTTCATCCAACAAGATACGCGACGCTCACGACACTTGTCCGCCCTAATCGATGGCCAACCGCGAATGGTCGTTGCACTCTCTGACAACACCCAGCAATTAGCTGTTTACATTGTTTAACACAGCCACAGTATATTAACTGTTAGGTTCAACTGCCTCACGTTTAATTTGCAACAACCAATGTATTATTTTAGAGAGAAGATGACAACGGGACCACAAAAACTTAAGCAAAATACCACGCAGCACTCCTGGCACCCCTCATTCAAAACTGGAGTTTCCATTAATGTACTTTCAGCTAGGGATGACGGTTACATCTACATCATACTCCGCAAGCCATCTAATAGTGTGTGGCGGAGGCTACTTTTATACCATTAACTGAGCCTTATAAGCCTGTTCCACTCGTGAATAGAGCGTGGGAGGAATGATTGTCGGTAAGCCTCTGTACTGGCTCTAATTTCTCGAATTTGCTCCTCGTGGCCGTTACGCAAGACGTATGTATGTATGTGTGTTTTGGGGGGGGGGGAGGGGATGGGGGAAGTAATATGTTGTCCGACTCTTCCCGGAAAATGCTCACTCGAAATTTCAGTACTAAATCTCTCCGCGATGCACAACGCCATTCCTGTAACCTCTGGCATCTCCGTAACGCTCTCGCGGCGGGTAAACGATTCCGTGACGAAACGCCCCGCTCTTCGTTGGATCTTCTCTATCTCTTCTATCAGTTCTACCTGGTAGGGATCGCAGACAGAGGAACAGTACTCAAGAATCGGTCGAACGAGCACCTTATAAGCCACTTACTTCGTGAATGAATTACATTTCTTTAAGATTCTTCCTATGAATCTGAGTCAGGCATCTGCTTTTGCCACTATTTGTTTTATGTGGTCATTCCACTTAAGGTCATTCTACATAGTTACTCCTAGATATTTTGCGGTAGATTCCGGTTTCCAGCAGTTTGTCATCAACAGTGTAGCCGCACAGTAGTGGATTTCTTTTCCAATGTATGCGTAATATATTACATTTATTTACTTTCCGGATCGACTACCAGAACCTGCACCATCCATCAATTCTCTGACGGTCATTCTGCAAATCGCACTATCTTTTGGTTTTGCTACTTTGTTATACGCAGCCGCACCATTTGTGACCAGCCTTAAAGAGCATATGACACTTTCTAGTAGATCATTTATACATATTGCAAACAATAACGGCACTATAACACTTCCTTGGGGTCTTCTGGAAATTATCTTTACATCTGTCGATTTTGTTCCGTTAAGAGAGACGTGTTGAGTTCTGTTTGCAAGGAAGTCATGAATCCAGTCGCAAATCTGTTCTAGTACTAGATAAGCTGGTTTTTTTTGTTTTTTTTGTTTTTTTTTTTTTACTAAACGCCAGTGCGGGACGGTGTCAAATGCCTACCTGATGTCAATGTAACAACCTGAGCGCCGTTGTCTACGGCACTGTTAAAATGGCTCTATGGAACTTAACATCTGAGGTCATCAATCCCATAGACTTAGAACTACGTAAACCTAACTAACCTAAGGACATTACACACATCCATGCCCGAGGCAGGATTCGAACTTGCGACCGTTGCAGCAGCGCTTGGCCACAGCGGCCGGCTCTCTACGGCGCTGTGGATCACATGGAGGAGCAGAGCGAGATGAGTTCCACAGGATCTCTGTTTGCGGAATCCATGTTGATTTTCATAGAGGAGATTTTCGCTCTCGAAAAACGTCATAATTCTTGAGCATAAAATATGTTCCATAATTCTACAACTGATTGACGTCAACGATATAGATCTACAATTGTGTACATCTGTCCTAAGGCCCTTCTTAAGAAAGGGAATGACCTGCGCTTTCTTCGAGTCGCTAGGCATCCTTCGTTGCTCCAGCGATCAACGATAAGTTACTGCTAGAAGATGAGAAAATTCTTTCGCATAATCTTTGTAGAATGTTACCGGTATCCCATCTGGTCCTGACGCCTTTCCTCTACTAAGCGATTGTAGTGTTTCTATTCTGCAATCGGTTATCTCAACATCTGACATACAGTAGCGGGGACTTATGACCTCAGATGTTAAGTTCCATAGTGCCCAGAGCCATTTGGTAGCGGGGACCCATTCCTAGTGCCTTCCAAACTTTCATGCCCATATCTAATCTCCCTTGCATGAGCCGTTTCGCTATGACGGATGCTGCTGGTTTCGTTGCAGGCTTGGGAAGTGGAGAATAGTTGTAGGTTGCATGCAGTGAAGTTGTTCCTCCAGGTTCTTGTCTAAGGCAGTGTGGGATTTATAAGGAAATCGATTACATCGTCCTTTCTAGAAGAAGTCCTTAAAAGTGTGCACCACCTGCTCCACCTCGACATTTAATTGAGGATGAAATGAAACTTTGGAGAGATGGTGTATGGTGTGTTGAGTGCAAAAGTGCACAAAGGGTACAGAGGTGAAATGGGGGTCTGTTATCAGCCATATTTGCCTTTGGGTGACCTTTAGTCGTGAACAACTGCGCAAGCGCTTAAACGTCACTTGTGTCAATATGGAATGAATGAGTCTTGGTGACATATGAAATCGTTGAGAAAGAGGCCACGGCGATTACCCTAATAGAGCTGAGCAAAGTGCCCACAAAGTCTACAAGAACTTCGTCCCAAGTGAGGTGTGGCGCTCGATTCTGTCGTCAGTGGTCCGGTTTGCGACTCTTGCATGCAGAACTGGCTGGCTGGTGGTATGCGGAAAGTCGGAGAGAGGGCGCGAGTGGTACGTCGGCAACGAGTGAGGCCACAGGATATAGAGGGGGTGCCGCTCTGTGAGAAAGAGAGGCAGGGAGGAGCGACAACCTTCAGGTGCTGATTTCCGTCCAGAACTTCTCGGCAACCCATGTGGTCGATTCCACGCGCATGTTTAAATGTAAAGGACAACGTCCTGCACTGCTAGTGGAGCTTATGGACAAGAATTCTACCATTTGTTGATGCATAATAAGCCGCCCCTTAAGACAGTCAATGTTTTTTTTTTTTTTTTGCCTTTGAGTGTGTACTCAGTTTAGCCATCGGTAACACATAGTGACAATGTATACATAATTGAATAAACAAATAGAGAAATGCATATTTACACGAATAAAAAGCTTAACTGTTACAGTTTTGTACATAATGTTTTAAAAATTGAATTGAATTGAATTGGAAAATAATTAAAAGTGTCTTGGCTTACAATTCACACCACTTCTGAAATATCTTCATCAGCAAGACATATTTATAATTTATGTACACCGTTAAAACCTACAAATTGTAACCAGTACTCTTGATGAAGTTAACTATCACTTTATATAGACGAACGCCTTTAGTACACAAAAGAGAAGAAGCTGATTGAGGAAGATGGTAGCCCATACTCAGCAATGTCTTCTGAAAGACCAACCGTTCACGGTCAAATTTGGGGCTCATAAATAAGATGTGGTTGACATCAGCTTCCGACTCAGGATCACACTCACATGCTGGTGAACTGTAAACGTTGATCCGATGTAGATGTTGTGGGAAAGAGGCATGATTGAAGCGGAGTCTTATGATGGTAGAAATCGTGGATCGGTCCAGATGTGTCCTCATGAACCACGGCTGTGAAGGAATCCGAAGTTGTAGCACTGCGTAATAACCGCCTTTTGTCTGTTGAGAAACGTTCCACATTTCCTGCCATTGTTGCCTTGCGTGATCCTTGACTTCACGTAAGTAGTCTGTATAAGGAAGGTGCAGATCCAGGACGGTGCCTAAGGTTGCCGCTTGTTTGGCTAATGCATCAACTTCATCATTATAGAGGATACCAGAGTGGGAAGGTACCCACAACAAATGGATCGTCCGGCCCGTGCGTGTGCTGCGAATATATTCAGATATCATATCCAAGATATAACTGTTGGTTGTTTTGTTCCATCGACTGTACTGAATGTTTTTAAGAACGCTTTGCGAGTCAGATACTATCAATATCTTGGGGAAGGAAGTGCTAGAGACAAACTTAAGTGCTTCCAAAACTGCCACTGTCTCCGCCGTAAAAATAGAAGTGCTCGTAGGCAGTTTGAAGGTTTTGCGGATCTGGATCCGAGGGCAGAAAAAAGCGCATCCTGTACACTCTTCTTGCGGAATTTTGGAGCCATCGGTATTTACACAGAGAAAACCCGGCCATTGTGCTTGAACGAGACGATTGAAGCCAACGTTGACGTTAGTACTGTCCAGCCAGGTCGTACTTAAATAATGGACTGGGATCTGGGAGCAGAGCATTTGAAAATCATATTCAAAAACAGCTAGATGCGCTGAACGCCGTATAGAATGTATGACAGGTGACCAAGTGTCAAAGCTGGCACAAACGGCTGGCACTTTATTCCTTCTGTGGGATGCAATCCACAGTCGATAAATGCAGTCCCTACTTTGATAGACGGAACTGTCCATAATGGCCATGCCTTGAATGTAGAATTTGTCCGATAACATTTGGCGCCTAATGCTCAAGGGCATCTCCCCTGCTTCTATTAAAAGGGCGTTGGTGGGCGTCGATCGCATGGCTCCAAGACAGGTACGAATGGCTCTATATTGAAGAGTATCTAATTTGGAGAGATGAATCTTTGACGCAGTGTGGTAGAATTGACAGCCATAGTCCAATCGAGATCGAATCATCCCTCGGTACATGGTGAGTAAAACACTCTGGTGCGCTCCCCACCAGACACGAGTGAGTGATCTGATTACATTTAAACCTTCTTCACACTTGGTAACGGTGGATCGGATGTGGGGCGCCCAGCTTAACCGAGAGTCAAAAATCATCCCCAGAAATCGAGCGTGAGATTTATTTGGAAGGTGTACTTGCCACAGGTAATGTGATCTTCAGTGCGAGCTGTCGTCGACTTGGAGAAGGGAACGACTGCTGATTTCTCAGCCGAGATCTCGAGCCCATTGATAGAGAGCCACTCATCGATGTGTGCGATGGTTGTGATTAATGCCATTTTGGCCTGAAGATATGAAGCAGCAGTAGAATAAACACATATATCATCAGCATACTGTAGGATTTTTGTGGGGGGAGTAATTATGCGTTCTAGGTCGTGCGTATATAGAGTATACAGGAGAGGACTTAAAACTGCACCTTGCGGCAAGCCCTGGGAGACATAAAGATGTCCGATCATGGTACCTTTGAAACGGACGTAGATCGTTCTTTGAGTAATCAGGGTACTGATACCGTAGATCATCCGTGAAGGAATTCCGAATCCTGCCAGCTTGTCCACGAGTATCGGTATTTGTACGTGATCATATGCATCCTTAACGTCAAGAAAAGCTGCCACTACTGTCTCTTTCGTTTGAAAGGCTGACGTGATATCCATATTAAGCAAAAACAGGTTATCCATGGTCCCTTTGCCTTTTCTGAAGCCGTATTGACTCCGAGGCAACAAATTACTTTTTTCAAGCCACCATTCTAGTCTCCTTTTTACCATTCGTTCCAGTGTTTTTGCAACACACGACGACAAGGCAATAGGTCTATAATTAGTACCGACATTTGGATCTTTACCACTTTTGAGAATTGGAATTATTACTTGCGTCTTCCATGTTGATATGAGGTCTGTCTTCATCCAGTACTGATTAAAAATGTTCAAGAGAAAGTCTTCCGCTTCTATAGGCAGGTGTGCAAGCATAGAGTAGTGTATATGATCAATGCCAGGGCAACTGTCGCTCGATACTTTAATAGCTTCGTTGAGTTCTTCTTTAGAGAAAGGACGAAGGAGAACATGATAGCGGTCTTCTTCAGCAGGGAACCGATGGTTTAAAAATGGCACCGTGGGAGGAGCGATTGTGGCTATGAATTCCTCTAACCAGGCCGTAGTAGCAGGAGGGGAGGAAGACAGTCTTCTTGTTCTAAAAGCTTTTATTTTATCCAAGATGCTTGCCATACTGGTGTCATTATTTAGGGACAGGCAAAATTGTTTCCAACTGTCCTTCTTGGTTTTCTTCAGGAATTTGTTAACTCGCGCATTCACTTTTTGCACAGCCAAGAAGTTGTCCAATGAAGGATTCTGACGATAGGTTTTCAAGGCGAGCCGTCGCTTCGCAACTTCCCGAGAGCATTCAGAATTCCACCAAGGAGGAGAACGGCGCTTCATTACTGTAAACTCTTTTTTTCTTAGGGATGCTGATGCCAGCTGCGATGTTCATAGCATTGAGTAAAACTAGGTAGGCATCTTCGTCCCGTAAGTCACGTCTCGTATTTGCGAGTGCCCGACGAACCGTTTCCTTATAAGAGGCCCAATTGGCTTCCTCGTATTATGCGTTTCCTGACAGCACTTCCCTCAAAGTTGTCTGTTTCAGTCACACGAGACGATCTCTTCCTTGACTTTCAAGGCATCACAATAACAGGACTCGCAGCTGAATTGGCAGCCTCTTTATCCTTTGTGACTCTCTTCACTGTCGCTGTAGAGATGTTCAATGCTTCTGCCACTCTGTCAACCACGGTGCTCACAGATATCAAAGTCTCTTTCCCTTTCAAAGTAAACACGCAGTCTGTATACAATTTCGCTTGCTTGGGATTTCAGCATAGTTACTTTCCCGAAAGCCCTCTTCTCTGCACTACTGGCAGTCATTTTCCACTTATACACACTTTTCCACTTACACGCATGACACGAAACTCACAGAAGTAGCGGGATGCACACGTATACACACAAACCTGAACGTAGCATGTGGCGCAACTGACAGAAAGTAGTGGTCGCCCAGCACTACAGCAACACGGGGGCCTTGCCACGGTAACGTAAACGAAATCTCACGATCTGATTGGCCGTCATGGATGCGCGAAGCGCATGCGCCAAAGCCACGTCAACTGTCAGAGCTCTTCTCTCGCCGTATGGAGTATAGTAAGCGTCGCTCAACGGAACAGAAGTATTGGGTACCTGTCAGATAGTGTATGGACATACAGTGCTCTGTGATGCCCGCAAGGCCGCCACGCTCCACTCTTTTTGGGTACGAGGTATGACAATAAAGACCAGTGGCTGTCACACGGACACATGATGCCCTCTTTGGTAATTTCCAAGAATGATTACCTATCGAAGTCGCGGGGACCAAACGACACATAGCGAACGAGCGATTGTAAATCGATCGTGTTAGTCTCATGGCGGGCGTTATGAGTATGTTTACAGTGGTCACTACAGGAACGACAAAAGAAGAGTGTTAAAAAAATACTTGTAATTGCAAAGGACACGACACCTTATTCGTCGTCTGTGTTATCGTCATGTGAAAGTCCATGTGATGTGTACGCTACAGGGACGATTCCCTTTCTCCTATAGCCTGGGTAAACTCTGTCAATATCACGCAAGAATATCGGCAGAGTGTCACATGCGTTAACTTTTCCATGCAAACCCAAGTTTTGGAAATAGAGGTACTGAAACAAGTACATTTCGTCTCTTTGTCCTGGGCGCCCTTCTCTTTTAATGGAAGACTTCACAGATTTCCATAGCCGCTCAATATTCTGTGTTTGGACACTGGAGCCATCCGAAGACACGAACTCCACAGAGTGGTTCACGAATTCGTGGTCGAATCCTTCAACTTTCAGAGTCTTGTACGACTGAAACCCTTCTGTAATGACTTTAGTACCAGGCAGTATGAAGTGCTTTATCAGATCCACTAAAGTGACGTTGTCTCTGGACAATACTCTCACAACGAAACACTTCTGGAACTCTCTTTCTACTCCACCGAATACCCAAATGTGACCAATTTCACTTTTTGAAGGTCTTCCTCTCTGGTTTTTCCGTCTAGCTATATGAGATTCGTCCACTTCCACAACTTTACTCGCTCCACCAATTCGTACACTGCCGCTTGTCACTACCACATAACAGACTTCTCGACAAAACCCGAAATAGTCACACACGTTATTTGCAGATAACTCAGTTTCTGATGCTGTTGCTTGCAACGTGTAGTCTCGAATCTAGCACGGTAGAAGAATTACGCTTGTTTGGATGGATAACTTGGAAGAGTCGAACCACGTATTCTTCCTGATACTCGTTCGTTTTCCGTTTTCAGCATCGAAACTCCTCTTACGAAGTTTTACGCACTTTGCACCACCACAGTCAATACAGTCCCTCCTTTCGTCGTCCGGTAGAGCTCCATATTTGCGGTACAAGTCAAACAACTTTCTACGCTGGATATGCTTGGAATTAGATTTTTCCGTGTGAGAGAATCCGCCGAAGAAACGCCAGGAATACCAAACATCACACTCACTATCCACAGAAATCGTCTGAGTTTCCCAGGCAAGTCACAAGTAATTAGCGGAGAAAAGAGCAAGTAAATGAAAGACGGAAAACAGATAAAAATGACGATCACAAATAACTGATCATAACGCCCGCCATGAGCCCCTCATGATCGATTTACAATCGCACGTTCGATATGTATCGTTTCGACCCCGCGACTTCGATAGGTAATCATTCTTGGAAATTATGCCCCCTTTGATCATGTTATCAAACTCGGTCTTGGCTGTCTTCAAACGGTTCGGCGTCAGTCGTCACGATCGGCAGGAGATCGGCGGCCTCTCAGTTGTCATAATATAGTGCACAGTGTTGTGCCTGACCTCCTTCGGTATGCCTGGTGGCTTTGTTAATGCTGGGAAGTGCTTCAGTAACGCGGGTTACCCATCGTCAAAGGCGGTAATCAGGAGGACAAATTGAGTGGATGTCTGGCGCCGGGAACCCGCGGCAATGGTCTGGTCTACAAGGTGGGTGTCGGTCATAACTGGCACGAAGTTATAGCACGCCAAGAAATCCGCTCCTGTTATTGACTCTGCCACATCTGCCACGGTGAAATTCCAAAGGAACGCGCGGCGGAGGCCAAGATCCATCTCTATTCTGTGCACGCCGTACATTGCAATAGGCGAGTTATTCGCGGCCGCCAGGCAGAATGACGTAAGCGGTTGGCACTGATGTAGCATCGTACCTGGGTAAATACAGAAGTCGGAGCCAGTATCAATCAAGTCCTCACAGCCGTTGTGTCGATCGCTGACGAATAGGCGCTGTGATGTTGGCCGGCAATCGGACGAAGGGGCTATGTTCAGTTGCCGCTGGCATTTGGGAACGTGCACGGTTTGGTGCAGCGGCGCGCATGCTCCTCGAAACGCCGGCGTACCAGCACGCATCCTTCTGTGAGTCAGGTGACGGCGCAGGCGAGCGGGATGCGGCCCTGCTGCAGGAGCATCTCGTGTATCTTGGCCGGCTACGATCTCCACCGACGCTGCAACACGCTACTAGCTGGCTAATCTGTTGCGTCAATTGATCGACCTTCGCCACTAATGCATTGTACTCAACTCACGCTACTGTGGTGGCTGAACTCGCACACTGTGTGGCTGATACCATAATAGATGAGTGTGCGCTGATATGAAACTTCCTGGCAGATTAAAACTGTGTGCCCGACCGAGACTCGAACTCGGGACCTTTGCCTTTCGCGGGCAAGTGCTCTACCATCTGAGCTACCGAAGTACGACTCACGCCCGGCCTCACAGCTTTACTTCTGGAAACATCCCCCAGGCTGTGGCTAAGCCATGTCTCCGCAATATCCTTTCTTTCAGGAGTGCTAGTTCTGCAAGGTTCGCAGGAGAGCTTCTGTAAAGTTTGGAAGGTAGGAGACGAGATACTGGCAGAAGTAAAGCTGTGAGGCCGGGCGTGAGTCGTGCTTCGGTAGCTCAGATGGTAGAGCACTTGCCCGCGAAAGGCAAAGGTCCCGAGTTCGAGTCTCGGTCGGGCACACAGTTTTAATCTGCCAGGAAGTTTCATCCAGCACCTTGTTGGCCAATTCTGCCATGGCGTGTAACGACATCTCTGACTGCTTTACGATAATCGCCTTGATAGATTGAGGTATGTGATTGCTCCAGATTGTATGCAGCAGATGATGAGGTACAGTACCAGCGTCAATTTCACTCCTATGATGCCTCAGATACTGTGACGGTCTTCGGTCTCCAATATCTTCTTGAGTTAGTACCTGATGGAAGCGCTCTTCTTGTGATGCAGAAACACGGCGGATCAGTTCCGTCTTCAGGACAATGATATCTTGCACTTCTGTCGCATATTGCTTCTACAATTGGCTCACCACCAATGCAAAATTAGATGGGTCTGCAGTAACGCCTGCATAAAAAAAAAAACTGCCTCTACCTGGGCAAACCACAGCACCGGATTTCGTGGCCAGAAAGGCAGTAGACTCACGGCTAGCCTACAGCCGGGTTAACAGCTGCTTGGTTCTCATTCATGCTTTACTGGTGTTACATATGTGCAGGCAGGCCAGATCACATTGGGGTCACCACTTTAGCTGCAGTGTAAATGAATTAGGTCCTGCAATTCTACCATGAACCTTCAGGGTAGCCAAGAGCCCTAATGCGCTACTTCCTGGACTCGGGTAGGTGCGCTGGCCCCAGATCGAATCGCCTGGCGGATTAACGACGAGGGCCGGTCTGCCGGCCAGCCTGGATGTGGTTTTTAGGCGGTTTTCTACATCCCGCTAGGTGAATGCTGGGTTTGCCTCAATGTTCCGCCTCAGCTACATGGTTCACAGATATTTTCAGCCATTCCCACTATTTCATGGTTTACACTAGACGCAAAGAGCTGGGGTACACTACTTACGTCGTGGGGGGTTTGGGGTGGTGGCAGGAAGGGCATCCAGCCACCTTCTGCAACTAACACTGCCAAATCAGTAATAACACGGCCGACCCTGTGTGGCGTGGGACAAGGCCCAAAGAAAGAAAGTAAGAAAGAAAATTCTGTCACGCCTGCTACAGAAATGATGTGTACACCGGAATATGTTAAACTAAACGATGGAACTTCATTTTTGTGTGCGGCGCTATAATACAGAGATCACGATTCTAGTAACGTACAATAGTCTAGTCGAGGTCAGTGAGATCCTCATTGCTAGCATTACTAAACATATATGAAAGGAACACATACACTAGAAAAAGAGAGATAAAAACATAGAATAATAAACATATGAAAGGTAACAAAAACAGGGAACAGATGATCTGTGCTTCCCACAAATAAACTCAGCACCTCTGGTGGCGCTCACAGAACTACTGGCGCACGTGCGAAAATTTGACACTCACCCACTAACACACATACACTTCAGGCAGCTGTGGGTCACTACACCGTATCCGCCCATCAAGATTTATGTTTTCCATGATTTCCCTAAATCACTTCAGGCAAATGTCAGGATGGTTCCTTTGAAATGGTACAGTCAATTTCCTTACCCATCCTTCCCTAATCTGATGGGACTGATGTCCTCACTGTTTGGTCCTTTCCCTCAAATCAACCGACCAACCATTACGCGAAAAAGAATTAAGGAACTAATGAAAGCAATGTCAGGGATCTGTGCTTGAATTATTGAAGAATATATCCATACATATTAGAAAAATTAGTGAGTGCGTCCATGCGTGGAGTGTGTATGCGTGTGTGTGTGTGTGTGTGTGTTTTATATGTTCTGCATCTCCTAAACCACTGGACTGACTTCAGACAAATTTCATACACATGTACCTTACTGTCAGGCAACAATCACTGTGGGGGTAAGAACTACCTTCCTATCAAAGTGGGTGGGAAGGGGAGGAGGGAATGAAGCATAGCTCATCAGACATCAGTTCCCAGATTTTATTGATCCAATATTTGAGAGTAAGAGAACATAGCGACTTGCAACGAACTTCAAACATAATTTCAGACCTTCACCATTTTTTTTCTCGCGGACAGCCCCTACAAATGATGAAGGGAAGTATGTCTATCACTTACTACTTTTCTGTTGTTCCTGCAGTAGAAGTACCACATGAGACATAACGTTATAATTTATTACTTCTTTACTACTAACTGTATTTCTGACACATTTTACAAATAGTATACACACACACACCATTAAATGTAAGTGCAAAATTATATCATTGTATGGCACATAGATCAGGAGGTATGACGCCATAAACAGGGAGCTGCGTGAAAAACTACCGCATCGTGCATGGCATTCAAATTTATTACTTCTTTGCTACTAACTACATTCACAACACGGTTTTCAGGGAGTATCCACATATGCCGCTGAATGTACCTACAAAATTATACCATTGTGCGACATGTAGTTCAATAGATATGACATAGTAAACATTAAGCACAAGGCCAGACCCTGCGTCGTACAGCCACAGGCACACAGCTACAAATAAATACCTGGGCAACGTGGAGTTTCCCCTATAGATGTTATTACGAAAGGTATATGCCTATGTTAATTAACGACACTCTGTATCCCAGAATATTTCACAGTAGCTTATGTTAAGACTGCAAGGTTCAAAGGATGGTGGATATAGGCAGAACCTTCAGCATTTTATTAATTCCATTTGGAAACATAATTCTTTCATTCAGATCTTCTTTTCATTAGAATACAACAACGATTGACAGCTTTCATCCACCTGCTGTTGAATATTGTACACTCGATGCCGATATTGCTTGTCATCTTAAGTACCAGAAAAGCGCTTTTCCTCATTGCACAGTTGCACAAGATTAATTTTAGGAAAGCATTTTTCAGCAACCAAAAAAATGGAACTGGAGAACTCAGGTAAGAACTAAATGCACACAAAGACTTCTTATTGAAAACACATGAGCTTAGCTTTCAGAGATCACAAATTCATACATGGTTCTTGTTAAGGTACACTCAACAGATTTGTTTTGATGTGTGCTAGGCTCTCTTAATCAAATAAATACATATTAGTTCTAAATTAACCTTATACCTACTTAATATATAACAGTAGGTTACGAACTCACTTAACTCCTGCTCGGTGTGCGTAAATACAATAAACAGTATCTAATCTCCTACCTTCCAAACTTTACAAAAGTTCACCTGCATAACTTGTGGAACTAGCACTACTGGAAGAAGCGATATTGTGGAGAAATGGCTTAGCCGTAGCCTGGGAGTTCTTCCCAGAATGAATTTTTCGCTCTGCAGCGGAGTGTGTGCTCATATGAAATTTACTGGAAGATTAAAAATGTGTGCAAGATCGATGCTCTAACTTGGGACACTTGCCTTTCATGG
The DNA here is from genome assembly GCF_023898315.1 of Schistocerca nitens. Classification (NCBI taxonomy): domain Eukaryota; kingdom Metazoa; phylum Arthropoda; class Insecta; order Orthoptera; family Acrididae; genus Schistocerca; species Schistocerca nitens. The sequence continues at coordinate 318,539,229 of NC_064617.1, read as the reverse complement.
ATATATGCTCTAGTGACTGAGCTACCCAAACACAACTCCTAACACGTCCTCACAGTTTTATTTCTACCCGTACAAGATACGCTACTTTCCAAACTCCATAGAAGATCTTTTGCGTAACTTTTGGGACTAGCACTCCTGGAAGAGTACTAGCCCAACAAAGACAAACATCATGTGTGGGGTTCTTGATCTGGCATACAGTTTAAATCTGACAGGAAGTTTCATATCAGCATATTCACTGTGGAAACATCCCCCAAAATTGTGGCCAGGCTATGGCTCCACAATACCCTTTTTTCCAGAAGTGGTAGTCCTGCAAGTTACATGGATTGAACTTCTGTAAAGTTTAGAGGGTAGAAGATGAGTCAATGGTGGAAGTAAAGCTGGAGGATGGGCCATGGGTCAGGCTTGAGTAGCTTAATCATGAGAGCACTTGCCTGTGAATGACAGAGCACTCGAATTCGAGTCCCGGTCCAGCACTCAGTTGTCATCTTCCAGAAAGTTTTATATGAGTGTGCACTCTACTGCAGCGCGAAAAATTCATTCTGGAATTATTCTTTAAGTTCATTCTAGGAATCCCAAGTAGGGTCTCTTATCTTATTCCCATGGCCTCTATGTGAGATATGTCAGGGTGGCAGTAGAATTATCACACGGTCTACCTCAAATGCTCATCCCCTAAAACAACCCAAAAGAGTTTTGTGATAACTACGTTGTCTTTCTTCCATGAAATCCTATTTACTGCAGAGGTGCGAAACTAACCCAGGAACTGCATATGCATATTTCCAGACGACTATCACACTAAATTGTTACCAGATAAATGGTCGAAAATCCTGGCTTTGTTCATAAAATAACTTTTTTGTCACCTGTAGTTATTTTCTGATTTTTATATATGGTGCGTGATTCAACTGGTGACACACCTCATAGCAATGTTCACTGGTATGTATTCAGATACTTTTGATCAGATAGTGTACACAGATTGTAGATCCCACATTGCACTACAAGCAACTAGTAGTAAAGCAAGATCATGCACATACACTGCCTGAGTTTTGTGATTATAGATGATTTTGTTTAGTGTTCTTTCATTGTTGAAGTATCAGAGTCCCTTTACATGCTGTCTCTGGTAGGAGGTCCAGGACCTGGAGAGACACCTCTTATCCGCTCCAGGGTGTAACGTGATGAGAAATTTTTTCATGCACATATACACTATGTGATTAAAAATATCCGGACACCTGACTGCAAATGACTAACAAGTTCGTGGCGCCGTCCATCGGTAATGCTGGAATTGAATATGGTGTTGGCCCACCCTTAGCCTTGATGACAGCTTCCACTCTCGCAGGCACGCGTTCAATCAGGTGCTGAAAGATTTCTTGGGAAGTGGCAGACCATTCTTCAGGGGGTGCTGAACTGAACAGATTTATCGATGTCGGTCGGTGAGGCCTGGCACGAAGTCGACGTTCCAAAACATCCCAAAGGTGTTCTGTAGGATTCAGGTCAGGACTCTGTGCAGGCCAGTCCATTACAGGGATGTTATTGTCGTGTAACCACTCCGCCACAGGCCGTGCATTATCAACAGCTGCTTCATCGTGTTGAAAGATGCAGTCGCCACCCCCGAATTGCTCTTCAACAGTGGGAAGCAAGAAGGTGATTGAAACATCAATGTAGGCAATGTAGGCCTGCACTGTGATAGTGGCAGGCCAAACAACATGGAGTGCAAGCCCCCTCCATGAAAAACACAACCACACCATAGCACCACCACCTCCGAATTTTACTGTTGGCACTAAACATATGGCAGATGACGTTCACCAGGCATTCGCCATACTCACACCCCGCCATCGGATCGCCACATTGTGTACTGTGATTCGTCACTGCACAAACCTTTTTTCCACTGTTCAGTCGGCAAATGTTTGTGCTCCTTACACCAAGCGATGCATCGTTTGACATTTACCAGCGTGATGTGTGGCTTACGAGCAGCTGGTCAATCATGAAATCCAAGTTTTCTCACCTACCACCTAACTGTAGTAGTACTTGCAGTAGATCCTGATGCAGTATGGAATTCCTGTGTGATTGTCTGGATAGACATCTGCCTATTACACATTATGACCCTCTTCAACTGTCGGCAGTCTCTGTCAGTGAACAGACGAGGTCGGCCTGTACGCTTTTGTGCTGTACGTGTCCCTTCACGTTTCCACTTCACTATCACATCGGAAACAGTGGACCAAGGGATGTTTAGGAGTGTGGAAACCTCGCGTACAGACGTATGACACAAGTGACACCCAATAACCTGAAACTTCCTGGCAGATTAAAACTGTGTGCCGGACCGAGACTCGAACTCGGGACCTTTGCCTTTCGCAGGCAAGTGATCTACCAACTGAGCTACCCAAGCACGACTCACGCTTCGTCCTCACAGCTTTACTTCTGCCAGTACCTCGTCTCCTACCTTCCAAACTTTAAAGAAGCTCTCCTGCGAAGATTGCAGAACTAGGACTCCTGAAAGAAAGGATATTGCGGAGACATGGCTTTGCCACAGCCTGGGGGATGCTTCCAGAATGACATTTTCACTCTGCAGCGGAGTGTGCGCTGATATGAAACTTCTTGGCAGATTAAAACTGTGTGCCAGACCGAGACTCGAACTCGGGACCTTTGCCTTTAGCGGGCAAGTGCTCTACCAACTGAGCTACCCAAGCACGACTCACGCCCCGTCCTCACAGCTTTACTTCTGCCAGTACCTCGTCTCCTACCTTCCAAACTTCTTCCTTTCAGAAGTGCTAGTTCTGCAAGGTTGCAGGAGAGCTTCTGTAAAGTTTGGAAGGTAGGAGACGAGTGCTAGTTCTGCAAGCTTCGCAGGAGAGCTTCGGTAAAGTTTGGAAGGTAGGAGACGAGGTACTGGCAGAAGTAAAGCTGTGAGGACGGGTCGTGAGTCGTGCTTGGTAGCTCAGTTGGTAGAGCACTTGCCCGCGAAAGGCAAAGGTCCCGAGTTCGAGTCTCGGTCCGGCACACAGTTTTAATCTGCCAGGAAGTTTCATATCAGCGCACACTCTGCTGCAGAGTGAAAATCTCATTCTGGAACCAATCACCTGACCACATTCGAAGTCTGTGAGTTCTGCAGAGCACCCCATTCTGCTCTCTCACGATATCTAATGACTACTGAGGTCGCTGATATTGAGTACGTGGCAGTAGGTGGCAGCACAATGCATCTAATATGAAAAACATGTGTTTTTGGAGGGTCCGGATACTTTTGATCACATTGTGTACATCCATCCATCCCTCTCGTCTTGCACAGTGCTGTTGGCTTCACTTTTCAAGGCCTTCCACACTTCAACTTTAAGCTGGCTGAGGTTGTGGCTGCTGGATGCCACTATAGTAGTCTTAACAAGCACAGTGTGGTTGTGGGCAGTATAAAAAGGCGGAAGTCGGTGCTGTAGCCTGACAACACTCGGTCACCATGGAAATCATCGCCTGCAGCTCTCCAATACAGAGTATTCCAGACAGCATGATTTAGCATGGGGGGGGGGGGGGGGGGCACTTCACAATGCAATGTTTGTTTAAATAATAAAGACATAATAGTTCCAATCCTATCCCAGCAGTGTTGGTAACAGCACATGTGATCTGGCAGTTTGTTGGCAGAATTTGTTTGAACTTAGATGAAAAAGGGTGGGAGGATTACACTCAGAGCCATGGGACGTAAGTGTAACATGTTATTTATGCAACTCCACAGTGTGATTTAGTTATGTCTTGTGTGGGACACTGTTTTTTTTAAATGTAATACAGGCATTTATATATCTGGAGAAATGTTTCTACTTAGACTTTTTTTTAATTTCCAGCAATTTTTACGTGTCTAGTTGTAAGGTTATGCTTCAGGACTCATCTTGGGCAGGTATGTTTTGAGAATGTCATCCATTTTAGTCATAAATTATGCTGCAGATGACACATCGGAAATCACCCTGTGGCCATATTGCATCATAAATTATAGTCATTAACATAAGGGAACATAAATATAGAGGCAGCCATGTTTCCATAGTGGCATACAAACTGGATCATAGATTGTACTAATTAAGATAAGGTGAAGTACACAAATCACCACCTGCTGGCCAAATTTGGAACATACATCGTCGTAATAAAGAGAAGGATGATATAAATACATAGGCAGCTGTTTTTTAATGGCAGATAATAAAATATCACCATGAAGATGATTGGAAAATACACACATCAAAAACGTTTTGCTCACCTCGGTTCCGAGAGTTCCAGAACCTGTACAGAAAACTGGAATACAGATGAACATAAACAACATTTCCGCCCTTTTTATTGCTCATGAAAACCACGCATTGCATGTTGTACCACTATACAGCGAGACTTTCAGAGGTGGTGGTCCAGATTGCTCTACAGTACTTCTAATACCCAGTAGCATGTCCTCTTGCATTGATACATGCCTGTATTCGTCGTGTCACACTATCCACAGGTTCATCAAGGCACTGTTGATCCAGATTGTCCCACTCCTCAATGGCGATTCGGCGTAGAGCCCACAGAGTGGTTGGTGGGTCATATTGTCCATAAACAGCCCTTTTCAATCTATCCAAGACATGTTCGATAGGCTTCATGTCTGGAGAACATGCTGGCCACTCTAGTCGAATGATGTCGTTATCCTGAAGGAAGTCACTGACAAGATGTGCACGATAGGGGCGCGAATTGTCTTCCATGAAGACGAATGCCTCGCCAGTATGCTGCCAATATGGTTGCACTATCGGTCAGAGGATGGCATTCACATATCGTACAGCTGTTACAGCGCATTCCATGACCACCAGCGGTGTACGTTGGCCCGAAATAATGCCACCCCAAAACAGCAGGGAATCTACGACTTGCTGCACTCGCTGGACAGTGTGTCTAAGGCGTTCATTCTGACTGGGTTGCCTCCAAACACGTCTCCGACCATTGTCTGCTTGAAGGCATATGTGAAACTCATCAGTGAAGAGAATTTGATGCCAACACTGACTGGTCCATTCGACATGTTGATGGGCCCCCATCTGTAGCTCGCTGCAAGGTGCTGTGTTTGAAAAGATGGACCTCGCCATGGACGACAGGAGTGAAATTGCGCATCATACAGCCTATTGCACACAGTTTGAGTCGTAACACGACGTCCTGTGGCTGCACGAAAAGCATTATTCAACATGGTGGCGTTGCTGTCAGGGTTCCACCGAGCCATAATACATAGGCAGCGGTCACCCATTGCAGTAGCAGCCCTTGGGCGGCCTGAGCGAAGCATCTCATCGACGGTTCATGTCTCTCTGTGTCTCCTCCATGTCCGAATAATATCGCTTCGGTTCACTCCGAGATGCCTGGACACTTCCCTTGTCGAGAGCCGTTCCAGGCACAAAGTAACAATGCAGACGCGATCGAACCGCGGTATTGACCATCTAGGCATGGTTGAAATACAGACAACACGAGCCGTGGAATTCCTGGTGGAATGACTGGAAGTGATCGGTTGTCGGTCCCCCTCCGTCTTATAGGCGCTGCTCATGCATGGTTGTTTACATCTTTGGGCGTGTTTAGTGACGTCCTTGAACAGTCAAAGGGACTGTGTCTGTGATACAATATCCACAGTCAACGTCTATCTTCAAGAGTTCTGGGAAATGGGGTGATGCAAAACTTTTTCGATTTGTTTAAATCAAACCTAAATAAACATAGAAAATCTGGTAACAATACTGTTACGCCACAGCCAATAGAATAACATCACATCCCTCATTTTTTTATTTTCTGCCATTTATGCTCCTCCAAATTGGCGTAGTAAAATGGGCCTTTGGGGAGGGTGAGGAGTGGTAGGAGAGGGATTGGAACTGCTCTAACTAGGCATTTTAATAACTTACTAAAATTCATCTCGTTGATGGCGGGATAACAGTGTCTTCATCGACAAACAGCAGCCAAAAGCAAGCTTTATTATGTGTGCTTGTTCGAATATTTTTGTCGGTCTGGAGTTCTGATCTTCCACAGTCTATGATTGCTTGTGATGCCTAGAAGAAATACCATCCAAAAATAACATCATGACTGCTTTCTGTAAACGCGACAAACGATGTATTTGTGACCTTCAGCACAGTTGCTATCGTATTAGAGAACATGGTCGCCTTTAGCAGGAGGTTATAAGAGTTTCACTTCACAGAAACAGAAGCCCAGGCTGACTGTCCATCAATAATGCCATCGATAAGATTTCTTGCCATCTCAGTAAGTATTGTCCATAGAGGATTTTCATCTGTGGCAGCATCAACTCCATAGATGGCCTTCTTGCTCCATTTTCCCAAATTCGGAAGTTAGGTAAGTGGCTGGTAACTCTGAATGCCGGTAGGAGATGACTACAGAGTGTTGGCGAGTGACCTCATGCAGGGTATGGAGATAACCTTTTGCCCAGAGGTCGACTATAATCGTCTGCAGTTGACTGGTGTGAATGGGATGTATTACCTTGGACACAAAATCCTACAATGGGTCTGTCATCAAGTTTGGCTTAATTAATTTAATCTTGCCTTAGTCACTAGAAATTCTCTTATTTTTACTTCTGGCAATTTTTCCTGTACAGAATCCTCAAATCTGTGATACAAGAAATAACGTAAAAGGCATGGAAAACTGATTTTGTATAGTAACAAGACGGAGTGTAAGTTTTCAGGACACTTTAAGTCAGATTACTTACCTTATGGAATGGATACACAGTATCTAGTCAAATTTGAACATCCTAATAGGACTGTTGTGACTGATGACGTCTTGTGGCGTTAACGGTAGTCGAATACCCATCTACTTTCTCTGTAGTGGCACTCGTTGTGTCCAGGGTTTTAGTGTTTGCAGAGGCAATGTCTTCATAAACTTATTTGACATTCCATGTGGTGGCTGATGATAGCAATTGTAGTGGGAAATACCTTTACAACCACTCCCATTAGTCACTGTGCTAAGTGTCAACTTAGTTTCCATGGACAGTAATTTCTACTACCTGTCTGCTGTTATGGAGATATCAATAAATCCATTTTTTTCACCATGTCTCCTTTACCAGTAGCTTCAAATTTGTCTAGCAAGATGCCATGTTGGACAGTATCAAATGCTTTGATAAGTCCAAGTTTATTTTTATTGTGCTGTTGTTTCTGGTAATCCCATTATGATACTTTCAATGGACTGGGTAACAGCCGACTCTCTAAGCCCTCCTTTGTGGAAACCATGTCAGTTTACTGACAAGAGATTGGATTTTTCAAGGTTTTTTATAATTCAATATTTCATGACTCAAAAATACAGATACCAAAGCTATTGCTCTAAAGTTTACCACTTCATATATACTGCCCCTGTTATACGATGGTTTTTATTTGCTAAGTTTTTAATCTTTGTGGAAACTCTCCTTCTGATAACGATGTATTTATCATATATGAGAGAAGTTCTCATGACACTACACATTTGGTTACCATTGTTTTTATTATCCTTAAAATTTTTAATTTATTTGTGGGACATAGCAATCTTGAATTAACATCTCGTTCTTGTGGAACTGAGGTTCTACTGTTCCTAAAGCAGTTTTTACTCAGATTGACTGTAGTATTTATGAAGTAGTCATTTAAGTAATTTGCTACAGTAAGATTTCTGAGTAAGAGACTGTGATCATCTTTTAAAAAAAATTGTCACAAAAAGATAGATGAATAAAGAAAGAAAAATTAAGATGACATAGAATCACAAAATACACTACAATAACATGAGTTGGCTTTGCGAAGATAGGTCTCCCGAAAAATCTTCCCAGCGGCATTATGCGACAGTCCATTGACAGGCAGTGTAAATGCCGCCATAAGAATTGCAATGTGGAATATTTTGACATGACGTGTCGTCACAGCACATGTGAATTGGCCTTAATATTCTTAAGGCCTCACCACACACAACGATCTGTCTGCAGAGATATCTGCACAAATGCCTGTGCACACTATAAATTGCTGCAAATCTGGTGCATTCACAGAGAAAAAGTTTCCGCCTACTGCCCAACCACCGTCTGTCGAACTAGGGCCCAGTTGTACAGTCTCTGCATAAATCCAGGGATATCTAACTGAGGAATAGGCTAACCACAGGTTAACTTGGAGTGCGCGTTGTAACCGCCACTTTATCGTCCAGTTAGTTATTCACAGAATGGCGTTCCCGTCCAGTTAAGTTAGTAACAACTGAAAAGCATACTGGGTATTTTCGCATACATCATTTCATATTTACTTAGTCATCTTCTGCAGAAATAGTGTGTCTGATATGAGCGATGAGCGTTCCAAATACCAAAACTATTCCCTTGAGGATATTTTGAGAGTGGCAAATACTGTAAATGTGTTCAAGAGTGTAGTAGAAAACCCGAAAACTGCTGGGACTTCATTCAATGAAAATCTTACTGCAAAACATTTAACTGATTTTGTAGGCTTCTTCTACACGTTACAGTATGATAATCTGTCTTGAAATTAGATAAACGATCAGACATTTGTTGTTTAAGCAGTAAGAGATCTTTCTAGATTTCCAAGTAAGCATGGAAAAATATGTAACCGTTTCCATTTACAGACAACTTTACATACATCAACAGAGAGCTAAAACAGCCATACTTTTTTTTTTCAAGAAAGAAACACGTAAATATTATGCCCGTATGAGATAGCAGAGACTACAGACTGGTGGTGCCCCATACGTGAAATTTAAGTTCCAAGTTGTGTACAATGAAACACAAGATTTGATTAAGTTGTCTACAAAAGGACGCCATAGTCAGCTCAATTCAGAGGCTACATTTCTAGACACGATAGTATTCCATCAAATTTAGCTGTATGGTAAATGATAAATTATAAGTAGGCAAATAATACAGAACCAATTCTTAAGTGAGGTCCGCTTTGGGAAATAGTTGGTCTTTTCACTCTCCAAAAAACTGTGACAACAGAAACATCACGGCGATTGATTTGGCTGACAATTCTGAGAGATATTACTAGCTAGTTTGCTGTCGTTTCCACATCTTAGAATGATTAATTCATTACAGCTGCAATGGGTGTTCTGTAGAAACTACCTTTGCTAACTCACTGACCACTATTTGCGCATCCAGTTCTGCTCTTTTGGGGTATATATAAATCGTCTTTCGATGAAGATGTGATTATTAACAATCATACTGAGGGTACACATGTAGAATACGATGCCAAAATTTACAACAAACAACCATTATCTTTTTCTTAATCCTAGTGTAGAAATGTAGCTGTGGTACATATCAAACTGGAGGCTGTTGTTACTGTAACTCAACCCAAATATTTGAGGAACAGTAACTATTTCATATATAATTTTGGTTTGTGCAATCATCTCTAGCAGCTATATGTAATGTGGGAGGGTAGGGGAAGTAACTGAAGGTGTGACACCTTCACTACGTTCTCCCTTCTTTTCTAGTCATCTCAGCTTAGAAATGCGAATTTTGTTTTCAAAATAAAAATACCTGTTCTCCAATTTGGAATTATCATCAGAGCTGCAGATGCTGTTGCTTCAAAAGTAGTATGACAAGAACCAGGAAGGGATGAATAACTGTATTTGGTAACAAAAGACCATAAGCTCAAAATGAAGGTCAGAAAATAAAAACTGCAACAAATTATTTCAGAACAAAAACATATTAATCTATCTACATTTGTTGATTTTATTTTCATTTATTTATGTCAGAGAACTGAAATAACTAACAAAACTGTCTATTGTACATGTTGTTCGGTGTCATACACATCCTTTTAATAATTCTGTTGTCTCTCCTCTTGCCCATCCAAATCAAGTCCCCAGTGAAAAGGGGTAAATCACCAGAGTCAAAATATTTGAGTGTCAGTAGTAGCTGGTTCATTGGTGGACCAGAGCCATTTCTGAAAGAATGAAAATAACGACAGGAGACAATTTGAGTGACAATTCAAGAGAAATTTTAAAACATAACTTGGCAGCTACTCTTTCCACTGGCATGGCTCTGTGTGTTCAATAACTAAATATTTCTGTTAGCTAAATGACAGGCACCTACATTTTTATAACACACAGATAACAATTACTTTATGATAAATATGGATGTGGATATGTGGACATTACTAATAACTGAGAACAACAACTATATCCTATATCTTTCTTTAAAAAACTGACTTTCCCTTGACTTTACTGTGTTAAATTTAGCTTGAATAAGCACAAACAATTTACATTTTTATGGGAATAATGCTAGGTGCTGGACAATTTTGTTGCTCTGAAGCATTCACTGAAAGAAGCAAAGTTGTTGTTCCAAAGGGAGATAAGGGTGAACAATATTTTATGTTATAGGTGTGGCTAAGTGAACTCAGGACATTAATGTACTATCAAACTTTTTGTTACATTACACATTCATAATGAGCCATCAGTTTCAGAAAAAAAAGGCACTTCACACAAGTACAATATAAGATATTTCAATTTAAGTTACCTTCAGCTAGCTACAATTTGACATAAATAACTTGATATTCAAGGCAAGTTAAAAACATAGCATATCAAGCACACCTTCCACATGCTAAAGCTACACAGATTCAATAACTAGATTCCTGTTCCACCCTCATAACATATATATACAGCTATTTTTTGTGACAGTGTGGGAGGACTTATGTGGATAATACTTATAACTGAGAAATACATCAGCTATGCTCTGTAGCTGGGGAAGCATAACATTAAAAAATGCTACTTTCCTGTTAATTGTATCTGGAGTAAGCACAAATAGTTCACAGACTTAAGTGAATAATGGTAGATAGGAGACAATGTTGTTGCTCTGGAGCAACAACTTTCTGCTTTTCACTAAAAAGCGGAAAGTTGTTCTCACACTGCTGTGGTGTTTACATAACGAGTCATTCCCAACAGAAAACAGAGTGGAACAAAATTTTCTGCTACTGACATACTGTGACTGAATGAAATTGGGACATTACTGTTGTATCAGATCGTTTTGCGACATGAAAAATCATAATGTTTTTGCCTAAAACAGAATAAATTGTTAATATACCAATAACTGAGGTAGTTTTTTCAATTTAGTTACGTATATTATGGCACTGGCTGCTAAATAGAACGAAACAGTCCTTTCCACTACTGCAGCAGTTGTAACACACACCAGGTAAATCTGTTTTGGCACAAATCGTCACTTTACTGCGCCTGCTTTACACAAATAACATAATGGAATTCACAAAGAACTGAAATCGAATGCATGTTACTATAGTACTATTTTATAAACAGAGTAATAGTGTTACCTGTCCGTCATACAGTCCAGTTTCTCAGATAAAGTGCAAGATTGAAAAGACGAAATATGGCTTCCTTTGATAAACAAACCTAGAATCCGCATCTTATTGTCTTCTTCTTCATTCTCATCAAGAGTTCATCCAAAAATCTCATCACTGCTCTCTGCTTCCGTCACTATACCTGCCATCATGGAAACTTATTCCCCGGTTAAGCTCGTTAACTGGCCAGAAATCGCTGGTTAAGCCATATCCAGTTTATTCTCCAGTTATGCGTTCTTCTGGATTCGTAAAACGCATTTCTCACGTTTTTCCGAGAATAGAGTTTAACTGCTTGCTAATCGGAGATTGTAAAACTGGCTCAAGGAAAGAAAGTTCAACGTCACACCCCTACGTTCTCATGCCGTCACAGTTTGAAGCCAAGTTACCACAGGCATCAATTTCTTACACATGCATGCCCCCACCACCACTCGCTTAAGTCAACTTACTTGTGGAAACATACTATCTGCAAACTAAGTAAATAAATACTTTCCAAAGTGACAAAATGTTCTAAAACTGTGGGATAGGAATATAATTCTAGAGTTCAGTAAATCATTATAATCACTTAATTGTAACAGAGAAACAAACCATTGCTTGTAGTGGTGAAATAGATTGAAAAGTATTGAAACAGATAGTGTGAGCTGGCTGAGGTTCATATTGCTGCAGAACAGTCAATAATATAAAGGCATTTTTTATTTCAGTATAATGATAATATTTTGCTTTTGTCTGATTGTAAATATTACCAGGAAATGGAAATTTATTTGTGGCTTCAGCGATTTAGAACTCCTCTTCACCCTCATTAAAATTCTGTGTAAATATAACACTGTTTGTATTGGCGCTATAGTTGAGTAATGACTGTATTGCACAGTACTATAGTGTTTGGTTGCAAATTTATACTGTTAAAACAAAAGTATATTTACAGCACCTGTGACCCATTAGAATCGTGACTAAATCTGAAAATTAAAAAAGGCTGAACTGTTGGGAGAAAAACCTTTACTTTCCAATGTACATTAAGCGTCCTGTAGATAACATAAAAATTTAGAAATAATTCCCTTCAGAACACAATCTGTATATTGCAGTGACTCCAGTTTCCAGATATTTCAATCTTACTTGTAATTTAATGCTAGCTGGAACAGCATCCGGGACTTGCATCAGACTTTTGTACATAGTGAGAAATATGTGTCAAAAAGATTTCAGAATTCATTTCACTCACTTGAAAATCATTTTCGAACGAAACATCGTTCTCTTCAGATAACACCCCTATTAGTGTATTTGTCGTTTCCAAGCGATTCCTGCGAGATTCCTATTTCCACATCCAACATGTGTGGGTCGGTTTTTTTTCGTAAACATCACTGTAAGCTCTTCACCTGAAAGCTGCACAGCTCCAGTACATATAATTCCACTTATCGCCATCTTCACAGTCACATAATTGGCGTTTCCAGCTCAGGTGTGTGGAAAGGCTAATGTGCATGTCATGCTAGTGGTGTGGGGATGCACTTGTAAGAAATTCATGTCTGTGGGAACCCAGCTTAATTCATTGTTCAGAAATTCGTAAGGAAGGAAATTCCATTATGATCTTTGTTTGCAACTTGTTTTGCAAGAAACAATGCAAACAAAATGGAAGAAACACATGGAACAGTCAGACTGGTCTAGATAGTGTCTACTTAAGCAAAGGCAGTTTTAGTACATAAATTTACTTCGCATGAAGCAGAGCAAACCTGACGACTGTCGCAGTTATTTGTGGATGCATTTGGAAGCAAATAATTACTTTTTGAAGTTCATAACTCTTTTACATAATATCGACAGCATCTTGTATGAGGAGAGAAATTTTTCCACATGAGTGGCTGGTAGTAATATTAAGATACCTGGCAATAGCAAGAAGCAACAAGGATCTAGAAATTCTCCCTTTCCCTACCACAAGTAACGATCTGTTTGCACAAATGTCTACGCACATCATGTCTGTACAGATGATGGTTGCATGTAGACAGAAGATTTGTGCAGATGTGAGAGGTAAGAAGAACTGGAAGTTGAAGGTTTTTTGAACAAAACTGCTCAAATCTGTGGGCACTAACGAGTTTAAATTTAGGTATGTCCACACAATGCCTCATTCTGCATGCACAATGGCAGATACACTGGAATAAAGGACACATCCAAAATTTGTGGAAAGAAGGTATGTATACATATGCACTCTTGTGTCCACACGTTGCATAATCGCACATATGGATTCCCTTTTGTGCTTGACAAGTCATGCCACATTTATTGTGATGAAAAGGCGACAATAAATGAAAAAGCAAAAGCGACTGTAAGTAAAGAAATGTCTAAATAACATAGATACGAGAAATACCAAGTGGCGACAATGTTTTTTTGCTAAATTCAGGATGAGGTCACAGTAAGATTTTAAATTTTCTACTTGGAAAACTACAGTGACGAGGATGGCAGTAACATTTCGATGGCTAGCAACCAGCGTCTTATACACAAGTCCTAACCATTTATTTCGGATTTGAAAACAAAGCATTTCGGTGATTACTCCAGAAACTGAGAAATATGTAAGGGAAGTTCTTAGTCATTATGTGAGGTTAATAAATTTTAATGTATCATTTTTATTTTATTAACAAATTGTTTATACAACATTAATTTATGAACGATTATATGTAAGTTAACGCCCTCGAATCATACTTGATAAATCTGGGAATTTCATAGATGCCAAAAACCACTATAACGGAGGTTGTGTTTTCCAATTTTTTTTCATCTTCGGTGTCCTTCATTACTGTTACTAGTAGTTTGTTGACGAGCTACACATACCCCTCATCTCTTTTCTTCGGATGTCAGGCTCCTCAGCAGTTGTGCTATTAAGTCGCTAGGAGTGAAGTCATCCACAGTTTTCATATACACTTTTCATAAATTCTGCCTTATTCTTCTCTGTTTTCCTAGTTCATAACATACGATATCTTCTTCTTACCAGTAATATGATCAGAGGCCTTTTACCTAATACGTGATGTACAAGGCATCACATTTTTATTCAAGTAATTGTTAGAAACGGCATTCCAAGCTACTTTTCTTAGTCTGTAATAATCTATAAATTTATGTGTGATTCCTTGGGAGTCAACAGACATTACTGCGCATAACTCGCTTCAGAGCATAACCTCAACACACTTCACAATGAAACACACATGGACCCAGGCTGCCTGTCGTCTGATAAAAGTCGCAGAAGGTGCATCAACACGTTGTCTTTTTTTGTGTTCAGCTTTGCTCATGTGCTTAAATTTCCAACAGCGCATGCCCATTTGTGCATGTGTAGTTTCCTGGAAATGGTGGCCATGTGTAAAGTGCATTGCTGCCCGCCTTCGCTGGGAATGTTTGTGCTTTTTATCAAATTACAGGTAGCTGAGGACGGTGTGTGTTTGTGTAGTGTGTTGAGGCTATGCTGTGAAGCGAATTATGGGCAATAAAGTCTGTTGACTCCAAAGGAAGCATTTATAGACGATAAATGACGAAGAAGAAGGTTGTTTGCATTGCCCCTTCTGATGATTATTTGAATGAAAATTCGAGATCTATTGCACTGAACATCAAGTAATTTATAAAATGTATTCGATCATATTTTTGTAAAGAATAAGCTACTGTAAGTTTAGAAGTAGAAAAACTGAGAAGAATAAGCCAGAAATTTATGAAAAGTGTATTCCTATATGAAAACTGTGGACGAATATTAATGCTGTGGCGACTTAAAAGGAGAACAACTGGGGAGCCTGACATTTGAACAAAGGAAGTGATGGGGTATATTTAGCTCCTCAAAAAACTAAGAAAAATTGAAATGAAGTACACATGTAATGAAAAAAATACTAAATTGAAAAAGACAAACTACATTCTAGTTGATTCCGCCATCTATGAAATTTCCAAATTTGTCGAGAGCGAGGATACTAACCACATATCATCTTTCGTGATTAAAGATGTGTAAACAAATACAATACAAATGACGCACTGAAAGTTAATTAACCTTCATATATCGACTAAGACCTTCATTTCAATATTTATCAGTTACAAGAATAATCACTGAAATGCTTTGTTTTGAAATGAGGAATAAATAGTTCAAACTGGTGTGTAAGTCGCCATTTACTAGCTAACGAACTTATGTTACCAGACTTATCGCTGCAGTTTACCAAGTAGAAAATCTAAAATCTCGCTGTGACCTCCTTTGAAATTTGCAGACAAAATCTTCTTATCACTTTATTTTTCTCGTACCTCTCTTATTTAGATACTTCTCTACCTACAGCAGTTTTTGTGTTTTCTTTCCCTGTCGCGTTTTCATCACAAAAAACGCAGCAGAAGCTCCCAAGCAAAGAAGCTTCCACAACGAAGCAACGTGTGGACACGAGAACGCCCAAGCGTTCGTCCCACAAATCTTTGTGTATGACGTTTGGTTCCCGTGCGTCTTTGATTGCGCACGACGAAAGGGCATCGTATGGACATACCTAAAGATGGCCACCGAAGGCGGGAAGGAATGCGCTTGTTCGGCCTTCTTTTCCAGGAAATTACGCTTCCACAAATATGCATGGGTAGTTGCGCTGTTGGAAATTTATGCGCATGCACAAAGTTGAATAGAAAAATGGCATCGTGTGGGGCACCAACTACATTTGCACAGACAAATCGTAGCGTATGAACCGGAGACCAATGCAGATATCGCGTGTGAACGTATCTGAGGCAACTGTTGTTTCAGTCTTGTGTTTCTCCTCCATGTGTACAGTGAGTTACAGGTGCGAATTTGTGAAATCCTCCATCAGGACAGCGAACATAGCTCTGTGTATGTGGGGTATAATTTCACTCAATGTTTGTTCCGAAACTGCAGTATAATTTTTTAGATCAATGGTGAAAAGTCTTTTTCCTGTTGCCAGGAGTCTCCAGCCGCTCATGTGGAAGAATTGCTCTCCTCAAATAAGTCTTGTTCCAGGCTATGCGTGGAATTGTGAGCTTCAAAAGATAATTATGCTCACAAATACATAAGCAAGTAACTATGCCAGTTATCAGTTTCGCGTCGCAACTCGCAAAGAAAATTTGTGTGCGAAAATTATCTTCGCTTAAGCAGCCAACGTCTAAATAACTATGATTGGTCTTTCTGTTTGTTGCCTCTTTTATTTCAGTATAGTTTGCGATCACAGACCGTAACAGAATTTCCTCCATTACGATTCTGTATAAATGAATTAAACTTTAATGTTGCGAGAGCATAGCCGCTTGCCTCTGAAATATCTTCTGTAGACCGACAGATGGCGGGTGAGAAGTAGATACTAGATTGGACCATGTGAGTGTGGACCGACGAGGTGTATGTTATGGTATGAACGCACTGTATTTGCAACGATTATTTGCGTGCTCAGACATTTGCGCATATATCTGCGCAGATAGGTCCTGGCCTGTGGACGGGCTATTCTTGGAAGGTAGTTGAGGTCTCTGCCTGTGCGCAAACAAAAGTGACAATAGCATCATTGCAGTCGATCATCGCTTGTGTATGTATATTCAAAGCACCAGATAAACACTGGTTACTTGGTTAGTAAAGACATGTGACTGGCAAAGGTGCAGCTGATAAAGCGTGTGAAGCCGTCGGGCATTATTTTCATATATTCGTGTGTGCACTAACTGTGGTGACATGATTAACAGGATACCAAAAGTAAGTGCGTGTGGAAGTGATTGTATTGAGGATATTTGTGATGATAGTAATTTAGCTTTCTGCTTGTTCCGTAGACCATATCTGCTGACAACACTTTATGAATCGTTGTGTGTTAATAAGCTCACAATTCTAATATATAAACTCAGAGAGTATTCCTCTGCATGCGGCTTTTGCGGTAATGTTATTCAACATGTAGATTTCGTAACCGAAAATCTACGGAAATTCTTTTGTGGAGTGGTAGTGGTTCTCAAGCAGAAAAAATTTTAATTTCCTCTTAGCAAGTTTCATTATTTTCCGGTACACTTCATTTATAAATGAAGTGGTCAGTGTTTTTTGTTTTTCTTTTAATGTTATCTGTATGGCTTAGTCAGCATCCCAGAATATTGAGTTTCATGCTTATTTGTAGGGTTCGTCGGACATCGACATAATTAGGACAGTATTTATGTACTGTTTCGGCGTGATGATATTACCCGTGGCGACATTTTTTGGTGTTAAGTATGTGATTTTTAACGGTAAGTGGAAGAGGTGAATCATGTATTTCATTTATAATTTTGCTGTTTTCCTCATGCAATTTTATAATCACTGCAATCGAGCCGATTATCATGACGTAGCCATGTAATGCCTATTTAATTAATATTATACATTAGCATGTCACGGCTACAACATGCCACTACAGCGTCGTCCCGAACAATATAGTTGGTTTTCCTGCGAGGAAAAAGAAGTTGTGAAGACTTATCACTTCAAGACCTGTATTCAGAAGGACTGTAATGAAAGTACAGTGAAGAATGAATAGTTACATGTAGTGTATGCAATGTAAACCCATTGGAATGGCAGGAATTTGTTTTCTTTGATTTGATTCATGAAGTTCGTAAGCCTGTGGATAACAATAGGCATATAATGTGTGGCCTAGTATTTATGAATGAGGTATACATTTAGAGAAGAGAGTTGTTTGAACTGTCATTTGTCACAAAGGATGCTCCTCCTCTGTGTCATAGGGGTGATACCAAAGTGATTCTTACTGAAGGACACAATTGTGAATCAGATTCATTGCAGAACACTTTATCCAGCCACTAACCCAAACTAGCACAAAGCTTGATGGGTGGAATGGGCCACAAGATCTCCATACCTTTGTCCTGCTAAGCCCATATGAAATGCTTTCAGTGGAAGCCTAGCATTCATTTCATTTAGGTAAAATATTTGGTTCCCTGAAAACAGTGTTATCAGTACCAGTCGTAATCATTTAAACCCTTGTTAACACTATGCACTTGGGAGTGTCACTGTGTTGGTAACAAAATCTGAACTGCAAAATTTGTTAGTGTTCAGAGAAAAAACTGAAGGGTGTTAGTTTCTCGTACTTTTCAACAGAACTTATTTAAAAAATGACTTCCATAGAATATGAATTTTTGATACACTGATTGGATGTAGCAGCAATTACTAGTTAATTTGAAAAAGGAGGCATTTGTGCCCTGTCTGATGCTTTGTACGTTTGCTTTCATTTCCACTCTTGGATAGTACTCTTTCTTTTTTTCTCCTTTTCGTTTTTGATAAAATTTGGCAAGATGATACAAAATTGTGATTCTTTAGCTTTTCTTGGTTTACTGCATGATGAAATAGTTCATAGGTGAACAACCAGGTGTAAGTGTTCAATGGGCACAATATTTCAGCAGCCAACAGCATTGACATCATCAAGTGCACTGGTAAACTGATAACTTAGAAACTGACATGACACTTTCTCCCCTCCTTCTCCTCTTCCTGTACATCTACATAGATACTCAGCAAGCAACCATACGGTGTGTGATGGAGGGCACCCTGTACCACTACTTGTCATTTCCTTTGCTGTCGGTACTCACAAATAGAGTGAGGGAAAAACAACTGTCTGGATGCCTCCTTATGAGCCCTAATTTCTCGTATCTTATCTTCATGGACATTATGCACAATGTATGTTGGAGACAGTAGAAGCATCCAGCAGTCAACTTCTATTGCCGGTTCTCTAAATTTTCTCAGTTGTCTTTCTTAGAAAGAAGATTGCCTTCCTTCCAGGGATTCCCAAAGCATCTTTGTACCACTTACACGTTGTTCGAATGCACCAGTAACAAATCTAGCCATCCCCCTGTAAATTACTTCGATGTCTTCCTTCAATCCTACCCGATATGGATCCCAAACACTCAAGTGATACTCGAGAATAGGTCGCACCAGCAACCTTTACTCTCCTTTACATGTGAACCACTCTTCCTTAAAAATTCTCCCAGTAAACCAAAGTCAACCATTCACCTTCTCTACCGCAGTTCTCACATAGTCTTTTCACTTTACAGCTTTGCAACGTTATGCCCAGATATTTAAATGACTGGATTGTGTCAAATGGGACACTAGTAACACCGGCAGTTTAAAACTGTGTGCCCGACCGAGAGTCGAACTCGGGACCTTTGCCTTTCTCAGAAGTAAAGCTGTGAGTACCAGGCGTGAGTCGTGCTTCAGTAGCTCAGATGGTAGAGCACTTGCCCGCGAAAGGCAAAGGTCCCGAGTTCGAGTCTCGGTCGGGCACACAGTTTTAATCTGCCAGGAAGTTTCAAATCAGCACACACTCCGCTGCAGAGTGAAAATCTCATTCTGGACTAGTAATACCATCTCCAAACATTACTCAGCAGTTTAAATTTGTCTCCAACCGGTATTGCATGATCAGTTTATTTGCATTATTGACCGTAGACTTTGTTCGAATGGCTCTTTCACTGTCACAGCAGAATTGGGTGACCAGTAAAACATCGAACAATTAACTTGATTTCATCTACACGTGCTACAAGCAACCAGATGACTTCACTGTCACACTCAACTTGGACCTCAACAGAGACAATATTTTTGTGAACTGCATGGACACTCCTCCTCATGTGGCCTCTCATCTGTCTTTTCCTATATATGTTCCATGACTGGCTAAATATCTCAGAGCTTTCCTCTTCAGATTTGAACCTGCTCTTGGTTCAGAGAATAATTTGAATGTGGGAACTTTCCTCCTCCTCCTCCCCCCCTCCCTCCCCCCCTCCAGTTTGATGTGCTGTGGTGTCGGAGATCTCCATCAGACATCTCTCCTCCCCCTATCAAGTTGAACCATCCTAGGTTCCTGCCCAGGTATGCATAATGGCAGCACATCTGCTGTTCCTGTGCCTGCCATGAAGTCAGTTCACTGTGCGATATCTCTATCTTCTTCACTGTGTGGCAGATTGAAGGAAGGGATGGAAGAAACAGAAGTTCTGCGATGGCCCCTAAGCGGCCAGTTCATCAGCGCACCTGATGATGGCAACATGGTCACTTGCTGAAATATTGTGCTGTTGGACACTGACATCTGTCTGTCCAACGATGACCTATTTGGTTTGGTAAAAAATAGTGAATTTCGCTTCCCATTCCGAAATAAAGCTTCAACTTCTTGGTAGCTGATACCTTGAATTAATTTTTGCCTAATATATTCTATACCAAACAGAAGAGGATCGTACAAAAAGTCTAGAAGACATGAAAAACACTTTTGTATACAAACATTATGAATTATTGTGTTGGGCTGTATATTAAATTGATAAATGAAATCATTTGTGTAGGTGATAATTTGTTTATGTAAGTTTTACATACAACAGTGTTTGAAATCTTGTGTTTTCAGTACAAAGTTAGTGTTATTTATATGCTAGGTCTGTAAATGTCACAAGGCACACAATCCTTAGGGTGCTTAAAAATCACAGTTTCAGACAACTGTTAGCTATTATAGTAGTATCTATGTGTCAAAAATTTTTTGTATTATTCCTGTATTACTGCGTGACCAGTTTCAAAAGCACGTTTCTCATATTTGAATGCACATTGTTAGAAATGAGAAAAGTAGGCTTGAGACCAATAATACAGTATTAAAGTAAATGAGCTAACTATGGAGGAATATATGTAACATTTGTCATGTATGTGAGTGTGTATCCAATATGGTATTCATGAAACTGGTATACTGTAATTACATTTTTTAAAAGTAGGGAATTAGGGAAGCGTATTGTGGAAACGCCAACTTCCAGTGTATATGAATGGCAACGATGTTGTCAATACATACAAGTGCCAGCAAATGCGAACAGAAATAAAAATTGCACAAGAACATCTCACTCCAACAATAAAATTAGACTAACAGAACAACCGTGGGAAATAGGGGGTGTAGGGTGGGGACAAGCTAAATATATAATAATACAAAACACTGCACCATCCCAAAACAAATATTATGCAAGACATAGAGCTACAGCCACAAAACCAACAGGAATTGTACACTTCACTTGACTCGTATAGCTCAAATGAGGTCCACAATACCAGAAACCAAAATCTGCAGTTCCAAAAAGTGGAATCGGACATTTCACTTGACATATATAGTTCAAGCACAACTCTAGATACCTACTGGCAACCCACAAACCATTAAATAACTCACAAAACACCACTGAAACCAAAACCCAATCAGCAAAAAAATAAATGTTGATTCAATCAATTAAAACACAACCGAAATACCATGAATATAAAACAGACAAAACTTCACAATTTGCCAAAACATAAACAAAGAAAGGAAAAAACTATGTAACAACTCCCTGAAAACAAAGCAAACCCTTCCAAATCCACGTTACAGCACTAACTGCCCAAATCCAAGTAAACCCACATTATCACAGTGATAGCCAAGACTTAAATGAGCCCAGTACCACACCTTAAACTCAACTCATCAGCATCCACAACAATAGAGCACCATCAGGTACAACAACATGGCATCAACAAAGACGTACCAACTCAAAAACACCACACAACAGTGACGTCACACAGTGCACCATTCCATCATGGGTCAAAGAAGACAGGTGGAATCAGACACTTCCAATGACCCCAAAGTTGTCCTTCAAATTAAAAGTTCAATTCTTTGCAACAGAAACAACATTGCTGAATGTATGTTTTCCCCACTATGTATGTAACAATACAATGTAAAACACTGATATGATAATTATGATAATAGACATAAATTATGCATCCAGTGATATTATCTCCTTTCAGGTTTCCTGTCTGATGACTCTATCAAGGCTAATGTGTATTCAGCGATAACTGCAGTAATAGTACTTCACATTTCATTGGTGTTTTTCATAATCAAAGCATATTCAGAGACTGAACCTCCTAAGCCTGTTACCAAACGGGATTAAAGGTGATGCCCATTTTTTGTCAATCTTCTGATTCATGTAGAAATTTAAATTATTCATCAAAATTTAATAGTTGAAGGCTTTATCAGTATTTATTTGGTGACAGTTGTGTGATTTTCTTACTTGCTGTGTGAATAATTTATGTAATGATTCTTTATTGTCTCTCTAGTTGTGAAGGTAATGTAAGATGAGAAAGTGGTAAAATGCATTTTTATATATAGTGCAATATAAACACAATTTGTGATACTTTCGTCTTATTTCTTGAATAATCATTCCTCTGATGTAATAATTTTTGTTATGCATCAACCTGACTTACATTTTTCAGGTATATCTTTTTCTTACAAGCAATTTCAGTTCAGTTTTTTATTAGAAGAAAGAAAACTTTACAAAAGTTGTAAATGGGATAAGATGTACTGGTGGGTGAAGACAAAACCATACATTACTTCCTTTTTTCGTTCTGGGAGTCCTCTACTTTTGAACTTGTCAGGTTTTTAATTCTGTGGAATGATTCTGTAAAACTAATTCTGTGCTGAGATTCATTGCTGATAATAGGATAACATGCTTGTTGAGGTGTCTTTTGCACAGGCAAAAATATGGCAATTTGGTAAAATTCTCATTGAGGCTGCTGTTTCTAGAATCATTCATTCAAACATGATTAGTTTGTGCTTAATGTGTTAATTATTCTGCAATATGAATGCCAGGCTAGTTACTACAAGCCATTTAAAATATGCTTCAGTGTGCATACAGTCCTGAAATAATGAATGACAGGAAACTGATATGGTAATTTAAGGTAACAGGGAGTGGAACATCATCAACAAGCATGGACATGTATTGAATCATTGGAATAAATAAAAAACCATAAAAAGAGTTAAAAACCTTTTACAGTGAGTAATTTATTGACTTAGTGAAAAGAGTTTTGAACGTGTAACATTAAGCCCACATTATACAGCATTACAACTGGAAGACGTGTATCAAAAGGTGCCATATTTTATGCACTATAAGACGCACTTTCTTCTTCGAAAAATTTCCTCAAAAATTCAGGTGTATCTTATACTTGAAATTAATATAAAAATGTCCAGAGTTTCATTTACAATTCCCACCAGTCTTAAAAATGGCTGTATGTTCGAAGCCGCAGGAAAACACTCTCTATCTGGCAGCATTGGATTCAACTGGCAGCAGCAGTGCACCGATGAGATGAACATGAGTTGCAGGGATTCACAAGCTTGCTAACACTGTCTCCCTCCCACCCTGCCATCACAAACCCAGATCACTGTCTAGCCTAGGTGTCAATGCAGTCTTAAGGCGCCAGTGAACTTGAATTGAAAGTGATTTGTGTTATTGGTAACAGTAGAATATTTTTGTTAGTAGCTAATTACATAATGGAAAACAATAAAAGATATTCATGTGATGAAAGCTATAAATAAGAAGTAAAAGCATATGCAGAACAACATGGAAACAGGGCAGATGAGCAGTATTCTGGCTCCCCGGCCAATAGAAAAAGCCATTCGCAATTGGAGGACTAATAAAGAAGGGCAAAAAAAAATTAAGACCAAATGTGTAAAAACAGGATTGAATGCAAAATGGCCAAAACTAAGAGATGAAATATGGAAATGGATTCAGGGACACTGTCAAAATGGCATTAGAATTAGTACAAAAATGACTAAAGTACATAGTTGTAAGGTAGCACTACAGTGCAGCTTCGAAAGAAAGCCAGTGTGGAACTAAGCCAAATAGTGCATATGGATGAAACTCCTCTGTTATTTGATGTGCCGAGTAAAAGAACTGTTGCTATGAAAGGTGCTAAAACTGTAACTATAAAAACAAGTGGACATGAAAAAAGACACTACACTTTTTTCCTTTCATGTTGTGCTGACGGTACTAAACTTAATCCAATTATCATTTTCAAGTGCAAAACAGTGCCAAAACCTGAAATACTACCAGTTGTTGTTGATGTGCAAGACAAGGGCTCGATGGATGAGGCTGGTATGAAATAGTGGATTAACATTGTGTGAGACTAATGACCTAAGCAGTTGAGTCCCATAGTGCTCAGAGCCACAGTGTGTGAGAAGAAGTAATTGTGCTTTATTGAAGAAGAGTTGTCATCTTATTTGGTAGTCATTTGAAAAATTCTGTGAAAGAGAAACTGTGACAGGTAAATACAGAGCTTGCAGTTATTCCAGGAGGGCTTACTTCACAATTGCAACCTCTCGATGTCTCTATAAATAAACCATTTAAAATGTATATGACAGAGGAATGGAACAAATGGATGAAACCCAACATTAATTCACACTGAAGGGAGCTGTAAAATGACCTACAATCAAACAAGTGTGTCACTGGATAAAAGAGTCATGGTCTACAGTGATAGAAGTTATTGCCTAGTTACAAACCCTGTGTTCTCCCATCTGGCACCTATAGCCCTGTTCTTGTTACCCCTCACTCCATGAAGGACATGGTCACAGCCATGCGACCTACAATTCAACTCTGAGGTTGTGAAATATCCAAGTATCAAGGTAGCATGCATCCCCCCATCCAGCTCTGCAACAAGCCATCAAACTCTCTAGCCACTAGCTACACAACCTGTAGTTCAGAAAGGACAGGAGGAGTACTTCTGTGGAGGCTTCCTCTGTGCCTCCAGCCAAACACCACCTGAGTCTTCTTCTAACTGAAAAGCCTCGAAGAGATCCACCAAAGGCAAATGGTCTTCTCCTTTGGCGACTCGAAGATCCTCTTTGATGGTGTCACCACGTGATACCTTAGCCCGGCTGGCCTCCGTGTCACCAATGCACATCACCAACTGTTTTTCAGCATTGGACTCAAGAAAGCCGATGCTTCTATGGACCCCATGGAGCAGGATCCTCCTGCTTCTGTGCCCTGTAGTAGCGACTCTTCACAGGCTATCACTCGCCAGCCACCGAGATGACACCCCTACATCTCATCATCATGACTCTCCTCCAATGGAACGTTCATGGCCTTCGGTCCCACAAAGAGGATTTATGACTGCAGCGTCCCCTTTTATTCTGTCTTCAAGAAACGAAATTGTGCCTTCAAGACTGCTTTGAGCTTTCACATTTCTTACGGGTTCGTTTTGACCTTCCCCCTGAGGGTGCCATTCCATCTCATGCTGCTCAAAAGGAGCCGACATTCATAGTTAACCTATCTCCCTGACTATCCATATTCAAGCTGTTGCAGTTCGCCTTTTCCTTCCGCACCTGACTTTTTCCCTATATTTATGTTCCTCCATCGGGTGATGCTGAGGGGATTAGATTAGGAAATGAGACACTTAAAGTAGTAAAGGAGTTTTGCTATTTAGGGAGTAAAATAACTGATGATGGTCGAAGTAGAGAGGATATAAAATGTAGACTGGCAATGGCAAGGAAATCGTTTCTGAAGAAGAGAAATTTGTTAACATCGAGTATAGATTTAAGTGTCAGGAAGTCATTTCTGAAAGTATTTGTATGGAGTGTAGCCATGTATGGAAGTGAAACATGGACGGTAAATAGTTTGGACAAGAAGAGAATAGAAGCTTTCGAAATGTGGTGCTACAGAAGAATGCTGAAGATAAGGTGGGTAGATCACGTAACTAATGAGGAGTTATTGAATAGGATTGGGGAGAAGAGAAGTTTGTGGCACAACTTGACTAGAAGAAGGGATCGGTTGGTAGGACATGTTTTGAGGCATCAAGGGATCACAAATTTAGCATTTGAGGGCAGTGTGGTGGGTAAAAATCATAGAGGGAGACCTAGAGATCAATACACTAAGCAGATTCAGAATGATGTAGGTTGCAGTAGGTACTGGGAGATGAAGAAGCTTGCACAGGATAGAGTAGCATGGAGAGCTGCATCAAACCAGTCTCAGGACTGAAGACCACAACAACAACATCATTTGATATCACCATGGCAGACTTCCATCAGCTTATTGGGCAGCTACCTCCCCTAGTTTTGCTAATCGGTGACTTTAATGTGCGACATCCCCTGTGGTGTTCTCCCAGGACCTGTCAGAGAGGTGCACTCTTGGCTGACCTTCTTACCCAGCTTAACCTCTACTGCCTTAAGACAGCGCACCCACTTTCCTTTCCGACTCCTCTGACACCTACTCCCATTTGGACCTATCCTTCTGCACTGCCCAGCTTGCCCATTGTCTTGAGTGGTATGTTCTTCCTGACATCTACTCGAGTGACTGTTTCCCGTGTGCTATCCATTGGCTGACTCCTCCCCCATCTACGTCCACACCCAAATGGCAGCTTACTGAGGCTAACTGGCAGCTTCACTCCTCCCTGGCAACCTTCGAAGAACAAGATTTCCCCAGTTGTGATAACCAGGTGGAATATCTCACAAGTGTTACCAGGTAGGATTGACGGAGGACATCGGAAAAGTGCAAAGAAGGGCAGCTCGTTTCATGTTATCGCGCCATAGGGGTGAGAGTGTCACTTATACGATACCCAAGCTGGGGTGGCAGTCACCGAAACAAAGGTGGTTTTCTTTGCAGTGAGATCTATTTACAAAATTTCAATCGCCAACTTTCTCTTTGGAATCTGAAAATACGAGGGTCACTCCGAAAGAATTGCACACTATTTTTGTAAAAATACAGTTTTCATTCTGCAAATGTGAAAGTTTTACAGTGTGTAGATTCATCCTGTTTTACAGTGTGTAGATTCATCCTTCCCGCTTGTTTTCAAACTTAGTTCAACCTGTTCTTGTGAGTGGTGCCGTCACAGCATGTCTTCAAGATGGCTGCTACACTTGACGTTTGCCAGAAGCAACGTGCTGTCATAGAATTCCTGTGCTGTGAAAACAAGACAGTGGGAAGCATCCACAAGGGTTCTCAGAACGTTTACATTGGCTCACAAAGAAACAAGAAAAACCGTATGCAGCAAACTTTTGGAACAGTGCGAGAATGGTGGAGATGAATTTCTGGGAAGAATTGTGAAAGGTGATGAAACATGGCTCCATCATTTTTCACCAGAGATGAAGAGACAATCAGTGGAGTGGCATCTTGCAAATTCACCCAAGAAAAAAAAAAAAAAAAATCAAAACCTCACCTTCTGCTGGAAAAGTTATGGCTACAGTGTTTTTCCATCCCGAAGGACTCTTGTTTGTGGACATAATACCAAGTGGAACCACCATAAATTCTGATGCATATGTGACGACACTGAAAAAACTTCAAGCTCGACTGAGTTGTGTTCGACCACATCGGCAAAAGCAGGATGTTTTGCTGTTGCACGACAATGCACGGCCATATGTCAGTCAAAAAAACTATGGAAACGATCACAGAACTTGAATGGACAACGCCTTACAATCCTGACCTGGCTCCATGTGACTATCACCTCTTTGGGAAACTGAAAGACTCTCTTGATGGAACAAGGTTTGAAGATTATGACTCCTTTGTGCACACTGCCAAACAGTGGCTCCAACAGGTTGGTCCAGAATTTTACCTTGCGGGTATACAGGCGCTGGTTCCAAGATGGCGTAAGGCAGTTGAGAGGGATGGAAATTATGTGGAGAAATGAAAATATTGTTCCTAAAGGATGTATCTACACACTGTAAAACTTTCAAAAATGTAGAATAAAAGATGGATTTAAAAGAAAAAAGAGTAGTGTGCTTTTCTTTTGGAGTGACCCTCGTATTTTGTTGACACCCTCCTACATAGGGAGAAATGATCATCATAATAAAATAACGAGAAATCAGGGCTCGAATGGAGAGATTTAGGTGATCCTTTTTCCCATGCGCCATTCAAGAGTGGAATGGTAGGGAAGTAGCATGAAAATGGTTTGATGAACCCTCTGCCAGGCACTTAAGCGTGAATTTCAGAGTAAGCATGTAGATGTATTGCTGCAGAATGTTCCATTCCTTGCACGTCCACTTTACCACGTCGTGTCCCAGTCCCGTGGTGGACTGAGGCATGCCACGATGCAATTTGTGCACGGAGACATGCTCTCCACGTTTTTAACAGTCATCCTACGATGGCAAACTGCACTCATAAACAGATGCATTCAAAGTGTTGTTGCGTTTTTCGGGATAGCAGAAGGGCTAGCTGGATTTTTATTCAGTAGTTCTTTTAACAGTTCCACCCTTTCCTCTGTTGTGTGAGCCAGCCTCTGATAGCTCTCTGGGACCAAGATCAATTGCCCAATTTCCAACCTTTGATAGTAGCAGATGATGTCATCTTGGACCCTATTACTATCTCCAACACCATGGGCTGCCATTTTGCGGATATTTCGAGCTCTTCCCACTATCACCCTGCCTTCCTTCTTCAGAAACGAGTGGGGGAGGCTCGGGCGATACCCTTCTCTCCTCCAAAACGTGAGGCTACAATGCCGCCTTTATTATGAGGGAACTAGATCATGCTCTCAGTTCATCCTGATCCTCCGCCTCAGGGCCAGACGCCGTCCACTTTCATATGTTTCTCTTGCGGGCAAACACTTTCTGCTTAACGCATACAACCGAATCTGGGCAGATGGCACATTTCCCGGACATTGGTGTGAAGCCACCGACATAACCATACCTAAGCCCAGTAAGGATAAAAACCTTCCTTCTAGCTACCGTCCCATCCCTCTTACCAGCTGCGCTTGCAAGGTGATGGAACGTATGATTCATGCCCGGCTGGTATGGTGGCTCTAGTCTTGCAGTTTACTGACGAATGCACAATGTGGATTTAGAGCGTGGCATTCAGCAGTTGACCATCATGTTACTTTGTCCACTCATGTCATGAATGGTTTTCTGTGGAAATTCCAGACTGTGACCGTGTATTTCAATGTGGAGAAGGCATACAACACCAACCGGAGGACTGGTATCCTCTGTACTTTTTACATGTGGGGCTTCCGTGACCACCTGTCCTGTTTCCTTCAGGAATTTTTAAAAGACAGAGTTTTCAAGTTGCATGTGTGTTCTGCCTTGTCAGACACCTTTATTAATATCGGCTTCCGGCAAACTGCCGAGTATTGACGGCCGAGCTCTTTGCCCTGTATCAGGCCACAGAGTACATCTGGCAACACAGTCTCATCAATTGTGTCCTCTGCTGAGGCCCACTCAAAGTCTATGTGCACTGTACACCGCCCATCGCTTAGTGCAGCGGGTCCAGGAAAACTGTCACTTGCTCACTCTTGGTGCAGCCAGTGTGATGTTTCTGTGGGATCCTGGGCATGTCAATCTGCCAGGAAACGAGGCAGCTGATGCTGCTGCCAAGGCTGCAGTCCTTGTACCTTAGCCCTTTAGTGTCTATATTCCCTCCGATGATCTCTGTTGCCATGTGTCAGGAGATGGTGTCCCTTTGGCAACGCCAATGGTCCTCCTGTCACGGGAATAAGCTCAGGATTAAGCCTCTCTCAGTGGCTTGGACAACCTCCTCTCAGTCCTTCCACCGGGAGGAGGTCATTTTAACTAGAATGCGTATTGGGCACTGCCTTTTTAGCCATTGTCATTTGATAAGTGGCACTAACCCACCACTTTGTACACATTGTGCCCAAGTTTTAACTGTCTGTCACTTATTGATGGAATGCCCATTTTTTAACTGTTTACATTCCTGCTTTGGTTTGCCATGTGAGTTATCAGTCGTTTTAGCAAATGACGCGCGGGCTGTCGACCACGTTTTACTTTTTATCCGCCAAAGCAATGTGGTGAAGGCCATTTAATTTTTAGTTTCGGGCCTCTGTTCTGTATGGTGGTTTTTTTTTTTTTTTTTTTTAGCCCTTTCTCCATGTGCCTGTTTTTAGCCGTCTTCTCTTATGCCAGTTGGGACGGATGTATAGTCGTTTTTTAACTCGTCTCTGTCTTCATGTTCTGTAGTTTTGATTTGGGTGCATATGACCCCAGTTGTTTTTTGCACCCTAAAGCAAAACAAACTAAACCTCAGTGTCTCTGTGAAGAAATATATTAAAGTGCATATGAAAGAGAAATGGAACAAATGGATGATGGGTGAAGCCCAACATGAATTTGTGCCAAAAGGAGATTCAAAACAACCTAAAAACAAATAAGTGTGTCAGTGGATAAAACAGACTTGGCCTAGAGGGAGAAAAGACATTATTGTTAAATCTTTCAAGAAGTGTGACATAAGTAATCCTCTTAATGACAGTGAAAACCATCTTATATATGAAGAGGACAGCAATGACAATGAGGAAGAAGAGGAAGAAAAAGAAGAAGAAAGTTCAGATGGTGGTTTTCAGGGGTTTTAAAGGCCAGTTTGGTTTTATAAACTATGCATTTTTTTAGTCTTCTTTGCATTGCAATAATAAAAATGGTAAACAAGTAATTTTTTTTGAAAAAAGTATTGCTTGAAAATTAAGGTGTGTCTTATAGTCTGTAAAATATGGTAGGTGTGCTTGCCTCCAGGGTGTGTTGACCACACACTGTGCAGAAGAGTTGCATCTTGGGACAGTAAAGTGAGGAGCAGCTTCAGCCTCCCTCAGGTACTGCAGTAGAAAAGGAAGCTGTGCATGGATGCTGCTAGCACCTTGCCAACTTTAGTGTCAAGTAGTAGATGCAGTGCCACTCTATTTGTCAATATTAGTACTTCAAGCTTACTGTTTAAGTGTATAATCATTGTACAAATTACAAAATTTGGGTTGGTTTGTTTGGGGGAGGAGACCAGACAGCGAGGTCATCAGTCTCATCAGATTAGGGAAGGATGGGGAAGGAAGTTGGCCATGCCCTTTCGAAGGAACCATCCCAGCATTTGCCTGGTGTGATTTAGGGAAATCACGAAAACCTAAATCAGGATGGCCGGACACGGAATTGAACCGTCGTCCTCCTGAATGAGAGTTCAGTGTGCTAGCCACTGCGCCACCTCGCTCGGTCCACAAAATTTGGCATGCTGCTTTACATACTCAGCAAATAAAATCATTAAACCAACACATCACCCATTTTGGAGAGTTGGACTTAGTACGAGCTACTCACAGAATGCTAAAGATCAAGGGCTATAGTTTTAGTGGAGATGAAGAAGCAGTGGCAGACAGAACTGATGTTTCAGCACATCTAAAGTTTGTGTGGGTGTCGTAAGAAACTCGTATCTTCATGAAGATCGATGTGAAAGCATCTGAAACCAGTAACTGGTAGTGTTTAGTAAAGTTTTTCAAAGCATGAGACAGTGTATGCTTACTGCATGCATCATTCTTAACTGTTATTACCTCAGACTTGCTGTTCAAGTGACTCAGATTGTGTTAATTTATGAGAATGCTGATTTCTGTGCAGTGTGATACAAACACTACAGGACAAATGTATTTTGCTAGCATTGCCAGCCAGTGTTAACAGGCAAATTCTATTTTACTCCTCAAAAGAGGTGCTTGTAAAACTGGTATTGCACCAACATTTATTAACAAAAATACAATGATATGGGATCAGATGTAATTTGATAATGGAATTAGGATTTCTTGCATCCTCCCCACCATCATTTTATCATGGCAGTAGAGCTGCCGACAGAAGTACAAGTAACTTTAGTGCACCAGGGAAGTAAGTGTTCTGGAACTAGAGATGGGCAAAACCCTTCTTTTCAGAGATCAGATTGCAACTGCTCATTCACTGCAATGAACTACCTCTTTTTCATGACTAACCACTCATCATTCACTCACAAAAATACGTAGAAGAAAGTCACCTTGCCTCTTTAATTCAGGCCATTATACCTATAGAAAGAGAAATAATAAGTTTATGTCCCTAGTAGTTTTGAAATTTAAATCATCTGCATTCCATCTGCTGTAAAAATTAAAAATATTACAACAGAATCCTAAATACTTTTATCAAGTGCAAAGATTTTAAAAATAAGACTATTTCTTGTTAGTTTTCATATTTTCATTGCAGATAAAATATAAAATAAGAAGTGTAGCATAATTTTAAGTAATTTATATGCCTGAGATAAATATTCATCTAGTTTGATAATCCCAGTACATGACTTCATTGGAGTTGAGAACACATTCCAGACAGTTGTTAATATCTTACCCACAACCGCAAAGGGATCTAATCTGTTTATACCTTCAGGGAAAACAGAAGTTACGACTTTCAGGGGTCAGAAGCCAACTCCCAGCAAAATAATAATAAATGATCAGAAAATAGAATGTATACTCATTCAGTCTCTTGGGAAATATTATCTCATTTGTGACAGAAATGTGTAGAACCTTCACAGTTAAAGTAAGAAAGGAAAATCTAACCAAGTTCTACAAAATGGTGTCAAAACCATGACAAAAAGCTTTCATAAGCAGGTGAAGGCATACAGAAACAACTGAATGGACTATGCCAAAACAATGGAAAGCTGATAGAAGACCTGAATTATTGATAAATTATAACACAGTTTGCATAAGATCTGTAGGAAGATGGAGAAAAGGGTGGAAAGATTAATAATTTCAACCAAGAGGGTGTAACAGGTAAGTGCCTAACACTTGGAGGTAAAAGACGATGATATCTTATGTAAAAAATATTAAGATTTTTTTAGTAACTGACCTGATATAAGAATTGATCTGAAAGCATTTATCTGATCATATGTGTAAAAATAATTAAGTGAATACATACAGTTATTATGATCAAGAATAACATCCGGTAAAGCCAAACATAGCTGGAGAGGCACTGAGTCAAGGAAGAAAAGTACAAGCTAAATCAGTGGGTTGGCTAACAGCACAGAGAGCAGAATGACTCCAGAGTTGCTTTTTAATACACTCCGTGCAATCTCCCCCCTCCCCCTCTCCCCTCCCCATCTCCCCTCCCCCTCTTGCTCTCCCCCTCTCCCTCTCCCCCTCTCCCATCTCCCCCCTCCCCCTCTCCCCCCCCCCCCCCTGACTGCAGACTAAAACTACATCTGGCATGAGCAGCAACCTCCTGAAGTGGGTAGTGAGGATTAGAAGGTGGCATGGAGAGTGGATAGCAGGGTTTAGGAGAAGGCATGGGGTGGGGAGGGATGGCAGGGTAGGAGTGAGGGAAGATGCTGTGTTGCCTGTAGGAGTGTGCAGGGACATGATGGGATCAGGATGGGCTGCTAGGTGCAGTTGGAAGGCTGTGCTGGAGTGGGAGCAGTAGAGAGGGAAAGAAGGCATGTGGAGTATTGGAAGGGGATCAGGGAAAGGCTATAGGCATTCCATGGAATAGAAGGCATATGGAGTATTTTTGCTCCTTTTTTTGTGCTTCGTGCTGTTGTATGATCTTGGTAACGGTGTTTGTGCTTTGGCCATATAGATGCTAAAGTTCCACAGAATCATTACAGCAAATGCTCTATATTCGAAATTTTCAGTGTGATTCTCAGATTCTTGAAACATTTATCGAAATAATTGTGTATTTTGTAGTGCAACATTCAGTGTCAGCAGTAACTTAAGACATATTAATATGAAACATGTAAGTAATGCTGTTGTGAAGGTCATGTTCAATAATTGTGATTATGCCACTTGCAGACATGAAAATTTCAGGCGAGATAACCGCAAACATCAAAATGTCTGTGAAGACATGACTATTACAAATTGTCCGTAGTTATCTCAGATTTATCACCTTAATTGCAGTGTTACAGAAAGTTACTAAAAGGATAGAGATTTTAAAACTCGATGTTTAGAAAAAGAATCAGAAAAGGCACTGTTTACATTCCAATAATTATATGCTACTAAAATGTTTTACAAATGGTAATAATTCCTTTCCTGAGTACAAGTAAACCTCTCTTTGCTTCAGACAATGGAAAGAGTAACTGAACAGTGAGAACCTGTGGTAAAATTTTTCATTGAGAAAGCTTAAAGTATAAACAGCTCTCACTTAAGTAGAATACACTCCATTCTAAATGATCCAGTTACTAAACCATGTCTTCTTTTTTTGCATTATACTCTTCCATTATTTACAAAAGCAAATGTATTCCTTCAGAAAGAAGAGCCAGTAACTCTTAAGTTACCTAGCACCCTAAATATCTTATTTAAAGATTTGGTTATGAGATTTATCAAACCTTCTGCAGTATGTGATTCTTGTTGTCTGCTGGAAACGAAATTTCGAAAAATATAAAAAAAAAGGAGATAAAGATATTATTATTGCTGTAAACACTAGAAGCTACTATTCGTCATACCAAGTTTGAAAAGTATGTTGTAAAATTTTATGAAGATATCAGAAGTTTTTCATCAACTCGTGTAGTTACACCAAAGAAAAACTTGGACATTATGGATATTGGATTTACGACAGTATATCTTTTACATCAGTTGTGAAGTTCAGCGAGCTCTTTCCCAATGTCCTGAGTGAAAAATATGTGTGTAAAAAAAAAATTAGAATTGGAGTTTTCAGTATACCAGTTTGATGACTTTCAAAGAGTAGATAAAAAGTATCCATTGGTGAGCAAGCTTATGATTGCATTAGTGCTTTTTCATCGCAGTAATACTACCTGTGAGAGAGTTTTCAGTATTGTTTTTCCTAACACTACTGAATTTCAATCTTGTATGAATATAGAAACTTTAAGTGCTATGATGATCAGTAAAATGAGCCATTTGTCTTCAGGAAGAGCATGTCACCAAAGTAATTTCACAGTAAATACCGCTCAAGAGAAAATTATCTTCAGTCACCAATGAAAATTAGTATTGTATTTAATAATACAAGTGGATTGTTTCCATGCTTCGTTTTCATTAATAATTTTAGAGATACGTGTATGTTAATTTTGCAGTATATGAAAATTACATAAATGTTGCTAAAACAACCTTGAATATACTAAACTAATTTATAGCATTTTCCACTTCACCTGAGTTTTTCATTTACAATTGTTTTCATTCCTGAAAAATCTTCATTTAGGGTCGGAAAGTGTCTAAAACACAGTGTTGAAGACCTAATAAGCATCTCCATATTTGCCACTTGATTACCTATAGCCTTTCCTCAAGGGTGGCAGTTAGGTGAAGATTGTGTCCACTATGTAAATATAAATGTGCAGTGTGTCAACATTACTCTGTTCATACCAAGATTCCCATAGTTCATGAAATTTTTCTATTCTCCAATGAAGACAAATTTGACTCTCTGAATCATATCGTATGCAGATTGGAACACGACAGTAGAGTTGCAGATAGCAGACTCAAATCACACTTTCTGCAGCCATAATAATGTTTACAAACACAGAGGAACAAACAGGTCTTTTACTTGATGGAGAAATACACCCATGATAGGGGCAGGTGACTATTCAGATTTGGCACAACTTTAAAATACAGAAAAGTCTCGATCGCACGATTCTTTATTAAGCATTATGCATTTCAAAATTTCATCAGACTGAAGCTGTGGAATGAAGTGTACAAGAAAATTAACAATAGCAAATACATATGCAATAGCATATGTTGTTGTTGTGGTCTTCAGACCTGAGACTGGTTTGATGCAGCTCTCCATGCTACTCTATCCTGTGCAAGATTCTTCATCTCCCAGTAACTACTGCAACCTACATCCTTCTGAATCTGCTTACTGTATTCATCTCTTGGTCTCCCTCTATGATTTTTACCCTCCAAGCTGCCCTCCAATACTAAATTGGTGATCCCTTGATGCCTCAGAACATGTCCTACCAACCGATCCCTTCTTCTAGTCAAGTTGTGGCACAAATTTCTCTTCTCCCCAATCCTATTAAATACCTCCTCATTAGTTATGTGATCTATCCATCTAATCTTCAGCATTCTTCTGTAGCACCACATTTCAAAAGCTTCTATTCTCTTCTTGTCCAAACTATTTATCGTCCATGTTTCACTTCCATACAAATACTTTCAGAAACGACTTCCTGACACTTAAGTCTATACTCAATGTAAACAAATTTCCCTTCTTCAGAAACGCTTTCCTTGCCATTGCCAGTCTACATTTTATATTGTCTCTACTTCGACCATCATCAGTTATTTTGCTCCCCAAATAGCAAAACTCCTTTACTACTTTAAGTGTCTCATTTCCTAATCTAATTCCCTCAGCATCACCCGACTTAATTCGACTACATTCCATTATCCTCGTTTTACTTTTGTTGATGTTCATCTTATACCCTCCTTTCAAGACACTGTCCATTCCGTTCAACTGCTCTTTCAAGTCCTTTGCTGTCTCTGACATAACTACAATGTCATCTGCAAACCTCAAAGTTTTTATTTCTTCTCCATGGATTTTAATACCTACTCCGAATTTTTCTTTTGTTTCCTTCACTGCTTGCTCAATATACAGATTGAATAACATCGGGGAGAGGCTGCAACCCTGTCTCACTCCCTTCCCAACCACTGCTTCCCTTTCGTGTCCCTCGACTCTTATAACTGCCATCTGGTTTCTGTACAAATTGTAAATAGCCTTTCGCTCCCTGTATTTTACCCCTGCTACCTTCAGAATTTGAAAGAGAGTATTCCAGTCAACATTGTCAAAAGCTTTCTCTAAGTCTACAAATACTAGAAACGTAGGTTTGCTTTTCCTTAATCTAGCTTCTAAGATAAGTCGTAGGGTCAGTATTGCCTCACGTGTTCCAGTATTTCTACGGAATCCAAACTGATCTTCCCCAAGGTCGGCTTCTACTAGTTTTTCCATTCGTCTGTAAAGAATTCGTGTTAGTGTTTTGCAGCCGTGACTTATTAAACTGATAGTTCGGTAATTTTCACATCTGTCAACACCTGCTTTCTTTGGGATTGGAATTATTATATTCTTCTTGAATTCTGAGGGTATTTCACCTGTCTCGTACATCTTGCTCACCAGATGGTAGAATTTTGTCAGGGCTGGCTCTCCCAAGGCTGTCAGTAGTTCTAATGGAATGTTGTCTACTCCCGGGGCCTTGTTTCGACTCAGGTCTGCATCTAAATATTATAACCACTATTTCAGCATTACGGTTGTCGAGGCATCAGTTCTCCCCCCCTCCCCCAACCAATGATCTTAACTTTATATCCTCAATCACAATATGCTAAGATATTTTTTGGATGTTCTTATAGGTATACTTCAAGCTGAGCTGTTACACATTTCTGATATCATACTTTTACATTTTTTAATATAAATATTGTATTAATGTATTTGACTGGATTAGAGAAAAGCTGAGTAGTCGCAAACCAACAGATACTAGTTGTTTTTGGTGCACTTATTCCAAATGACATGTTTCGCACTCTGCCAGTCGTCAGATGTCGGTTTCATAGCAAAAATAAATTTGACAGCTTGTTCCTTACTCACACATTCATGAACCAAAAGGTGTTACATATAATTTTTTTAACAGGGAGGGGAATGTTGATCATGAGAAGTCCTTTTCTAAATTCCAATCAGTTATGTTATGAATTATTGTCGCAAACCTCTACTGGCAGTTTCAGGCTAACATACGGAAAATTGTAATATTTTATTTCAAATTGTTGCCACTCGCCTAGGCTATCTAAGTGGTTATATTGTGTCATCCATTGTTTGTTCGACTAGTGTAAATGATTAGTGTTTCTCATACTCGTGTAAAATTTCTTTTTATGATTGTTGTGAACTGATAACAGCTGGACAGATATGATCTAACACTAAGGTAAAAATTTTCAAAAATCCTGTTTCATTGTATAATAGTTCTTTTATTTCAAGTTGTTGCCACTAATCTGGGCTCATCTAAATGATTATGTTATTTAGTACATGTTTGTCGATTGTAGTATGACTGTATTTGGTGATACTTATGTAACATTTTATTTAGTGATGGTTGTAAACATGTTCCCTCAAAAGTTATATTTTATTTATTACCTCTATTGATTTTATGTTTATATTGTACCACACCAGTTATTGGTTGCAGTTGTCTTCTGTTCTGATTACTGACTAAAATCTCTGGGTAACATTGTTCCAAACGTTACCTAACGATGCACATTTCATGCTGGTAGTATACGAGTTTCTCTTCCATAAAAGTAACATAAATGTATTTTTAACAAATTATTCACAAGGTTCTGACTTTTACATAATTACAATGCATAGAAGTTTGTAAAGCTACTCATTGACTTGCTTTTTATGGTTAATGCTAGCGCCATCCACTGGCCTTCTTTTACTTCTTTGATAACTTAATTGCCACACTCAGTTTGACACTGGTTCTATTCAAATAGACAACAGCACTGTCAAATATGCCTACATGAGATGAGGTCTGTATTGTATTCAGTCGATGTGCTCACTTTCGTGAGCTTTTTACCAAAGTTTGATTTTAATGTAAGTACAATACTAATTGAAATTTCTGTATATTGGAATGTTCAGATGCATACTTACATTATTACGTACATGTTTGCTATCGTTAATTTTTGTGTACGCTTCGTTCCTCACCTTCAGTCTGATGATGAAATTTTGAAATGCATAACAGTTGATAAAGAATGGTGCGATCAAGACCTTTCTGTATTTCAGAGGTGGTGGGCAGTATGAAATTTGGAGTTTGCTGCTCAGTCAACAAGGACTTTAGATATCATTCAAGAGGTAGACTTACAGTTCCCTTCTGCACGACATATATCGGCCATCATTGAGAGCTAGTCCACTTAAAACTTTAAACAGAAGACAGAGAAGAAGTCACTAGGAAGATTTTCTGTGAAAATTATTTTCAGTGATATCCTTGATTACAAACAGTGAACTACAAAATGGTTGAGAAAAGATCTGTATGTTTTTGAGATTATAATTTCAGGTCTGAAGTGGTGAGGCACACAAATTACAGTATTAGTGTGGTATCATGAGTACATGACATGTTACAAGTAGGTTATATAGTGCAGGTCCACAAACATCAGAGATCAAAATCGAAGATTTATCTGCAGCTGCATAGTACAGATCCCATACAGATTATTATGAATGAGATGCAGACCAAGATGCTGAGTCAGTAAGACACTAACTGCATTTGGATGGACAACACACATGGATTAAATGCTATGGTTTTGAGCTAACAGCTTTTCTAGTACTGGTTGGTTTATGCCATCGTGCCTTCATATTTTGAAGTGGGTTTTGATCTTCCTCTTGTGGAAGTATTTTTAACAGTCACAAATGATGCTTTGGGAGATCCCCTTAAGTCAAACGTATTTGTTCGATATGGCAGAGGTATTTCACAGCACCTGGTCAAATGTCGTGGAGCTGTCAAAACACAAATTATAATGTTCTTGGCAGACTGACTGTGCTTGGAGGAAAAATTTCTCTAAGATCAAAGATTACGAGGAGTGACAACTTGATGAAAGCCAGGACTGGATTCTGCTGAGCCAAATGCATCTCTACTACCTGTGATATGAGCGGACTGCCAACTGCCATTTCAGTCATCCGCTCCAAAGAGAATCTGTGGGAGGCTGAAACTGGTGCTCACTGTATTGTTCTGAAACACAGGTGTGCAGGAGCAGGTGGCAGTGAGCTTTGGGTGGCCAGGGTGGCTAATGAGGCAACTTGACTCCTCCAAGACTCCAATAGTACAGTGTAATATGGCAAAATGTTCCACAGTACTTGCTCTAATTTGTCACTCGTTTACTTGCATTATTTCATACACTGTATATTCGACAGCCAGTGAGATTTGCCATCACAAACCTATGGCTTGGATGGACTGTGTGTTCTTGGTACCAACTTAGTTCATCTGTCAAACTAGTTCTCACAGTTACACAGTGGCATCAAATTTCTGTGCTAACAGAATTTGTCTCAATAAATTGAAAGGGATGGAAGGGAGGCTGCTCAGTAAAACAGAGTATGTGGGCAGTCCCAGTGCTATGAGGTTCATATAATAAGAGAAGTTGGGCAAAACAACAGTGCTTGGACAGGCAGATTAGAAGTCAAGAGTAAGAAGTATGAAAAGCTAGAAAACTAACAAAGGGGCATTACGGACTGCTCTGCCCACTTTGATTTTCTGCATTCTTACAAGATTTGAATATCAGTGCCTGGAGCTCAATTTCCTAACGGAGTATGACGCTTGTCTCAAACGAATTTTTAAAAAAATCGTCATTTGAAGTTGCTAAGTGTAAGGAATTTCAAAATAGCAAACATACAAGGGGTAGTCAAATGAAAATGTGACAGATAACAAATAGTAAGCAAACAGTTTGTTATTTCAGTTTAAAAAGTATTTGTTATTTCAGTTTAAAAAGTATTTGTTATTTCAAAAGTGATCACCATAACTGTTAATACTTCTATCCCACTGTGAGTCAAGAGAGTCGGTGCCTGCACCTCTTTATCAGAACTGTATTGATGGCCATGAATGTCTCTTCGAGACTCCAAATATGTGGAAATCGAACAGGGAGAGATCAGGTGGCCCACATGTTGCCAAGGCTGTTTCAAGTATGCTGCAGAAGTTTTGCTGGAAAGTCCTTACATGTCTTCCAGATAATCCCAATCTCTCCCCATGTGACTTCCACATTTTTGGAGCCCTGAAGAAAGACATTTGTGGTCATAGGTATGCTTGAGGTGAAAAGGTACACTCCTGAGTACAATCATGGTTCTGTAGACAACCCTAAACATTTCTCCATGAAGGCATTGACCATCTTATCTAGCAATGTGACAAATGTTTTAACAGTTATGGCAATTACATTTGAAATAATTAAAAGTTTACATGCTTTCTTACATCTGTCTCATTTCATTTGGCTGCCCCTTATAAGTGTCTGTTGTGTGATGTGTAGCATGAAGTCCTAGGTAAAGTCCCTGGCTCAAATCTCAGCCCAATAAATTTTCTTACTTAAATTACTCATTTATTAATAGATGAAAATTTCATCAACAAATATTGAATCGTAATTTTTAAATAAAAATAACAGCTTTTTATTTTTAGTTGCTGGTTGTATGAAAATAAACTATGAGACAGATGTGAATGTCTTTTTATTAAATGAAAAAATTATATACATCACTAATGCTATTTAATCTGTAGAAATAAAAAAAGTATTTTATTTTGTATTTGAGGTTTCACATTTGTTTACTGAATTTTAATTTATTGTGAACACTTCAGGCTATCAGTAATTACAAAACTGCTATTTTTTATATAATATTCAGTATTTGTTATTTACCATTTCCATTTGTCATTAAATGTGGAATTTAAATAAAAACACAATAAAAGTTACTGTTAGCGAAATTTGAACCAGCAATATTATATACTAGACTTTTACACGATGAAGTCAGCTGGCAAACTTTATGTTAATCAAATTGAATTTTTTTGTACTTAGCAGTGCTCAGAAATCCTCTAAGATTCAAAGGTTATTTTTTTCACATTTCTTTTTTTTTAAATTTTTACAATTGGGAGTAGTGCTTTGGGAAATTGGTGTCCAAACACTGACCTTCAAATCCTATAAACCTTAAGGAAATCGAAGGAGGCCAGAATATAAGGTCCTTGTAAGTAAAGTAATATTTTTTTAAATGTAGTTAATCATTCTAGTAATAATATGAAAAAGGATAAAATACGGGTAAAATGCAGGTAAGGCAGTTGGGTAGTATTAGATACGATAATGCGAGGCATGTTCAGAAAGTAATGTACTATGACCACAAAAGGTGGTGATTTTTGTTTATTGTGGGTTGGCAACACTGTGTGGTAGAGGAAGGACCCCATGACCATACCAAGCATCACAGAAACAAAACATAAACTCATATTGAAGTGTCCAGTTGTGTGAAAGTTCCCAGTATGAAATCTCGCCAAGTATGAGCTATATGCTGTGACCCACTTTCTACTCATAGAAGGAATAACATCTGCCCAAATTTTTTCATGAATCAGAGTGGTCTATGGCAAAGGTGCTATGAACAGAATGAGTGTTTTAAGTGTTGTAGGTAGTTTGGCAAAGGCAGAGCAAATGTTCATGATGAGCAGAGGGGTGGAAGACATTCCATTTTGACTGTTGAGTTGTTGCAAAAGATGGAGGCGACTGTTTGCAAAGACCACAGATTGACAATGGAGAAAATTTCTGCAAGGTTTCCACATATCTTCACAAGTCTCTTATACAAAATACATGAAGAAACTCTGGGATACTGGAAACTATGTGCAAGATGGATCCCAAAACAGCTGACAACATCACATTAAAAATTGGGTCAGTAGCACCTGTGAGATTCTCTTGCGACCTTAACTTGGAAGGTGAGGATTTTCTGAGTTCTTGTGTAACTGGAGATGAAACTTGGGTGGCTCATTACATGCCTGAAACAAAAAGACAGTCATCACAGTGGTGTCACACTAATTACCATCTGCCAAAAAATTCAAAACCACAGTTTTGGGTAAAAGAATCATGGCCTCATAGTTTTGGGATAGAAAAGGTCGAATTTCTGCCTCGGGGAGACAATCAATGCACAACAATATTGTGAGATCCTAAAAATCTCGAAAGGAGCATTCAAAACAAAAGTAGGGGAATGCTGGTGAGAGGACTGTGCGTGGTGCAAGACAACGTTCATCCTCACACAGCCTTAGCCACCAAGGCGCTCCTGGACTTCTTTGGGTGGGGCATTCTGAACCATCCCCTGTATTCCTCTCACTTGGTGCCTTCAGATTATCATCTTTTCTCCTCTCTGAAGGCACACGAGTGGAACTGAGTTTTCATTCGTTGAGTAGATGCACAAAGAGGCTCTGAAGTGGGAGTAGGAGCTAACAGGAGAGTTCTTTGAAGAGGACATAAAGAACTTCGTGCTACAACTTGTCACACGCATTGAACAGGATGGCGATTATATGGAAAAATAGTCCGCAAGCATTTTGACAATACCCTGTAATTTTTATTTATTTTTTTTTTCGTTTCAACAGTACTGTGTGTTTTTTGGAAAAATATAGCAATCTAGTACACATACTTTCTGAAAAAGCCTCACATTGCTTCAAGGATTGTATAATTTTATCTTGTGGAACAGACCATACCTCACTTAAAGAGAAGTTGATGCCTTTGCAAGCATAGAAATTTAAATTTCTTTGATTATGTTAGAAGTTTAAATTTTTTTGATTGTGTGATTCAGTACAGTGATGTCAGATATATATTAAGTGATACTTAACTGGCAGTGGTGAAAAAAAAGGTAGGCAGTTCAAGTGAACCTCCTACCTACAGGATAGAAAAAAGATTTGAAGTCAAGTGCTACTAAATTTGTGGATTCAATTTCTATGTTTCTGTACTCTTTTGTTATCTTGCTGGTATATTTTCCAAACTATTTCAAGTGTAATTGTTGAATCAAAATAAACTGCAGTGCTTTATCTTCTGTTGCAGGTATCTTCATTGTGTGGATAGAATGAGGAAGCAGGTGCCCATCAGATGATTGGTGATATGATGATAGATATTTTGCAAGCAATAAAATGTAACTGAGTGTGCATGTGTCATGCTGAACTACATCAGTTTCCATCAACACATTTGAAGTGTTGTGGGCCAGTAAAAACTGTCATGGAACAGTTGTGAGTAGCCACTCTTGGAACTTTTAGAGCAAGGGTTTTATGCCTTAAAAAGGAAGGAGATAATAAATAGAAAGTTGTACACACATAGTGATTATTGGAACATCCTGAGCAACTAATTGGACCTTCATAATTTTCTTATAATACCACAGTTTCATTTTAACAACTACTCTGTGACATTGTACGCATTTATTTAAGTTGTGTAAGAGAATACTGTGGCTTTTATACTGGCAAGTAGTGGTTCCATACTTCATATTTTGCACAATTTGTAGACATAGCTGATGACAATCTCCATTCACTGCAGGTATATAGTGTTTTCAATTACTGGCACTGTTCTTTGTGCTGCATTGTGTTCCACAACCCTGGGTCCCACATGTAGGTCTTAAAAAAGACTATCAAATATGACAATTCTCAAATGTTAATTGTTCAGTTTAGTAGTTCCATATTTAGGATCTGTGAAAATTCATTTATCTGGTGCCTTAATGCTGGATGAGGACTTGCACAGAATAACTATACTCATAATATTCTAATATCAACATACAAACCAGTCTGCCATTTAGTACTTCAGACATAGCAAATTATTAGGGACACACCAAACTCTGGCTCATTTTGTCTGTTTATTTTGTTTTGGAAAACATGAGTAATTGTACCAACATGTATATTATTCAATTACACAGTGTTAGTTCAGTATTTTAGTAGGTGGATATTAACTAATACTGGTTGTACAGAACATTGCAGTGCAGTAAATTTTATTGAAATTTTTTTTTTCCTGTGTAATCTTGTAGTATGTGTAGGATAATATTTCAGTCACCAAACCATGGTCACATGATCTTGAGATGTAAGAATAAAAACAATTTCAATGTCAGTACATTAACATAATATCATTTTGGTGACAGGATTGCTTACAAGGAGCAGTATTAGCTGTACAAAATTTTAATTTTTTTGTGGAGCATTGGAACCAGGGTTTTCTGGAGACTTGTATTTTGATAAGTTTTGGTAATGTTCCAAGGGGAAGGATTTGTTTATGTAGCCTTTGTGCTTCTCTTGTAAAAAAATTGTAGAATTAAAAATATCATTATAATGACAGTATTAACCATTGCAATAGAAGAAAGTAACAGAACAGACGTTACATAGGGGTGGACTCCATTTTTTCCTCTCAGACTTAAGAACTACCACGTCGTAAGTGTTTGCAGATTAACCCATATCAGAGGTGTAAATGCAGGAGATAAGTTCAGTTTACCACACTGCAAATGCAATACTTATTTACTGCAGAAACAGTTTAAATACTTTCTTGGCCACATCGGTATTGCTGGCTTTCTAGCCAATTAGTCT
The DNA here is from genome assembly GCF_023898315.1 of Schistocerca nitens. NCBI lineage: Eukaryota > Metazoa > Arthropoda > Insecta > Orthoptera > Acrididae > Schistocerca > Schistocerca nitens. The sequence goes on along the minus strand of NC_064617.1, from coordinate 318,494,650 downwards.
CTTTGTGATGGTTTTATTTTGTAGTGATGAGTATGTGGTGAGGGGTCACTAGTTTGCAAGAAATGTAGCAGTTTTAATATTTAGATGCTTAAGATATTTAAAATGTGCATTCTACTGTAATATCAGCTCAACTTTACCATAAATTTATTACTTTGCTTTGTTTGTTACTCTTATCCAAAGGCCATCGTTCAGAGAAAACAGTGAACACCCAAGAAAAATAACAAGTGTACTGTATTACATTCACCATCTTATTCTTACCTAAAATTTAGATGAGGGTTTGAGCATTACACAAGTAAAATTAGTGTGCCCTGTATGTTATAGTAATTTTGTATGATGTTCAGCCTGCTTGTTGGGTAAGTGCATGTTGTACTGCTTCAGATATCTCTTACGGCTATGTTTCTTTGCTGGATTTTGATGAGCATGTTAAGTAGTAGCACACAGGGAATTCTGTGAGAAGTCATAAACCACTGATTTTGCATTGTTTAGCGTGCACTCACATTGGTTGAGAAAATTTAATCCATCCTTTCTGGTAGCATTTCGCAGAATTTGTGAAGCCACTATGTAAAAATGACTTTTGTTTATTTATATTGCTATACTATTTTTCTATTGTCATTAAAATTAGTAAAAGAAACTCCAGTATTCCCAGTAATTGTATTTTTTGTTTGCATGAAACACCACACATTGTTCAAAATATTTTCACAGCAATTAACAAATTACAGTGTAATGAATTTCTAAGATTGTAGAAGTAGAATGTTAGTTTGCCTAATTTTATTTTTTACATGCATGTACTCAGAAGGTTGTTCATGAATGCACATCATTACTGTGACGAACTGCATTGGAAATTTAGTGATTTATTTCCTCCTTTAGCATGTACTCATTGGTGCAACGAATCCAAATGTGAAGCATCTGCTCTTGAATTTGAAAGTTCTTCTGGTCTGGTTGCTTGGCATCAGTGGGCATTGAATAAACTGTGTAAAATGTTCAGAGAATGATTGTACAGTGTAACTGCCATTAGATTTAGTGCACATTAAGAATTGGATCAGGAATTATCTGTAATATGATTCTTGACAGTATTCATCTCGAGAAATACTGCAAATGTCTAGTCCACATGCTGAATTCTCTGCTTCTGAAACTCTGTATATAGGTACTCAAAACATTTATTTCTATGAGGTTAAAATCAATATTAAACATTGTAACTCATTACAAAGGGACTTCACAGCTGTCTCCTATGAACAGATGATGAGCACAGGCCTACAAGTACCGAACCTCCTCTCCTCCATCATTACAGCAGAGTTAGGGAGTGGGGAGCTGCGTGAAGATATGTCTCAGGCTTATTCATTTTGCAACAAGAAGTGTGCAAGTTACTGTAAATGAGTTTTCACTGCTTTAAATTAAACAGACTAAAAATTTAATGTTGCCACATCATTACATTATTAAGTAGGTACATATTTCTAATATTCCTTAATCATACCTTATACATGTATTGATTTTAATGAACTCTCACACTCTCTCTTCTTGCTCTTTTTCCATTTTAGAAGAGGTTCCATTAGTGTAAATGCATGTTATTGTTCCCCATTGTTGAAAACAGTTGTTCAGACACAGGTGGAATGCAACATTGATATTATGCCTCCAGCCATCTTGTATAATCAAAGAAATCTGTCCTTATATTCCCTGTAGCACTACAGTCAGTTACTGCAAGTTGCAGATCAACTTCAAGTTGTAGATCAAAGCAAATGTCACCAATCTTCACTGAATATGAAGAGAAAAACAGATGAAAATAACCGTGTAGTACTGCGACATTGTTAAATCAACACTGGAAATCTTAACTAGAATAGGTGCTTAGCGTTTGAAATATGTTAAACCCCGAGTCCTTCGGTGAAGACAATTTTGGAAAATGAACTGCATTTACTTTGCCAGTTGATTCTTCCCAAAGTGCCAATTTCATTTTGAATGCATGTATACGGCCAAGGAAATGTGTTATCAACAGATCCTTATCCTGAAGTGTTAAGTCATTCAGGTAGCTGATTTTATTGGTAAAGAATGCAAGGTCTCTTTTGCATGAAGACTGATCCAGTTCAGGAACACACAAATTACTAACATCAGCAAACACATCTGTCTCATCTGTATCTTCTCTAAATGGTGCTGTTTCATGCACCCATATGTTAGTTGTAGGAACTACACTTATTAAATTTTTCAAAGTGACTTTGTTTGCACATAAATTCTCCTGGTGAGTCATGCTTAGAAACCCTCTGATTTCACTAGATATTGGAAGCTTTTTTTCATTTTCTCATACAGTTGCGCTAAGAGTCCTGATTTATTTACTAAATGGCTGGTAATCTGCCTCCAGGCACAGAAACTAATAAATCTCATGATAAACCTGTATTTTCTACACTTCCTTCTGTGCTGCTATGAATGTTCATTGCTGCTAACAAGTCCAGCAGCTCTTTTTGACCTCAAGTTCACTGTTTACACATCTGATAAAAATGGCTAGCTGTGTTATAACCAATTTTGTACAAAGATTTATGAGCTAAATGTGAATGTAGTCTGCCATATCATATATGCAGTGTGTGATTGTCATGTTTGACAATGGAACCTTGTGAAACTGTAGATTCTTCCCAGGCAGGTTGAAATGCAAAGACATTGCTGGTGTTACACAATGCATACCTAGCCCTTGTTGCGTTAACAGTTGGCTATATAGTTATCTCACTGTATGCTATGTTTGTCATCATCCTGTGATTGCATTCCAGGTTTTTTGGAAATACTGTATAGGAACATCATGAGATGGAAGTGCTTAATTTGTTGTGGGGTCATGTCACACAAACTGCTCTATTGAGAAATGGTACTTTGTAAAATAAATGTGTTACACAAGACATTATCCATGATGTGTTGGAAGTATTTTGCAGCGTATACTGACAGCTTAATGTTGTCAGTAATGTGTGTAAGTGCATAACGGATTCTAAGGCAGCCAATGACAGTACATGATTGAAGGTTAAATACTTTCACTACCTCACTAGGAATACATCGAGTTGTGTTGCATTACATGTCTCATTGTCAACAGGCTACTTATGACATATCATTGTTTTTGTGAAGGGATTTGGTGTTATAAGAAGATGGGACATGGTATAATGTTCTTGAGTGTACTATATGACTGTTGGGAGAGCAGTGTCAAGAAAATGGAAAATTCAAAGAAAAAAGATTAGGGTATGATGTCCTGGTGATGAAGTCATTATATGGAGCACAGGCTTGTATTGGAGAAGGACAGGTAAGAAAATCGGCTGTTCCATTTCTAAAGAACCAACACTGCATACATCCTAAGTGAATCACAGAAAACCTAAATCTGAATCTGGAGAATGCAGTAGGTGATGTAGATGTGCGTAAACTGGACTTTAGGGTAATGACATCATCACAGTAAGCTGTACTTATGAAGCTATTACAATCTTTTTTTCCTCCTTTTTCTTCAATGCAATGCTGCTGAAACAGTGCTGTGTTTTCTAGGTCAGCAGGTAGTTCAATGCTGACAGAGGCAGACCAAGCAACAAAGCAAATGTGCAGCCATCAAGAAATGGATTTTTGATGAAATTTAATAATACTAAATGTTTTTTGACAAAGACTGTGTCTGTTGTAACCAACAAAAAATAAATAAAAATGTACAACAAATAAATATTTCGTCTAGAAATTACTTCATCACAACTGCAAGCAAGCTGGCTTTTGACCACTGCATCTTTGACAAGTGCCCTAGTCCCAAAGAAGGGGGGGGGGGGGGCAAATTAATTACCAATCCCATAGATTTCCTTCCTTTCAATAATAAAAATAATAATTACAATTACATGTGCTTCTTTCTATCCCTCCCACACACACAAAAATAATGATGTACACATACAATAGTGCCACAGATACAGGTAAGTCCAGACTGTCACATAGTCAGGAAAAAGTTCCTAAATGCCTCTCTTTTTGGCAGAAGACCTTCTTAAACTTAGTGAAAAGTCTCTTCAAAATTCATCATTTTGCTTTATACATAGAGGTTCCCAATGGGAAGTAATTTCACTATAGATTCTGATCAACAGCCTAAGTACTAGTTGATAATGAAAGCTCAGAAAATTGAACGACAGTCTCCCTTTTGATCTTATGATAGTAGTTTGAATATTCGCACAAAACCTTGTACTGTATACAACACACAACAATGGGTTCAGTATGAATTTGAATGCTCACCTAGATTTTACTGGTAACGTAAGGCTTTTTGACATGTCAAGTTCTTGGCACAGTTTTCTGAAATTGTCATGTAGTGAATCTGTCCTGCACTTTCATTGTTAGCTGGTGGGAAGAGTGCAGAAACACATGCCAACATCAGCTGTGCACTTCATAGTTCTGTACTTCATCATCATCATTTAAGACTGATTATGCCTTTCAGTGTTCAGTCTGGAGCATAGTCCCCCTTATAAAATTCCTCCATGATCCCCTATTCAGTGCTAACATTGGTGCCTCTTCTGATGTTAAGCCTATTACTTCAAAATCATTCTTAACCGAATCCAGGTATCTTCTCCTTGGTCTACCCCGACTCCTCCTACCCTCTACTGCTGGACCCATGAGTCTCTTGGGTAACCTTGCTTCTCCCATGCGTGTAACATGACCCCACCATCTAAGCCTGTTCGCCCTGACTGCTACATCTATAGAGTTCATTCCCAGTTTTTCTTTGATTTCCTCATTGTGCACACCCTCCTGCCATTGTTCCCATCTACTAGTACCTGCAATCATCCTAGCTACTTTCATATCCGTAACCTCAACCTTATTGCTAAGGTAACCTGAATCCATCCAGCTTTCGCTCCCATACAACAAAGTTGGTCGAAAGATTGAGCGGTGCACAGACAACTTAGTCTTGGTACTGACTTCCTTCTTGCAGAAGAGAGTAGATCGTAGCTGAGCGCTCACTGCATAAGCTTTGCAACACCGTCTAACTTTGTTCCTCCTATTTGGCACTCAATCCGTTTATATCTCTTTCCCACTGACATTACTTTTGTTTTGGAGATGCTAATCTTCATACCGTAGTCCTTACATTTCTGATCTAGCTCTGAAATATTACTTTGCAAACTTTCAATAGAATCTGCCATCACAACTAAGTCATCCGCATATGCGAGACTGCTTATTTTGTGTTCACCTATCTTAATCTCACCCAGCCAGTCTATTGTTTTCAACATACGATCCATAAATAATATGAACAACAGTGGAGACAGGTTGCAGCCTTGTCTTACCCCTGAAACCAGAATGGACTCAATTTACGATCAACTCTAACTGCTGCCTGACTATCTATGTAAAGACCTTTAATTGCTTGCAAAAGTTTGCCTCCTATTCCATAATCACGTAGAACAGACAATAACTTCCTCCTAGGAACTCGGTCATATGCCTTTTCTAGATCTATAAAACATAGATACAATTCCCTATTCCACTCGTAACACTTCTCCATTATTTGCTGTAAGCTAAAGATCTGGTCCTGACAACCTCTAAGAGGCCTAAACCCACACTGATTTTCATCCAATTTGTCCTCAACTAATACTCGCACTTTCCTTTCAACAATACCTGAGAAGATTTTACCCACAACGCTGATCAAAGAGATACCTCTGTAGTTGTTACAATCTTTTCTGTTTCCATGTTTAAAGATTGGTGTGATGACTGCTTTCGTCCAGTCTGATGGAACCTGTCCCGACTCCCACGCCATTTCAATTATCCTGTGTAGCCATTTAATACCTGACATTCCACTGTATTTGATGAGTTCCGACTTAATTTCATCCACCCCAGCCGCTTTATTGCACTGCAATCTATTGACCATTTTCTCCACTTCCTCAAATGTGATCCTATTTCCATCATCATTCCTGTCCCATTGTACATCAAAATTTGAAACATTGCTGATCGTATTTTCACCTACATTGAGCAACTCTTCAAAATATTCCCTCCATCTGCCCAAGGAATCCACAGGATTCACAAGCAGTTTTCCTGACCTGTCCAAAATACTTGTCATTTCCTTCTTACCTCCCTTTCGAAGACTGCTAATTACACTCCAGAATGGTTTTCCTGCAGCTTGACCCAAGGTCTCCAACCTGTTTCCAAAGTCTTCCCAAGATTTCTTCTTGGATGCTGTAATTATCTGTTTGGCTTTGTTTCTTTCTTCAACATAACTTTCTCTGTCTACCTGAGTTCTAGTATGTAGCCATTTTTGGTATGCCTTCTTTTTCCTTTTACAGGCTGCCTTGACTGTGTCATTCCACCAAGCTGTTTGCTTCATCCTACATTTACACACTACTGTTCCAAGACATTCTTTGGCCACTTCTAGTACTGTGTCCCTGTACCTTGTCCATTCCTTTTCCAGTGACTGCAATTGACTACATTCAACTAACTGGTACCTTTCTGAGATCACTGTTATGTACTTGCGTCTGATTTCCTTATCCTGAAGTTTCTCCACTCTTATCCTCCTACACATGGACCTGACCTCCTGCACTTTCGGCCTCACAATACCAATTTCACTGCAGATTAAATAGTGATCAGTGTCATCAAAGAATCCCCTGAATATCCGTGTGTCCCTCACAGCCTTCCTGAATTCCTGATCTGTTATTATATAATCAATGACAGATCTGGTTCCCCTGCCTTCCCAAGTACACCGATGAATGTTCTTCTGTTTAAAAAAGGAGTTTGTGATTACTAAGCCCATACTGGCACAGAAATCCAAGAGTTGTTTCCCGCTCCTGTTGGCCTCCATATCCTCTCCAAATTTACCCACAACCTTTTCATACCCTTCTGTTCAATTTCCAATCCTGGCATTAAAATCACCCATGAGCAGAACACTGTCCTTGTCCTTTACTCTAACAACTACCTCACTGAGTGTGTCATAAAAACTATCCAGCTTATCTTGATCTGTCCCTTCACAATGCGAATATACTGACACAATCCTAATTTTCTTGCTAGACACTGTCAAATTTATCCACATCAGTCGTTCGTTTACATACCTTATTGCAACTACGCTAGGTTCCATTTCTTTCCTGATGAAAAGCCCTACACCCCATTCTGCTATTCCTGCTTTGACTCCTGACAGGTAGACCTTGTATTCTCCGACTTCCTCTTGTTTCTCACACCTTACCTGAATGTCACTAACAGCTAAAACGTCCAACCCCATCTTACTTGCAGCCTCTGCCAGCTCTGCCTTCTTCCCAGAGTAGCCCCCATTGATATTAATAGCTCCCCATCTAGTTAACATTCTTTTGCCGAGTCGTATCTTAGGAGTCGCTGGTTTGTCAATTAGAGGTGGGACTCCGTCACCTCCAAAGGTCCGAGGCATTTTGCTCTGATTGTTGCCAGCATCATATTAATAGTACCAAGGAAGCAGGTTGCTATACTTCACTTTAATATAATTATATAGACTCTCCCCCTCATCATAAAGCCATTTCTGAACATCAGAGTCCTCTTCATTATTGGGCTTCAGTAATTGTTTCTCATCTTTTATCACAGTTTAGTGTTTTCTGTGTACAGCGGTCATTTTATAAAAAGGCTTACTGCCTTAATTTGCTAATGGCATCAGCTGGTGTATGAATGTACTCTTATCAATCCCCATTCTCTTTGATGTCACTTGCCTGACTACAGTATGTTTTCCTCAAATTCTGCTTTGAAGTATCACCTGAATGATACTCAGAATTCAAATGTCACAATCATTCTCCCCCCCCCCCCCCCCCCCCTTGCTTTTCTTCCCGTTCAGTGTGTGTTTTCAAGTCCACTATAGTCCTATGCTGTGTCCACATTTCTGCCTACTTATAATTCCTTCAAAATCGTGTTGACTGTAAAAGGAGACAAGTTATCAAAGGTCCCTGTGTTTGCTCAGTGTAAAAAAATGTCCTTGTGTAATTGTGCCCTGTTCCTATAAGAAGTTCCCAGGTCTGTAGCAGATTGCTCTGTACTGCTAACCTCTTAAGCTCTTGTTGTGTGGATGTTGGCACCTGTACACCCCTTCCACTGAGAGTTAAAGGACAGAATAAAAATATGTGTTTGATACAGTGAAATGAAAGCTAACTCTCATATAGCTTCCAATACCTGATCAAGCCTCTTGCATTTGGGCAGCAACAGTTCCAATCTGAGTCTCACTCACTGAGAAAACATTCTGCTGTCATGCCCAATGGTGGACACTGAAGTATGCTCAGAAGACTGATGGTATTGATCAGCATCAAGTTCCAGACCATCTTGATTGCCAAACTTTTAGCCAGACAGGACTGGCAGAGTTTCCTATGTGAAACAGTAAAAGTAATATGTCAACATTTAGCTCTACGTATTTGGTACTCGCGAGGCTTGCTATGTGTTACAAAGTATTAATTACTACTATTCACATTATGCAATATATCTAACACACTGTGATTGGTTACTGTATTTTGTGGACTATAAAATGCACTTTTTTCTTCAAAAAAAATTATCTCCAAAATTCAGGTGTTTCTTATACTCGAAATTAATATCAAATGTTCAGTGTTTGATTTAAAATTCCTGCCAGTCTTACAAATGGCCATATATTTGATGCCACGGGAAACATGTCTCTATCTGGCAATATTGGATTCAACTGACAGCAGCAGTGCAACGATGTAATGAAAATGAGTTGTGATGATTCACAACCTTGCTAACAGTCTTCCTCCCGCCCCGCCATCACAAACCCAGGACACTGCCTAGCCTATGATGCATCACTGCAGTCTATAGTGCCAGTGAACTTAAATTGAAAGTGAATAGTGTTATAGGTAACAGTACAATATTTTTCTTAGTAGCCAGTTTCATAATGGAAAAAAGTAAAAGGTATTCATATGATGCAGCCTATAAATTTAAAGTAATAGCTTATGCAGAACAATGTGGAAACAGAGTAGCTGAGCGGCATTTCGACCTTCCACCAACAGAAGAAAGCATTCGTGACTGGCAGGATAGTAAATAAGAACTGAAAAAATTGAGGAAGACTAAATGTGCAAATGGAGGACGGAAAGCAAAAGAGCCAATGCTACAAGATGGTGTACTGAAATGCATTCAGGGACACCATCAAGATAGTACTGGAAATTATACAAAAAATGATGCAAATACCAGGGTGTACATGTGGACGAGGAAAAAAAAATCCCGGATTTTTCCCGGTTAAAAATACACTTTCTCCTGGATGAAAATACACGTTTTCCGTATTAAGTAACAGTATACTTTTCCTCGGAACTGTAAAACTTATCAATCCTTTCAATGATTATGGTTTTATACACCGACGTAGAATTTCTCGGCACGTTAGAAAACTAAACTCGGGGAAAAAAACACGTTTTGGAAAGATGTCTGATGTGCAGCAACATGTACACTGCGTATTTCGTATTACCAAAGTATAAATTCGAATTCCACCAAAAACGGCATGTTACTTTCCGAAGGATTGAGATCGAGAATGCGTTGCGCTTTTGTAAGCCGGTCGTAGCTCATGTCAAGCGATCTCGCCAGCCGATGACAGCGGATATTCAGAGCATAGGACAAGTGATGTAGTCAGCCAATAGCACATCACTGCTAAGTTGCGCAAACACACAAATAGGGAAAGGTAATGGTTTAAATTAATATACATAGTGTTGCTAAAAGAAAAGAAAAGCTTTCACGTACCCTATAATATTGGCCTCTAAAATTAATAAGCTGCTAGAGAAGCTAGGCTTTCACACGTAATGGTGATCTTTTTTGCGCGTGTTACACTTATAAGATACATCACTGAAATGTGCCAGTAAATTTTTTAACAACGTCATAAATGTCTGATCTTCTGGGCTCGAAAATATTCTAAATGGTCGTTCTCAAAGATTTGAATTTTGAATGACAGTCAAACGCTCAGTGATTTAAGAAATTCATCGGACATTCGCGCACAGAGTTCATCTTGTGTAAAAGGAAATTAACTTGAAAGCAACGCTTTTCAAACAAACATTCTGAATATTTTCCCGCGACCTGTTAGAAATAGATTCGTTTCAGCAGTTGCGCCAGATGACAGGCGTCTTCGTGCTTGCGAAGCTACGATGACGCAGGAAGCCCGTACGTTCGTACGTGTAAAAACAAAAATAGATCATACATTATGTCATTAAAGAAACAAGACGTTAGAGGATACTCCAAGAGCCTGGGAATTTTGTGAACCCTACTAAAATGCATAATTCGGCTTAAAGTGCACATTCGTATGTCCAATTCAGATGTACCAGTACCGCATTATCTCATGTTTGGTTCTTTATTTTGGCATAATGCCATACGTGCTAGACGATGGAAACGTGAACTTGAAATGTGGCGAACAGTTGAAACTAGGCAATAATGTGGAATTAAACACTTCGTTTCAAATAAATTGACTGACTCGGCAGAAAATATTAATAAGTCAAATTTCTTTAACAAACCGACAAAGATAACTTCATTGTTCTGCAAGGCGATTAACGCTTGACTGTCAGAAAGGTAGAAACAAAATAAAATCTGAAACTAATAACCTATTTTAGCCTTCCGTAATTATGAGTATGTATTATAATTCGCTTGATAGCTCCCGACCACAGAAATCCGTTTTGTTTTCATTTGACGTGAGAGCAATAAACGAAGAGGGAACAGCAAAATCACTTAACGTAAACACGGGTCACGTGGAGGCTACCACCTCCCCACTACAACCTAGACTGCTCTGTGCATCAGGTCCGGATCTACGATACTTCCGAACCGGGCCAATATTAGACAGTGGCGCTCCCCATCCCTCGAGCGTTTGAGGTAGGACGCCAAAAATTTAAAAAATCGACTTTTCAAAAATATCTTCATATTGTAGCGCACTTCTTTCTTAAGTGTCTGATACATAAAACATAAATGTTCGAGACAACGAAAGACATGTTATTTGGTCTTAAGTGTGCCGAAGTGCAGTGCCACGCCTCTTCACGCAGTATTCTTCCATCGCACGTCTCTCTATTTCGCTCTGTGGAATTCAAACGTGTAATATTTTTTAATGGGTGCCATCAAACTACATTCAGGCCAGTGGAAATTAAAATGTCCTGTGGTGCCTCTCCTGCTCCCAGTCGGCCGGTTTGACATCCTGCCCCGCTTTAAAAAAAGCTGGCAATTAATAGTGGATGGGATTATTTGGAAAATTTGCAGTCTTTACTGCCTACTAGCTAATAACTTGCTGTTCTGTGTGATATAAAATTATACATAGGATACATAAAACGAGTAAAGACAACAGACAAGCAAGACAGTACACGTTACTTCAATCCTTAAGTCCTAGCTGTTTTTTTTTTTTTTTCTTCTCTGTAATCTTGCCACAGCTTTATGTGGCGTACTTTCCTTTCTGAGAAAGGATATATTATGCTATCAAAGTTCGGCAACGTTGTGCTACATGACAAAACGAAATGTCGTTGTCTAATACCAGAAAAGCTGTTAATACAAATAGTACCCAAGACTGGTGTGGTTTTTCGATCAGATTACGTGTATTTTGTCACTGTGTGCTAGATAAAACGAAATAGATCTGCCTAATATTGCAACAGTTGTTACACACACCAAATAAACGAAACTGTTTTGGCACAAATGGTCATTTTTATAACACGACAGAATATAATGCACGAAGTACCAATATTAGGCCTACTACAAGCAAAAAGTTTTATGTTAGGAAATAATTTCACATTTCATTCATACTCTAACTTCTGAAGCATGAGATCGAAAAGTTGTAGTACGTAATTTTTATATAAATTTGTAATCGTCATATACTTACCTGAGGCCCCGTTTCTTCTCCTTCCTCGTTCTAACAATCAATCTTGTCATCACTAATTCTGTAACTATTCCTGCCAGTGTCAACATTTATTCTCTGGGTAACTTCACTAACCCTGCCACAATCACCGGTTTAGTTATCCCGCATTTGTTCTCCGGTTAGGCGTTATTAAGTGCTCGTACAACGCGTTCTCCGCGGTACTCCCAGAATATAACTTTAGCGGCTGCTAGCCGGGGACTGTAGTGTACCGGTCTGGCCAAAAATTTTCTGTCAAAAATTCATTTTCTTGGATACACGGAGGAGCCAACACGTAATCTTATTCCTGTTAGTCATTTATTTCCACTCTGGTAGCCAGAATCTATGGAACACGCTAGTAATTATAACAACGCTGATGATTTGCAAACCCAGTCAACCACATAAACAGCGACTGTCATCCACCCTTTCGGCTTTATTCGCTCAGCTCGTATAGATCCGTCCCCTTTTGTCTGCAGAAAAGCATTTTTCTAGATGCAACGGGGATTCCCCTGACAGAGACATCACATACACTATGCATGCATTCAAAAATAAATTTACGATTCATTCAGAAATCAACTTAGAATTTGGTCAAAAAAGTTCAAAAACCAACAGGGATGCGTTCAAAATCATACGAGTAATCGATAGACCAACGTGCGCTGGATGCAAGGCGCTTTGTGAAACAAGGTCTTTTTCTCAATATTATGAATTTGGTGCGCCCCTCCCTGAAACTGCCGGTCGGGACAGATAGTTACCCCGGTTTGCCCCCGCTCCCTACTTTCGGGCCTGTTGCGCATACGTGAATCTGCTAGCTTAGGTGCACCAGTAAAATTTTTCCGGATAGCATCTGGCTGCTTGCTGTAGCCAGAAGCGGGACTCAACTGCACGTGCGCATAAACTCGCCCGCAACCGCTGAAACAGTTGTGACGTCACGCTCATCGGAGGCAATTTGTTGTTATAAAACATTGCATAGTCTTCCTAAAGCACATTTCGCTGTTGGCAGACGCTTGTATGAGCACTGTGTTTTGTTCCTGTATATGGCGCATTTCCTTTTGCAACTTAGGTTTTATTTTCGTTTTTTCTCTCGTTCGTGTTTTGTTGCTGCAGTATTATTCTGGAGTAGCGAGATACAGTAATATTCTTTGTTAGGGTATTGGTTCTTACTAGTCAAAGTTATAAAAATGTAACCAAAAACTAAAACAATGAAAACTTCCCGTAATTCTAAAAAATTCCCGGGTTTTTCCCGGACCTCCCGGTTGTCCCGGGTCGTATACACCCTGAAATACAGGCTCATAAGATAGCGCTACAGTGGAACGTAACCGACTGGAGGTGGTTGTTGCTACAGGTTTATGAAGTATCGTGGACTTAGCATACGAACCAAAACCAAGATATCTCAGAAAATGCCGTAAGAGTATGAAGTGAAAAAATTGTCTTTCCATTGCTTTATTATTCAACATCTAAAGAAAACAAGTGTGGAACTTAGGCAAATAGCAAATATGGAGAAAACGTCTTTGACATTTGATTGGCTGAGTAACAGAACTGTTGCCTGAAAAGTGATAAAACTGTAATTATAAAAACAAGTAGACAGATGAAAAATTCACTGCACTGTTTTCTTTTCATGTTGTGCTGATGGAACTAAATCCAGTGATTATTTTCAAGTGCAAAACCTTCTGAAATACCACCAGGTGGTGTTGTCCATGTACTAGCCAAGGGCTGGATGGAGGATGCTGGTATGAAATCATAGATTAACCGAAAGTGGGAGAAAAGGAAAGGTGTTTTATTGAAGAAGGGTTCTCTTCTTGTGCTAGATCAATTTAGTAGTCATTTGAAAAATTCTGTTATTCCGGTAGGACTGACTTCACATTGCAAGCTCTTAATGTCTCGATAAATAAGCCATTTAAAGTGTATTTGATAGAAGAATGGAACAAATGGATGATGGATGAAACCCAACATTAATTCACGCTGAAGGGAGCTGTAAAATGACCTATAATAAAACAAGTGTGTCACTGGATAAAACAAGCACGGTCTAGAGTGAGAGAAGACATTATTGTTAAATCTTTCAAGAAGTGTGGCATAAGTAATGATCTTGATGGCAGTGAAGACAGTCATATACACTCCTGGAAATTGAAATAAGAACACCGTGAATTCATTGTCCCAGAAAGGGGAAACTTTATTGACACATTCCTGGGGTCAGATACATCACATGATCACACTGACAGAACCACAGGCACATAGACACAGGCAACAGAGCATGCACAATGTCGGCACTAGTACAGTGTATATCCACCTTTCGCAGCAATGCAGGCTGCTATTCTCCCATGGAGACGATCGTAGAGATGCTGGATGTAGTCCTGTGGAACGGCTTGCCATGCCATTTCCACCTGGCGCCTCAGTTGGACCAGCGTTCATGCTGGACGTGCAGACCGCGTGAGACGACGCTTAATCCAGTCCCAAACATGCTCAATGGGGGACAGATCCGCAGATCCTGCTGGCCAGGGTAGTTGACTTACACCTTCTAGAGCACGTTGGGTGGCACGGGATACATGCGGACGTGCATTGTCCTGTTGGAACAGCAAGTTCCCTCGCCGGTCTAGGAATGGTAGAACGATGGGTTCGATGACGGTCTGGATGTACCGTGCACTATTCAGTGTCCCCTCGACGATCACCAGTGGTGTACGGCCAGTGTAGGAGATCGCTCCCCACACCATGATGCCGGGTGTTGGCCCTGTGTGCCTCGGTCGTATGCAGTCCTGATTGTGGCGCTCACCTGCACGGCGCCAAACACGCATACGACCATCATTGGCACCAAGGCAGAAGTGACTCTCATCGCTGAAGACGACACATCTCCATTCGTCCCTCCATTCACGCCTGTCGCGACACCACTGGAGGCGGGCTGCACGATGTTGGGGCGTGAGCGGAAGACGGCCTAACGGTGTGTGGGACCGTAGCCCAGCTTCATGGAGACGGTTGCGAATGGTCCTCGCCGATACCCCAGGAGCAACAGTGTCCCTAATTTGCTGGGAAGTGGCGGTGCGGTCCCCTACGGCACTGCGTAGGATCCTACGGTCTTGGCGTGCATCCGTGCGTCGCTGCGGTCCGGTCCCAGGTCGACGGGCACGTGCACCTTCCGCCGACCACTGGCGACAACATCGATGTACTGTGGAGACCTCACGCCCCACGTGTTGAGCAATTCGGCGGTACGTCCACCCGGCCTCCCGCTTGCCCACTATACACCCTCGCTCAAAGTCCGTCAACTGCACATACGGTTCACGTCCACACTGTCGCGGCATGCTACCAGTGTTAAAGACTGCGATGGAGCTCCGTATGCCACGGCAAACTGGCTGACACTGACGGCGGCGGTGCACAAATGCTGCGCAGCTAGCGCCATTCGACGGCCAACACCGCGGTTCCTGGTGTGTCCGCTGTGCCGTGCGTGTGATCATTGCTTGTACAGCCCTCTCGCAGTGTCCGGAGCAAGTATGGTGGGTCTGACACACCGGTGTCAATGTGTTCTTTTTGGACAAGAAGAGACAAGAAGCTTTCGTTATGTGGTGCTACAGAAGAACGCTGAAGATTAGGTGGTACATCACATAACTAATGAGGAGGTATTGAATAGAACTGGAGAGAAGAGAAATTTGTGGTACAACGTGACTAGAAGAAGGGATCGGCTGGTAGAGCATATTCTGAGGCATCAAGGGATCACCAATTTCGTATTGGAGGGCAGCTTGGAGGGTAAAAATCGTAGAGGGAGACCAAGAGATGAATACACTAAACAGATTCAGAAGGATGTAGGTTGCAGTAGGTACTGGGAGATGAAGAAGCTTGTACAGGATGGAGTAGCATGGAGAGCTGCATCAAACCAGTCTCTGGACTGAAGACCACAACAACAACAACTTGAAAATGAGGGCCCACTAAGGTGAATCGCTCCAGGATGTGATACCTGGTACCCTAGCTTACACCACTGTATATATGGTTTCAGAAGTCGATTCAGCAGGAAATGTCGAGAAAGGCAGGTATATGTGCATAGTACGTGGAATATGGAACAAATTTCTCGATTACGTCGGTAGTTAACATCAAACATTCATCTCCGAGACTGAAAATGTTTATTACATACGAAAGTACTGCACAATAGGGTTTAGGCATGCAAGGGCGCCTATACCCTGTGGCAAATGGGTCTGTGCCCTCTCCCTCTCCACCTAACTCTAAGGGAAAGGAAAGAATATAGTTTAGTCGGGTGATTTTCTGTCAAGAAAATGATTTACAAGTCGGAATTACGCAGGTTTTAACGTGGTGGGAACTGGAACTTTTTATGCCAACTTGCAAGTCGCAGTTCGTCTTTCAATTATAAAAAATTCTCCATACCCCAGCTCTTGACCCCCCCCCCCACCCACCAATCCCCCTCCCCCCGGCAAACTATCGTATGGGTGGCCTTGGGCAAGCACAATATTATAGATGATGAAAATTCATTGTGGATCAACAGCTGTTTTAGAAAGTTTCTCTGAAAGCAGAGGGATTCACTACAGATTTAAATGTAGTCAAGCACTCCATGCTTCCCAGTCGTGGCACGTACCACTGTCTTTTAACTTGGTGTCTGTAACCTTTGACCAAGCAAACGGAATAGCTGTTTATCATTTATCCATCCTCAGCACCTGTAATTGTATAAATCGAAATAATCAGAAACCAGTAGCTGTTTCCGCAGACTGATGCAAAAAGCAATAGAGAAGCTGAACTGACATGATGGAGGCCACTGCTCAAGCGCCAGAGCCGGCTAGTTACTCCAGCCTCAGAACAGCTTCCAGGAATGAAATGTACTCAGCACAGTGAAGTGTGCGGCCAGACTGTCGCAGTAGTGTCCTGGATTACCACATGTCCGATTCTGGCACTGTGCTGCTTCCTTGACTTACGTCAGAAAGAATGATGTCCTGTCGTAACAGGTGAGACGAGTAGCCATAAATACCACCCATAAATACCACTATGCAGTGTCATCGTCTGCAGGCATCTCCGAGAGGTACTCCATGACAATCATCGATCTGATGTGGGCCATCAATCTACTGTTACTAGGAGCCATCTCCACCAGCTGCGGTACTATAGGTGCACCTAGTCCTGATGGCGCTGGGAGCTGAACTGGTGCAATTCGGCTGGGGGCCATGTTCTGGCTAACTTCTGCCGTCTTCAGGGTGCCTACCGGAGGTCAGTCGTTTGCTCCTGGGTCTGACACACTGCCAAGCCACCACCTGCCCTGTGTATGTGCTCTCTGCTACTACAGGCGTGGGTCTGTTGTTGCATCCTATATTGAGATCCTCAGTCCACCTGCACACACAGATACCTCTGGAACTGTGATGCACATTTATATCATGCAGTGTAACCGATTGATTGCGGAATGTGTCATCACTATGTGCCAGATTCCTACCTGGACCTAATGTGGCGACACACCGGCCAAGGTACTGGCAACGAAACTTCATCAATGACGCTGCCTAACTGGTGTGCTATCTTTGTATACTGGCAGTCCCCTGAGGCCAAGTGTTGAGATAAGCACACATCATCATGCAGGACTAGCCTGTGTCCCTGGGTGCTGACCACAGTAAGGCAACATTTTGACTGCTCTACTGTAGGCCTTGAGTAAAAGAACTATCGTTTCTCATTGCTCTTATAGCTTGACGACGCTCATCCACCTATTAGTTGACAGATAGCGACGGAAAGAATAGGTTCCTCGTACACAGCCGGCCGAAATGGCCGTGCGGTTAAAGGCGCTGCAGTCTGGAACCGCAAGACCGCTACGGTCGCAGGTTCGAATCCTGCCTCGGGCATGGATGTTTGTGATGTCCTTAGGTTAGGTAGGTTTAACTAGTTCTAAGTTCTAGGGGACTAATAACCTCAGCAGTTGAGTCCCATAGTGCTCAGAGCCATTTTTGTTCCTCGTACAGGAAGTGCAACAGAGAGCATTAGACACATTTCTAAGGTGACTGCCACCTGATGGGTCAAGAAGGTTGTTGTTGTTGTGGTCTTCAGTCCTGAGACTGGTTTGATGCAGCTCTCCATGCTACTCTATCCTGTGCAAGCTTCTTCATCTCCCAGTACCTACTGCAACCTACATCCTTCTGAATCTGCTTAGTGTATTCATCTCTTGGTCTCCCTCTACGATTTTTACCCTCCACGCTGCCCTCCAATACTAAATTGGTGATCCCTTGATGCCTCAACACATGTCCTACCAACAGATCCCTTCTTCTAGTCAAGTTGTGCCACAAACTTCTCTTCTCCCCAATCCTATTCAATACTTCCTCATTAGTTATGTGATCTACCCATCTAATCTACAGCATTCTTCTGTAGCACCACATTTCAAAAGCTTCTATTCTCTTCTTGTCCATACTAGTTATCGTCCATGTTACACTTCCATACATGGCTACACTCCATACAAATACTTTCAGAAACGACTTCCTCACACTTAAATCTATACTCGATGTTAACAAATTTCTCTTCTGCAGAAACGCTTTCCTTGCCATTGCCAGTCTACATTTTATATCCTCTCTACTTCGACCATCATCAGTTATTTTACTCTCTAAATAGCAAAACTCCTTTACTACTTTAAGTGTCTCATTTCCTAATCTAATTCCCTCAGCATCACCCGATTTAATTTGACTACATTCCATTATCCTCGTTTTGCTTTTGTTCATGTTCATCTTATATCGTCCTTTCAAGACACTGTCCATTCCGTTCAACTGCTCTTCCAAGTCCTTTGCTGTCTCTGACAGAATTACAATGTCATCGGCGAACCTCAAAGTTTTTACTTCTTCTCCATGAATTTTAATACCTACTCCGAATTTTTCTTTTGTTTCCTTTACTGCTTGCTCAATATACAGATTGAATAACATCGGGGAGAGGCTACAACCCTGTCAAGAAGGATAAATATAAAATTTCCGTAGTATCTGTCTGGCACCAGAGGCGTAGCTACAGTACAGGATAAAATGGATGTGGTAATGTGGGTCTGCGGTAAAAGAAATGTCTTTTCTGCAGACGTGAACTGCTGTCGTTGTGGATGTTCAGGTCACGTACGGAATGATTGTCTCCATCTACAATGTAAAGGGTGTGGGAAAGTTAAGACACTGAGGGCGAGGTTGTGGAGGGAAACGGCATAATGGAAAAGGAAGGAATGTACATAATCGACTGTTAAACGGCAACAGGAGCTCCAAGACTGCCGAGCGGCCCTTTCAGTAAGTTTTAATGCTACAAAAACGTATGTAGAGGCGGAATTTTGCTTGATTGCCGTAATAGACTGAATAGACTCTATGGTACAAGGACTTTTATTAGAGACAGGTGCTGGCTTTGTGATAAGTCTGGATTCCATGGGAAAGCGCCAGTTAAACCCTCAATGGTATAAGTATGTGGAATGGGGACCAATGATGTAAGATCACTGTTCAGTGATGTTAAATTTTCAGGTTGGATCTGTGTGATAGTGACGTACTGATAAATGGCACGACTTGTGATATCTCTGGACCGACTTTTCATCTTTCAGCTACCATAACGTGACCTACGATATTAAACAAAACATATCTTCTGATTTATTGACCTGACAAACCTCTAAACGTACTATCAGCCCAAAACCTGACCTACCTCAACAGTACCTTAGAACTGAACCTCGTTAGCTCTCTGGTCAACTTCATAGACCAACTGCAATAGAGTCAGGATGGCTAGTGCGTCAATTTATCCCATTGGAAGTTCGTGAGGACAAGCGAGGTTTATTGGTGGGGCAACAGGTACTTAGATCGTGTTTGGTTTGTGGGGCCTCAATGGCACGGTCATCAGTGCCTGTACAAAGTCCCAATTTTTACACAGTCCAATGTTACCACTGTCACGAATGATGATGAAATGATGAGGACAACACAAACACCCAGTCCCTGGACAGAGAAAATCCCCATCGTGGCCGGGAATCGAACCCAGGGCCCCGTGATCCAGAGGCAGCAACACTAGCCACTAGACCACGACCTGCGGGCACAGGTACTTGGAGCCAGGTGGACTATTATCATCAAGCCATAAGAGCAAGGTAAACCAATAGTTCATTTATTCATGACACACAGCACACCAGTAGAAATACTGTCTTGCTGCAGTCAGCACCCAGAGACACAGGCCTGATGATGATGTGTGCTTAGCTCAGCACATGATCTCAGGGGTAGCCAGCACACAGAGTTGCCACACAGTGCGGAGGCAGCAGCAACAAAGTTAAGCTGTCAACGCTTTGGCGAGTGTAGCATTCCATCAGGCACAGAGAAGAGACTGACATCATGATTGGTTCTGTTGTCAGTCAGTCACATCGTAGGGTGAAAAAGTGCATCTCAATGAACGAGGCACCTGAGTACATGGAGGCAAACCAAGGACCCCGGTGTAGGGTGCAATAACAGGGGCTTGCAGAGATGAACCTGAATAATGGAGTTTTTATGCACGGGGATAGCAGTGGCTTGGTAGCCCTTAACTTTTGTGATCTGATGGGAACCGGTATTAACTTAATAATGTATTCTCAAAACCTTGTAGAAACGTGTAGGTGAAAAACAATTAGATATGGCAAGACGCGAAAGTGTTGTATAGCTACACTACAGTCTGTATCTCAACACTCTTAACTCTCGAACGGGCGCGCCGTTTTTCGTAACACGAGCAGGCGACCGAGCGAGATGGCGCAGTGGTTAGCGCACTGGACTCGCATTCGGGAGGACGACTGTTGAAACCCGCGTCTGGCGAACCTGATTTAGGTTTTCCGTGATTTCTCTAAAATCGGTTCAGGCAAATGCTGGCATGGTTTCTTTAAAAGGGCACGCCGACTTCCTTCCCCAATACGATGGCGACCGATGACCTCGCTGTTTGGTTCCCTCCCCCAAATCTACCAACGAACGAGTGGGAGCACAACGCACTCTGTACACATGTAAGGAATAGTTTCTTCATGTTACCAAGGTAAACACGTATGAGCAAAATCACAGTTTAATCTTAATTTAGTTAAGCAACAATAAAAGAAACTGATATTACATGAGCTACATCACTGTTTAATAAAACAATAATAAAATAAACTTTCATTTTATCACTCTTTTACCACGTACAAGTGTTGCCCCACGTAATGACCACTCAAAGCATTAAACAGCGCTGATGCATCGGATCCCTGCCAGCGGGTTATTTGGTAACTAATTGTCTCGTAAATAACTGCTTCATTGTGGAGTTGTGCTGCTAGATGGACGCTGGGTCATTTTCTCGCATTTGTCATAATTTTTCCTCACTTAGCTAGCCTTTTATTTAATATTACTGCTGCTTACTTGGACGTACAACACAACTTATCACTGTCTTAGTTGAAGCAATAATGAAGGAATAGGTATGGGCTCACAATGGAATAGTGCAAGACAATGTTATTTGCTATTGGCGAACTCCACGTAGGCGCGCCCGTTCGAGGGTTAATCACTACACCACTATAAAATGGCAATTTCAGCAGACGAATTAAAAAAGCAGCTCATTTATCTAATGTCCAATGAATAAATGCTGTTTCAAAGGATTGAGTATCTCTCGAAAACGCTTCGGTATTGGTAAAATTTGTTGTAAAAAAGTTGCGAAATTGGCGTTGAAGATGTATTTCAATTGAAGACATTTTTGTTTGGCAAAGAATTGTCTTTAAAGAACTAGCCCGTAAATTTTCTTTTATACTCCGCCTTATAACTCTTGCAAATGTGTCAGTCTTTTTCTATGCTTTTTATTCTGAGTGGTAGTTTGTTTTATCAGATGATCAACGTGTTCTGAATATTTATTCATATTTGCGTGTCTCATGTTCAGTTTGTAAATTGACCATTTCAATTCACTCGGCACACTTTCATAACACGCCAGTCACGATACGAAATTACCAAATTCAATATGGCGACGTCATGTTTGCACAGTCCTGAGAAATGGGCCTGTCCATACGCAACGATCTGTTTTGGCATAAATCTGCGCAAATATCTGCCCATGCAACAGTTCGCTGCTGTGGTATGTTCACGCCACGCAAGTTTCAATCTGCTGCTCGCGCGCTATCTGTAGAGACAAATTTCAGGGGAAATGGACTGCTGTCTTACAGTAACCTCAAAGTTAATTTCATTTCTTCAGAAATGGAGGAAAATCAGTTGTTGAAAATGATTTAAACAGTGGCTGCTAAAGCAAAGGCAATTTTTGTACATACGTACTTCACAAGTTGCAGGACGAACTCGATGGCTTGAGTAATTATTTCAGGGTGGATTTAGAAACGTTTAATTATCTTTTGACACTCATAACTCCCAGTATAATACGGAAAAACACTTGTATGGGGAGAGAAATTTCTCCACATAAGCGGTGACGTTAAAATTCCTGGAGATAGTAACTACAACGATCTAGAATTTGACACTGCAATTTCGAAACAAGCATTGCGTGAAATCATACGCAACATACGTGATCTGCCGGCCGGAGTGGCCGTACGGGTCTAGGCGCTACTGTCTGGAGCCGAGCGACCGGTTCGGTCGCAGGTTCGAATCCTGCCTCGGGCATGGATGTGTGTGATGTTCTTAGGTTAGTTAGGTTTAATTAGTTTTAAGTTCTAGGCGACTGATGACCTCAGAAGTTAAGTCGCATAGTGCTCAGAGCCAAGCCATACGTGATCTATTTACGCCTTCCCGAAGGATGCTTTCATTAAGGAAAGTAAAGTACTGTATAGTACCTCAATTCTGACAAGTTACAGATCACATTTTTACAGTTTTAGATGTGTTCGAAACCAGTATTTTTTTTAGAAGCTATGTATGTGGCAATGAGCTGTAGTTCACTTTGTTCTAAGTCGAGATTTTCAAGCCGGCCCATGTGGGCGAGCGGTTCTAGGCGCTTCAGTATGGAACGGCGCGACTGCTACGGTCGCAGGTTCCAATCCTGCCTCGGGCATGGATGTGTGTGATGTTCTTAGGTTAGTAGGTTTAAGTAGTGCTAAGTTCTAGGGAACTGATGACCTCAGATGTAAAGTCCCATAGTGCTCAGAGCCACATACACATGAGATTTTCAATTCCCTGCCTGAAGTCTACCAGCAACTTTTGCACCAGAAAATAAAATTCCATTCTGAACTCTAGGCAGGGATTCATTGTGTATCTGGAAAGTTTTACTTGTAGTATTCTAGCAGTGAATTCTACAGTTTACCTCTTATTCACTTTTGTTATGAATCACATATTATATTAAGAAATAAAAAGTTGTAATAATACCTATGTCCGTGAAGGCACTGCTCCAAGACCCACTATCAGCTTAACACAATATTCTGACTGCTCTCAGACAAATAGAGGCTGCTTTGTTTTCCTACGCTGTTACGACTCACATCAGATTACGAGTAGGACCATACCTGTACCAAGTGAAAGTTTCCTAATAATCCCCCAGCACCAAATCGAATAGGTTTGGTTACTTTGTTTGGCTGTTTGCGGTAAATAGTATGCAACGATTCTTTTTATTATATACCTTTTTCCTGTTTGCCGTGGGGCTAACCGTTCGTAATTCCTATGTTAAAGGACAATCAGCAACTGCCTTCTTCTCCCTAACGCTTTATTCTCTGCTTCTGATTTTCCGTAAGCATGAATGACTCCAACACAATACGGTAAATTCGGCAATGAACAATCGACAACACTGACGTTTACTGCCATTTTAAAATTCAATCTGTACACACAAATGAGAAACAACCAGATACGTTTTATCACCAGACTTGCGGCGATTTCCTGTCCACACGCTCCAAGCAATTTATGCAGATATGATTTGAACCCACACATTTGAACAATTTCGCTCACATCTTCAACTCCATGCATTCATACCTGCGCAAATCTCCTTTTCACACGCATCGTTCTGCCTGCGCATATGCGATGTGAGGATATTCGCGCAAACAGTTTGTTGCGTGTGGACGTGCCTGTAGATAACCGCTTTTCTGTTCATCCCAGAGACAACTTACACTGCTAATGTACCCAAAGATTGCTGTAGTCATACGTTTTTGTTTGCATCGTTACATCTTTGGTATGTTTACAAACTTATAACACGTGGGTAGTATTGTTGTGGGTGAGAATCGACATGGGCACCATGGAAAAAGAATGTGAATTAATTGTGAGTCGGAAAGGTGGTGGTAGTGTAATCGATCGCCAGCCCGTATTTTCGAAAGATGGACGGTAAGAAAATTGTATGTTTGTTTGATAGGTTACTCGTAACATACCCTGTGCCATCAGTCCTTCGAATGTAACATCGACGGTTTCATACCGAAATTAGATATGTCTCAATCAGTTATCAAGCAGTGTTCACATGCCGCTATAAAGTTATGTATTGGATAAGGAACAAATATTGCCAGCGTGGCATATAGACGTCGATATGCAGCAAAGATCAGCCTGTCATCACAACCATGGAAGATAGCTTTCACTATCATACGCTGAGCTACGTTCCGCCCTGTCTTTGCAGGAATTATTGAAATCCTTTTACACGTAGTAGTTGTTACTTTATTAGTGTTCTGTATGCATGAAACTGGCACATCGATCAGAGTGAATGGAATTTATAAATTATGTTTCATGTTTGTGATGTCATGATATTCTTGTCGGCCTATTTCCTGCTTACTATTGGAATGTGAAAGGAACGCACACGTTATTATTGTTTCCAGAATGAGTTTTGCACTCTGTATGACAGTGCGCGCTGTTTTGAAATTTCGTGGTGGATTAAACTGTGCCGCACCAGGGTTGGAATCTCGGTCAGGCATACAATTTTAATTTGACAGGAAGTTTCAGTATTGTTGTTGTATTATCTTATTTTTCATAATACACATTATAATACAGGGTAGGCCTATAACAAGTCTACTTCAGGCTACTTTCAGCTTCATGGGAAGTATATTTGGTGACTAAGTGATAAATGTGATTTTTGCAGAAGAATCCCAGATAGCACAGTAAGCCGGTTCCAAACTTGTTTCCAGATGTAAAGTTCAAGTGTCTAAGCTTGATCAAAGCTGGAATATTCAGGCCTGTTAGTTGGATTCAAGCTTGAAATAAACATCAAAGTTGGCAGAGTTCAAGCTATATTTCAAGCTTGACTTATCAAGTTTGGCTCCAGCTGTATCTACACACGTGGAACACAGCCTGGTATTTACTGCTTGTTTTAAGCTATATAATTATTAATCTGAATTTATTGAACCTAATTAATTAAATAAATATCAGAATGGAAATGGTGTGAAAAAAATTATTAAGACATGTATGTTTAAAATTTTTTATTTTCAAAGTGTTTAAAATTGTTTTATTTTAAAATTTAATTATTCTGAAGCCCCTCCGGCCCCAGCACACAGACCAGAGCAGGATCAAATATCGCTGACTTCTGCCGGTATAATGATCCTGTAACAGATAAAAGAAAATGTTAGCCATACCTAAACATAAAAAATGTAAAAAGTTGAAACTGATCAACCTAAATATAATTTATGCCCCAGATTAACAAAATAACTTCAAACTCACTGATGTAGTAAGAATCATTAACTAGTATAAACGTCACTGAGTAAGCAGCTGCTTCTGGTGGCTTCATTCCAAAGAGTTTTAAAGTAATTTGAAATAACTTTTTGTTTGAAATTTTTAAAGTAAATATGACATTTGGGTAATTTTGCGATGACTTCATGAAGAAGCCACACATCACTATTTCTAACAG
The DNA here is from genome assembly GCF_023898315.1 of Schistocerca nitens. NCBI lineage: Eukaryota > Metazoa > Arthropoda > Insecta > Orthoptera > Acrididae > Schistocerca > Schistocerca nitens. Next base: position 318,469,263 of record NC_064617.1, on the reverse strand, counting down.
TTTCAGGGCCATTTAATCTGAATTATAAAGAAACAATTACTTGAAATCACATACACCTCATACTGTAAGCTTATAAGGAAACTACTGTTTAGAACAATGTAGACTTTTATTCTATCCACAATTATTTCTTGGTGGAATAAAACTGAATCAAAATGAAATAAAAGATGAAATCGAAATGAACTTAAGAAATTACCAGTTCAGTGGAAGTGAAATGTAAAAGAACAAAAAAAGGCGAGATTTTAAATAAGTAAAATAACATTAAATTTTAATTTATTGGTGCCATGTACTAGAGAGCTAGTTTAAAATGACCTCTTTTTGCTGAACAACTTGTAATATGTATTCTTAGCTTTCACTTTCATCCAGGCTCAATTTTTCTACGTAAAAGAATATGATATTTCTTTATGTTATGTAATAATATTTAACATTTGTAATATTAATGTACCACTAGAGAAAAATGCACTAACATACCTGTAATACACTATATATCCTCTTCAGACCCGGTGTAGCAGTAAGGCAGGAGACGCCACACACTTACCGAACTATTTTCCAGTGTAAAACAAACTTCACAACAGTCAACAATCATTAACGCGTGTCACAAAGGTAAAATGGCCGTAAACCTAGCAGAGTCAGTGCAAGGCTTATAAACGCTTGTGGCGCTTCCTGTGGACGTCTATGGAAGCTATGCTGCGCGCACATCTGCTGTACAGCCTTCCAGGGAAATTACAGTTTATTTCAAGCTTGGGAAAATTATTTTAATTCAAGCTAAATTTTTGCAGTTTGATGTAAACTGTGTAACAGGTTGATTTTTCAATCGTGAATTTTCAACTGAACCTAAACTCAATATCCACCTTGAAATAAGCTTGAGTGCTAGCTGGGATGGGTTGTTATGAACAGCACTATGTTGTATTTTGCAGTTGTTGCTACATTCTAGTCAGATCAAGTTATGTGGTATAGGCACCAATGACACAGGGATGGTATCAGTTAACATTCCACATTTGTTTTGTGAAATGAAGAAACCACACAACTGTTGATGAATCAATAATCTTTTTTGCATTGTTGTTGTTGTGGTCTTCAGTCCTGAGACTGGTTTGATGCAGCTCTCCATGCTACTCTATCCTGTGCAAGCTTCTTCATCTCCCAGTACCTACTGCAACCTACATCCTTCTGAATCTGCTTAGTGTATTGATCTCTTGGTCTCCCTCTACGATTTTTACCCTCCACTTGGGCCACAGTCTTATTTTCCAGTGTGACCTCCTTTTGCAGTTGGATAAGGAGCTACGCGCCAACTTGGAGTGACGGGGTGTCCACTTCATCTGGCGTGTGCATAGAGGACTCAAAGATAACAGGGTTGCTAAAGATGCCTTCATCTTGGCTTTTGAGGGTGACTCGTTACCTGAAAAGGTCAAGGCGATGGTTTACTGTTGCGACGTGAAACCTTACGTCCCTCCTCCTATGCGGTGCTTCAAGTGCTGTACATTTGGCCACATGTCATCTCGCTGTAACTCCAGTGCCACATGCAGGGATTGTGGTTGTCCTCTGCACTCGAGCACTCCTCCCACTTGCCACTTGTGTTAACTGTGGGAAGCGCCACTCCCCCTGCTTGCCTGACTGCCCTGTTTTCCATAAGGAGTGGTGAATAATGGAAATGAAAACCCCAGACAGGCTCACCTATCACGATGCAAAGAGAAAATACGAACGCGTTCATCCTGTTCCAATGACTGCATCCTACGCTGCAACTGCAACTTTGTTGCCCCCATTGGCGATGGATGTCCCTGCCATTGTCAAACCTCCAGCAGGCCCTCAGGGCCCTCTGACTCTTCCCTCGTGTCGGTGATGGGGTCACTGCTTCTTCCGTTGCTCCCAAGGTACTTCCCTTTGGAGACCAACCACCCCCCCCCCCCCCCCCAAATTGACAGGGATATAGGAACCCCCCTGACCCGAGGTACACCAGCTTCCTCCAGCTTCTGTCACGCTAAAGAGTCCCTTGGAAGTCTATCTTCTAAGGCATCCTTCGGTGTGACAGCTGACATCAGTCATTGGCTCAAGGAGCCACGAGCAGCAGACCGAAGAATTTCCCGTTCTTCGTCTGTCCCTGACCCTCCTCCCGAGGCTCCCTCTCAGGTTGCTCCTAAGGAGCAACAGATGGAGGGGCAGACGAAGAAGAAGAAGAAGAAGAAAAAACGCTGTGTTGGAAGGGAAAGGTTCAGGTTCCCTCTGTGCCACCTGTTACAACCACCTCTCTGTTTGAGGACGATTTGCAGATTTTGGCGTCCCCCAATGACCTCGATCTCGCCTCTACCTCAGACGCAATGGTTCTCTATTCTGGCTCTCCTTTGGTGGCGGTAGATGACCCAGTGGCGTAAAATGCCTCGTTGGTCCCTTCACGCCGTTTTCGGCTGCGGACGATGTCATTCGGCAGTGGAATTGCAGCAGTTTTTTCCACCACCTTACTGAGCTCCGACAACTTTTCAGCCTTCACTCTTTCTTCTGCATTGCTCTCCAGTAAACTTGGCTTCCGGCATTGCGAACCCCCGCCCTCTGTGGCTATCGGGGTTATTATAAGAATCGGACAGCTTATGAGAGGGTATCTGGTGGAGTCTATGTCCTTAACTCTCTTTACAGCGAGTGTGTCCCTCTTCAAACACCGTTAGAGGCTGTTGCTGTTTGGATGTGGACACCTCAGGCTGTTACTGTCTGCAGTCTCTATCTTCCGCCGGATGGTGATGTCCAGCAGCATGTATTGGCTGCACTGATAGCCCAACTACTCCCACCTTTTCTGTTACTGGGTGACTTTAACGCCCATAACCCTTTGTGGGGTGGCTTGGTGGCAACAAGCCGTGGAACTGTCATTAAGCAAATGTTGGCACAGCTCGACCTTTCTCTTTTAAATAATGGTGCCTCCACACATTTCAGTGTGGCGCATGGCACATACTCAGCCATCAACCTTTCAGTCTGCAGCCCTGGCCTTCTACCGTTTGTCCGATGGAGTGTGCATGATGACTTGTGCGGTAGCGACCACTTTCTGATCTTTCTGTCACTACCACAGTGTCACTCTTCTGCATGCCTCCCCAGATGGGCTTTGACTAAGGGTGACTGGGACTCATTCGCCTCCATTGCCACTATTGAGCCTCTTTCTCATGATGCCATTGATGTGGTGGTTCACATGATAACCACTGGCATCATTTCTGCAGCAGAATCTGCATTTCCCTCTTCCTCCGGGTACCCTCAGCGGAGGACTGTGCTTTGGTGGTTGCCGGAGAATGCTGCGGTGGTTAGAGATCGCTGGCGGGTCCTTCAACGTCGTAAGTGGCACCCATCACTGGAACACATCCTTACCTTTAAGTGGCTCCATGCCCGCACTCGATGACTTATTCGCCATCGGAAGCAGGAGTGCTGTGAAAGGTATGTCTCCACCATTGGCATCCGTACCTCTCCATTGCAGGTTTGGGCCAGGATTAGGTGACTCTATGGATATCAGACCCCATCAGCGTACCTGGTCTTTCCCTGAATGAAGCAGACTGTACTGACTCTGACACGATTGCGGAACTCTTAGCAGAGCATTATGCTCATAGTTCTGCTTCTATGAATTACCCGTTGGCCTTCCGCTCCCTGAAAGAGCGGTTGGAATGTCGGAGCCTTTCATTCCATATGCGCCACCCCTAATCGTACAATGCGCCATTAAGTGAGTGGTAATTCCAAAGTGCGCTTGCCCTGATACGGCTCCTGGGCCGGATCACATCCACTATCAGATGCTCTAACACCTCTCGGTGCACTGCCAGTGACGACACCTAGACCTTTTCAACCATATCTGGGTTGAGGGTGAGTTCCCATCTCAGTGGCGGAAAAGCATTATCATACCAGTGTTGAAGCCTGGCAAGAACCAACTGGAGGTGGACAGCTACCGCCCCATTAGCCTCACCAACGTTCTGTGCAAGTTGGTGGAGTGTATGGTGAGCCAGAGGGTGAGTTGGCTCCTTGAGTCTTGGGGGCATCTGCCACTGTTTAAGGGTGGGTTCCGTAAGGGTCGCTCTGCCACCGATAATCTTGTCTGCCTGGAGTCTGTCATCTGTACGGGCTTTGCCCACCATCAGCATCTGGTTGCCATCTTTTTTTGACATGTAGAAGCCATACGTTACCACATGGCGACATCACATCCTCACCACGCTTCATGGGTGGGGTCTTAGGGGCCAAAGACTACTGGCCGCTTATGCTGCACATGTTTGTAGCTTTCCTGGGCATCCAAATTACTGTATCCTGTTCCCCAATTTGGTCGTCCATCATCCCGAACAGTGGCCCTGGTGAGGGTGTCCGATTGCGATTCGCGTCCAGTCTCTTCTGTCTGGGTTTGAGGTTTTCCCTCTCCCACCTCTTTTCTGGGCCCATATATGTCTATCCCCGTGTTGTGTGTCCCGCCCATGTCTTCAGCTGGATTTGGCACGAGCCCGAAAGACTCAGTCCTTCCTGAGGCCCTCCGCTGATGCTTTCTTTCCATCCTTGCCGCGTTTCCCGGCTCTGCTGTACTCTATACTGACGATTTGATGGTTGCTAGTCGAGCTGGGTATGCTTTTACTCTTGGGAACAATCTGAACAATGCTCATTGCTGGATGGCTGCAGTGTTTTCACTGCAGAGCTCGTTGCCATTTCTCGCGTCCTAGAGTATATCCACTCCTGCTCAGGTGAGTCCTTCATTATCTGTAGTGATTCCCTGGCTGGTTTACGAGCTATCAACCAGTGTTTTCCTCACTCTCATCTGGTGATGGCTATCCAGGAGTCCCTCCATACTATTCCCTGTTGTGCCCGCTCCGTGGTCCTTGTGTGGACCCCAGGTCATGTCGGCATCCCAGGTAATGAACATGTTGACATGTTGACAAACAGGCTATCAGCGTACCTGCCCTGGAGATTGGCCTTTCGGAGTGTGATCTCCAGTCAGTTTTGCGGCAGAAGGTTCTTGGCACCTGGGGTGATGAATTGTGCACACTGCCTTCACCCAACAAACTTTGAATCGTCAAGGAGACTCCCGGTGTTTGGCACTCCTCCTTGCAGGCCTCTCGCAAGGACTCCATTGTCCTCTGCCGGCTATGTATTGGCCACACCTGGCTGATGCACGGTTATTTATTGCACCGCAAGGACCCACCTGTCTGTTGCTGTGGTTCAGCGTTGACAGTGGTCCACATTTTGTTGGACTGTCCGCTTTTAACTATGCTCAGACAGACGTTTGCGCTGCCTGATACACTCCCTGCACTTTTAACAGATGACACTGCAATGGCAGGCTTCATTTTGAGTTTTATTAGAGCTGGGGGCTTTTATCACTCGATCTGAGGGTTTGTCTCTCTTTTTTGTGTTGAATCTGGCCTTTGGCCTACGGTTTTAGATTGGAGTTTTTAGTGTGTCTCTTGGTGGTTGGCATTTCCTTTTTTTTTCCATGGTCGGCCAACCACTGTAACACTCTGTGTGTTTTTAATTCCTCTTTTCTGGTCTTTGTCTATGTCTGTCTTGTTCTGTGTTGTCCCATGTCATCTCCGTTGCTTGTTTTTGTTCCGATAAGAAATGCAGTGGGACTGGTGATTTATTACTGGGTAGGTCTTATTCTGGTAGGATGGAGCCTGCCACAGAAAAGTGTTGTAGGACCAATACTGTTGAAAATATGTAATTTAAAGTATTACTATATGAGACATCAACAGTGTAAAACTTGTGCAAAATAATAATTTGAGATACACTTCATGTCCAAATCTCTTTTGTTTCACCTGAAACTTTAATCTTAAATACACTGAATAGACAGCATTTACATCACTACAGCTAGGAAGAATATCATGTGTAAGTGTACAATAATTTTGATGGCTAATGTTTAATAACTGCAGTAGTGTAATTTTGCATTAACGATCTTTACCCCAACCAGGGCTTCAGAGTGCAGATTCTCTGTTGCTTTATCACCAACCAACAAATCTTCTGAAACGTAAGCTAAATTTAATTTCATATAGAATAAAATAGTGTGAGAAATTTCCTTTTCCATAAACTTCTGACCTAGGCTTTTGTTGTTGCTTAAATACAGCAGTGTGTTTCCTTACGCTTAATGACTCATTTCAGATTAAATCAAATGCCATTTCACATTATTCTTGATAATGCAAGTGTGAATGTCTCTTCTCAATTGATTCTAGCTATGGAGTTTTTTTAATATCATGTGTCCCCTCTCCCCCATAGAATTTCACTATTGAAGCTGCTTTCTTTCTGTTATGAAAGGCACGAAATAAAGAGTACGATACATTTTATGATCATCATCGTCTCTGGCTTATAGGAAATGTGAAAAATACCTACTTATATCCTATAGATTGAAAGCTCTGTGTTTTAGCTTCTCCTAGGACTGAAATGGCAACTTTTGAGTTCATACTTTGGTAACTCGGAGGGGCCAATTGAACCTATCGACACCAGATGTTGTTGTGTGTGATATTGTACATGTGCAAACAGAAAGAAAACAAAAACCTGACAACAATTTTGTGTCTCTTTATTATATTTTGGAATGTGGATCGTGTATGACAGACTGATCTGTAGCATAATCCAAGGTATAGGTTAGATTGAGATGGGACTGTGTGATTGTGAGTTGACAAAGCAAAGAAGTGTGAATACGAAATCTTAGTTGTAGTGAAATACTGAACAATAGCATAGCCTGTGATCTGGGTTAGGTTGAAGGTTGACCATTTGATAATGAGTTGTCAAAGCAACATTGAAGGTTTCAATTAATATCACAAAGTTAATGTCAATTGAACCTGATAATGTCAGATTCCACTCCTCATAGGTTGGGTGTACTACTTGTTGGTGTAAATAGGAGACAGATAAACAAATAAGCATGGCGAGGGGGGGGGGGGGCAGTTCTCTTGTCCAGTCAGCAACTGAAATGATGGGAAGCTGCTACTTGTGTACACTGACATGATGTTAAACCTGAAGCTTCCTTCCTTCCTTATTTGTGTACACAAATTATAAATATTTGAATGGTTTGTATTGGTTGCAAACCTTCCCCAGGAACTTATGTCACACTGACAGAACTGTTGAACATTGGTTTGGCGAAGATAAATGATGGGATATTTATGTGCTAAGAGTATGCTGCTGGAAGTGTAGAGGAACAAAATAAGTCTCAGTGTTAGCATACACTTTGCCAATAAGTGTTGTCAACTCTGTTTGTCAACATTTCCTGGTTGCTTCAATATTATGAAAAAGGTAAGAATACCACCCACTGTAAACATTACACTCTGAGTTGCAGACATACACTATAAAGAGACTGTTACATGTAAGCTTTTGGCCAAAGCCTTCTACAGAAAAGAAAAATACACACACACCTTCACACAAGCAAATCACACACAAATATGACGTCTGTCCCTGCCAATTCCGGCCAGAATTCAACAGAAACGTGTCAAACTGGAGCAACAATCTGGAATGTGGTGGAAACTGGGAGGGATACCAAGGTATAGGTGGGGCAAGAGGAATCAGCGCTGCCTGGCAGAGCATGCAGGGACTAGAAGTGCCAGGCCTCTAGTCACTGCAAGCTCTGCCAGCCAGCACTGATTGCTCTTGCCCCACCCATACCCTGAACGCGCTAGCCGATTGCGCCACGGAGGCCTTGACTTTGGCTCACTTGTGCTCTGTATATCAACGCAATTCGTATATCTTCTGCAGGAATCTCGCAGAATGGTAGCATCTGTTTGCGCCTCTTCACATGGATAACGTGCATGCACACTGTAGCCTGGTATCCCTCTCAGTTCCCCACCCCATTCCAGATTGTTGCTCTCATTTGACACATTTCTGTGCGAATGTGTTTGCATTTCTCTTTTCTGAAGATAACTTTGGATAAAAGCTTGTATGTAACAGTCATTTTGTCATGCCTCTCTGCAACTTAAAAGTTTGTCTAACTTTGACTCGTTGCTACAATGTTATGAAAAAGATAAGAGTGCTTTCCGCTGTAAACAGAACCCATTGAGTTGCAGACAGGCACAACGAAGAGGCCGTTACATATAAACTTTCGGCCAAAACCTTCTTCACAAAAGAAAATCACACACACATTCACACAAGCAAGCACCACCCTCCCCTCTTCATAGACACAGATATGGCTGCTATCTCTACTCTTTACGGTGAGTAGCAATCTATCCTTTTCATAATATTGTTGATATTTCTGAATTGCTAGACAGCTTTGACAAATGGTGTGTTAGAATCTTCTCTGCGTATGTATATGAAGTATTTCATGAAACATTTAAGCACAAGTGACCTGTTCTGCATCATAGTGAGAGTTTGCACCTATGATACATTGAACATGCAAATAACTGAACTAACTCTGGTGAGTAATAAAATGTACATTACCTTGTGAATGTTGCAGTTCTTCTTTCTGCGTTTGCTAAGAAAATTGGAGAGGAATTCCGCCATATGCAAGACCCTTTGTAGTTTTGTTTTCACCCAGACGTGATTCAGCACTTTTTCTACTACCTTCAGTGGGTTTATTTGCTTATTTTTCTCCTGATAAAATTGTTACTTGTTAACCTTTAAGGAAACTTTTGGTACAAAACATTTACATTTGTGAAATAAGTGATGGACAAATAAACCATTTAGTTATTTTTTTATTATTATTTATTGTTGTCAAATATTTTTACATTGGTTTGCATGCAGTACAGACTTAAGTTGAGGCATTCTCTTTTAATTTACAATATGTCTAAAGTTTCTGGTTTTATAGTGCACTGGGAAATAGCGTGTATGTCCTTGTTTGTTTGAGCTGTTGATTAGCTATTGGCCATCGCCGCTGACCATAGCATGGTTAAAGCAGGCACAGCATACACTGGACAAAAACATTGTCTTATACGTCAATGGACTGGATGTCAACAGTGTCATAACTAGTACCACAGCATCTACTTCTCAGGCAGGTGTCTTTAGTCAAGGAGCATTCTGATGATAGCTCATTGATGTATAACCAGCTGACATGGCTGGAAACCCAAAAAGATTTTATTCAGTCACATCATGTAGAGACAACTCATTCATACAATGCTGGAGTAGTACATTGGTGACATTCTCCCTGAAACATAATTGCATGGGATTGTCAATATTCTCCATTCTTTGAAAACTGTCTTTGTTGCTGCGTTAGGTGGAAATGAAACTGGTTTCCACATTTGTTTTTCTCATAACTTTAGTGGTGCATAAGTAAGGAGAAGGCTGCATTATGCCTTGTGTGTAGAGTTATGGAGAAGACTTTGCAGTGTCACCAGTGTGCTCTTTGTCTTTGTCCCTGTGCCCCACACTCCATGGCCTTTTAACTGCCAAAACTAGGCTGAGTCTCACCATTGGCCACTGTTTGTGCTTCTGACTCTGCTTGGAAAAATTCATAGGTTTGGAAAACTCTCATTGTTTCTTAATTACTGTTATGTGGGTGGCATCTGTTCGTTTGGACATTCATGATTCCATGGTATGAGATGGAAGACAAATACTGTCACACTATTATGAAAAGGAAAGTTGCTACTCACCATAAAGCTTTCGCCAGCAAGGCATTCGTAAAAAAATTCCGCCCCCCCCCCCCACACACACACACTCACGACTGCCGTATCTGACAACTGAAGCCACACTGCCACTGCCGCTGCCATACTGACAGTGTGGCTTTAGTTGCCAAAGACTGCAGTCATGTGTTTGTGAGTTGTGTGTGTGGGTGTGTCATTTAGTTTTGAAGAAGGCTTTGCTGGCCCAAAGCTTATTCGTGACAGTCTTTTTGTTGTGCGTATCTGTGACTCAACATCTTTCCTGTGTGGTTAGTAGCAACTTTCCTTTTCATAATATTGTTACATTCCATCCCGCATTTTCCATTGTTTGAAATACTGACGTCAGCTGCATGAAGGTACTGGAATAATTCATTAGTGACATGTGAAAATTTGTGCCAGACCAGGACATGAACCTGGATTTTTCACTTTATGAGAATTTGTAGTTGACATGAAGTGTGCTCAGATAGCCAAAGAGGTTTGAGCCCCAGTCTGCCACAAATTTTCACTTGTGGCCATTAAATTTTTTCAGTGCCCTCATGCGGCTGACATTGGTATTTCTCTTTCATCATGAAAAATGATGCTGAATGTTCCGCGCACACTCAGAAGTGCGTTCTTCAAACAGTCATAGCAGAATGATGCCGATTGGTTGTTATGTGGTACAGTGCGCCTTGTTACTGCACATCACCTGTCACCTTACACCTTACATTTATACCACTATAATAATCTCTTATGTTTGGCTCCTAGAGAGGAATGCCGTACAAAATGACTGAGTTGACAGCAGAATGCACATTTCTCATTGTTACTATCCGACACCTTTGACTGAGCGCTCTAAATAGCAGAGTCTACATTTTTGCTCAACATTTTCTCTCAGTGGCTATTCAGCTGTGTTGTGTTCTCTATCCACAGTCCAAAAAATGTAGAGAAGGTGAGCATTTCAAGAACACTGCTGACACTTCTCACACAATTGCATGCTGAGTCACGCCATCATCCAGCACGAAAGAACACTGTATTGTACATTGACGTTCCAACCTCTGGTCAACATTCCAGGAAAATGGATACAGTAATAAAAGCCTACTATTAGCTGTAAGGATACAGCAAATTCTAAGCACATAAGTGGTGAGAGAACAAGTCTGTGTTACTCACTCACCTTAAGTGGCAGATGTCAGCAAGTTTGTAGACAAGGCACTGTGACATTAATGCAGTATTTAAGAGTAGCCACAGGATTTGAGATCTGTTGAAGTCCCAACGGATTCTGTAGATGCTCCCCATATTGCAGGCATTTACAAAATTTGATACAATTATGGCAGTTGATGAAATTGGGAACTTGATGTGTAAATGTTGCACACGACTGGGACAAAACAGCACATCAGCAATAGCTGAGCACCACCTGGAGTGTGGCTGACCCATCAAGTCTGTGTAGTTGCCCTGCTGCCACAGACACTGCAGCAGAAAATAAGACATATTATTAAAATAATTAAAGTCCTAATGGCATGAACAGATAGAATGGCTACAATATACCAATGGCCTGGTTGTTATCAGTCACAGTTCATGAAGCTGCGTGAAGTTCCTCAAGACCCTGGTTGAACAGTATAGTTGAGCAGCTACTAGAGAACCACCATCTGGCATCAGCATCTTGATCCAAAAAACAGCAAGCCCTGGATGCAAACTGCCATTTCGCTGTTTCCTGCCAATCGTCTGCTAGAGTAGAACAGACTTCTACTGGTGGCTTAATATTTACATGAAGTCTTTGTTATTTTTCAAAGGAAATTGTTACTTACATCTATAACAAAAGAGGGTTATTTACAGTGCATTTCTGTTTGTCATCCAGATTTACAGTGAACTCTGTTGCTTGGCGTGCAGCTAACTGGAAATTTCAATCACTGAATCTAAATAATTAGATAATTTGTAAACATGACTAATGTAATTTTTTTGAAATTATCATTTGAATTGAAAGGGAATCCCAGTTTCCTGCTTCATTGAAGCACTTCGGAGTTCAAACTAATCTTCAGATTGAGGAGTTTTTTATGTTAGATGGGAGCCTGGTGAAGACCTTGGCACCAGAATACGTAAGTCGATTCTGAACCTTGCGCATAGAGGCAAAAAATGATTTTTTTTGTTTTGTACTGTGATTGTGCAGGCTTCAATTCAGCTGAAATTTATTGTTATTATTGTTGTTTTCTTCATTCTTGATACTAGTTTGATACAGCTGTCTATGCTAGTCTATCTGGTGCAAGTATCTTCATTATTGCATAACTACTACAACGTACGGCAATTTGTAACTGCTTGATGTGTTGAGCTGTGTCCTCCCTTTACAATTTTTACCTTCCATTACCAAATTGATGATTCGTTGGTGCCTCAGGATGTGTCCTATCAACCAATCCCTTCTTTCAACCAGGTTGTGCCATATATGTATTTTTTCCACAATTTGGTCTTGTATCTTCTCATTAGTTATTCAGTCTACCTCTCTTATTTTTCCTGATGATGATATCCCCCTGAGTAGTCCCTGCCTTGAGATCTGAACGGCTTACAGTTTTACCCGCGGAATAATTTACCATCATTATGCCATACAGTAGAACTGCATGACCTCAGGAGAAATAAAAGCTTTTGTTTCCCCTTGGTTTCAGCCATTCACAAAACCAGCATAAGAAAGTCATGTTGACTGTGTGTTACAAGGACAGATTAAGCATTCATCCAGGCTGTTGCCTCTGCAACTGTGTACAATACTGATGCCTGTCTTCAGGAATCACAGATTTGCCTGGCCTTTGCACAGAAACCCGTACTTTTGTGCTTACGGGTACTGTACAGCTTGCTGTATTATTGAGGCTCGGAAGTCATCCCATCTCATCAAGGTCTATGGCATATGAGGGTGATTTTTATTATCAGCAACAAATAATGATAAGGAATGAGTTTACAGCAGCTTGAGTGTAATAGTTTTAAGACCCTTAAAGAGGTCATGCAAGATATTTGATTAATGTTTGATTATCTGCTTTACATAATATTCTTGCTGCTTGCGTCTGCTGAATAAGAACTTTATTTGCTTCACACTCATTGCCCCAAAAGATATTCCATGCGACAACTGGGAATGAAAATGTACAAAATAAGCCAATACCTGTATATCTATGTCATGATGATAGGAGATACTTAAAACCCAAAGCATACCAAGCTGTACTTCACATTTATTTTATCTCATGTGTTGAATCCATTTAACTTATTATCGAACTGGACTACAAGAAAAGTTACTCAGAATGTTTCTCTTAGTGTATGACCATTGATGTCTGCTTCTGACACTAACAGGTCATTTTTGCTTGTTTGAAATTGCATAATACGAGTCATTAGGAGATTAAAGACTTAAACTGTGACCAAGTAGTAGACTGTATCTGGCAAGTTTAGTTTGGGCCCTTGATTTGTAGCTTATGTCACCAGCAAACATTACACTTTTTCAGCCATCATGTCAGTTCAGTACACCATTGGGGAAGAACAAGGATATACCAGACATAATAATGGGAGACTTCAACAGTCACAATGTGGCCTGGGGATGTACACAAACTAACAAAGATGGGGAACTAGTGGAACAGTGGGCTGAAAACAACAAGCTCCATTTGATCCATGATCCAAAACAGCCTCCATCATTCAACAGCGGCAGATGGAAAAGAGGCTATAATCCAGATCTATGTTTCACTAGCAATACTCTTGCAAGCATAATCCAAAAACTCGTATTGAATTCCATCCTAAAGTCCCAGCACCGGCCAGTACTCTGCAAAATCAACCCAGTGATACAACCAACAAAGTTTCCAGTTCGAAACAGATTTAATTTCCAAAAAGCTAACTGGGAAGCTTTCCCTAAAGGAGTAGACAACAAACTTTCATTTCTTCAACCTCTACCAGTAAACTACAGCAGTTTGTTAAAGCTTTAAAATACTGCGGAGAGACAAAAGAGAAATATGAAACGTATTGTGATCTCTATGACGCCAACCCATTCCCCCCCCCCCCCCCCCCCCCCCAGAAACAATGGAGGTGAGCAAAGAAGTCGTAACAACAATGATTGAAAATAGAAGACAGAAGTGGCAACACACTGTAGAAAGCATTAATATGACCCACAGTAGTCGGAAAGCATGGAGGCTGCTCAAAAAGCTAGATGGTATATTGCAGGTCAGGTACACCAGGCTTTGTTGGTGTTATAGCAAACCTAATAGCCTCCCAGTTGCTGAAAAACGGTAAAGCGGAACACAGACTGAAGAAAGGGCATATGAGAAAACTAAATACTTCCCAAGAAGAAAATAATGAAACACTCGATCACACATTTATATTATCAGAACTGAACGAAGCAATCAAAAGTTTAAAGATTGGTTAGGCCGCAGGCATAGATGATATTAAAAATGAACAGCTGATACATCTTGGTGTTTGCTCTAAATTGTGGCTGTTGGAGTTTGTGAACTGCTGTTGGGTAACTCGACGAATCCCTAAAATCTGCAGGCAGGCAAAAATAATTGCAATTCTTAAGCCTGGTAAGGACCTAGAAGATCCTAAGAGTTATCGGTTGATCTCTCTGTTGTGTACAACTTGCAAATCTAAACAGATTCAAAGGGCTGATTGAGGGCAAGACTAGCTACAGGGGTGGTGTTTATAGATTTGGCGGCAGCATATGATACCATCAACCTCAGAAATCTCATTGCGAAAGAGCAAAAAATAATAAAAAGCCCTCAGTTAACTGCTGTAAGCAAATCATTTGTATTTAACAGAAGATATTTTGTTGAATTCCAGGGTAACAAGAGCAGATGATGACTACAAAAAAAAAAAAAAAAAATGGGCTTCCCCAGGGCAGTGTTCTTGTCACCATGTTATTCAATATTTATACAAATGACCAACCTATTAGTCCCTGGTCAAGATCTTTCATTTATGCTGATGATAGGGCAATAGCAGTACAGGCATCAAACTATAAGGATATTGAGGAAATACTAGCTGAGACCCTGGAAAATCTCACCAACTGTTACAATAAAAATCAGTTGAAACCCAATCCAAGTAAGACCCAGACTTGCTTATTCCATCCAAACGACAGAGAGGCAAAGCGAGAACTGAATGTTTGGTGGAATGACACAAGATTAACACACTGCCCTTTCCCAGTGTACTTGGGAGTTACTCTTGATAGGACACATTGAGGGGAGCAGGGCAAAAGTCCAGCCACGGAATAACTTACTTGGCAAGATAACAACATCAAAATGGGGAGCTAATCCAAAAGTTTTATGCACCACCGCAATGGCACTCTTGTTACTCTGCTGCTGAGTTTGAAAGTCCTATTTGGGAGCGGTCATGCCACACAAACAAACTGGACACTGTCCTGAACCAGACGTGTAGACATATTACTGGCTGTCTTAAGCCAACAAGAGTAGAACACCTATACTCCATATCAGGAATTGCTCTGCCAAATGTCCGACGTTCAATGCAGAGCAGAACTGAATGAACAAAACAGGTTCAAGATCAATGTCATCCGCTACATGGGTCCCAAATGGTACCAAAGTGTCTTACGTCAAGAAGTATTTTCTCCACTCAGCCGAACAACTCACAGATTCACCAAAAACTTCTAGAAAAAGACTGTGGCATGAACAACAAGAATATCCCCACGATGCTGAGGAAGTGCTGGCACCAGGTGTGGAACTTGAGTGGCAGATAGGGAAATCCCTGAACAGGCTCCATTCAGGAATTGGCAGATGTAACTAAAATCTGCACAAGTGGGGAATTAGTGAAAGTGCTTTATGTCTGTGTGGGAACATCCAGACCATGAACCACCTCTTTCAATGTCCGTTAGTAAACCATCCAAGAGCATGCGCGGCCCAAGACCTGATGACATGCAGCGAAGTAGCAAGGGCATATGTGGACTTCTGGAAGAATGAGATATGAAGCGAAGACTGTATAATATTTTATTATACTGTATATAATGTTCCATGTATTTTATTTTATAAATTAGCATTGTAATATTGTAAATTTTATAGAGGACAAATTATAGAGAAGTTGTTTCTATTGCTCCCACTACCCCAATACATAAGAGGCAATTCAAAGCCCTCTATGAACTTTTATTGTTGCTTTTTATGTTAATTTTTTGGTTGCTGTTGCAGGATACTCTTTGTTGTCTGGGGGCCAGTCATCCGCTCATATAGTATTCAGACGGGTGAACTGATTGACAGCTATGAAGGATTGAAGTCAAGAGCAGTTGGTGTTGTGTTGAATCCAGACAATTCTGATCATATTGTTGCCTGTTCACAAACAGGTGAATTAATTGAATGGAACTGGAGGACTGCAGAACAAAAGCGAAAACTGGTGAGTGAAGAGAAGTCTGTGTGAGCATCACATGCTAGTGTTAAGGTTAATTTGACTAGCAGTGTTTATTCCTCTTAACTTCGAGCTATGTTTTTTTTTTTAATTTTTTTTTTAATTCCAGTAATTGTAATTTTTGTTTGTATAACCTGACTTTTATCAAGATGCTGTGCTTTTTATTGTCTCACTTACCTTTGCTGATGTACTAGTGGGACACATCCTCAATTTCAGAACAATAAATGTAAAATTTCTGGCTGGGAGAGGAAGACAAAAGCCAATTTTAATCAGAATGGCAATTGTGAAGGAAAGTTTCATCCCCCTTAACACCTCTGTTCAGTATGTCTTCATTTTCGTGTGGACAGTGTCAGATGTATGTGAAAAGTTCTTCTGCATAACTTCGGATATTATTATATAAACTGCACAATAATTCCCTGAGGTAGCTGCTCATCACCTTCAGGTGTGACTGTGTCTAACTGCTATGGCTTTTTGTGAGAGTGGGGCTATAACATCACTGCAGGAGATGTTGACATTTAGAACCTCCTGTTAGAGAAGCAAGTCATGGACTCCAAGTGCATGTCATCAGAAAGCCACAGACCACAGCGAATGCGCACGAGCAAGGTGTTGGTTCTCAGCTTAGCTATTCTGACTTTAATTTCCCATCAGTATTATCCCTCAGAATTCGTTTGTCTGCAGCTGATGTTTCTTTAGTGCCACCAGTGCTGGTTCCAGTGCTTTGCTGAGCTGAAAGCCTGTATTACTGTTAATGAAGTTGGTGGTTTTACATATTTCAGCTGCTTCTTTAGTGACAGACTCCCAATATGTGGAGGTGGACAAGAGGATCTCGGTCTCCCTGTAATTAATGCTGTCTCTAATATCAAATTGGTTGGGTGTGACACCTGCATTTATCACACCTCTCTTTTGTGGTGCAATATGTCTGACCAGTGTACAATTTTCCACACTGACAAGAGATCTAATATATTCCAAGTCTTCTTAGTCTTAGGTCAGCTTTTATAGAACCCAGTACTGTCTGTGCCTGCACTTCTGGATGGAATAGACATTTTATGTAGTGTTTCATGAAGCACCTGGCAGTCTTGAAAGGAACACAGCCAGTATAAGGCTGGAAAACCAGTATACTGGAGTTCTCTATTTCTACATGCTATGTCTCTACAAGCTATGTCTCTTAAAGCTTGGAGCACTTGTCTCTCCTTAGTGATGGTTGGGTGCGGGCATCACTGATGAGAGAAAAGTGCTTTAATATCTAAGAGCAGACACAGAAACAGTAATTTAACTGCTAACACGGGTAATGCCACTGCTTGCCTGCCTGCAGATCTTATCTTGGCAAGATGATGGATTTAATCCAGGATTCAGCATATTGTCAATCCAGAATGATCCAATGGAAGCAACACAATGAGAGACATCTTCTCTCAAAACCAAGAAGTTTCCTGACCTTCAGAAAAAGAGTTTCATACCACAAGACCAGATTCACCAAAACTTTGTGGCCCACCAAAGAAACGTAAAGCAGGAGTTTTGCTTTCCGCCATTGTGAGCTGTATAGGGGCCCTAAAATACTACTTAACAAAACATCTGGCTTCTCATTTAAGCTCTAAAGTTGTGAACATCGTATTTTGAAATCCAGAAGATTTTATACAGCAACTTGAGAACTTATATATTGAACCAACCGGCATTTTAGTGAGTTTCCATGTGGTTTTCTTGCTCACACAAGTTCCTCTGGTGAGTTCATTGCAACTTGTAGGAGCTTATCTGCAAGAGCAAATCCAACATCTTTTCAAATATGTGTGTACTTTGACTTACTTTTATTTAGTGACAAATATTTCGAGCAAACTGACAATGTTGCTACGAGTTTCTCTTTCAAAGTAGCTAATCTTTTTATGGGAGACTTCAGGACAAAGCACTTTGGTCATCAGTTTTGAAACCTAAATGTTTTTGGAGATACGTGTACTATACTTTTGTGGCACAGACATGAGGGGCAGCAATACTTCCTTCATTTTTAGAACGCTTTAACTCCCTTCCTCAAAGCAACTTCTTCATCACGGAAGTGGGAAACATTGGAGATCACCCATTTCTGGATGCCATGCTTCACAAAAAAGGTGATGGCTGTCTGGGTCATGAAGTGTTTCATAAACCAATACACACCAACCTGTTTTTACAAGATATGAGCTTTCATCACTCATCCCAACTCAAAAGTCTGTTATGGAACCTCGTTCATAGGTCTCAAGTTATCCAGATGTGGAGAACTCGCCAGCATCACTTGGACACCTCTGTTCAGGTACTCTGATAAACAGATTCACAATACATTTTGAGCAGCGTACATTAGATCTCAAAAACAGCCAGAAGAAACCTAGAAATCCACTGGAATTGTTTTCCTGCCTTATGCTGGCAGTGAGTTCTTTAAGATCAGCAGGCTGTTCAAGAAACAGTGTGTGAACTCTGTCTTCCACCCTGTGGCTCAAGTGCAAGATAACCTAAATCTAAGGAGACCAGTAATACATGACTTACTTTGTCATTGTGGAAAATCATACATTGGTCAAATGTGTCACACTTTTAAAGACACCTTTTAAAGACTAAGTCAGGCAGAAAAACCTGCTGTTGCTGAACACTGTCTTGATAAGGAGCATGTAATGATTTAAAGAGAGCCTCATACTGGAACTCTGTCACCATAGAAGCAGCGAAAATATGTATAGCTAACAATTTCATTAACAGAGGCTCCTATTTCCAACTCTGCAAAGCATGGGAACTAGCACTGCTGGCACTAAGGAATCGTCGGCTGCAGACAAATGAATTCAGTGATGTAACACCAGATGGGGAACCAAAGGCAGAACAGTAAAGCCTGACACCAACAGTATGCCTGTGCCATTCACTGAGGCTGCAATTTGAGGTCAAACTTTCCTGCGCCACACATGTGGAGTCTGCGATTCACATCTCCGACAGAGGACATTGGGTGTCTCTGTCTCCTGTGATGGCATTATAACCTTGCCTCTTGGCACCTGCACTTTTTTTAGTGAATCAGTGTCCAAATTAGCCATCCACAACAGCTAGCCACAGTTGCAACCCCCATTGGGAAAGCCTCAAGCAGCACAGTGTCAGATGTCTTTGAAAGGCAAGTCCACTTTCCCCCACCCCAGATTTCTGGATATTTGACAGCTTTACATTTTACAGGCATGCAATCACTCATTCTGTGGGTGTTAGGTAAAAATCATGTGAAGTCTGTCAGTGGTTCTATGAAGTTGTGCTTTACTTGTTTTGGATTAGTTTAATTATATTTCTTTGCCCATTTTTATACTTAATTATTTTTGTTTGACCTGTCAGAATAGTAGTTACTTATAAATGTACCTGAGGTTGAAAGCATAACTATTTATTATTGGTGTGAGAACTTGGTCCATAAACAACTTCCATGGTCACCACATAGTGCAAGAGAGAACTGAAACCAGTGGAACTACTATCTTCCCACAGACTTACAGGATGCTGACCAATAACAATGTACTAGCTGGACTTGACTATGACTTTTAAATTTCTATGTACTATGGGATTATCATTTTTATTCTGTTTCAAATTCAGTAGTGTTATTACCTGCCTCTGACATTTTGTGCTCTCTGTCAAAGATTTTTTTCCTTTCGCTTTCTCATCTTCATCAAATTTACAAGGTCAACTATAATTTACTTACAAGTGAGGGTGAGGATCTTCATAAGGATCAGACATTAAAGAGGAAGACTAACTGGAAGGCTGATAACAACTCAGTACATAATGCAATTCTTCACCATTTGGTTTATCTGCAAATGTTTGTTTCCCAGAGTTATGTTGTGTGTTTTCCCTCTAATGCTACCTTTACTTTTCTTTTAGTTCTTGGGTTTTCTCTCCAAAAATGATTAAAATTTGCACACAAGTTCCCATCTTCACCTTTGTTTTTGTCACTCATTTTCTTTTTTTTCTAAATTAATTGTATTTTTTCAGACCTTTCATTTCCATTCCATAGTGGTGTGTTTTTAGAACTGTTTATAATTTTCCATTCATTGTGTTTATCTCACACCTTCCATTGCAGCACTTTATTATTCCAACCTCCATTCTAGTTTCATTTTCCTATTTTGTCAAGTTGCTCTTCCTGTTGTAACCTGTGTAGTCACTGTCTGTCTCCATGGAAATGCATGATTGTGATCATCTGAAATATCATGATTTTTGTTGTAATGCAGATATATGCTTAGTTCTCATCTCTGTTGTTAACCCAGACTCTTTCTCATGTATCCCTATAAGGTCACCTTGTATGCTTTCCATTAATGTGGTCAGTCTGGTCCAAAATTTCTCAGATGTTCCCAGTTTGTCCATTTCACAATGTACAAGACTCTTATGTACTACTCATGGCAATCATTGTATACTTGCTGGTTACAAAATCTCTTCTCTCAAGGGCATGTTTAAGCATATTTAATTTGGATTCAGAACTACACTTATTCAAATCAATATCAGGCAATTTAGATTTAAAATTTCTGTAATTTCTCTAAACTGCCCAAGGCATGTGCTTTTTCCTTTATTTATATTGGATTTTTCTGTGATCAGCCAGTACTTGCTGGTAACTATTAATGTTTTGGTGGCGTCAGATAATCAACTGCTTCAGTTGTAAATAGCTTTATTAGTTCAGCCACCTAATTGGTACTATTTTTCCTGCAAGGAAACTTAACATTGTTATGCTTATTTTATTTTTAACCAGCTTGCTGCTGTTGGTTCATTTGTGGCTTTATTATTTGTAAAATTTTGTATTTTACACCATTTTTAACAGATGATTGGGCACTCCCACTATTTATGCCCAAGTACATTGATTTCACCTTATTGTATACTGTGACCATGTATGTGTAACCATCTTCTACTCAGTTATGTATTTATGTTGTTTGGTGATATTCTTTTAGTATTTGTCTCCCTTTTTCTTCGGGCAGTGAATCCCACTATTATTATAACAAGAAGTCTTAGGGCTTATACAGTTTTTTATTGTAGCTTTTTCACTTTCCCTTTTGCAATCTTTTAGTCTGAAGCTGTCATATAACTGCCTGAAACTGCCGTGATCTTGAACCAATAAAAGTATTTACAGCTGAAGTGGTTGATTATCCAACTCCACTATGACACTCAGTTGTGGATGTCCTTCAAACCAAATCTTAGTCATTTTGTGTTCACTATGAAGAAATGATGAAATCTTGAGCAACACTGGAAAGTACACTGCTTACTGATACATGGATTTTATAAAACTGTAGTGTTCATGTCATTATATATTTATGCTTGTTAGTATTATTGTGAAATTTATTTTTATGCTGTTGTACAAGAACTTTAGTTCAGTTGAACTAATAATTATTTTTGTCCCCGTAGCAACTGGATTTAAATTATAAGAACAACAAACCCAAGTTGATTGTGAATTTTTATGTTGCAAGAACTATAGAAAGGAAGATTAAAGTGTTCTTAGTATGGGGGTATGAAAAGGAGAAAAATGCAATTGTTGACATTTTTAATTTTACAACAGGCAAGATCTCAAAAACAAACTTTGGACAGTGCAGGTAACTTTTTGATTATTGTCTTCTGTACTAATATATGTTTCCATTCCATTAACTGTTGTCTGTATTGGTTATTTTTAAAAATATTTTCTAGAGTTGACAGCCATTCGCACAGCACTGCTATCGGAGGAAGCAATACGGGTATCTGTATTGCTGGCATAAAACAGAATGAGCTATTTGTAATTTCTTCAGAAGATGGTCATCAAATGAGGTCGGTAACGTAATTTTCTACCACCATTCTAAAGTAATTATGACTTCATTAAAATTATGGGAATATTGCTGCACAACTTCAGATAATTCTAATAGACATTCATTCATGGACAAAATATCTTTCTGCACCATCCAGAAGGTTGTATTTTTGAGAGTGAATATTTATGTAGTAGCTATAAAAAAATCACAATTCCAACAGACTTTAATTATGATGGATGTTTGAATGTAGTCATTCGAGTGTAATAAGTGATTACTGAACTCTTAGTTTTGTACTGACACCTATACTAATGTACAACTGTAGTTTCTTTTGATGCAGAACTTGCCCAGTGAAACTTCCAGCCACAATTCATTCCAGCTTCAATACTGATAAAACGGTAAACTTTTTGTACAAATGAGTGTTGCTCTAGGCAGTAAAATGACAAAAAGTGACACTGAAGTGATGCTTCCTAGCATAAACTCCTTTCAGTAATCCCCTGATGTGTACAGCTTTCTCAGTTTTTTGTGTTCTTCAGATGTTGATTGGGCTGCTTATGATGCAATAATGTGAATATACGCAGTTTGACTTGCGTGTAATAATAGATGCTCTGTGGGTACATTTTTTCATTTCTTGAATGGAGCCAGTTGTTGGTATCCACCAGATTTTCAGTCTTATCATGACATTTGCTAAACTATTATTGGTTTTCCTTGCAAGTACAGTGTTAAATTTTCTTAGACTGAAAATGTATCTCCAGTTCAGCAGCATTGATGATCCCTTTTATGCAAAATACTTTAATGACTAAGGTAGGGTTTATGATTTTAGTAGAGAATTTAAAGTGATTTTACAAATTCAAGTAACAAGTAAGCCAATTTAATGTTAACCAGCACAAGAAGCTGTATTCTTCAACTGCAAAATTGCAACAGGATGACCCATAATGATAGGCAAATTGGAAATGACTCAGTCAGATGCTGATGGTCTACACTAGCTTCTGGAGCCAAGCTGTTTGCAGTACTTGAACACCTGTCGAAAATGTGTGTGGCAGGAAATTCACACTTCAAACATGACAGTAGAAGTGATTGCACATTTGTTCCATTTAGTTGAAATGAACGTGGCCACTGAAGTACTTTATATTTCACATTGTGTATTAGTTCTGCATAGTATTATAAAAACATCAAAGTTTATTGTTTATTTGTTGGTAGATGAGAGACAATACTTCTGATCATATTAGATAGGTAATGAGTTGAGGGAAAATGAAACTGCATTTAAGAAAGTATTATGAAAGCAAGAGTAACCCAGTGGAAAAATGGGTAAGAAGCTCTGGTGAAATATTCTGGTGAAGCTCTCTCATATCCAGATAATATTAGTGAGGCTAATTCTGTGCATAACAGTAAAATGAGAGAAGCTAAGAAGGACAAGGTTGAGGTGGTGTAATGGTGGGTGGGG
Organism: Schistocerca nitens; assembly: GCF_023898315.1. Classification (NCBI taxonomy): domain Eukaryota; kingdom Metazoa; phylum Arthropoda; class Insecta; order Orthoptera; family Acrididae; genus Schistocerca; species Schistocerca nitens. The sequence goes on along the minus strand of NC_064617.1, from coordinate 318,446,278 downwards.
AAGAAGGAAGGGCACTAAAATGAAGTGAAGAGTGAAGTTTTTTGAATGACTTTCTTCTGCATTTTATCTTTTAATAAGAGTATACTGACAGTACTTAAGGTTAAGTCAGAATCACATTCTTGCATGGTGGTGAAGGAAGTCTTGGTCCTCTTATGTCTCTTTGTTTTCACCATCCTAATGTGAAAACTATGTATCAGTTACCTTATTTATTGAATATTGACATAATTGATAGTGAAAATTATGGGATGTAATATACATAAAAAGTTGGCAGCAGCTTTTTGTGATATGGTCATTGTCTGATGGAATATTATATTATTAGTTATAGTTTTTTAAAAAATCCTTCTATCTGTTAAACACATAGACAAAAATCAGCGTCTTTATTTACACCAAAGGTCACACACAACTTAAAATGTAACATCACAGATAGCGATTACTTATGCATACCCCAAACTATCACCAATGGCTGTGAGAAAGTACATGGTTTGCATTCTATTATCAAACAGTTCCACCAGAATGAAAACTGGAGAGGAAGTGGTTAATTGCTGGCAGTTGCTAAAGCAAGTATTGGTGGGTTTCATGTATCACATGTACAATCACTTCAGTTTGTCACATGTTTTAAGACATTGGAGTCCTCATACTATATAATGGGATTCATTGAATGTGAAGAAGTTGAAAAACCCATGATGTAACTTCTATCTTCCACAGATTTAAAAATCCAGTCAATTGCCGTGCTTCATTTCTGACTCTATCACTATTAGGCCTAAGAATAATATGAATATAAACATGACATGATATGTGTATTCTTCCGCGTTTGCTGCTGTCTCACTCTAGTTTCGTAGTTTATTAGGCAGACAGGATTTAAATGAGATAGCTGCAAACACGAAAGAATACATGACAAAATGTTTATATTCGTATTATTCTTATGGTGAAGCGAATACTGCATGTGATTCACAATTCATAAAAGTTCCTATTAGCAGCCATCTCTTCTCACAGGTAGGAAAAAATTCAGAACGTAGAGATTTCCCATATTGACAAACATCCCAAACAGTCTTGTCAGTCGGATTTTCGTAGTACATTGAAATGCTGCTACATTCGAAGATGAACAATACAAAATTTGTATTTACTTCGTTGGATAATGTATGAAAATGCAGTGGTCGAAACTCGGGGTGGAGAAAAAAGCTCGTCTTCCAACTTTTTTTTTAAATTTATTTACTGACGCAGAGGTTTTGGTGCCAGTATTTACCTTTGTGCCTGCAAAGCATGCCTGTGTAGCGCTACATATATTCGACTGCAGAAGTTAGTTGTGGTGGCACCTACCACCATTTTTCAGAACTTCCGCTTACTTTGCACTCGATTCTAAGCCGAGGGCGGTTTTTTGGATTACAAAAACTGGAAAAAAGTGCGGCTTAGATTCGAGTAAATACGGTATACAGTTTCACACAAGGTATTGTGCACACTGACATACTTATTGCCTCTGAATTTTTCTTTTGGCCCAAACCACCCTATTCTTGGCATTTTTATCTCACAGAAAACACAAGTTTTGTTAGCAGCATAATCTGGTGAACAATGAATTAACAAACAGTTTGAAAACCTAGGTGAAACATAAGAACCATTGCGTAAAATAATAAAAGAAAGGTGCATATATCATGCGCACAAGCACAAAAACTGAATGGGACAGTTGCATTACCAGCTGCTGCAGAAACATTTATTACATCTACATGATATATTATATCAACATCAAACAATGGCCAACATATGCAGAAAAGATCGGATCTATTTGTTTACCATCTCCTTCTGATCTGCTGTTGTCTAAAGCTACCTCCAATTTCTCCCAGATCTCTCTAACTATAGGCATGTGTAACTGATTGGCTCCAATTATAAAATCAACTGTGACCTCACATTGACTCCCTTTTTTTAATTAGTTTCACTACCACCTACACATTCCCAACATTCTTTGTGTTAAGTAAACATTTGTCCTGAGAACTTACAGCTTGTGTAATTATCACATCCTGTGACCTTCTCACCAGGAAATGAGTTTTGATTGGAGTTTTTCATCCTCTTGGAAAATACAGGAAAATAAGTAGTAACAATTCAGGTCCATGATTGCTGAAGTAATGTTGTCAGCACCAACATAAAAAGACAGTAGTTTAGAGCCTTTTCACTGAATCTTTAATCACATATTGCAATTAGTAACCACAATGCAACTACTACCACAAAGGGATTTTGTATGGTTATTTGCAATTAAAAATAAATAAAAAGAACTTTCTAACTGTCAGATGTGACAGCAGCAAAATGGGCAACATCATTTGCAGTAAAGGTCATGCACGACTCAGAACATAACTTCAGTAGGTTAAGGAGGAACACGTCACCATATGGTTGAAGCATTTAGTTGTTGATAATCACATAACCATGACTGAGACATTGCTTAAATGTGGAAGAATCCTTCTTCAGAGTTTTAAAGCACACATATATACATGCACCTACACCTCTAGCTGACTTCATTGTGCAGCGCTTCAGCTTGGCTGGGGTGGTGAAGTGGGCATGAGGAGAAAGGGGGAGGAGCAGGAGGAAAGTCTGGGTAGGGTGGCTGATAGATGGAAGGGAGAGCCAGTAGTCGTATGGGATAGACACAGGGGAACTGTGTGCAGCACACAGTGAAATGGAGGAGTGGATGGGGATAGTTAATAAGCAGGGGAAGAGAGAGACTAGAGAGTAAGGTGTGAAAGCAGAATGTGTGAAATTATGATGGTGGTAGGGTGGGTGTGGGACAGAGGCTAGTGGAGGTTGAGGCCAGGAGGATTATGGGATTGCAGATGTGTAACAGGAACAGTTCCCACCTGTGTAACTGAGAGGAGCTAATGTGGGTGGAAAGGATCCAGATGGCACAAGATGTGAAGCAATCATTGCAATAGAGCATGGAGTGCCCAATAGCATCATCTGTCACTAGGTAGTCAAATCTATTCTTGGCCTCAGTTTGGCAATTGCTACTGATTTGTGTGGGCAGCTATTTGGTGGACTTGTTTGTACTAATTCCTGTGTGCAAATTTCAGCAGATCTGGTATACAACATGACTGCTTTCACAAGTGACAGTACCACTGATAGGACAGAACAAGTCTCTGGCAGTGGTGGACTAAGATTTTCTGGTTAGGTGTATCATACAGGTCTTGTACCTGAGTCTTCCACAGGTATCACGCATGTGGCAAGGCTTTGGGAGTGTGTCTATGTAGGGTTGGACTATGATGTTATGTACATTGGGTAGACAGTGAAATAACATTTTGGGAGGTGGTAAGGATTGTGGGTAGCATGTACTCATTTCTGGACATGTTCATAAGTATTGGAAACCCTGGTGAAAAAACTGTTAAGTTGTCCTGCTCCAAGATGATATTGAATGATGAAGGGGATGCTCCTCTGCAATTGTTTCCTGGGCCTGGTTAGATGACTAGTAGCATGTATGAATAAGAGACAGGAAACCTGTTTACAGACTAGGTAACGGGAGTAATGAACTTTTGATGCTCCCTGCCTTTACACCTACCTGTATTATCATGTTTAGGCTATACATAATATTAAATAATGTTTCATTGCTCATATCCTTATTGCATTGTCATATTTGCAGACAATTCCTTGGTGGACAACGTTGGTTCACATGTGTTGCATGCCATCCAACAGAGGCGTGTGTTGCAACTGGTGACAATTCGGGTCGTTTGCTCATCTGGAGGGGTTTCAATCCAGGATCCAAACCAGTTTATGGAGTGTATCACTGGCATACACTACCTGTAAGAGATGTAAGATTTTCAAGTGCAGGTATGTTTCACACTATTGCCTTGTAATAACAGATTTCTTCATTTGTATTTTATCAGATTCTTGCATTGCCATAAAAGAATGCCTTCTCAGATATGTTTATTTTTCCTTATTCTTTTTGTTTCCTGTTACCTAAGATTTATTTTCTCATACTTAATAGGTAATTTTATTTCATCTTTTCACTCTACATCAGAAAGGAAAATACTGTGGATGATTGTAAATAAAATATAATCAGATCATCATTACATGTGCCTGCCTGGCTAGCCACTCAGTCTAACACGCTGCTTCCCAAGCAGGAAGGCATGCTGGTCCCCAGCACGAATCCGCTTGGCGGATTAGTGTCGAGGTCCGGTGCACTGGCCAGCCTGTGGATGGTTTTTTTAGGCGGTTTTCCATCTACCTTAGCGAATGCGGGCTGGTTCCCCTTATTCCGCCTCAGTTACACTGTGTCAGTGATTGCTGCGCAAACACCGTTTCCAGATACATGTACACCATAATTATTCTACCACGCTAACATTTGGGGTTACATTCGTGTGATATGAGACGTTCCCAGGGGCGGGGAGGGGGGGGGGGGGGTCTGCTTGGGCCAAACTACACAATAACCCTGGGTTCAGTGTGGGGCGGCCGTGGGGTGGGTGGACTGCTGTGGCCTGTTGTGGGGTTGTGAACCATTGAGGGTTGCGGCAGGAAGAAGCCTCTGTCGTTTCTAGGTCCCCAATTTAATACATACATACATAATTACATGTATTTCGAAAGTGCATTTGTCAGAATTATTGTGTTATTTTTCCCATTACGCTATTCAAAAAGCGATGTACCTAAACTTTCACCAATTTTGAGTGTAACTTAAGATGTGTACAGTAGTTCCATAAGTGCTCAATACAGGATCAGCTCACTATACTATGTGTCAATGAAAATAACCAGTCTTGAAAGTCTCTTCGGGTTTGCTGCCGGATCCTAAAATCAACTTGACTCGATATTTCAGCGATCCAACTGTTCGCCATCTTCAGGAAATGCTGCTTCTGCTGATGAGTCCCACTGAGAACTGACGCAAGATTGCAATTCGACGTCCTATATAGGCCACCGTTCAGTACACGCATGCGCATGTGCCGCCCATCACGGTTTCTGGCTTCCAAAACAGAGAGTTGGCGCCACCCTTAGTGAAACACTGCTGGCAATGATATATCGCAATCAAGGCTGCACTGAAGAACATTCAGTTTTGATGCGAGATAATACGTTTTGCTAAGAGGAAACCCATTGTCTCTGTTGATTAAATTATCAGCCTACCTCATTTCAATCACCTCTTTATAGACACTATTCCAAAAACCGGAAATGTTGGCAATCACAACAGTTTCCTCAAATTTCATTTTGTGTCCCTCATTTAGGCAGTGTTCTGCTATGGCCGATTTTTCCGGCTGTTGTAGCCTCGTGTGACGGCGATGTTCCACACACCTGTCATTCACTGTGCGAATAGAACAGCCAACGTAAGCTTTCCCACATTGACACGGGATTTTGTACACCCCGGGTTTCCCAAGTCCCAAATCATCCTTCACAGAGCCGAGCAGAGCCCTAATCTTAGAAGGTGGACGGAACACACTCTTAATGTTAAAATTCCTTAAAATTCATCCAATCTTAAACGATAAGCCTCCAGCATAGGCAAGAAAGGCCACAGATCTATGTTCCTCTTCGTACACCTCCGGAGATGGTCCAAATTCCATAGCCCGACGAATCTGTTTCTCGGTGTATCCATTTTCCTTAAAAACAGTCATCAAATGCTCAAGTTCTTGGGTTAAGCTGCCTGCGTCAGAAATGGCATATGCTCTCCGCACCAAAGTCCTAAGGATGCCACTACGTTGGTGTGGTGGATGACAACTCTTAGGGTGCAGATACCTATCTGTGTGTGTGTCGGCTTTCGGTGAACACTGTGTCCCAAAGTTCCATCTGATTTTTTATAAACCATTACGTCTAAAAATGGAAGCATCCCATCATTTTCAACCTCCATAGTAAATTTGATACGGGTATGAAGACAGTTGAAGTGGTCCAAAAATCTGTTAAGAGCATCACGTCCATGCGGCCATACGAAGAAGGTATCGTCCATGTATCTCCAAAAGCACGTTGGTTGCAAAGCTGAAGTCCTCAGTGCCATGGCCTCGAAGTCCTCCATAAATAAATTGGCGACTATGGGTAACAAAGGACTACCCATAGCCACTCCGTCATTCTGTTCGAAAATGTTACCGTTAAATAAAAAATAAAAAATACGTGGAGGTCAGCACATGACGACAAAGCTTCACCAGCTCTTCATCCAGTTTTTCACTGATCAAACTAAGGGACTCTTCCAGAGGAACTCGTGTAAATAGGGATACCACATCGAACCTCACTAACAGATCTGAAGGACTCAACTTCAAAGACCCCAATCGTCGAATAAAATCCACCGAACTGGATATATGGTGTCCACATTTGCCAACAAATGGACTGAGAGCAGATGATAAATACTTTGCCAGGTTATAAGTCGGTGCACCCAAATTTCTCACAATAGGCAGACCATACAACCTAGGCGGAACGGCAGCACCAGGATGAAGTTTCTTACGTAAATCATATGACAACGAACTCTTTTTTCAACAGTGAAAGTGTCTTACGTTTGATCCTTTCTGTGGAGTCATTAGATAGTCTTCTGTACGCCGGGTCCTTGAGAAGTAAATCCATTTTTAGGACATAATCATCCCGCGTCATTACAATCGTGGCATTCCCCTTGTCAGCTGGTAAAACTGCTACTTCGTCATCATTCTTAAGGGAACGAATGGCTGCTCTCTCTGCGGAAGAGATGTTATCCCGCGGTGGTCGAGCCCGACGTAATGTGTGCGACACTTCTTGCATTATTTCCTCTGCTTGATCCTCGGGTAGGCTGTGTACTGCTTGTTCTACAGAGCGTGTGAACTCTGTGATAGGAAGTCTCTTGGGAGTGGGCGAAAAATTTCAACCTTTCTCCAATATTGACACTGTGGGCCCATCCAACGCCTCGTTAGAGAGATTAATCACAGTACGCCGACGTTTATCCACTTCTGATGCTGTAGAACGAGAAAGAAGCCGTTCAAATTTTGAGGATTGTCTGGTAATGGCATTAATATGTGTCCAATCTGATAGGAAAATGGATACACCGAGAAACAGATTCGTCAGGCTATGGAATTTGGACCATCTCCGGAGGTGTACGAAGAGGAACATAGATCTGTGGCCTTTCTTCCTTATGCTGGAGGCTTATCATTTAAGATTGGACGAATTTTAAGGAATTTTAACATTAAGAGTGTGTTCCGTCCACCTTCTAAGATTAGGGCTCTGCTCGGCTCTGTGAAGGATGATTTGGGACTTGGGAAACCCGGGGTGTACAAAATCCCGTGTCAATGTGGGAAAGCTTACGTTGGCCGTTCTATTCGCACAGTGAATGACAGGTGTGTGGAACATCGCTGTCACACGAGGCTACAACAGCCGGAAAAATCGGCTGTAGCAGAAAACTGCCTAAATGAGGGACACAAAATGAAATTTGAGGAAACTGTTGTGATTGCCAACATTTCCGGTTTTTGGAATAGTGTCTATAAAGAGGTGATTGAAATGAGGTTGGCTGATAATTTAATCAACAGAGACAGTGGGTTTCCTCTTAGCAAAACGTGGAATCCTGTATTATCTCGCATCAAAACTGAACGTTCTTCGGTGCGGCCTTGATTGCGATATATCGTTGCCAGCAGTGTTTCACTAAGGGTGGCGCCACCTCCCTGTTTTGAAAGCCAGAAACCGTGATGGGTGGCGCATGCGCATTTGTGTACTGAATGGTGGCCTATATAGGACGTTGAATTGCAATCTTGCGTCAGTTCTCAGCGGGACTCATCAGCAGAAGCAGCATTTCCTGAAGATGGCGAACAGTTGGATCGCTGAAATATCGAGTCAAGCTGATTTTAGGATCTGGCAGCAAACCCGAAGAGACTTTCAAGACTTATTACGCCGGGAAAGCCTACATAATCACAAAATAACCAGTGCTTCAAAATGTGAAAATATGGATAGGTAAAAAAATCTGCTCACCGAGCAGTGGTAGGAGAAAACATGCCTTAATGGTATGTGGAAGAGCGCAAGTTTTTGAAGCCATGGGTCCTTCTTCTAGCAGAAGGGTTGAAGGGAAAGGAAGAGGGACTGGCGAGGTTTAGGAAATGGGAAGAGTTACGGAAGAGTCACCCAGAACCACAAGTCAGGGGAGATTTACTGGATGGGATAAAATAGAATAACCCTGTGGTGGGAGTGGAGCAGGATGTGCTGTGCTGTGATTTGCAGTTCTGTCTTGTGTTTATCCTGTCCTCTCAGGGACAGGGCTACTTGTGAAAGCAGTCATGTCATAGACAAGATCTGCCATAATTTCTGCACAGCACTTTATGGGGGTTTGGCCACTGCCAAACTGTAACCAAGAACTGTTAACCACCCCATGGCAGATCATACTTCTGAGCAAAACTTGCTCAGTTGTAATGAATGCTTCACAACCTATAGCATCAGGATCCTTTCCCCCAAAACCCCAGCTTCTCTGTATTTTATGGATGGGAACTGTCCTTGCAGCCCATCCTTACATCCTTCAGTCCCTTAATCCTCCTGGTCTGTAACTCTGCTAGCTCCTGCATCATACCCACTCCCACCTCTGCGTCATGACCTTAATTTCACTCAACCTGCATCCATTCTCTCCACTTCATAGTTTCCCTCTTCCTCTGGTGCATCTCCTGCTCCTAATCCACTCCTCCACATCTATGTGTGGTGCTCACAACTTCCTCTGCCTGTGGCCAAAACGAGCACACCTGCGCCACATTCATATTCCATGTGTCTATTGCTTCTCCCTCCCACCCATTAGCCATCCTTCTCCAATCTTGCATCCAACTCTCTGCCAACTTCCTCCCCTCGCCCAGCTCGTTGACACGAGCCCTCTACCCAGTCAAGCTGCAGTGCTGCTGGGGGTGTAGTCGCCATGGACATGGGTGTATGTGTACTCTATCTCTGACGAAGGAATTGTCCGAAATTAGCAAAGTTATGAGACATTTTGTGTGTCTATCTACAACTCAGCAATTCAGCTATTCGTTGAGTTGTTACATTTGCTATTTAAATTACTGTATTCATATACCTCCAAGACTTTTCATTACCATATTCCTATTGAGTTTGGATTTTAAAATTGCCTATCATGAAAGCCTTACTCAAATTTTATAACCTGACAATGAGATATGGTGTTATGTCTATAATGTTGAAATGTAACTTTACTTGCTCCTGTGTATGTCAGAGTTTTAACAGTGAGTCATAGAAGGGATTAAATATTAAAATTGTATTATTAGATTCTTTTTTTCGATTAGGATTTTACTGACAATAATCCCTTCAAACAGTGTTTGAAGGGAGAAGTTGAATAATGCTAGTTACAAAAAATTAATGAAAAAAGTACTTCACTGTGAGAGGCATTTTCAATTGTTTGTTTCCTTCTGGCTGTGAGTATTTTTGTGTCACTATAGAAGAGAGAAAAAACATCTAAATGGTACTTTATGATTTAATTTTCTTTTATTTATTTTATGTTTCCCAATATGCATAAGAGGACAAATGTTTAGTTAAAATGCTTTTGTAATAATTGCTATTTTGAAACCTTTGCAATTATTTTATTCTAAGATTAGGACAGTTTGTCATAGCAAAAGGTTACATTTTCATAGTTTCAAATATGATATTGGAATGTTACATGTTTTCTACTTAAAGTAGTAAAGGAGTTTTGCTATTTAGGGATTAAAATAACTGATGATGGTCGAAGTAGAGAGGATATAAAATGTAGACTGGCAATGGCAAGGAAATCGTTTCTGAAGAAGAGAAATTTGTTAACATCGAGTATAGATTTAAGTGTCAGGAAGTCGTTTCTGAAAGTATTTGTATGGAGTGTAGCCATGTATGGAAGTGAAACGTGGACGATAAATAGATTGGACAAGAAGAGAATAGAAGCTTTCGAAATGTGGTGCTACAGAAGAATGCTGAAGATAAGGTGGGTAGATCACGTAACTAATGAGGAGGTATTGAATAGGATTGGGGAGAAGAGAAGTTTGTGGCACAACTTGACTAGAAGAAGGGATTGGTTGGTAGGACATGTTTTGAGGCATCAAGGGATCACAAATTTAGCGTTGGAGGGCAGCGTGGAGGGTAAAAATCGTAGAGGGAGACCAAGAGATGAATACACTAAGCAGGTTCAGAAGGATGTAGGTTGCAGTAAGTACTGGGAGATGAAGAAGCTTGCACAGGATAGAGTAGCATGGAGAGCTGCATCAAACCAGTCTCAGGACTGAAGACCACAACAACAACAACAAAAACATGTATTCTATTGATTTAGTCTTTCATAGCTCATAATATTCCAGATTTTTCTGTTTGTAATTAGCAATATCTCTCTTTTATTTTGCAGGAACATATGTCTACACTGGAGGTGGTGAGGGAGTTTTAGTGAAGTGGTCCCTAGATGCCTCACAGCAGCGCAGTTTCTTGCCAAGATTACCAGCCTCTATCGCCCACATTTCATTATCTTCAGATAACAGATGTATTGGCATTTCAACAGATGATAATGGTAAAACATTGCAGAGTTGTCAGAATTTATTTACCCTGCTTTGAATTAAAAAGGTTTTATACACAAGAATAAGCTACACACATTTGAATGTTGACTGAATATTTAATTTTGAGGTTTCATGTCATTTATAGATGTACAACTCTACAGTTTTGTTCACTATTTTGCTAAGGATTCTTTGAAAAACAATTTAAAGGCCACTTCCGCAAATTCCACATTTAGTACCAAGAAGTTGAATAATAGAATGTGATTGAGCTTCTTACAAAATTTTACGTAAAAATATACTGCAAATGTTTCAGTTCTAAAACTGAAATTCAAATTTTGTTATTTCTTTCATTTTCCAGCAATTCAAATAATTGATCCCCAGTTCAAACATTTATCTGTCGTTCAACATTTTACATGGGGAGTTAGGCCTGTGGCTACTGCTCCTGGAAGACCTGGACCTCTCTTCCCAGCCAGGTTAACAAGGGATCCTCGCACTCAGTCCTTGGTACTTAATGGACGCACGGGACACATACAGTTTTTCTCAGTGCACTCAAAAACACTGCTATACAATGTATGTATGCAAATTATAAATGCAAAATTATTATAATTACTAACTGTATATAACAAGTATATATCTTTTGATACAGCATATTTCGTACATATATAATTTAATAAAACTATTGAGCAAAATTTGTAGTTAATGACACATTTTGAAAAAAAGTATTAGCACCTTCAATGCAGAATATAGTTATGTCAGGCAGTTATCAGATTTTGTCTGTCTGCAGATTATGCTAATGTCATAATTGTTTTGTACAATGTAAATAATAATGGAAAAACACAGAAACAACTTGATACTGTGTGTATTTCAAATACTAAAAGTAATGAAACTATTAACAGTGCTACCTTCTTTGTACATTCAACGTATTAAATTTAATGTTTGAGAAGCTTTTTATAGGCAAATGTATGATAGAGCTGAATTCTTCTGCATTTATCAGCAAGGAATCAGGTTTAGCTAGACTGCGCTAAATGGAGAGCTAGTTGAAGGCCCAAGTGACACATGCCGCCAAGCTCAGAGATGCCATATCTGCTAAATTTCTGTGTAGGACATATCACAATTAGTGGTGGCTGTTTGGGTCGCCAGGCTGAGAGGGGAGCCAGAGATGCCCAAATAGAAGATCTATATGCACTGTATATCACAATTAGTAACGGAAACTGACATAGGTGAAAGTGTACAACGGAAAAGAGGGGGGCAAGCCAAGTGATAAGTTGCTTGTATATAAAAATGTTCTCGAACAGGTCGTGGCTAAATGCGTTCCCAAGACACTTCTTAGCACAGCTGGCAGTAGCCTATTTACAGCAAAGTATATCTCTGAATAATTAGAAAAGAACATACTTTGTATCTTTATCCCTAGTGAAATTGATTCCTGTAGCAGTAGCTAGAGCATAGTTATAATGATGATGATGATGAGGATGATGATTCACAAAAATGTTAATCATTCACAGTGCATTGATTAAATGAAATATAAAGGTCTTTTCAGATGAGATTTTAGGAATAGCTTGAAAGAATCTTTTCCTACCACTAAAGGAATTTTACTTACTCATGTAAGGTACGGTTTATGTTTGTTATGGAGCCTGTGTGAGAGTATATAAAATACAAACTGGTAGTTGCAAGATTAGCATTTCTGAAAAAGAGAAATTTTGTAACATCATATATATATTTAAGGCTGAATATTTTTAGCATGGTGCAGCAGAGTCAGGAACTGAAAAACGTAATTATATTAAATTTCAGCCTCCAGTTGCATAAGCAAAGAAACTTTACCTAGGTTTCGGCTGTAATAATGTAGCCTTCTTTAGAAATGCCACAATATAAAATTAAAATTAAAACATGCCAGATATTGGCTTTATCAAACTTAAATTGTCAGTAACGTGGACAATAAACAGTTCAGACAAGAAAAAAAATAACAATTTTGAAAGGTGATGCTACAGAAGAATACTGAGAATTAGATTGAGTCGATCAGATAACTAATGAAGAGGTACTGAATCTAATTAAAGGGAAAAAAACTTAAGGCACAACTAGACTAAAACAAGGTGATGTTAAGTGATGTTAGGCAGTGAATGTGTGTGTTTTGGGAGGGGGGAGTAAAAGTTGTAGAGGAGATCAAGGGTTGACTACTATAAGTGGGTTCAAATGTATTTAGGTTGTGGGGATTGTCCAGAGATGAAAAGGTTTGCACAGGATAGACTATCATGGAGAACTTCCTTAAGCCAGTCTTGGAATAGAAGATCACATGTGATTGTAAGAAATTAGACTTTTACTTTTGTTGCCAGAAACTCAACGAAGGATTATGTTCCCATTACAGCATAAATATATAGTGTGTTAACAAAAATTTTTACGTGTTGTTCACTATATTTGTATGAATATGTATTGGAAATGATCTGTGAGGAGACAGTCATTACATTTCAGTATTAGACACAGGATGAGAGAAAGGCAGAGCATATCTTACAGAATAATAAAACATGGCAAGCTGTGCCATGAGACTATGGTAACATACTGAGTAAAGGGGAATCTGTATGTAACTAGGTGGTTATTGGAATCAGTTGAGACTCCCAAGGGAATGGTCCAATCCGACCTGTAGGAAACCACCCTGAAATTTTTTATACAGGTAGAATGCAATGAAAGAAACACTCTGGCAAAAATTTAGCTGCTAAGATGCACTGCAAGTATTTTTAAAAAAATGTTGAAGTTACTTTTTTTATTTGCATGAAGAACCACTTATGACAGCAGTCTGTACAGCCCTTTGTGCCTAGCACACGATTGGCAATGACAAGACAGCATAGCACTGTGTAGTTCTAAAATCAGGAGTGACAAAATCGAATTTGAAGGAGCTAAACCATACCATAAATGTCACTTATCATTAATGTTTTGAATAGGAGGCATCATTAATGTTTTGAATAGGAGGCAGTTTGTACCAACAGCTAAACTGTTGCATACGTAACTCTTGCAAAGGTGACTGGCATAGGAAAATAAATCAAGGCAGTATTTGATCTTACCTTACAGAAGACTTCCATTAATAGTGACTTTAAATTATTGAAATGAAATATTTCTTACCCACCTATAATTTTATAACAGTTCCTGTAGCGTAGTTCTTATGATAGTTTTTGAATAATGTATATTTTAGTATTAATTTTATGCCTTGTTCATTCTCCATAGTCATCGCAATAAAGTGAAATGTCATTTGAATGATGAAAGCAAACATTTTCCTTAAACTATGCACATTTTACAAAAGAAAAATTAATGCTTTCAGGTACAACACAGTAATAATTACTGGTTTTGTTTAGACAAATTGCAGTGGAGTAAGAAATTGTCCTGGCCATTGCTATACTCGTTGTGTTGCATACCAAGCGTACTTAAAGCAGTTAGTAAAATGCGCTGATGCAAACTGTTAATTCACAAATGCTGAAGTTTAAGAATACTATTCTCCTGCTAGACCTCAGATGTCACGGAGCTGTTGAAAATTATATTGCCCGAGAATTTCCTGAAAAATTCTTTCCACAGACAAAAAAATTCTTTGTTGAGAATAACATCGGTTGATCCAGGTGGAATCTAAATTACATCAACAGTTTTTCATAGTCCTCCTGAAAGATAGAGGTAGCATTGTTCCAGGCCAGGTGTCCAACAGAAGCAGTTAATTAATTTCTACAACTAGTTAGAAACCATTTTGAATGAAATGTTACAAATTATTCTTTCCTATTTTTCCAGATTTGGTAGGTTGATTATAAGATTTTTGTCTCTAAAAAGTCCCTGAAGACTGATGTAAAGTTGCAGAAACAATAATCCATTCATATGTGTCACTGTCATTGTTGTATATGAATGTATCATAGCATTAATCAGTAGCAAAACAGACCCTGCCCTTCTTCACTTCAAAATGATAAAGTGCAGTTTGCTTGCAATTCTTTCAAGAAACCTGATTGATCAGCGTTAGACACAGCGTTAGACAGCAAGCTTCGTCTTCATATAAGCTATGAATTAATGACATCTCCTCTATACTTTTATAAATTCTGTTGTTTTGTGACTTCCTGTACTGTATGATTTCTTGAATCTACTTAACCAGGTCAAAAAAGACTTGAAATCGACAGTGTTCATCTCAATTGCAATTCATAGGGCCCAGTCTCGTAGGTCTCCATCAGTAATGGTGCATTGCCCCTCATGAGCAACTTCACGTGGTTCACATCTCTAGAAAACATCTCTAAAGTACTGTTATTAATCCTATTTATTCAAGTTTAAGGGTTTATGTTGGTTATTAACCAGACTCCGTCATGCTTCCCTTAAAACTCCATGTTAATTGTAAATTGCGCAATAGAATTCCTATCTTGAAGCGTCCTAACATTGAATCATAAGGTGGGAAATTGTAATAATCCCAATATATAACTATCCATTAAATCAATTGAATAAATTGAGGAACTGGAAGGAACTATGTGCCCAATTAAATAAAAATACAAATGAAACATAAACCGATTGTTTATTACATTAAACAATTGCAAAGTGTTGACATCAACATTATACAAAAAACAAAGTTAATTGATGATGACAACTCACAAGTGGAGGTGTGACTACCGTATCCTAGCTGCACATTAAATCATTTATCCAATACAGCCCAACGATTGATTTGGAGACTCCAATGGTTGACTAAATACCACATCAAACGATACTAAGGTATGAATCGGGTTTAGTGGAGTTGTGGCAACGGTATGCTTGTTGTCTAAACGTTAACCCCCATCTAGTGAGCTGTGCTGCTGCATTGTGTCATCAATCTGCTGTGATGGTTAGTCAGAGGACTTTGATCATAGTAGGGAATCAGATTCTCGCTCATCAGGACTCGGGCTCCTCCAAGCACTACCATGTCTTGAAGCAGTGACCTGTTTCCATCAACCTTTAAACTAAGTATGTCCCTTTTTCTTCCACCACCTCCCGATTCAGCAGTTTGCGTCAATCTGGCCACATAAGCTAATCAGCTAAAATGTTGCTCTTTTTCATCAATAGCATGTCAGTGCTACATATAACAAATCCACTGACTGGAAAGTTGTCAGTCATGGTCCAATCAGAGCACATGTTTCTCACTAGTTTGTCCTAGAAATTACTGTCTGACATCAGCCAGCGATGGTCGGATCACAGCAATGTCAAACATTTCTGAATTTCCTGAGGCCAAACTAACATGACGTGCCCTCTGCGAGATCTCTGTTCTCACCATGGTCTGCCCCAACATTCCAAGACTTGCACTTTTCTGCCATAAATTGTCGTGTCCCGGCAAGCACTTGAGACTGTTGTGTTAGGCCACCTCAAGAAGTGAGCCGTGCCAGAGGCTGCTGACCCTGAGTTAGTGAAAAGGACTGATAGATTCTGTTGTGAGCTTCTGTCGGTGTCCACTTGACGTGCCCAAGCCAGCACAAAGCTTTAAGTGCCTACAACACACCTGCCGCATTCAGAGCAATGTGTGGGCTGTGCATTCACAGACTGGAAATATTAGCCCCTGTGCCAACGTACACTGAAATTTTATAAAATACACTTCCCTGTGATAAATCAGCTTAATGTGACTTAAAGTAGATGCAACTAAAGTGTCCTGCCTATTACCAGTCATGAGAAGGGTCAGATAAATTTAGTATAAATGGAAGGAGGCAAGCCAGATGGCTTGTAACCTTACAAAGTAACACTGTTTTTGCACACTGTTTAACATTAAGTGCTAAACAGCAAGAATATTAATTCAGTTGTATCTCAATTGTCAACTCTGATACTGCCTCAGAAGCAACTGAAAATTATAATAGATATTAAATGAGTTGTAAATTTGAGTGAACAGTAACTATAGACAATTGTTTCAGAGAAACTATCAACGAAAACTGAAATTCACTTTACAAACTATGATTGCGCCGAGTTGGGTTATCTCTTTACTGATGCATTCTAAACGAAGAATATGCACCTGCCATCAGAGGTGTGCATCAAGCCTGCACAACCTGCCATGGACCGCAGCCATGACTGCCGGGTGAGCCTCGACTTACACTGCCTGGTCAGCTGGGCAAGCTGCGCAGGGGCCCACCGGGCCGAGTGGTGCCCTGCCAGAACCCGAGTCCACCCAGGCATCAGTGCAGCTTGGCTGCTTGTCACGTCGTGTTCCTGGCAGGCACCAGACTGTTGCGGGCACAGAACGAAATCTTTGCGGCCTGTGTGCAGGCAGTTTTCACTTTGCACAGTATTTACCGAAACCTTACTTATCCTCCGGTGTTACATTAAAATAACTGATGGCTGTAACATCAGGAACAAGATGGATGTTTAAATCTCCACCATTGCCTGTAATTTTTAAATCAACTTATTGCTACGTATGTGTAAAAATCTATAACAAAATCTCGCCTTTATCCCCTACATTGGGCCCCCATCAGCAAAAATTGCGAGAATAATGGGGAAAAACAACATTAAACCAATTTTTCAACCACCTCCAAAAACGAAAGTGTTACTGGGCTCGGTAGAGCACAAATTGCAGCTACAAGTTCCTGGTATATATAGTATACAGTGCGAATGTGGGCTCCAGTACATTGGTCAAACACAACGCTGCATTTCGCAACGCTGCCAGGAACACATTAGAACCGTACGGCTGGGGCACAAGGACAAATCGGCCGTGGCAGAACATAGCCTCAATGAGGGACACACCTTCCAATTTGAAGAAACAAAAATGCTTTGCCAAGTCAGTGGTTTCTGGGAGAGCATCATCAAGGAATCAATCTTGTCAACAGGGACGATGGCTACCATTTAAGTTCAGCGTGGAACCCTGCAATAGCAGCTATAAGCCAGGACCATGCTCAGCTGCTAACGCTTCATGATTCTAAGCTAGACTAACGCAGCAGATGGCCGGTGTCGCCCGGGCGCCGCACAGTTGCATAGAACAGTGTAGAAGGAATAGTTGTTGTATATAATGTGACAACAGTTCTCTAGGACTTTTTCACATTTGCCCCCGGACTGGTAATGAATGTAACCTTCAAGAGATTGGTTATAAATATCCCTAATTTGCTTATGTTAGTTACAGTTTCATCCCGTACATTTGTAGCACTTTTATCCAACAAACAGGAACTCTGCAACAAACAGGGTTCAATTTTCACACTGCAGCTCTGACGATACTGAATGTGTAAAAAAGAGTAAAATAATGCCTTTCATTGTACACGTCTGTCCATGTGCCAGTTGTACATGCGCACGTACCATCTTCCCATATCCTGCACCACTTGGTGGACAACAGCCACACAGTATTTGTCTGCTATTTCTTTTTCATGGTGAGAAATTGTTGTAGGGTGAGGAAGCACATCTCTTCCACTTGCAGCAGGGTACTATGCTTATATTTCTGGCAATGTTTGTGCAAGAAGTAGAAAGCCATTTCCTGCCCCTTTGATGAATGGTCACACATCTCTTGTGCACATTGTTACACACTTCTCCAGGACAATGTATTTAGCTATGCCGGAAGGTTGCCACTACTGTTGATCTGACTATTAGGAGAAGCTTTGCAGTTATTCAAGTGTTGCAACAGGGTCCACAAGTTTTCCTACACATGACGGCAAGCTCCACTTACTTTCAGTATGGCAAAGGATTAGACCACTGACCACATAGAAAACTTATAAAATTGTACTGCAAAAGACCTTGTTTGTGGAAAATCACCCACAAATGTTACATGAAGAATATAAAAAGTTGGGTGTATGAAGAGATTGTTGAAACATTTCTAGACAATTTAAAACTGTGGACCACAGTATAAGAAAAACTTAACTACAACAGATCAAGTTTCATAAAAGAGCACAGAAAGTTAGAGGCTTTAGATGGAAGTGGAAAAAAGATGTATAAAACAATAAAAAGTTGCTTGTACTATGTTCATTACTGCATTACACATTACTGTGTTGCATTCAGTATTTTACATTATGAGTTACTTTTCTTCACAAAGGCTCCAAGAACAGCATTTTCATAGCATATAAAACCTTCATGATTCTCAGAGGAGTGCAGACGATTCAGAAAGCTACTCTGCTCACGTGTGACCCACCATTCCTGCCTCCCCAGCACTGTCTGTTTCCCTATTGCACCGAGTCCTGTTGACACCGAGGCTCAGCTGGGTACCTGAACAAGCCATGGGCCTCGACGGTGCATCATGGCTCGCGCACTCTGTTCCTGGTACAGCTGAGCTTGACTGCCCGTGGTGCAGGCAGCAATACGGAGTGGTCAGCCACCTCCGGGCTTGTTGAGAGCTATGAATTTGGCAATTTTACACTTTTTTTAGATACTTGTATTGCATCTTAGCAACTTATGTTTTGATATAGTCTTTCTTTCGATATATTCTTATAGATAAAAAAATTCAGGGATGTGTAAAAAAGTCGGATTGGGCCAATCTCTTGTAATACTTTTGTTCACTATTCACAAACATTCAAAAAACATTGCAAAGTTGAATACTGATTACATATATTTGCTGTTTAACACCAGCTAATTTTTGTGCATATTCCTAACTCCCAGAAATTATGCTTACCGCATTTTCTGCTCAGATAGTGTTGCATACTTCACCCCCCCCCCCCCCCCCCCCCCGCACCCATCTGGCTTTTATGTTAATGATTTAAGGCACTAACTTTGTGTCACTGAACGCTTTCTTTCATATCTTTGAAAATGCTATGTGCAGTTTGGAGTTAAAAGAAATGTTTATAATTGATATTTATCTTGGAGATATCTTCAGTGTACCATATATGACTTTTTGTTGGCTACAGCTGCATGTACATACTTACGCAGAAAGACGACCTGTGAAATGCACTTAATTCTATGTGTTTATGAACAGCTGTAGTCTGGGACCTCCAAACAGCTTTATTTTTGCGTTTGATGAGATTTATTTGTAGCATTCCAGTCATTCTGTTAAATTTACATTATTTCAATGTTGCAAATTATCTCATCTGTCCTAATCTCAAAATATTTGTAGCTTGATGTTACAGGACAGAACTATCTAACTCAGGAACGAGGTGAAGTTATAGTTAACACAGAAGTAATTAAGGTTGCCTTCAGTTCTGCTGGAGATTGGCTTGCAACAGTGGAGCAGAGAGACGACAATGAAATCAGCCCTGAGTTGCGCCTAAAATTCTGGATTTATGACAGCACTAAGCAGACGTAAGTTGAGCTTAGTCTTTACAGATCAGTTGTCTGCTATTTATGAGTTGCAGTAATCACCTATATGTGTCTTATTTTCAGGTATTCATTGAACACTGCAATAGAACTGCCTCATAAGAGTACTGTCTATGCCTTAGAATTCCAACCATCTGCAATCTCTAACCGCTTGTTGGCTGTTACTACTGGTGATGACCAAAAGTTTAGAATTTGGGGACTTACAGAAAATTCAAGCTTATACAGTAAGTTATTTACAGCAGCTGAGTATTGCATTATTGATAGCATTTTAGGTCCTCAAATGCATTTAAGAAAACTAAAATAATTTTTTTGTAAAATGAACAACTAAAAGTAATTTTCACATTTGTTTAGGAAGATTGCAGTTGTATGCTTATTATATAACATTAATTTAACCTGTTCTCTGTATTAAAATTAATATAATGTAAGTTAATAAACATTTGTAGTGGAAAATGTTATTGTTAATTCTAATGCTATGTAAAATATGAGGGGGTGGTGAGTGGATATCAGTAGATGAACAGTTTACTACAGGTGTGTTCTTGTGCTCCAGTGAATAGGAAATGAAACAGAGGCTGCAAAAAACTATGAAGAATTTGCCAAAATCAACTGCATTATTGAACAGGGTGGTTCAGTTGGCCCTTGGATGCAATTCTGTAGGGAGAGGGAGGGGGCGGCAAGAAACTACAATTTGGTGAGAAGTGATCAGATTGCAAAAGCTCAGAAGTAGCTGCCGAAATCAGCCACATTACTTAACAGGGTGGTCAAGTTGGCCCTTGTCTGCAGTTTTGTAGTGATCATTCTCCTGAATGTGTAGAATCATACTCATGTCGAACTCTGTCTATTGGGTACAGTAAAATTAGGGGCTGGTGAGGCTGTTACTGCAGGATGGAATAGCAAGTTTTAGACAGATGTGTGGCACAGGTTTTGAAACCGTGATTTTTCATGCTAAAGATATGTTCCGTATAAGACAAGTATTGTAAAGACTCCATTGTGACAAGAAAATGAATTGCCCTGCCACTGGGTACATGCCACGTAACTTTCTGAAATGTTATGAAGCATAGCCCTTTCATAGCCAAATGTAAGTTAGGAAGTATGATGACCCAAATATCGCTGAAGTAGATATGCAGATAATTGTATCCATTAGCACCCTGTATGTGCCTGCTCTTTTTGTAAGTCATACTATATTCATTGGAGAATGTCAGCTACGTGCCTCTTTCTTTAACCCTCTTAAACTATCAGGAAATAATTTCTAAGGTATTCTAAGCAAAACACAATAGTGAAGGAAACAAAGAAGAATCAGAAGTAACAAATCTCATTGAGACAGACTTGCCTAATATGCAACTGAATGTCAAGCACATATTAATAGTTTTAGTGGTCCAAAGTGAGTAGTGGCACTATGGTTAGAGATGGTGGAGCAGTGGGTTGTGGAGGTGATGGTGCTGACCAGGGTTGGGTTGAAAAATTCTGCTGAAAGATATAACATCTCTTATTCAATCTTGAGCTACAACGTTAAAGTGCGGCAACACCTCCGGATATGCCTTTGGCAAGTGCTTGGTCTACCAGAGGTGCCATTGATGTGCGAAGGTCACGGTGGCGGGTTGCCCATTTGACTTCTGTGTCATGCTTTTCTGACACTGTTTACCCCACTCGGCAGCGTGTGCCTGACTTAGCACAATGTGGCCCTGAGTGAGTAGTGCTGATGACACAAATGTCTGCTGAATTCTCATAAGCATCCACCACTACCAGGTTAGAAGCTCGTCCTTGTGCAGATGGATGGTGGCAGTACCGCCCTGGCTGCAAACCACTGCCCTCCAAAACAGGAATTTGGTTGCTACTGTGGATCCTGGGAATGGCTCATCCATAGTCCATAGGTGTGGCCTTAGAAACCTGTATTGGTATAGTGAAAGTGGATACCCAGACCAGCATTGGCTGCTGGGTGGCCCATAACACGAGGGAGACTTGCATGGATCTGATGTCATAGGGGATGCTGCTATAATCAGGGGTATTTATTATGATTAATGGCACACTTGTTGTGTCAATACATAGCTTCCAGTCATATATGGATCAACACCTTTGTGTCGCATTGGTGTGAAAATACTCTGCAGGCCGGTTTGTAGTTGCAGTGCCTTTCTGCAATGTCACCACAATGGTGCGGCTCAGCCCTCCCACCTAATGGTGTACAAATAGGTTCGCTTGTGAAATTATGAAATTATGTACCAGTGCCTCTGCGTGTGCCTCCTTGCCTCACATACTGTTGCAATGGAGCTGTGTCTCAGGCGGTAATGCCCAAAATTAGTGACGACATTCCAGTAGCTTAGCAACAGCAAATGTTTATCGCACTTGTCCTTTCGAACAATCCAGCTTAACATTGCCTGTTTAAACTGGTGTGCTTCTTAATGCTTCCAGTAGTAACAGACAACTGACACTGTCATTAGAGTGTTTTGTTCTACGAAAATATTTTAAGTTTCTTAAAAAGGAAAAAATAATAAAGTGGCAAGTCTCACCAATATAATTCAGTCCACATATATTATCAATCGTTGGGTAACACCAGTATTTATTAACAGTGTTAATACAGGCAAAGGAAGAATTACTTTTCATGTTGTAACCCATTTGCACAGACACGTTCATTGCAAATAAAGAGAAACCTTGCTTTTATGCTTTTCAGGGGACTTCAAAAAATGTTTTAAATTGTACGAAAATGTAAATAGTGGAAGACTGTTTTTGAAGCACTTACACAAGTTTTACATTTCGTGAATACATTGGTAATTCATACTTTTTGAAGAAAAATGCAGAATTATAGTTCTTTTCAGTTTCTTCTTGTCAATGGTGATGTCTTCATTAAAAATTTAGCAGAAGTCTGGAAGTGTTTACAAGACCTGGACATATGTTTCAGACAGTATGTAACATCAAACAGTTGTCAAGAAGTATACCTAACTTCAAATCATAAAACTTGCTATATCGGATGCTAAAAATAATTTTTATAAGAAAATGCACTACTGTTTGTAAAAAGTGAAACACTCAGAAGCAGTGGTCTGCAGCATACCATGATTAGAGCAAGTGTAGAACAGCAGAATCATAACAAGTTACATAAAAGGCAGGGAGTGGCATGCAGGTAAGCCCAACAGCACCCTATTTTGTGTGACTGGACAGGTCAATGTTACACAGTGCTTAGTCAGTGTGGAACCATCATATGAAATGAAAAAGTATAATCAAGTGCCATTATGCCTCACTGAGAACACAGGGTGAAACATCGGCAGGAGAGTGTGTTTGAACGGGGCAGAATGATTGATCTGCAGGAGGTGGGTCTGTCATTTCATGACATTGCAGCTTGCACAGGCACGCTGCTTCACCAGTGAGATGTATGTGGAACCAGTGGAGGGAAGAAAGCCATACACAGCACTGACAAGGTACTGGATAACGCAGTGAGACCATAGTGCGAGATTACCACCATCTTGTCTGCTTGGCTGTAACGGTCAGAACAGCTTTGTCCACAGTGTTGGTGTGAAGTTGGAGCACCACAGCAGGTGCGGGCAAGCCTGTGTCAACGATTTGATGCTTTCTTCTGCGGGCTGGCTGGTGGCATGCATGCCATTGCTTCTTCTTCATGTGACCAGAACACACCAGTGTCAAACACTGCAATGGGCATATGAACACCGACACTTACCTACTGAGTGGAAAAATGTAGTGTCTTCGGACGAGTCCCACTTCAACTTGTCTTACAGTTATGGAACCATACATGTTCAACACTGCCATGCTGAACACAGTTGGGTAGACTGTATTGCTGAGTGGCATAGTGGACAAATGACAAGAGTGATTATTTGAGGCACCATTGCCTGTAACTCACAATCTTGCCTCCTGCATCTTGAGGGCAATCTGTGATGATTTGAGGTGCAATTCCCTATCACTCGCCATCTCTCCTCCTACATCTTGAGGGCAATGTGAACAGCTACCTTTACATCAGGGAGGTTTTACAGCCCAAGGCACTGCCCCTCCTGCAGGCCGTTCCACATGCCACATTTCAGCAGGATAACACCCTGCCGCACATGATGAGCAGTGTTCAAGCCTTAGCCTTTTTCAAAGAATGATGGGTGTCACTGCTTCCCTGACGTGCTTGTTCACCTGACATAATGTCCATTGAACATGTCTGGGCTGTAGTTGGTCATCATCTTGTTCATTCAGGTCCTCCTGCAGGGACAGTTGATGCTTTGTGGACGTGCCTGCAAACCATGTGGCAGAGTATTCCTCAGCAGCAAATTCAGGCGCTGTTTGATTCCATACCACAACCTCTAGTGACTGCGATTGCAGCACATGGTGGCACTACACCTGTACTGAATTTTCAGTCACAGTTCATGTACAGGTCTGTAATTCTAATCATTTGTTTAGTGTCATGTCCCTAAGCAGTGGAATGAATTTGAGTGTGATCACATCTCTTGGTCTTGGTTTTCACTTCTTCTGAGCAGCAGTGTATGTAAAATACAAAATAGCAGCTGACAATACCTGATGTTGGTGGATTAGATAAGATGGCAGACACAGTGACAGAATATATTCTGCAAACATCATCATGAAGTTAAATATACATGTGTACATAGATATGTGGATGCTCTGGCATAATGAAATACAAGGGGCGATTAAAAAGTTTATGTAGCGTATATGCAATGTAGCATGACTGATACGGGTGTATGATATGTAGGGAAAGGATAAGTGCGGTAATTGTGTATTTCTGACATATGCAGTAACTGTCGAAATGTGAACTATGGCAACATTATTACCAAATGTATCCATGCAGGACAACATGCTGTTATTCTTTTCCTGGCTGCCGAATTACAAACACCATTAGACATCCATCAGAAGATGATGAGTATGTATGGGGGCAGCATGTCTGTCAAAAACGACCATTCCAGAATGGTGCAACATGCTGCTGCTTTATGATAATGCATGTCCCCATATTGCAAATGTCGTAATGCAGAAGTTATGCTAACTCAAGTGGGAGACACTTGAGCACCTGCATTGTAGTCCCATGCGATTATCATACCTTTGGCCCCCTTAAGAAAGGCTGTGGAGGATTGACAATTCCAATTGGATGAGGATTTGTAGCTGGCAGTTACGGACTTCTTTATGCTGTAGGATGTGGTGTTTTACCAAATGGCTATCTTCAACTTCGCTCAGTGGGATGACTGGCCTCAAAGCTCATGGCGGTTTTGCCCGTTTGGCATATCAGCCTTCGAACAGAAACTTTTTGATTGCCTCTTGTATGATTCTGTAGGACATGATAACGAGTGAAATGAATAGTTAAGTTTTAACTGGGCTGTCAGGTTCCATGCTAAAAAAGACCTCAGAAATTGGGACGTATTAAAAAAAAGTGCCAAAAATATGTGGCGGTTATGACTGTATTTGAATTGTTTAGGCTTCGCTATTATTTCCCAATGTAACCAGCATTTCAGAAATTGCAACATGTTCTGAAAATCTGTATACCATACATCACTGGATTATATTTCCCTGCAAATCAGAGTGAATACTTTTTTTAATGAAATATTTGCCAATAATTCCCATGTAGTTCAAATTTTTGAAGTCGATAACTCATGTACAATCAACAGTATTCTAAGCATTGTTATTGTTGGGTTGGCATTTTTAGGAGACAAAGCACTAGCGGTGCAAATTATTCCAACTTTTAATGACTTCTACTGATTCGGAACTGTGGAGCCTAGAACTCGAGTCAGTTTATTGTGTAATGTTTGTAAACACTACTAGAAAGCCAACAATAACACTGTTTCATTACATCTAAATATCAGGAAATTTATAATTATGATAACACAAAAGCATGGGGAATTTACCATTCTTAGTGTAGAGTTTTCAAAGGGACCTATAAAAAATGTTCTAAACAGTGAAAAATGTTAATTCTGGGAACATCAAAGCAGACTTATACTGCTGTGATGTATGTACTTTTTGTCACATTTGACTGTATTTGTAACAAAATACTGGCATAATTACCATTCATCACACACAGGATGTAATTTTTTACTGAAGATTGTGCCCAAAAAGTATGTTACTGCTATGTTTGGCTATACTTGAGTAATCAAATTGACAGTCAGTTTGGTAATGTACGAACGACAGACCTGAGCTGAGATAGAGGCAAATACAGACTGATGCAGTCCTCATCAAAGTATCAGAGTTGCTGAGAGTACCACTTTTGTTCCCTCTCTCTCTCTCTCTCTCTCTCTCTCTCTCTCTCTCTCTCTCTCTCCCCCCTTCTTTCTCTCTCTCCCCCCTCCCCCCTCCCTCTGTAAATATTCAACAATCCCAATCATAAGCACTAACTTACAGAGATTTTTCGTAATACACTGGTGCACTTAATGTCGTTTACAGTCTAAGGAAAGATATCAGTACACAGTTAACTCAGGTAAAACACAAACATTTTATTAATTAAGGAACAACTTATTTTTCATTGATTGTCACAGATGTGATAGTGCTTGGTTGTTTGATACTTGGTGATTGAATTGTTTAAAGTATGAAGCAGCCAAATAGCATCTGTGATGTGAGGCAATGCTGGTGTGACAAGTCCACCCCAATGTTTCGTATGAATAGGTACACTGTTCAGAGTCAATCAACTTTGAAGACAGTCCTATATTATACAGTTGTACAGTAAACACTGTTAAATGTGTAGGCTTGTTGTACAACAAGAACTATTCCACTCGCCAGCCTGACAGCAGTGCTGTAAGCTGACTGGACAACACTAACTAAATAAAAACACTTCAGGTGCACTGTAGTATCGGATACACAATGATAGCAAGGTAATTGCTGGTATACTAGAATTGCTTGTCTGCAGCGGCCGTTCTTATCTCAAGGCCGTGGGGTGGTGGTACCTGGGAACTCCGAGGGTTATGGCCTGAGGCATGCTTGGATTGGCCTCGCCATAGATGCTGCACTGGCTTGCAGCATCTTTGCAGTGGTTGACCTCTTGCTTTGAGTTTTGGTATTTGACAACACAACACTTAATATTAACAGTATTAGGAAAGAGTAGATTGCTACTCAGCTAAAGATGATACATAGAGTTGTTGACTGGCACAATGATAAGACTGCTATACACTTAGCTTGTATTCAAAGCCTTCTTCAGTATAGAAAACACATGCACACTCATTCAGACAAGCAAGCACATGACATGCACACATGGTTGGCATCTCTGGCAGCTCAGATCAGAATATGTTCCAGTCTGAGCTGCTGGAGATGGCAGGCATGTGTGTGAGATGTGATTGCATGTGTTACGTGTATAAGTATTTTCTTTTCTGAAGAAGGCTTTGGCCAAAAGCTAAATGTATTACAGTCTTTTCATTGTGCGTGTCTGCAATTCAACGTGTCATCTTTTACAGCGACCAGCGATCTATTCTTTTCCTAATATTGTTGATATTCCAACCTGGAATTTCCATTGTTTGATTTTTCGCTTAAAATTAAAGTTCTTTGACTGAAGCATTTGGCATCTGGTAGCAGCTGTCTTTCACCATGGATTCTCCAGAGGCTCATTACGCCACATGGGTACTGCTGGGAACATCATAGCAGTTTCAGCTTCCACCAGTTACATAGGAAATTGGGTTGCTACCTCCATTTGCCTTTAACACAAATGAGAGAGAAAACTAATATTAATAAATGATTCTTTATAAACTTGAGAAATAAAAGATATGTTAATATTATGACTGAAATTATATTTTAACAGAGAGTGAATATGATCTATCACTTCTTGGGCAACACACATACTATGTGAACTGGATGTTTGATTGCACAGACAGTGAAAAGGCATGAGGGTAATTGTGTCTGAAGCACCAACTCACTGTCATGTTTAGTGGTTCTTTACTGGAGTGGCTTAGGAGCGAGCAAGGATCTTACACGGGTTGGGTTTGTGTCAGAATATAAACTTGTAAGGGGAGGGAAAGTGAGTGAAAAAGATATTCCTTATTTCAGAGGATGATGTGATTAAAAATTTAATCGACTTTAATGATTGATGATGAGTAATTTTGATTCTTCTTCCTACCACCATTATGAGATACGTTTCCAGGTGATCTACAGTAATTGCTTGGATCATGTCTCTCACCTGATCTCAACTGCCACCAATCTCTCTTGTAGTATCTTCTGCAATTCCTATTTCCTTTGATTCCTTTTTTCACACTTCTTGTTTTTTTTTTCATATTTTCTGTTTCTGTCTTTGTTTGTGTGTTTCCTACAACTGCTTCAGTTTCCCCGATCTCTGCTTCTACTTCCATATATCTGACTCGTCAGCCTTCTCCCTCCCTCCCTCCCTCCCTCCCCCCCTTTCATGCCCACTCATTCCCCCTTCACCCTCCCCTATCTCTCTCAGTCTTCAGAGTTTCAAGTCTCATCCATGTCTGGAATCACCATTGATTTTCCTATGATTTTGATGCCTTTCACTTCAAGTCTATTAATTTCCTATCTAATATGCTATTATTAACATTTCCTCCAAATCTGTTGTCTTCTTTCTGGTTGAAATCTTGGTTCTGAAAGCCTTTTTTGTCATCTTCTGTTAATTTGTATTGGTCCCATGCTGTTTGAGAAGTGCA
Source organism: Schistocerca nitens (assembly GCF_023898315.1). NCBI lineage: Eukaryota > Metazoa > Arthropoda > Insecta > Orthoptera > Acrididae > Schistocerca > Schistocerca nitens. The sequence goes on along the minus strand of NC_064617.1, from coordinate 318,418,161 downwards.
AATGCATCTCTCTCACTATAATTGATGATGATCCATTGATGAAGCTCAAGGCAAGAAAATAACAGTTTGCTGAGTAACAAATGCTCTCTCTGGTCATGATGCACAGTTAGTTAGGGTAAATAACATAGCACCTTACATTGTGGACACTCCTCGGTGGAACTCAGTTAGAATAGTTAATGAATCCAGGATAAATGTTTTTAAGAACAGTTTACAGGACATGACATGGGATGTAATTTACAATGAAACAAATCTAACATAAAATTTAATCTATTCTGTGGTAAATTCGTATCATTATTTGAAAACAGCTTTCCGCATAAGCTAATCAGAGAGGACACTAAACAGGCATGTAAAAAACCATAGATCACTTGAGGGATTAAAATATATTGTGAAAGGAAAGGGAAATATATCTTTTGTTAAGAACAGCAAGGGATCCTGCAGTAGTTGCACACTACAAAATCTACTCAAAATTACTAAGAAAGGTTATTAAAAAATCAGAGAATGTGCATGTATTGTAAGAAATCGGCACTTCCAGCAACAGACTTAAGGCTAAATTGAATTTAGTGAAACTAGAGAGGTAGCAAATGCATTTAATAATCATTTCTTAAATATAGTGGAATGCATAGAGACCAACAGTTCAATAGCAAAATCATGGCATTGTGTTGAAAATGTAACTTACATAAAATTATTTCATATGAATGTATCATCAACTTCTCCTTCTGAAATTAAGAAAATTACACTTTCTCTAAAAAATAAAAGCTCATCTGGCTTTGGTGGTGTTTGCAATAGAGTACTAAAAATTTGTTCCGATGTAATAACTCCAGTCCTATATGAAATATGCATTTGGTTGGTTGGTTGGTTGTGTGGGGGGAGGGGGGGGGGTTGAAGAGGGACCAGAGAAATATGCCTTTGTTAAAGATAAGAGAGATGTCAGTAATTACTGATCTGTTTCACTTCTGACATCATTCCCAAACTTTTTGAGAAGGTGATGTATTCTAGAAGAGAATCTCACCGTAGCAATAATAGTATCCTTAGCTAATCACAGTTTGGGTTTCAGAGGAGTTGCTCTACTGAGAATGCCATATACATGTATGCTTACCAGATTTTGCAAGCATTAAATAATAAAATAGCGTCAGTTGGTATTTTCTGCGACCATTCCAAGGCATTTGACTATGTGGATCATAGTATTCTCCTAGATAAATAGACATTTTGTAGGATTGATGGTATATCCAACCAATTAATAATTTCATATCTAACCAAAAGAATGCAAAAAGTTGTACTTAATAATTCAAGAAATGTAGTGCAGAGACATAATTCTGACTGGGGAGAAATCACGTGGGGTTCCCTAAGGTTCAGTCATAGGTCCACTACTGTTCCTCATATATGAGGTGTCCAGAAGCCAAATGCAGTGAGTGCACTATAACATTTTTTTCAGGAAACGCAAAAACTTCTTACTTACTTCATATGGCAGATATTTGAAATTCCTTTTCATCATAGATTTATGCTTAATTAAGGAGTATATTTCTGACAATCCCTGAAACATTCAGCTTTTATTTTGCTAGTTATTACCTAAAATAATTTGGATTCACCGAGTTTTGCCTCTGTTCCCAGGGATCTACAGAGTTATGCTTCTGTATATATCGATGTGCATATATTATCGTTAACTAAAAAAAAGACACCTTAACACTGTTACAAAAGATTTAATGACTAAAACTGAATGTGATTACAATGTATGTGACATTAATCAATAGTTTGAAAGTAGTTAATACAAAGTATGTTACATTAAACAATAGTTTGAAAGTAGTTAATATGTCATAAGCTTTCAAGTCCTGATCAGTCCCCTCTAAGTTACACTGGCAACTCATTGTCCTCTGGATGAATTTCAAAGTCTGAATCTTCATCTGCATTGTTCCCAGCCATCTGACAATGGATTACATTCTTGTAGAAAGCAAGATTTTCGTTTTCTTCCCAAATTTGCCCGAAGTGCTTATTGAGAAGGAAATCAATATCCCTCACTTTAGCTTCCTTTAAGGCTCTTCCAATTCTGATAACGTTTGGCTCCATGGATGAGTAGGCTTTGCCTCGTCTGCATATCGCTCTTCCTTCACCAGCATCCATTCTATAAGACACTTCACCTCTTACTAGTGCGCTTCTTTGTTTAGTTCTGGTGATGACAACCCATTTTACAGGGGCAAATCTGAAGTGCCATTGACTAGGTGGCTTAGCTTAATGACATCAGCAACTGAATCCTTCCAACACAGATTGTTGACATCTACTCCTAATTGCAAAACTATTCCGTGATCCTCAAACACTTCATTGTAATCACTCGATAATTTTGACTTTAGACCTGAGAACCTTTTCTATTTGGCCAAAAATTCTGTCGGGTGGTAGAAACAAATGTCCAACCATTGGATAGAATATCTTCACTCGTTTCATGTTGACAGGAGCTTCTTGTGTTAGCCAATAGCACAGCATACCCAACATCATCTGGTTTTTGTTTTGCCCTCCACAACTGTCTGAAATCAGATGGATGGTATGGATGTCAGTTAGGCCTGTAGATGTTAACCTCTGATGTACACAAGTTTCAATTTCATTGGATCCCTTTACAAAGTCTTTTTCTTTCCATGTGTATATAAATGTGTTCTCCTTGTTTTGCCATGAACGAGATGGTCCTTGACAGATTGTAAAATTGTATGCGTACATTTGACATGTATAATAAGCACTTTGATCTTGCAGTTTAGGCAGTGGAAGGTTTTTCTGGCAGTCAAATGTCAGGGTTATTTCACCGTTGTCCTCAACTTTCAGTATATCATAAAAAGCATTTGCCTTAGCTTTGTGTAAAGCAAGGTGTGTTGTCAATTCTTGTTTCTTCACCTCATCTCCAGTTGTTCGGGTTAATGGCTTCATTTGTTGTTCTAAACTGATGCACACCGAGCAACAGTCGGTTGCTGGGGAAGCGAAGGTGATATTATAATCAGATACAAAAAAAAAAGATCGGAAAAACTCTTACGTAACTTTATCCACAGTATTCTCTCGATCCGCATTAAACATTTTCCAAAGCTTTGCAATTGATAATTCACTGGACGCGAAGAGTCTGCTGATCCCCCCCCACAGCAGTAGTGTGATTGCACTGGTTTCAGCTTCTCAATAAACTCCTTAACCGCATCCCGTTTTCCTTGATAAATATTTGCCATTTGGTCTCCACCTCATCTTTCAATTGGAGCTTCTCCTGTCTGTAAGTACCGTCTATAGACTCTTTGTATTCTCACTGTTGATATGCCAAGAACGCTAGTAAACATCTTTTGGCACACGCACAATTGCTGAGTTTGGTTTACCACTTTCAGATTGGGCAAATAGAATCAGATTGAAGTATTTGTTTTTCCAAGAATCTGCTGCTTCAATCCGACACCTCCTTGGAGATTCGACTGATGTGTGTATAATTACAAACTTGTCCTGTTTAATTTTGTCTCCAACTTTATAAAAGGCCTGATGTGATCTCCTTATATTCTGCATTGATACTCTTGCACACTGGTATACTGATGAAAGTGCATGCTTGCACTGGGGATGAACTGGAAACCCACTTGCAGAATATCTACCAAAGAACAGTACTAATAAGGAGAAAGTTAGGATAATGTACTAAAAAAAATCATATACTGTACTACATTTCCTAAACAAATGATTATAAAATCAATAATGCACTGTTCATTCAAGGAAATCGTTCCTGACTACAGCCATTTGAAATGACCGTAATTTATATTAACATAAACCTAAAGCATCACAGTGTAACTTACTGTTTACAGAAATGTTGGTAATGAAGTTCTTATTATTTTCATGCAGTGAAATAGCACAAAATACTAGGGTTGAGGAGTAAATCTTTCCTCATGCATTTTGCTTTGTTCCTCTTCCGGTCAGAAGGATTGGCCGATTTTTTACGGCCTTTTCCTTTTGGAACTGATTGTACAAGTCTTCCATCAGTAACATCCGTGATTATGGAGGGAATGATAAAGCACTCTTTGTATTTTATCCATCAAAAATATCACAAACACTCTCCATGCACTCACAAACAAGCCAAGCTAGAAAAACGTGTCAATATGGCTAGGTAACAGTTGATGTGCTGCTGTTTTTTGTTTCACATTAGTTTGACATATTGCCACCCATTGGCTCAGAAGTAAGGTTTTTGTAGTAGTAAGCTGGGAAGGCTGTATTATTCCGACAAAATACATAATGTGTACAAAGCGAGTTTTGCATCTTCAAACCTTTTTAATAATGGTGCATGCTAAGGATACACCAAGTTCTGCTTCTTTATCATACAATGGATTCACTCAGTTTTGCTTTGCAACCAGAAGTGGAAAGACAGAGTTTTGCATCTGCAGACGGTTTTCGAGGTACATTTTAGGGCAGAAAGAAAAGGTGTTTTGTTCATGTTTTAAGAGCGTAATCAATAGATGGCAGCACAGAGAACAAAATGATGGCACCAACTCATTTTCGAGAAAAAGTGGATTTACAACAGTTTGCATCTGGACGCCTTGTATGTAAATGTTCTTCTGTCAAGTATACAATAAACAGAATTAGTTCATTTTGTGTGTGACAGTAGTACTGTAATTAATCCAAGCATACATACAGAAACAGAACAAATGGTAAACAAAGTTTTTAAAAATATCATTGACTGGTTTTCTGCAAATGGTCTCACCATCAATTTTAAAAAGGCATGGCATATTTAGTTATGCACATCTGGAGGTATCATACCAATGATAAATGTAACACGTGGTGAGGAAATAATAAATAGGGTGGAAACTTCAAATTCTTATGGGTCCATATTGATGAGAATTTAAATTGGAATAAACACATTTTGGAACTTCTAAAGCAAATTAATTCAGCCACATTTGCTCTTAGAATCATTGCAAATCTTGGGGAGAGACAAATCAGTAAGCTGACATATTTTGCATGTTTTCATTCAACAGTTTCATATGGAATATTGTTGTGGGGTAACTCACCTTTAAGAAAAAAAGTCTTCATTGTGCAAAAATGTGTTGTAAGAATAATGTGTGGTGCTCACCCATGATCATCTTGTAGACATCTGTTTAAGGAGTTGGGCATTCTGACTACTGCCTCACAGTATATTAATTTCCTCATGAAGTTTGTTGTTAATAATCTACTGCAGTTCAAATGGAACAATGAGGGGCATAATTACAATACCAGAAGGAAAAATGACATTCATTACTCCACATAAAGGTTGTCTTCTTCACAAGAAGGGGTGCACAATGTTCCAGTGAAAATTTTTGATCGCTTATCCAGTGATATAAAATGTCTGATAGACTGCAAAGTTAAATTTTATGACAACTGAGAAAGTTTCTGCTTGACAACTCCTCCTCCTCTGCAGAAGAATTTCTATTACTTTAGTGTATAAAAGGTGGTGGATAGGAATTACTAACTCACGTCTGTGTATTTTTTTTTCTTTTTGTATTAAAAAAAAAAAAAAGCTTTAGAAATATTTGGAATGTAACCAAATGTGCAAATTAATTTGTGATGTGAGTGTAAAATGACTTGTTTCACCTCATTATGATTTATTGTGCAAAATGATCCAGGAACGTGTAACTAACTAACTAATAAAGAACAAGATAGACATAATCATGCAGTGGCTATCAACAAATGTATCATTTCCATGATCAAAAGAGGATGGAGTACTGTAAACAGCAAAAGACAAAAATCTATTTTTGTCAGTAAAAATGGATTGTGCTACAGTGTAAATTTTAATTTCCCCTCAAAGCATGTGTTGTCAAATATGTCAACACAGTGGCTTCTCCAAATTTAACAATAATGGCCATGTTATCCTTAGAAAATGAAATACAATTTACTGACTTAATTGGAAAGAACAGTTACCATAAGGGGGGTGTCTTGGTTCAATTACAGCCACTACCTGTTTGTTCTAATTAATGTGCTAGTTGCCATCACTTTTGTGTCAGTGAAATCAGCAACTAAGTTAACACTTTAAATAAAGTGTTTGGTATTGCACTCAGCTACTGAAGACTTGAGATTCAAACCCCTGTTTGATCATCCAGATTCAGGTTTTCGTTGGTCCCAGTACTTCATCTAAGGCAACTTCTGTGATCGTTCCTTTTTAGAAGGACACATGTGACTTCATTCTTCAATCTTCATCCTTATCCTATCTGATTATGTGCACTGTTTCTAATGATACAGTTGGCTGGAACTGCTTGGAAACAATAGCTGAATAAGGTATTCACTAAGCTGACACTGCGCAGGCCTAAGCTTGATGCAGTTCTTCTGGGATTGCTAATGAGGCTTGAATGCACATTTGAAAATAAATACCTATTTCTGTCTGCATGCTTCTACCCAAAATTCAGACCACATGCCTTTGCAGCCAATGGTCATGTGCTGGAAACCATTCTGCAAGCAACAGCTGTAAGGGAGACTCTCAGGTAAGAAGCAGAAGTTCTTGAGAAGTAGGAGCAATAATTTTTTCTGCTTTGAGAAACAAAATACACTTATCTCATGTGCTCAACAGGAACTTGAACAATTTTTACTAGATTCTTCAAAAAATATACATATGATTAGTACGTTTCCTGCAGTCAAGACAATCTTTATTATGTTCAGAAGAATTGCAGGAACGTGACTTTGGGCGTGTGCCATACTCTATTGGACAATAATTGACTGGGTATGTTACCAAATGATGCCTTTCACAAATTAAGTACATGACAAAACATCATTACAGCCTCAATCATTTACATAAAAAGAACCGAAATGTCCAACACATATCAAAAACAAAGTGTCATTCATCCTGTCATCATGGGTGCTTTTCATTAGACTTTGAGAGCTTCAGTATCTTGTATACCCTCCATGAGTGTTTGTCATTGCCTTATATGAATGTGATATGCTCTGTGTAGGTCTACGGAGACCACCCTATGGTATCCAGTCCCATTCTTCAGTGAGAGTTCTGGGAGAGTCTGTGATGGAACAGGATGATCACAAACACGTATGTTGAACATGTCCCACATATGCAAGATGGGGTTTAGGTCAGGACTCACTGCCATCCATTCCATTACGTCAATCTCCAAGCGTTGCAAGACATCGCTTCTGATGCCTGCCACATGGGCTCTGGCATTAGAAGGAATTCAGGGCCACCATCGTATGCTGCAGCCACCACAACAGGATCTGTTCGAAGTACTGCCTGGCAGAAAGGCGACCATGGATGATGACAAGATCTGTATGGCTGTTAACAGTGAAGACTTATCACTTCATCATTTAACCTTGGGAACCTGTCGATTTCTTAAACAATATTTGGCAGGTACCATTTACCATGGGTCACCACACATGAACATGGATATCTCCTTGTGTCAGAGAACATCTGGACTCGTCTGTGAATAATACATTTCACCAGTGACAACGTTACCAGTGGTAATGGGAATGGGAGAACTGAAGGTGAGGTCCAAGATGTTGTCATATCAAGAGGCGTACTCAAACAGGACATCAGGTTCTTACAGTCTCATAACCTGTTCATTATAGTCTGATCGGATACAGCAACTCCAGTGGACCTTCTGAGATCGTCTTGCAGTACTGTGGCAGTATCTGTACAAGCTGCAATGCAGAGATGGCCAGGTATTAGGCTTCATGTGAGATGGTAATACGCTGGCGACTTTATCCATCTCACCTTGTGTACTGACCTGTCTCCTGAAATGTGTTCACAATCTATGGGTGACACATGGAAAGGCATTGGAATTTGCACCAACATGACCAAAATCTACCTTTTTTGAATCAGACTGCCCTTGCAACTTGCACAGCATTAAGATGTTGCATTGCATGTTCTTGATTGAATACATTGCCCACAAATGACAACTGCCATCTGTGTATCTCAGTAGAATATACTGGGACACTGGTACTCATGTCTTTCCAGGGGTCACCTGGCACTGTAATGCATAAAAAAGCCAATTGGTGACAAATGATTTTAATTGTTGCCTAATTGAAAGTGAAGATCTCAAACCATGTGATAAGACCGCAGGTACTGCTTGTATCATAATAGATTCAATGTACCGGACATTGATACACATGCTCCACAAGTTCTTTTGAAAACTGCATAATAAAGGCATACCAACTGGTGCAGCTGTAAAGAGAGATTTTGGTACAGGGGGCATTGTGTTGAAGACAATAAGAGGCAAATTAAGAGATGAAAAATTTGAAAAACAACTTTACTTAATCTGAGATTCATTGAGATAGAAGAAGCTGTAGACAATATATTTAATTACTGAGTGACTGATAGCTGGATCTGATACAGTTAGTTTTGATGTATAGTAACTTTAAGTCTAATTTAGTTACTTTTCCTGGGAAGTAACTGTATCTGTAACCAAGTTACTCTCAATAAGTAACTTTCCCAATGCTGCTCATTTGGGATTATGTATAATACTGACAGTCCACCACCTGTTCTCCAGAAATCCATTTCTAACAATTCCAACTTTTGTGCATGTTATTTATTTGTTTTACATTTTACTGATACGTGTAATAATACACATAGTGTTGTAGTTAGGTAGGTCCTTTCCTTTTTCTGTCTGTATGTTTACTTTGACCTGGAAATTTAGTTAGGGATAGAAATGCCTTGTTTTGTCTGATTTGTCAAACTTTCAATTTCAGTTTTACTTTGTAGAGTGCTGATCTTTCATTGTTGTCATTCACCCTTTTTTGAATTTTTACCCCAATTATTTATGAAGCAACCTGTACATATACTTTCAACAGATTATTGACTGTATTTCAATTGTTTGGTATATGTGCAAATGGGGGCAGTACGCTCTGCTGTGATTCCTGTACATATATTACCTGTTTATATGGGTTGCACAGTTGATGCTATGCATCTGAAATGAAATGTGTAGTGAAAAATAAAGGAAAACATTCATGTATTCCAAACTACAGTATGCCAAACATACAGAATATTCACTTCCAGAAATTAGCTTAATTGTATGTTTTGTACTCCACAGTTATTGAAGTCTTTACTAATAACAAGAGGAAAGAGAGTAATAAAAAAGGATCAAAGAACCTGTGTAAGGAATTGTTCCAGGAACGATTGTAGTCCCATAATGAATAACAACACTAGAAATTATACGTGTGTGTGGTATCTGGAAGACTAACACTTCCTGTAGAGACACACTTCTAATAGCATAAATTTGATTATGTTATTGATCACACACATCTTGTTTAATATGTTGTGCTGTTAAGTGATGTTTCTGTTAAGTGATGTTTCATTTCATCTACTTTTCATTTTGTATGTCAATAATCAGTACTCTTTTTGCTTGTTCATCTACTGAAGGTTTTAAGTTCTATTCTCTATGTTTAATTCTAGGTAAGGGAGTGACATGGATCTGTGAGAGTGTTGGCTTTTACCAGAATTTGCCAGTAGGAGCTGTAAGTTTCTCCACTGACAGCTCTTTGTTGGCAGTCGCTTTTGGATGTTGTGTAACAGTCTGGATTCCTGAAACTAATGAGCTCCAATGTAGCCTTACTCATACTACAAATGACAAAACCATTAGGTAATCTTTGATTCATGTTATTCAGTAGTGTAGTACTTAATGCTGTATATAGCATATCACATTACAGTCAAACATAAAAATGAAACAGTGGAAATTCCAGGTTGGAATATCAACAAGGCAATGAAAAGATAGTTTGCTACTTATTGTAAAGATGACACGTTGAGATGCAGACAGGCACAACTAAGAGACTCTTACATATTTATTTATTCATTCATTCATACAAGCAAGCACAGCTCATACTCACATGACTGCCCTCTCCAGTTCCAGTCCAAGCTGCCTGAGATGGCATTCATTTGTGCGTGAGGTGTGCTTGCTTTGTGTGTGTGTGTGTGTGTGTGTGTGTTTGTGTGTGTGTGTGTGTGTGTGTGTGTGTGTGTGTGTGTGTGTGTCCCTTTTCTGATGAAGACTTTGGCCAAAAGCTAATTTGTAAGTGTCTTTAGTTGTGTCTGCCTGCAATGTAAAATGTAAAAATGAGTCTTACAGTTTGTGTGAAAGAATAATGTCACTTATTTACTGAAAGAAGAACAGACACAGTAAGGTTGTTCGCCATGCAAATTGAAAACTGTATTTGCATAACTTCTAGCATTTATATTTCTTACACAGTTCCTTCGTCTGTAAATCTTAAAAGTCAAGCTGTTTCAGGATTTTATGTCTGAGTGTATTAGATTCCATATTCTATTATCTTTATGCAGAGAATTAGTAGACAATAACCTGCTTGATATTTTAGTTTTGTATGTAATCCGATGAACCGTGGATCTTGCCGTTGGTGAGGAGGCTTGCGTGCCTCAGCAATACAGATAGTCGTACGTAGGTGCAGCCATAATGGAGGGGTATCTGTTGAGAGGCCAGACAAACGTGTGGTTCCTGAAGAGGGGCAGCAGCCTTTTCAGTAGTTGCAGAGACAACAGTCAACCAAAACGGCCTTGCTGTGCTGGTACTGCGAACAGCTGAAAACAAGAGGAAACTACAGCCATAATTTTTCCCAAGGGCATGAGGCTCTACTGTATGGTTAAATGATGATGGCATCCACTTGGGTAAAATATTCCGGAGGTAAAATAGTCCCCCCTTTGGATCTCCGGGCAGGGACTACTCAGGCGGATGTCATCATCAGAAGAAACAAAATTGGCATTCTGTGGATAGCAGTGTGGAATGTAAGATCCTTTAATTGGTCAAGAAAGTTACAAAATTTAAAAAGGGAAATGGATACATAAAAGTTAGATGTAATGGGAATTAGTGAAATTCAGTGGCAGGAGTTACAGGATTTTTGGTCAGGCGAATAGAGTGCTATAAATACAAAATAAATTAGGGGTAATGCTGGAGTAGGTTTAGTAATGAATAAAAAAATAGGAAAGCGGATAAGCTACAATGGACAGTAGAGTGAACACGTTATTGTAGCCAATTTAGACATGAAGCCCACACCCACCGCAGTAGTACAAGTTTATGTGCCAACTAGTTCCACAGATGATGAAGAGATTGAAGAAATGTATGATGAGATAAAAAAAAAAAAGAATTATTCAGATAGTTAAGGGAGATGGAAATTTGATAGTCATGGGGACTGGAATTCGATAGTAGGAAAAGGAAGAAAAGGAAAAGTAGTAGGTGAATATGGACTGGGGAAAGGAATAAGCCCCTGGCAGAATTTTGCACAGAACATAATTTATTCATAGACACCAGAAGATTTCAGATTGATTATATAGTGGTAAGACAGAGATTTTGGAACTAGGTTTTAAATTGTAAAACATTTCCAGTGGCAGGTGTGGATTCTGACCACAATTTATTGGTTATGATTGGTTAGAACAGACTGAAGAAAATGCAAAAAATGTAGAAATTTAAGGAGATGGGACCTGGATAAACTGAAAGAACAAGAGGTTGTAGAAAATTTCAGAGGGAGCATTAGGGAACATTTAACAGGAACAGGGGAAAGGAATACAGTATAGAAGAATGAGTAGCTTTGAGAGATGAAATAGTGAAGGCAGCACAGGATCAAGTAGGTCAAAAGACAAGGGCTAGTAGAAATCCATGGGTAACACAAGAGATATTAAATTTAACTGATGAAAGGAGAAAATATAAAAATGCAGTAAATGAAGCAGGTGAAAGAGAATACAAATGTTTAAAAAATGATATAACAGGAAGTACAAAATGGCTAAGCAGGATTGGCTAGAGGACAAATGTAAGGATGTAGGAACATATCATTAGGGGTAAGAAAGATGCCACCTACAGGAAAACTAAAGAGACCTATGGAGAAAAGAGAAGCAGCTGTATGAATATCAAGAGCTCAGATGGAAAACCAGTCCTAAACAAAGAAGGGAAACAGAAAAGTGGAAGGAGTGTATAGAGGGTCTGGACAAGAGTATGTAGATGAAGATGGAGTGGGACATATGGCACTGCGTGAAGAATTTGACAGAGCTCTGAAAGACTTAAGTTGAAACAAGGCCCTGGGAGTAGACAGCATTCCATTGGAACTACTGATAGCCTTGGTAGAGCCAGCCATGTCAGAACTCATCCATCTGGTGAGCAAGAGGCGAAATTCCATCAAACTTCAAGAAGAATATAGTAGTTCCAATTCCAAAGAGAGCAGGTGCTGACAGGTGTGGAAATTACCGAACTATCAGTTTAATAAGTCACGGTTACAAAATACTAACATGAATTCTTTACAGAAGAATGGAAAAACAGGTAGAAGCTGTCCTCGGGGAAGACCAGTTTGGATTCTGTAGAAATGTAGGAACACGCGAGGCAATACTGACCCTATGATTTCTCATAGAGGGCAGGTTAAGGAAAGGCAAACCTACATTTATAGTATTTGTAGACTTAGAGAATGCTTTTGACATTGTTGATTGGAATACTCTCTTTCAAATTTTGAAGGTGGCAGGTGTAAAACACAGGAGACAAAAGGCAATTTACAAATTGTACAGAAACCAGGTGGCAGTTAGACAAGTCAAGGGGCATGAAAGGGAAGCAGTGGTTGAGAAGGGAATGGGACAGGGTTGTAGCCTATCCCCAACATTATTAAATCTGTATACTGAGCAAGCAGTAAAGGAGACAAAAGAAAAATTTGGAGTAGGAATTAAAGTCCAGAGAGAAGAAGTAAAAACCTTGAGGTTTGCAAATGAAATTTTAATTTTGTCAGAGACAGCAAAGAACTTGGAAGAGCAGTTGAACAGAGTGGACAGTGTCTTGAAAGGAGAATACAAGATGAAAATAAACAAAACCAAAATAAAGATAATGGAATGTAGTTGAACTAAATCCGGCGATGCTGAGGGAATTAGATTAGGAAATGAGACACTTAAAGTAGTAAAGGAGTTTTGCTATTGAGGGAGTAAAATAACTGATGATGGTCGAAGTAGAGAGGATATAAAATGCAGACTGGCAATGGCAAGGAAAGCGTTTCTGAAGAAGAGAAATTTGTTAACATCGAGTATAGATTTAAGTGTCAGGAAGTATTTCCTGAAAGTATTTGTATGGAGTGTAGCCATGTATGGCAGTGAAACATGGACGGTAAACAGAAGAGAACAGAAGCTTTTGAAATGTGGCGCTACAGAAGATTGTTGATGATAAGGCCGGTATTACACTATCAAATATCTTTGTCAAAGATATTTGATGGTGTAATAGGGAACTTTGTCAAATGTCGTCCAATATTTGATCCAATCTAGGGCCTCTCTGTAGATTTGATCAAAGAAGTTGCTTGTCTTCTGTTCACTGCAATGTGACATGTTACCACATGGAGTGCTAGCATCGCTGCATTCTGTCGTCTGTAGTGTTTTTATAAACAGTACCAGTAAATACAATTGGTGTGTGCCGACAACTACAAAATTAATAGAGATGTATGAAGCTGATGAGGCGCTTTACAACATGAGGCACGCTGAATACAAAAATACACTCCTGGAAATGGAAAACAGAACACATTGACACCGGTGTGTCAGGCCCACCATACTTGCTCCGGACACTGCGAGAGGGCTGTACAAGCAATGATCACACGCACGGCACAGCGGACACACCAGGAACCGCGGTGTTGGCCGTCGAATGGCGCTAGCTGCGCAGCATTTCTGCACCGCCGCCGTCAGTGTCAGCCAGTTTGCCGTGGCATACGGAGCTCCATCGCAGTCTTTAACACTGGTAGCATGCCGCGACAGCGTGGACGTGAACCGTATGTGCAGTTGACGGACTTTGAGCGAGGGCGTATAGTGGGCATGCGGGAGGCCGGGTGGACGTACCACCGAATTGCTCAACACGTGGGGCGTGAGGTCTCCACAGTACATCGATGTTGTCGCCAGTGGTCCACAGTACATCGATGTTGTCGCCAGTGGTCGGCGGAAGGTGCACGTGCCCGTCGACCTGGGACCGGACCGCAGCGACGCACGGATGCACGCCAAGACCGTAGGATCCTACGCAGTGCCGTAGGGGACCGCACCGCCACTTCCCAGCAAATTAGGGACACTGTTGCTCCTGGGGTATCGGCGAGGACCATTCGCAACCGTCTCCATGAAGCTGGGCTACGGTCCCGCACACCGTTAGGCCGTCTTCCGCTCACGCCCCAACATCGTGCAGCCCGCCTCCAGTGGTGTCGCGACAGGCGTGAATGGAGGGACGAATGGAGACGTGTCGTCTTCAGCGATGAGAGTCGCTTCTGCCTTGGTGCCAATGATGGTCGTATGCGTGTTTGGCGCCGTGCAGGTGAGCGCCACAATCAGGACTGCATACGACCGAGGCACACAGGGCCAACACCCGGCATCATGGTGTGGGGAGCGATCTCCTACACTGGCCGTACACCACTGGTGATCGTCGAGGGGACACTGAATAGTGCACGGTACATCCAAACCGTCATCAAACCCATTGTTCTACCATTCCTAGACCGGCAAGGGAACTTGCTGTTCCAACAGGACAATGCACGTCCGCATGTATCCCGTGCCACCCAACGTGCTCTAGAAGGTGTAAGTCAACTACCCTGGCCAGCAAGATCTCTGGATCTGTCCCCCATTGAGCATGTTTGGGACTGGATGAAGCATCGTCTCACGCGGTCTGCACGTCCAGCACGAACGCTGGTCCAACTGAGGCGCCAGGTGGAAATGGCATGGCAAGCCGTTCCACAGGACTACATCCAGCATCTCTACGATCGTCTCCATGGGAGAATAGCAGCCTGCATTGCTGCGAAAGGTGGATATACACTGTACTAGCGCCGACATTGTTCATGCTCTGTTGCCTGTGTCTATGTGCCTGTGGTTCTGTCAGTGTGATCATGTGATGTATCTGACCCCAGGAATGTGTCAATAAAGTTTTCCCTTCCTGGGACAATGAATTCACGGTGTTCTTATTTCAATTTCCAGGAGTGTAGATTACGAAGATTGGAGACCTGACCTAACCTAACCTAACCCTCTCCTGTAATGTGTTGCAGTGAGCCTGTCTTCTGCAGATGTAGCAGTTCTTAAGTAAATATTGTTCTTTGTGATGTGAGGATACACTTCATTGAGCACATACAGAAATGTATGCTCATCCATTCTTAAGTAATTGATGTACGACTTGACGTCCGCCACTATAAGCTCACGTAACAAGTTTTGTTGAATGCTTTTATCGTGTCGTCGTAAAACCCACGGCTTCACCCAGGTATGTTTCCTTTTTTTTCCCTGCTTCTCTTCCGCATGTGCACACAGTGCAATTGAGGTACATGCAACTGCTGCGGTTAATAACAAGTTGTTGTTGTCAGCCATCTTGAACTTTGATGAAATATGATGACAGCGTAATATCCCTGCTAGCGCTACATCAAAGATGTTTGTCAAATATATTTGACGGAATATTTGATCACATCTTTGACAAAGAAATTAGATAGTGTAATACCGGCCTAAGATAGGTAGATCATGTAACTAATTAGGAGGTACTGAATAGAATTTGGCAGAAGAGAAATTAGTGGCACAACCTTGTGTTGGGAGGGGGGTTAAAAATTGAAGAGAGAAACCAAGAGATGAATAAAGTAAGCAGATTCAAAAGGATGTAGGTTGCAGTAGTTACTCGAAGATGAAGAGGCTTGCACAGGATACAGTAGCATGGAGAGCTGCATCAAACCAGTTTTTGGATGGAAGATGACGACTTATAATCTTATTTTGTTTCATCAGTGTATATCCTGACATTGTAGATGGACATATGTCAACTTTGGGTATACTGTTGCTGCTGTCCTTGGTTAATGGACATAATATTTTTTCAGTAACATTTTTAAAGTTGTTCACTGATTTGATGTTGCATGTGTATTATAATAAGTTTTTCATTATTTTGATAGTTGTAGACACTCAAATTTGAAAGCTAGTTCTTTACTCACAGATATTTTTCTAAGACTGTCAAAATAATAAAAAAATTATTGTAATATACAATAAACATCAAATAATTGAACTGTTTTAAAATGTGACTGAAAAACTACCATATTTACTCGAATCTAAGCCGCACTCGAATCTAAGCCGCACCTGAAAAATGAGACTCGAAATAAAAGAAAAAAAAATTTCCCGAATCTAAGCCGCACGTGAAGTTTGAGACTCGAAGTTCAAGGGGAGAGAAAAGTTTTAGGCCGCACCTCCAAATCGAAACAAAGTTGGTCCATTGTAATATGAGACACGATTTAGGTCGAATGAATGACGATACAGCTACAGTAGTTTGGTTCGAGTCGTAAGCTTAGCAGTTAAGCTTTACCAGGTAGCCATTGCTATGCGTCAGGCGCTCTGTCCGTATTTATACGGGTACCCTTCCTTTTTCAATGCTTCGTCTGGTTTGAATTGATTGCTTATTTTGCTTTGATCTGATAAGTGCCGTTTTCTTTGTTGTAGGTGTTTATGTCACTCTAAGCTGAAAATGCATTACTGTATTGTGTCATGCATTGTTTGTCGCATTCTGATAGTGAGTGTTTACGGCCTGTTGCCGCTCACCGCATGACCTGCTTTTGTGCACGGTACTGCCGCCCCTTTTTTTTTTTTTTTTTTTTTTTTTTTTTTTTTTTTTTAAATGGAGAGAGAGAAAAAAAATCGTCTCATTAGCGAAACAATGGCAAGGGACTGCTATTTGGTTACTTACACTGCTGCTTTCTTTGATAATGATCAACAAGAACCAAATAATACACTGCGTATGATAGAACATGTTCGGAACGAGAGTTAGGCGAAAATTTTTCTCAGTTTGAAAATCTTTGCAGACGCCTCTTTTGTACATCAAATTTTGCACAGAAATTAGAGTCATCTTAGATTTAAAAATCTAGTCAGTTGCCGTGCTTCATTTCTGACTGTATCACTATTAGGCATAAGAATAATACGAATATAAACATGACATGATACGTACATTCTTCCGCGTTTGCTGTTGTCTCACTCTAGTTTCGTAGTTTATTAGGCAGACAGGGTTTAAACGAGATAGCAGCAAACACGAAAGAATACATGGCAAAATGTTTATATTCGTATTATTCTGATGGTGAAAAGAATAATGTGATTCACATTTCATCAGGTTCCTATTAGCAACCATCTCTTCTCACAGGTAGGAAAAAATTCAGAACGTAGAGTTGACCATATTGACAAACATCTCAAGCAGTCTTGCCAGTCGGATTTTCGTAGTACATTGAAATTCTGCTACATTCGAAGATGAGCAATACGGAATTTGTATTTACTTCGTTGGATAATGTATGAAAATGCAGTGGTCGAAACTCGGGACGGAGAAAAAAAGCTCGTCTAACACTTTTTTTTTTTTTTAAATTTATTTACTGACGCAGAGGTTTCGGCGCCAGTATTTGTCTTTGTGCCTACAAAGCATGTCTGTGTAGCGCTACATGTATTCGACGGCAGAAGTTAGTTGTGGCGGCACCTATCGACATTTTTCAGAACTTCCGCTTGCTTTGTACTCGATTCTAAGCCGCAGGCGGTTTTTTGGATTACAAAAACCGGAAAAAAGTGCGGCTTAGATTCGAGTAAATACGGTATTACATATAACGACTATGGGAGCAGTAATAGTTTACTTATAGTTAACATATGTCCATCTACAACATCAGGACATGTACTGATGAAGGCTGTAAAGCCGAGACAAGCTCATACACAAAAATAAAATATGGAGCAGTATACTGTCTAGTAATTCTCTGCATAATGTCCTATTGTGACATAATATATGCTGCAGGTCACATAATAAAGAAACTTACAGAAATTTTATTACTTTCATTGTGACCTCAACTTGTTGCCACTCATTTTATGTCTTTAAGATAAATTTCATTCTTTGACGATCATCAATGTATTCAGAATAATTAAATAAACAGCAGTATTGATAGTGGTAAGTAGTAGTAGTAGTAGTAGTAGTAGTAGTAGTAGTAGTAGTAGGAGTAGGAGGAGGAGGAGGAGGAGGAGGAGGTGTACAATACGTAACTATAATCTGTTTAAAATAATTTGTTACTTGACACTTCATTCTTCCAATCTGATTTCCTCTGATCAGAGCTCTCCCCGTCACAATGCAGCAATTTCCCCCATTGCTACTGTGCTCCCAACAGTGATGAATAGTGCATTGTATACTACATGGGTGCTCTGTTTCAGATGTTTTGAATTATAACTTACTGTTTGCTATATTTCAGTTACTATTTTTGGTGTCTTTTATCATGTCTGTTGAAATACAAAATAAAAGAGGGCAGACTCAAGCTTCAGGATCCAAACACAATAGCAAAGAAAGGCAGACAAGGAATTGCTTTTAAAGGATAATCATGACAATTCCTGTGTGAATACTTTCAAAAATAAGAGATGGGCAAACTTATCATAACAGCCACATCAGCAGAGCTGGAATGGGTACGGGGTGAATGACAGTTAGTGTGGTATTGGCAGAGAAAATACATGGAAGAGAACACTGAAACAGGGCTTGCAAACCATGATAGGTGAAGTAAGAAGAGAAATGTTTAGAAACACCTAATTGTTCTGGATCCTTTGACACTAGATGCAATTCAGTGTAGCATTGAATGTTGTTATCTTCTTGGAAGGCATCATACTGTAGATAATCCTCTTACCACACTGTGTGAGTCCAATCTTTTTAAGGGCAGTAAATCATCATTAAGATGTGTCCTCAAGACTTTTGGTTTCAAATGCAGAATAATTTAAGGTCATAAAATGTTGACAGAGTGAGCAGATATAAATTTGGTGATCTGGATTCCTGCGAGAAGTGAAAGATTTCAATTTTGAAATCATGATTTGGATCAGTGAAATATGGGTAACAGGTGGTCATACTTTAACAAAATATTGGAGTGATAACATGGGAGTATGAATTACCACTCCGCCCCCCCCCCCCCCTCTACCTCTTTCCTTTCGCAATGGTGGTAAATAATTTTTTTTTTTTTTTATGTGTTAGTATGTGCCATCATGTTGTTTCTGGCTGTCAGTTTCTTGTACGATAAAATATTATGGCCAAGTACTATCAAGAAATTAATCATAATATATTTATTTAATTGGTTTGAAAATTCTTTGTTTTCAAATTTAGAAAATCTGCCAATAATTATAGTAATTCTTCATGCCAGTGGTTATTAAAAGCAACCTGAAACATCTTTGTTTGCAATAAATGTGAATACAGATGCAAATTGTGCCTCAGCGTGTGGAAATACAAATTTAGATGTTCCATAATAAATTATATCCAGATGAACTGTTTTATCAGAGATAGTTTGAAATTGTGTTATTTTATACATATAAAAATTCAAAAAGTAAACTATTTTTGATTATAGGTATTCATCTGGTGAAGCCCAGATTGAAAAGAGAATGTATGCAAAAACGTGTTTGAAAAGTAGAGTGTACCAATGTGCGAATTCAGCAATGTATCAAAGTGCGTACACTTGTAAGTTATGCTTTGAAACAATGTCCACTGTGGGTGGTTGAAAGCTCTCTATAAAATACATGCCACATATGACAATGTAGGGCACAGCTGCGGAATCTAGCTTCTTGTAATAAAGAATGCATATGTATGTTTGCAAGCTAAAATTGGTGTTATGCAGATACTTTAACATGACAGGTTTAGGTGGGGGATGTTCTGAACTATGGTTGTGTAAGATACCAGTACTGATACATCGTGAGCTACCTTGTTTATGTTGCTGCCACCTCATCAAACAATTGTGCGATAGCCGCTACCAAAAGCTTAATGCATTCCACTTTGCTTTGGGTTGTGTGTTGCTCATTGCTTTATTTTCTTATTGTGTAATTAGTGAAGAGAGTAACCCTGGTTCATCATGGTGTTAGAGAATGACTCTCACAACAGTAGAAGGGACTGCCAATCTGTACGACTGTGTGTCAATTCTGTTTTCACAGAAACATAGAACTTGTGTGTAGGCTGGCTGCACTGCTAAAAGGAGATGGAGCCTGTTCCCCTGCACCATTCCTCTCCCGTTCGGCAATCTAAGTTCTTGTTTGTTTGTGGTGATGGTGCATGTCTGGAAAACAAAACTGGTCAAAGTATTTCAACCACACTGAGAATCTTCCTGACCACACTGAGAATCTTCCTGTAAAGTGTGAATAGGTGTATTATCAGTTCCATTTCTACTCTTAAATATCTTTCCAGAGCTATGTTGCTTTGTCAAGTATGGATCGCATGGCTATGAATCCCCATGAAATGTTTTTTGCAAAAGCAAACATTCACTCAAAAAGCTCTTACTATAGAGGGTAAAACTATTTCTTCATTGTTATTGTTACTTTATTATTATTATTATTATTATTATTATTATTATTGTCATCATCACCATCACCACCACCATCATCATGATAATTTCAGCTCCAATCACCTTCTCTGTCTCTTTTTATGATCAATTTTATGTTCAGGCATGTAGTGTGGCAATCTTTTAAATTTATATTTATAATAAAAAAAACCTACTTCACCCAAAATAGGGGCTACATTTTTCAGGTCCCTAGCTAATAAGGATAAGGTTTCAATCCATCTTTCTTGAAAGAAAAACAATGTTTGGTAGTTACCATTGATCTCATACTGAAAAAAGTGCTTACTAGAACTTCTCACTTTATAAGTCACAGTCCCGGATGTATGAGGTCTGTTCAGAAAATTCTGGAACTTAGCCCACAAAATTTTTTACACTTACCTTTTACTTATTGTGAATGGTCTCCTTTTAAATACTCTCCTCCACATTTGATACATCACTCCCAACACTGTTTCCAGAAGCAGCCTTGGCATGCTTCTTCCTGGATTGCGCGAAGTGCCACCTGCGAATTTGTTTTATCTTGTCTATTTTTGCAAATATTTGTCCTTTAAATGGGGTTTTCAACTTTGGAAATTAAAAAAAAAAAAAAGGTCCTCAGTGGCCAAGTCTGGATAGTACAGAGGATAGGCAGACAGTGACTTTGTTTTTTTGCGCAATAATCTCTCATCCACAGGAATGAATGTGCGGGTGCATTATTGTGGTGCAAGAGCTGTGAATTATCTATCCACATTTTATCTCTCCACATTTTATCTCTCTCACATTTTCTTGCAGGTGTTGCAACACGCCCTGATAGTACCATCAATTAACAGTTTGTCCCTGTGGCATGAACTTATGATGAACCAATCCTTCAAAGTCAAAGAAAACTATCGGCATGGCTTTGACATTTGATGTGATCTGACTAGTTTTTCTTGGTCTTGGAGAACCTTTCCTGACCCATTTTGAAGGTTGAACCTTAGTCTCAACTTCGTGACCATAGACCCATGCCTCATCACCAGCAATGATTCTTTTAAGGAACATCTTGTTCTCATTTGCGAGATCCAAAAGCTCTCCACTGATTGCTTGGCAAAGTTCTTTCTGATCTTGACTCGTGAGCCTTGGGATGAACTTGGTGGCAACATGATGCAGTCCACAATGCTGTGTCAGGATTTCATGGCATGATCCAACTGAAATGTTACATTCTTCTGTAATCTCATGGATAATTAGTCTTCGGATGGCATGCATAATTTCATTGATGTTCCTGACGAGCATCGTTGGTAGATGTCGTTAATGAGGGTCATCTTTAACTTCTGTCTGGCCATTTTTAAACTGTGTGAACAATTCATAATGCTGAGTATGGCTTAAGCACTCATCACTGTAGGATTCCTGCATCATTTGGTGTGTCTCTGTAAAGGTTTTTGGGAGTATCATGTATAATTTAATGCAGATGCATTGCTTCTCTAACTGTCATCTCGAAATTCACATACTGTGTGATGCAACTCTCTCCTGAATACAGCACTGAACAATGATAAACAGACATACAACAATGAAACTTCTGCCAATTACACATTAAACAGAGGCATTTGTAGGGATGCCAACCACATTTTGCTTCAACACACCATTAATGCAAAATTATGAATGTTCCATATTTTTTGAACAGACCTCTTATGTTGTAGATAAGGTAGCTATCTTAAGTCCAGTAATGCCAGCATTGCTCCAGAAAAAAATCCGACAAGTGCTAGTAGATCTTGAACTCTGTTGATTCTTCCCCAACTTAATTACGTATACAGATAATAATAATAATAATAATAATAATTTTGTGTGTCTCTATGGCTTGGCAGAAGTGTTTCTATTGGACACCACCTTGACGAGTTGCGTGTTCCTAGCCTACCCAACTGGGGAAAGGGGACCCACAGTTTAATGTGGAATCTAAACCACTTGTTGTTTCACACAATTTCTCACATTGTTGAGATACAAAGGCTAGGTAAAAATGCAGCCTGAAGAATCTGTGGTGCATATGAGGTTTGACCCCATGATCTCTCAGTATTTAGGCACATGCTTAACCACTAGACCACCGCGTGTATATTGAGTTGTTGCGTACATTCATAGTGTTTTTCCATAAGTTTAATAAAAACAACAGATACACATAACAGAGACTTTAGTTATCAGTAATTCATCAGTAGTATCTTCTCCTTCGTTATTTACAGTAATCTGCCAATGCTAGGGTAGCTTTTCAATTCCATGACTGTAGAAATAATTTGTTTTTTAAGTGAAGAACTCATCAAGCCATGTTTGGAGCTCATTTCCATCCAGAAAGAAACTTCCTTGAAGATTGTTTGATAGAGAGCAGGAAAGGTGAAAATCTGAGGCCACAATATCAGGTGAATAACACTGGTGCGGAATGACTTCCAACCAAACTCCTGTATGGTGTTTTTTGTCAGTCTAACAGAATGCGGGCAGGTGTTATTGTTTAGTAGCACCACTTCATGCACTCTTTGGGTTGTCTTTCTTGGATTGCATCTGCAAGATGTCTCAGTTGACAATGAATGCCAGCAGTGATGGTTACACCTTGTGAAAGCAAGTTGTAGTATACCACACCATCTCTGTTTTACCAGATGCATAACATTATCTATTGTGGATGCAAGCAGGTCTTTGTACGGGGAGTTGCTGCTTTGTTTTGGGTCAAATATCCCTTTTTTTTCTTCTTATGTTAGCATAAAGACACCATTTCTTGTCACCAGTAATGGCACAGGATAGGAATGGCCATGTTATTCACAAGCCAACCAGAGAACAACCAGAGATGCACATATGGCCATCCACTGATTTTTATAATTTTGGTTTAGACAATGTGGTACCCATACTCACGAGTTTTGAACTTTTCCCATTGCATGCAAATGATGCATGAGGGTGGAATGACCATAATTCATCACATTTGCCAGTTCTTGAGTACACTGATGTGGATCTTTATGGATTCATGTGTCTAAATAATCATCATCAAACTCCGAAGGTCTTCCTGAACGGAGAGAGTCACAAATGTCAAAGCAACGCTTCTTAAAATGAGATAAACCATTTCCTTGCTGTGCTCTGTACAATGACTTTATCACCATACACAACACAAAAGTTTTTGGCTGCCATTGCTGCTGTCACCCCTCTATTGAACTGACAGAAGAATATATTGGAAATGTTCTGATTTCCCCCACTTGGCATACCATTTCGTAGTATCCACAGCCCCACCATTATCTCAAAATGGCAATATGTAGACTGAAATAGCAACAGCGAACTACAGAAAATATGAAAATCAATAAATAAACCCATAGCAACTGGAATACCAGCTTGCAAAACAAAAATAATATGAACTTATTCACCAACCCAATATATAGATTTCTGAAGCAAGTGAGTTTGCATTTATCAAAATAAGTGACATAAATAAGTGTGTATATAGATTTCTGTGACAAATGAGTTTGTGAGCATCAAAATATGTGACATAAATAGATGTATCTGTTGATCACACTGATTTAGAAGCTTAACATTTTTACACTGCCACGGACTGTAGACTTTAGCATCTGATATAAATTTCAACTGGGTGCCATTAGTTGTTTCTGTGTAAAAGGGGTCTGAATAGCCAGACAGACAGACAGATGAACAGCAAATCTCAAAAATATTTTTTTGTGGTTTTCAGATTCTTTCCTTTATTTGTACTGTGTAGCAGTTCTTGTTGCCAAATTTCATGATTCTAGGTCAAGGAGAAGTAACCTGTAGATTTTGAGGAGTGAGTTTGTGAGAACCAAAATATATGACATAAATGGCTGTATCTCTTCATTATATTGACTTACAAGCTTAAATTTTTTACACTCCCAAGACTGTAGACCCCAGTATGTGATATAAA
Organism: Schistocerca nitens; assembly: GCF_023898315.1. Taxonomy (NCBI): domain Eukaryota; kingdom Metazoa; phylum Arthropoda; class Insecta; order Orthoptera; family Acrididae; genus Schistocerca; species Schistocerca nitens. The sequence continues at coordinate 318,394,100 of NC_064617.1, read as the reverse complement.
ATTCAACTTGATATCTCTACTTGTTCCTGAGAAAAAGAGGTCTTAACTGTCAGACAGACAGACAACAAAGTGATCCTATAAGAGTTATGTTTTTACCATTTGTGGTACAGACCCAAAAAATATAAGTAACATTACTTTTGAAGTGAAGCACTACATCTGTCACCCATAACCATGCAGGAGTTTCAAGCAGTGGTAATGCTGTCATTCCACATGAGAAACATTAAATAACAAGCAGTTTTAATTAGAGTATATCTAATACAACATAGGGTGATAGCAGTTTTCCCTCTTTTTCCAAAGTAGGTTTTCCTGCAAATCTCATTATAATCGTTTGCAGTCCATGCAAGCTCAGTTTAAATATAGCAGCTTATGTCTGTTTGTGTTAATTTATTCCTCTTCCCTGAGGGTTTTCCTTCAGGATATGGTGTGTGGAACATGATGTACATGTGTTAGTTGGGGGGAGTGCATGTACATGTGTTTGTGTGCTTGTGTGTGTGCATAGGAGGGAGTCATCACAGATGAACACTAAAACTGGAAAGAAATATAAAGATGCGGATGAAAATGGAAGATTCTGAATGGCAGAAAGGGACTGAAATACATCAATTTAAAGAAATAGAGAATTTTTGTGTGTGTAGGTGTAGGGGTTAGAAATGTAGATAAAGAAAAACAGTTATCAGAAAGAAAGTCATAAAATGTTAACAAAACCCAGAGAGTAGAGAGAGAACTATGGAAGAGAACTCAGAGTTCGCGGAGAGGGTTAAGAGGTGGAAAGTGATCCAAGTCCGTGCTTCTCCCATTTGTACCTCGTTTCCGTTTGGACCGTAGTTCTTCCTCAGTGTTTTATTTTCACCTGCATCTTGTCATTTCTTTCTAGCTATGTCCTTTTTAGTTCTCATCATTGTCCTGTTGGTGCTTGCAGCTTGGTACTGGTACTAATAGTGGTTACTGCAGTCCAGTCTTCAAGATGCTTTTGGAACCTTGTCTTACTGAATTAGAATTCTGAGCTAATTTTCCTGCTCCTAACACCTGTTTAGTTTTCCTTTCCTGTATGATATTTGTTAGCTTATCCTGTTTGATGAGGGAGCTGTTTTAAAGGTAAAAACTGAAAATTTAACTCTGTTATTACGGTTGTGTGTCCATTAACACTACACTGTTTGTATTGGTGTTGGTAAACTGTTAAACAGACAGCCCTCCATGCCACTTTTAATGTACTATAATTCATAATATTTATAGTTGCTGGTAATAATTTTTGTTTGTTTTTAATTTGTTGTATTAAACTCCCAGTCAGGTAAACTTTGGGCAACAGGACTGTGTCCATCTCATTGTTAGTGCTTCTCCATGTGGAATATATGTGTGGAACGTAATAACGTTATCATTGATGTGGATGGTGCCTTTCAAGCTCAGCATTCTGGCTGCTGATCCAAAATCAAATTTGATGGCTGCTGTGTCTGCTGAAAATGAATGTAAGTAATTACATACTTATCTTCATAAATTTTTGTTAAGTTCTTAAAGTTTCTATGCATTATAGACTGTGAATACAAAGAATTGTTCATCTTTGGCAAAAGTTTTATACTATTTAAGTAGTAGTGTTTCAGTATCTTCCGTAAAAATAAAATTCTGACTGCATGTGTGTGTTAAGGTAGACTCTTTACTGGCAAAACATTCATAGTGTGATGGAGGACACGGAGAGCTGGTTTTGGGTGATGAGCTGGGCCATGAAAGATAGAGTGGATGAGATAGGAAGGAATAGAGTGGAATAGAGGTGAAAGACAATTTTCCCAAATGAGAGGGATGTGCAGAGATAGGAAAGGCAGCCCAAAAGAGGGGGATTTTGGGGTGGATGAAAGTCATCTGTGCCCTGTCGGGTAGCAACGTGGTCTGAGGTGCCTCGCCACGTTTCGCGCGGCTCCCCCAGTTAGAGGTTAGAGTCCTCCCTTGGGCGTGGGTGTGTGTTTTGTCCTTAGCGTAAGTTAGGTTAAGTTAGACTGAGTAGTGTGTAAGCCTAGGGGCCGATGACCTCAGCAGTTTGGTCCCATAGAACTTGCCACAAATTTCCAAAGTCATCAGTTATCGACCATCACCCGTAGTGAGATGATGTGGGCATGGAAGGAATTTAGTGCAATATTTAACAAACTGAAGGGTTTGGTGCATTGCTGTCTGGAAGAGCCTGCTCTGCCGCCGGCCTCATCCAGCCCCCAGCTATGGTGACCCCAGCCATGACAGCAGACAACCATGAGAATATGGAAATGTGAGTGCTCTGCCCACATCGCCCTTTGCTGCCGATGCTCAGCAATGGAAAGTGTGTCATCAAAGGCCTCACTGAAGTGAAATGACAGGAGGAGCATTGCATATGCCAACATCATGCAGGGTCACCAGGCAAGACTGCAGCAGTGCAGAGATTGGCAGCTCAAAAAGTTTCAGCTCAATAAAGAGCTACAAGAATGCCACAGTTTTCAAGCACCTGAAAATGGTGACTGGAGGAAGAAACCGACTGCTAGGAATCCACACGCTAACAAGGTGTGCAATCAGAAAGTAGTGGTTGACAAACGAGGGTGATCTCCATTCGTTGCCAGTCATGAATGTCAGTCACAAGCACCGGGCAAAGAGAGTCATGCATTGTCACAGCTCAGCAGCCTTGGAGGTGCCTTTGTCGTCCTGGAGGAGGAAGAAGATGACTCTGGCACAGCAGCAACCATCACAGAGGACTATCTTGGCCACAACTCCATTGGCCTACAATCTGCAACAGTGAAGGAACTGAGGCCACCACCAGTCATCTTCTGAATAAAAGACAAATATCATAGTGGACCAAATCAGACTTAAATGTGAAATCATCAAGAAAAGGCATTGTGCAAATTAATCTCTGCAACTGTGATGATTACTGCAGCATGACGAGTGGAGTGGCTGCAATCCACTGGCCGTTCTACAGTTATGACATGGAACTGGACAATTTAATCAGTGTTTTATTTCACGGCTTCTCGTGGATGACGCAGCTTGATCACTTGCTTGAAGAGCTTGAGAACCTCGGGTTTGGGGTGTGCACCATGGAGTGTATGAGATTCCCAGACTTGGAGGAGGGTAGGCCCCTTCTGCTGATTGTCAGTATGGATGATACTGTAAATTGGATGTTGTTCAACATCGCCAGATGTTGGAGATTCTGGTCACAGTAGAAAACTGTAAACCATGATGTGAATCGCCACAACGTGTCAAATGTCAGGGCATCAGGTTTGTGGTATGCCACTGCTCGATAACTGACATCTGCGTGAAGCTTGCTGGTGGCCGTCTGAGCTAGCAATGCCGTCCGCACACCAGCCAGGGGTAATATGCCTGCAGTGTGACAAAGTATGCCATCCAAGATCTGCACCCAGGTACACCTGGACAAAATTGCCAGAACATACCTGCCACAGCTGCCAGCCACTGACACAGCAGCCGTGGCTACCCTACACTCCAGAAGATGGTGCGCATGTGCCACAGAGTGCACTTTGCAGATGCTGGTGAGCAACCTGCATGACCTGGACATGTGGGGCACACAGCAGTGTAAGCAAACTATACCCCCACTGTGCATAAGAAGACCAGGTGGGTTGCTGACACCGTGAAGGCGGTGATGCTGTAGCTGCTGACCATAACATCTTGGCAGTGCATTCCAACAGCTATGCTGATGCCATGAGAAGTAGCAACATTGGCAGCCTGGTCATCAAGCTCAATTCATATTTGATAACATGATGCAGCAGATGACTGCTGTTATGAAGATAGCTGTAGAAGCATCCAAGCAGTCAGTTGGTCAAGTGGAGGTAGCACATTCAGCTGCTCTGCATACCCATGTGCACAACAGTGCGAGTGGTCGGCTCACTGACCACCACCATGTCACTGCGCTGGTGCAAGATTATGATCCACACCTGAAAAGGGTCTACCAGAGGGCAATCAGAAAGACGAGTCCATGCCACTATACACATTGCATGGGATGCACAGAACCTCATAGAGTTCTAGCAGTCCACTGACCCTGGAGACATAAAGGTAGACAGAAGGCAAGATAGGGCAACAGAGTTAACTTGTTTTAGTCTTAATTTGTATTTATACTGCATGTGATGTAGTGTTTATTTATTTGCTTTATCTTTCTGCACCATGGTTGGTTACACAAGACAAAAAGAATTTAATTTGAGATACAGTAGGTGTGATTTGAACAGCTGACATAAGTGATGGGATCTGAAGTTTGTGTGGGTGAGGGGGCAGGGGGTGGGGGTGGAGATTGTTATGGGGCTGTCTGCTAGGTAAATGATTAAGTTGTTTTTTTCAGTGACAATGCCCTTCTTCTTTCAGTGGTTATATTCCGACCAAACTGCCCGCAGCCAATGTTCAGAAAACCAGCTTTGGTTGATTCTGAGATTGTGGCAGCTGCATTTGTTCCACACACAAGCTATCACACTTCTCTGGTGTCATGGCAACAAACTTCTCAGCTATATTTCTTGGATTCGAATCAAGTAAGTTTTAGTCATATAACATAAATAAGTCTATCCAAAGCACACTGTTAGGAGTGTTACCTATAACTCAAACTTTATAAATAGATGTTGTTATAGTAGTAGAAAAGATACAAATGGAATAAACATCGTGAAAAGCTTCATGTCTAAAAGTAGTAGCAAGCGGTATGTTGCTGCATCAAGAATATGATTTCAAAGGGCTGCAGCTATGTATTCTTAAAAGAAAGAAAGAACTGGGAGACAAGAGTGAAAGGACAAAATGTCATCTGCTTGTTGAATTGCAGTAAGGGAATGGGATTAGAATACGTGACACCTGTGAGCCTGTCCTGGCACAAGCAGGCTAAGTTGCATGTGACACATGACAAAGTGTAGTTGTTGTTGCTGTGGTCTTCAGTCCTGAGATTGGTTTGATGCAGCTCTCCACGCTACTCTGTCCTGTGCAAGCTTCTTCATCTCCCAGTACCTACTGCAACCTACATCCTTCTGAATCTGCTTAGTGTATTCATCTCTTGGTCTCCCCCTATGATTTTTACCCTCCACGCTGCCCTCCAATACTAAATTGGTGATTCCTTGATGCCTCAGACCATGTCCTACCAACCGATCCCTTCTTCTGGTCAAGTTGTGCCACAAACTCCTCTTCTCCCAATCCTATTCAGTACCTCCTCATTAGTTATGTGATCTACCCATCTAATCTTCAGCATTCTTCTGTAGCACCACATTTCTAAAGCCTCTATTCTCTTCTTGTCTAAACTATTTATCGTCCATGTTTCACTTCCATACGTGGCTACACTCCATACAAATACTTTCAGAAATGACTTCCTGACACTTAAATCTATACTCGATGTTAACAAATTTCTCTTCTTCAGAAACGCTTTCCTTGCCATTGCCAGTCTACATTTTATATCCTCTCTACTTCGACCATCATCAGTTATTTTGCTCCCCAAATAGCAAAACTCCTTTACTACTTTAAGTGTCTCATTTCCTAATCTAATACCCCCAACATCACTCGACTTAATTCGACTACATTCCATTATCCTCGTTTTGCTTTTGTTGATGTTCATCTTATATCCTCCCTTCAAGACACCATCCATTCCGTTCAACTGCTCTTCCAAGTTCTTTGCTGTCACTGACAGAATTACAATGTCATCGGCGAACCTCAAAGTTTTTATTTCTTCTCCATGGATTTTAATACCTACTCCGAATTTTTCTTTTGCTTCCTTTACTGCTTGCTCAATATACAGATTGAATAACATCGGGGAGAGGCTACAACCCTGTCTTACTCCCTTCCCAACCACTGCTTCCCTTTCATGTCCCTCGACTCTTATAACTGCCATCTGGTTTCTGTACAAGTTGTAAATAGCCTTTCGCTCCCTGTATTTTACCCCTGCCACCTTTAGAATTTGAAAGAGAGTATTCCAGTCAACATTGTCAAAAGCTTTTTCTAAGTCTTCAAATGCTAGAAACGTAGGTTTGCCTTTCCTTAATCTTTCTTCTAAGATAAGTCGTAAGGTCAGTATTGCCTCACGTGTTCCAGTATTTCTACGGAATCCAAACTGATCTTCCCCAAGGTCGGCTTCTACTAGTTTTTCCATTCGTCTGTAAAGAATTCGTGTTAGTATTTTGCAGCTGTGGCTCATTAAACTGATTGTTCGGTAATTCTCACATCTGTCAACACCTGCTTTCTTTGGGATTGGAATTATTATATTCTTCTTGAAGTCTGAGGGTATTTCGCCTGTTTCATACATCTTGCTCACCAGATGGTAGAGTTTTGTCAGGACTGGCTCTCCCAAGGCCGTCAGTAATTCCAATGGAATGTTGTCTACTCCGGGGGCCTTGTTTCGACTCAGGTCTTTCAGTGCTCTGTCAAACTCTTCACGCAGTATCGTATCTCCCATTTCATCTTCATCTACATCCTCTTCCATTTCCATAATATTGTCCTAAAGTACATCGCCCTTGTGCAGACCCTCTATATACTCCTTCCACCTTTCTGCTTTCCCTTCTTTGCTTAGAACTGGGTTTCCATCTGAGCTCTTGATGTTCATACTAGTGGTCCTCTTTTCTCCAAAGGTCTCTTTAATTTTCCTGTAGGCAGTATCTATCTTACCCCTAGTGAGACAAAGCTCTACATCCTTACATTTGTCCCCTAGCCATCCCTGCTTAGCCATTTTGCACTTCCTGTCGATCTCATTTTTGAGACGTTTGTATTCCTTTTTGCCTGCTTCATTTACTGCATTTTTATATTTTCTCCTTTCATCAATTAAATTCAATATTTCTTCTGTTACCCAAGGATTTCTACTAGCCCTCGTCTTTTTACCTACTTGATCCTCTGCTGCCTTCACTACTTCATCCCTCAAAGCTACCCATTCTTCTTCAACTGTATTTCTTTCCCCCATTCCTGTCAATTGTTCCCTTATGCTCTCCCCGAAACTTTGTACAACCTCTGGTTCTTTCAGTTTATCCAGGTGTCATCTCCTTAAATTCCCACCTTTTTGCAGTTTCTTCAGTTTTAATCTACAGGTCAGAACCAATAGATTGTGGTCAGAGTCCACATCTGCCCCTGGAAATGTCTTACAATTTAAAACCTGGTTCCTAAATCTCTGTCTTACCATTATATAATCTATCTGATACCTTTTAGTATCTCCAGAGTTCTTCCATGTATACAACCTTCTATCATGATTCTTAAACCAAGTGTAGTAGTGGTTAGTTATTGGAGGAGGGGAAGGGGGGGGGGTGCATTAGCAAAATATGGAATCAGGGGATACAAAACTGCAAGCTTGTGAAGCAGCCAATGAAGTTCAGCATGTTGAGCAGAACGGAAGGTTCTGTTGCTGAATGGCAAAATTTGCCTTTGGCCACAACTGTTCAGTTGAATGAATTCCCACTGCCAAGCTCTGGCTTGCACTCCGCCATGTAATTTCCTTCTGCATTTTTCTTGTGCAGTACCTCATTATTTTTCCTTATACCTTTGTACTGTCATATCTTGTGTTTCTTTGTCCTTTTCCATGTTTGACACATTATCACTTACCTTCATAATGTTTTCCTCTCCAATTATAACTCTCTAGTGTCATTTCCAATCTCGCTTCCCCCCTCTGTAGCTACACTCCATTTTTAATTGTTCCTTGCCCTGAATATGTACATCAATTCAGAAAACTATCCCTCTCCATAGCTAAAATCTAGCCTCACATCCTGTTCCTGAAATGTTACCTAACCTATGGAATTCTCCTCCCCTTTCCCCCCTCAATTGTATAGTCATAAAAATTCCCATCTCTGGATTCCTCCCTTTCTGTCACAGCAACTTCTAAGTCCTCAGATTTTGCCATTCCCTGTTCCTTCAGAGCCTTGTATGAAACAATAATTTCTATGAACAAGTACCCCTGAACTACATATGTTCCCACCATAAGATATGCTTATTATGCAATCCTATTTCTCTACACACATCCCTCAAATTGAAATCCTTGCTATCCAGTAACTGGAAGAAAATGCAAACACGACCTTCAGAGTTATCCAGTTTATTGTCACGCTACTCCCATTGTAGATTACCTCTGTCAAACAGTACCCATTGTAAACCCTACACCTACCCCCCCTCCCCAATGAAACAGCCCCCCCCCCACCCCCACAACTGCAAACTTCTGAAAGTTCCCTTATGTTTCCTTACAGACCTTTTCCGACCTGCTGCATCCTAAAACTCTCCCTCGATAACCTACGAAATACAGAACTCCAAACACACTGGTTGTTAATCCATCCACCGAGAACCTCAAACCTAAATAAGTGTCGGTCCTTTTCATACATCTCGTCAGAAACACCACATCCAAATTAAATTGATCAAAGATCGAATCTCCTTCTTGTGGTCCTTTAGTAGAAGCAGTTATTTGCCATCAACCCCTTGAACCAAACCAACTAAAGCCAACATTGAATCTTACCTCTCTCTGTTCATACCGTCTTACAAAGTAAACCTTTCCCTATGCTACACATCCATCCCCTGGTTACCATCCAGGAATTTCTCATCTCCAACATGGCCTCAACTTTATTTTCTGGGTCAGTTCTCACCTCTGTGGAGGAAGTAGCAGCTGTCCAAAGTCTTAAGACCCCGTTTTGATGATTTTCTTTGAACTTGGGCCAATAGCGGCTGATAATTTTTTTTTAGTGATACAATTCTACTTGAAACTGTCAAATTTCATTGTTTTTTTTCTGTAGTATCATACAGTTTTGGCCTTAAGTAATTTTTAAGTACCTAGATACAACTGTTGATATTACGATCGTCAAAAACCTCCAATGGCAGATATTGTCATATTGGTATCTTGCACATATTGTATACGTTGTATGTCAGCCATTTTCTTCTGAATGCAGATATTGTACAGTTAGCTCCATTGATATGGCAGCATGTCAGGAGGTTGAAGTCGCACACAGCAAACTTCCAATTATCAGGTTGTGGATTATACTGTTTGTGGATTAGCTATGCATCGTTTGGCAGTTTTTGATCAAATGAAGCATAAAGTATTCTATTATAATTAGAACCAGTAATCTGGTCAGAGCTGCCAGTGGTAGCAGTCATGTGTACGTGAGGTGTGGTCGCGTTTTGTGAAAATATATATATATATATATATATATATATATATATATATATATATATATATATATATATATATATATATATATATATATAAAAACAAAACACACAAAATTGAAGCTTTCGCAACCAACGGTTGCTTCATGAGGAAAGAGGGAAGGATGTGGGTTTTAAGGGAGAGGGCAAGGAGTCATTCCAATCCTGGGAGCGGAAAGACTTACCTTAGGGGGAAAAAAGGACAGGTATACACTCGCGCGCGCACACACACACATATCCATCCACACATACACAGACACAAGCAGACATTTGTAAAGGCAAAGAGTTTGGGCAGAGATGTCAGTTGAGGCGGAAGTACAGAGGCAAAGATGTTGAAAGACAGGTGAGGTATGAGCGGCGGCAACTTGAAATTAGCAGAGGTTGAGGCCTGGCGGATAACGAGAGGAGAGGATATACTGAAGGGCAAGTTCCCATCTCCAGAGTTCTGACAGGTTGGTGTTAGTGGGAAGTATCCAGATAACCCGAACGGTGTAACACTGTGCCAAGATGTGCTGGCCGTGCATGTTTAGCCACAGGGTGATCCTCATTACCAACAAACACTGTCTGCCTGTGTCCATTCATGCGAATGGACAGTTTATTGCTGGTCATTCCCACATAGAAAGCTTCACAGTGTAGGCAGGTCAGTTGGTAAATCACGTGGGTACTTTCACACGTGGCTCTGCCTTTGATCGTGTACGCCTTCCGGGTTACAGGACTGGAGTAGGTGGTGGTGGGAGGGTGCATGGGACGGGTTTTACACCGGGGGTGGTTACAAGGGTAGGAGCCAGAGGGTAGGGAAGGTGGTTTGGGGATTTCATAGGGATGAACTTAGAGGTTACGAAGGTTAGGTGGACGGCAGAAAGACACTCTTGGTGGAGTGGGGAGGATTTCATGAAGGATGGATCTCATTTCAGGGCAGGATTTGAGGAAGTCGTATCCCTGCTGAAGAGCCACATTCAGAGTCTGATCCAGTCCTGGAAAGTATCCTGTGACAAGTGGGGCACTTTTGTGGTTCTTCTGTGGGAGGTTCTGGGTTTGAGGGGATGAGGAAGTGGCTCTGGTTATTTGCTTCTGTACCAGGTCAGGAGGGTAGTTGCGGGATGCGAAAGCTGTTTTCAGGTTGTTGGTGTAATGGTTCAGGGATTCCGGACTGGAGCAGATTCGTTTGCCACGAAGACCTAGGCTGTAGGGAAGGGACCGTTTGATGTGGAATGGGTGGCAGCTGTCGTAATGGAGGTACTGTTGCTTGTTGGTGGGTTTGATGTGAACGGACTTGTGAAGCTGGCCATTGGACAGATGGAGGCCAACGTCAAGGAAAGTGGCATGGGATTTGGAGTAGGACCAGGTGAATCTGATGGAACCAAAGGAGTTGAGGTTGGAGAGGAAATTCTGGAGTTCTTCTTCACTGTGAGTCCAGATCATGAAGATGTCATCAGTCAATCTGTACCAAACTTTGGGTTTGCAGGCCTGGGTAACCAAGAAGGCTTCCTCTAAGCGACCCATGAATAGGTTGGCGTACGAGGGGGCCATCCTGGTACCCATGGCTGTTCCCTTTAATTGTTGGTATGTCTGGCCTTCAAAAGTGAAGAAGTTGTGGGTCAGGATGAAGCTGGCTAAGGTAATGAGGAAAGAGGTTTTAGGTAGGGTGGCAGGTGATCGGCGTGAAAGGAAGTGCTCCATCGCAGCGAGGCCCTGGAAGTGCGAAATATTTGTGTATAAGGAAATGGCATCAATGGTTACAAGGATGGTTTCCGGGGGTAACAGATTGGGTAAGGATTCCAGGCATTCGAGAAAGTGAGAGGGAAGTGAATAGATAACATTTTGAACTGGAACACATGTCCAGAATGTACTGCTTCTGTGCTACAACCATTTGAAAACGTGTTGGTATCGTAACCACTTTTACAAGTAATTGGTTAGGTATGACCCAGTACATCACTTGTTTTACAGTTCCACTCATTAACAGCTAAAGAAATTTCCCGTCTAATTGTTGATGAATTCTCTTCAACGTGATGCATTACGGCCTCTTCCAATTCGGGTGTGCAGCGTGTCCTTGGAGCACCACGATCACACCTGCTGACAGTGAAGGTAGCCTTTCTTGAAGCTATTGCATAATTGTGGCAAACAGAATATGCGATGGAGTCGGACATTGTGGAGCACAATCTTGATAAAGACGACAAGCAGCTATTCCATTATCGTGAGCTTTGTCATTCAGGAGGATCATGTTGGTGTATTCTGCAAACATGTACTCTCATCCATGTTGCTCTGACACTCACAGAATGTGAATGAGGCTCGAATCAGGTCAGAGATGTAGAACAGACATCAGCCAATCCAAAGTAACCAGCCCCGCCACGACTTCATTGTTGCATACCCATCTAGCAAACATGTTTTTGAATGGCTGTAGACGTTTCCAGACAAGGGTTCCTATTCAAAATATTTTGTACTCATTCCCTTCTACAAGTCCAAGAAGTTTGTAACAGCAATTTCCAAACACCATGTCTGTGTGCCTAGTATTTTTCCTACTAGCTAAAGGTCTCCAATCCATTTTTTCTGGCAAATAATGCCTGAGTAATGATATTTTGGATTATCCATATTTTTTGATTATCTGTGTAGTCTCTAGTCAGCAAGCAACTAGACTTAAGAGAAAAATATTTCTGTGATCTTTTTGAAGACTTACTATACAACATTACTGCTCTTAGGTTCCTTTTTATTCTTTTGCTTTTTATGGAATGTCTTCATGATTGTAATAAACTTTCTGCACTTTATTCTAAACTCTTAGACACTTGGGTTTATAACTTTTACTCATGAGTATCTTAATGGTCCCAGTTTGTGGGCAGTGCCTTATTTCATGCAATATGATGATTGTGTCCCATGATAACTAAAGAATGTCATCTTACCTCAGTTCATATTTATTCATCTTTTATTTCTCCAAATAATAGTTATAACTTCATCCTTATTGCTATTTTATGGACTTCTCGTGACTGTAAACAACTATAGCCACAGTAGTGTTTAACTTTTGACTACATATGCATATTTTTACATTTATGACTATTTAGATGGGCCCAGGATTTATTATATCATAGTATTGTAACCTATATTCCTGTACATCTGGCATTTTGTATGCCTGTATTGTGGAATGACTTTAAACAACTATGTTCACAGTTTTTTAATCTTGTTTTCTTATGCTCATTGTTTTATGTCCTTGATGACCTTGATGGGTCAATGAGATTTTTTGCCATAATTCTTTTGATGTAATTTAATTTTTTCCTTTTTGATGCTTTAGGTATCATACTTTCCAAGTTATCTTGTTAGTTACTTGGTTAATGTCATCTGGCAGATTTGACATATACTATGACAGCCGTCTTACTTGGATGCCAATAGTTGGTAACAAGTAGTCACTGTTGCAGCTTTGAAATTGGGTCCTGTGAAATGTGCACATCATCACCTCCATGCCGCTTTGATGATAAATAATGGCATCAGTCAAGCAGTATTTTCACTGGCATTTCGATCTAAGAGCACTACGCAGTAACTTGCATGCATTTCTACATGTCCAGTACTTTTTTTACATCCAGTCGCTGTTACAGCTCTCAGGTCCTCTCCTGCTGGATGGCACATATTGATATAACCATGCCGTCTCCATGGGAACCTTTAGCGTTGCCTAGCTGCCATCTTTGCTGCTGTACAATCTATGAGCTTATGAAAAATCCCCACAGATGGCTATTGATGTTCTCGTAACAGATTATATTTCGTTATCTCTTGTATATATTATTTTATCACAGACTGACGTAATGCTGTTTATAGCAGTTACTGGCACCTAGTACTACTTCTGTTGTTAGCTTTCATGTGACCATTTTGTATATACCTCATTGTAACAACCGTTTGATGTCCTGTATGCCTGATTGGTCATCGGTGATGTAAGTCAGTGTGCAGTGGCTGGAGCATCACGTATTTAAGCAACAGCTACATTGCTCTCCTTAGCACTTACTGTTCGCAGAGTCATAGTGGCTGTTCCGTTCACAGCCACCGTCTACCATGATGGGTATAATTTCTTCTTTTATTATTTGTTATGCAAGATGCATTTTATATATTGTTACATTCTTCTAATTCTATCAAATCTACGTACTACAGTGTGAGGTCTGATGGTGGTCTAAAACAGACCAAAATAAAAGGTTCTTGTGGTTGTGACTGTCATGTTCATTTTTAAGTAATAAAAAACCACGATGCTCTAAAAGAAATTGTTGTGGCGTAACAAGACAGCCACGCCACTCGGAAGTAGCCGAAAGGCACGCGTTAACTCACGCAGGCTAGTAGATAGGTCTGAAACAGGAAACGTAATGAAAGCTATAAAGAAAAGTACGTAGCTCCTGGAATACTTAACTTTAATCCATCCTTGTGGTACATCGCTCTTGACGATACAAGTGAGACTCTTTAGATACAAGCTATGTAATGCTAATGGCGCCTTGCTAGGTCGTAGCCATTTACTTAGCTGAAGGCTATTCTAACTATCTGCTCTGCAAATGAGCGAGGATTCGTCAGTGTGCATCGCTAGCTACGTCGTCCGTACAACTGGGGCGAGTGCTAGTCCATCTCTCGAGACCTGCCGTGTGGTGGCGCTCGGTCTGCGATCACTGACAGTGGCGACACGCGGGTCCGACATGTACTAATGGACCGCGGCCGATTTAAAGCTACCACCTAGCAAGTGTGGTGTCTGGTGGTGACACCACAGAAATATTCTCAAAAATTATGGAACTTTTCATTATATACTGGAATGGAGAACTTCCTCCCACAATCCATCCTGCCTCTCACAGGCTGATAACCTGCTGCCTGCCCAGTCCTCCTAGCCAAACCTACTCCCACCCCCTTAAAGCATATGTTGTATCTCTGTGGAAATCACAAGATCTCTCCTATTTACCCGATTAGCACATTATATTCCTCTCCTGTCACAGACATATCCTACCCAGTCAGAGCCAGTGCCTTGTGTGAAAGCAGTTATTTCATATACCGATTCAGCTCCTGCACAGCGATTTGTGTTGGCATGAATACCAATCATCTGTCCATTGAAATAAATGGCTACAGCCAAACTGTGGCCAAGAATGAAGTTGTTGACTGCTCAGTGGTAGAACATGCTGTTGAGTACAACATGCTTGACTATTATGGCTGACTCACGACATGTTTCAACTGGCCCCCAAGCCTCCTTCCAAAACTAATTTCTCTGCTCCTCATGCATTCCTTTTCACTCCATAAACATTAACATATACTTTTGTGTCTGCAGAATCATTCTTCCTTTGCTACTTTTTGTTAGAAAAATTACCTTACATTCATATATTGGTGAAAATATAACATTTATCATCAATATAACCACTGTTCAATACACAAAGAAAGGCAAAGCTGTCATTAGCCCAAAGTTTGGTTTGAATATCAGAGCTTTATCATCTGTGGTTATAAATGGAGATACTATTAACTCACACTTCCTTTATCTGCACAAGAAACACATTCAGGAAATATAGTAAATTATCACTGCATTGTGCACATACTGCTCAGGCGAGGGAAAGGTTTAGATTCTCCTCTCATGTGACTGGACTGCCTTGAGGGAGCAAGTAGTGGAGGGAATTAGGTCCATCCTGCATCTGACTGTTACAGGGAAAGGAGTGAGGCACATAGTCAGTTGTTTACCAAAAGACTTAACACTTTCATTGAGTCTTACTAGGAGGCCCATGGATAAGCGAACAGTGAACTTCAGTATATATTATTATCTTCCTTGGACTTATAACTGTGTTCTCCAGCCAGCTATAATGAGGCGAGGGTGAAAACCTAAAACTATATGAAATCCAAACTGAAAGGCAACATAGATTTTTTTCTCATTTACAAAATATTGCTAGAACTGAATATATTGAATATATTGCTAAATATTGCTGAATAAGAGAGCAAATTTTTGGACTGTGCGGGTTCCAAATTTCAAACATTTATCTTCTTAAGCAGTGATCCACACTTTGATAAACTATGGATGGTGAAATCTTGTGCATTCTCTCAGACTAAAAACCGTTCTGAGGCACAGATCAGTGTGTGATCACTGGCGGATGTGAAGCACTAAATCAATGCTCATGGACAGAAGAAATTTATAATTTTGCTACTGGTCTTTACAATTTAAAAATGATCAGATCTCTGTGACTGAATGAATTTAATGTTTAGGGAATGAATATTCACAGTATCTACAAATGAAGAAATATTTGAAAAACAGTGGTGATGTGAGATGTAGCTGATGAAGAAATAATTGCTTTGGAGTTGGAGCACGCAGTAAGCTGATGTTCTATGCATGACTTCATGCAATTCTGATGGCAGATTTGACAAATTTAATACTGTGTAAATCTCCACATTTAAATTGCAGTAAATCTGTTTCAGGAGAGATAATAGGACTAATATTCCAACAAGATTTTCACTAATAACTTGCCATTATTGTATGATTGCATTCCGGATGTAAAGAGGCAGTCATCATATACACTAATAAAGTAGTGTTGATAAACAGAAAAGATTGTGCCATGTCAGTTTCAGAATGAAAATGATACTTATTTCACTATTAACTCTAATTATCTGGAGCACTGTGAACTTCAAGCACGCAGGCCATTTGCTACTGTAATTTTCCAAGTGAAAGGTCTTTTGGAAGTTTTGTGGTCTAATATGAAACAGTTGTAAAAACAGAACGACTGCCTTGCAGTCAATAAATTAATACTTCATAACTTTGTGTTTATGTTGGTGGTGAGTAGAACTTTTATGTGTTACTATCAGGGCACTTAATATCTAAAGAGACTCTCATCTGATGAGTGAAACTAGTATAATACCCATTGTATGGCTGTTTATCTAATGTTAAAGAAAGACATTCATTAGATCCACATAACAAAAATAAGTTAGAGCTGTAAACTTGACAGAGATTTGAAAAAGAGAAGTGTTGACTCAGCAGTGGGTCACTTAATTCCACTGACATAAGTTCATATGTTAAAATATGTTCTGCTGTTAATTGGATTAGTAACTGCTCTGTAACACTTAAGATTGTTTTTGTAGATAGGGTTGATGACGGTGTATTACACACAGTTAGGCATTAAAGAAACCTTTTGATAGAAAATAATAAATGGCGTAGAAGTAAAGGACATTGATCTGAAGTAATTTTACAGGAACTACTTGTACTGGAAGAGGAAGTTGCCAATAAGTACATTGACTCGGTGGCATTAGAGACGGTGCCATCATCTCTGAAACTTCCTCAGACACCATTCAGTGCTCTTATAGCAGAACAGACAAAATCATCTGTTTTGGATCCACTTGCAGAGACTCATCTACAGTTAGGAATTCCTGGTGATAAGGCAATACGAGAAGTAAGTAACAACAACATTATTTTAATTTCTTGTAATTCGATATTTATTAGATATCATTTAGCAGAGATACAAAAGAGGGGGGATGTAAATAACATAAGCAAAACTTTAAATTATATATGATTTTTGGTCTGCATAATTGCATCTGTGCACTCACAAAATTTTACTCGAAATTGAAACTTCATTTCTAATATTGCTTTACATTGCAACCCTGACCATTCAGTCTCAGAACTTACAGCACTAATAATAGTATGAAAAACAAATATAAATACTGAAAAATTGATGTTCTGCAGTGTGCTTTATCAAGTATAAAATACGTAGAAAATTTTAAGATATTGACTTATAAAAATACTACCTCTATACACTTTTTCTTTGGTAAGAATCTTGGTAAAATATAATACAAAATAAACAACAACATGTAAAACTTGTCTGGTAATAATGATACACTATTACAGACAAAATCATTATAAGTTATAAATCAAACATTCAGTATATAACTAACTTTGTCTTAGAAATAGCAACTGCTTTCTGTACAAGTTGAACCTAGAAAATAAAATTAATATTTCATGTAGTGCAGGCAGGAAGGAAATGCCCAGTGTTTTCGTCTTTGGAAGACATGCTGGTATATATATCCTGAAAAATAAGAAATATTTGTAAATAACTTTTTCAATTGATAATAGACTTGTTTTATTGTATAACAATAACAATCTTTATGACCGTTGCTCAACCTCTTTTCTTTTGTGCTTCATTAGAGAGCTGGGTATAAGTTAGTTTCTCCAATTGGAGAAAACAATGTTGCAAATACTTAAAGCTTATGCAACCAGTCAAAATGTTGAAATGTTGAATAACATACTAATCAGTATGACTGGTTGCGGGTATTATACATAATTTTCATGAGAACACAGCCATGTAAAATAACACTGCCATTGTGGCAAGCTTTTCATAAAGGTTCTTCTTTCTGCAAGCTCTGCCATTCTTCTGAATTAATCAAAAGTGTGTCTCACATAACATGAACGTCCTTATATTTCAAAGTGAATTCATAACATCAAGACAAGTGTTCTCCTAATTGAAATTGCACAAAAGTGTGTATTATGCCTTTTTTATGTACCAAATTGCTGAAGAAATTTAAGATCTTGTTCAACAGAAAAATGTACTTTTCTAAAAAGATGTTTGGTTGTTGTTGTTGTTTTGTTGTTGTTGTGGTCTTCAGACCTGAGACTGGTTTGATGCAGCTCTCCATGCTATTCCATCCTGTGCAAGCTTCTTCATTTCCCAGTACCTACTGCAACCTACATCCTTTTGAATCTGCTTAGTGTATTCATCTCTTGGTCTCCCTCTCCGATTTTTACCCTCCACACTGCCCTCCAATACGTTTGATTGTTATTGAAAACAAAACTAGAGAGGGATGACATTCTCCAATGTGAAGTCCAGGATTATGCTACTCACAACATAGAGGAGGCACTGAGTCGCAGACAGGTACAGTGAAAATACTGCTAAACATTGAAGGTTTCAGACAAAAAATCCTTATTTGGAAGTAGAAAATACACACACACACACACACACACACACACACACACACACACACAAATGGACACAGTCTCTAGCTGCTGTGGCCATTTGTGTGTGAGTTGTGAATGTGTGTGTGTGTGTGTGTGTGTGTGTGTGTGTGTGTGTGTCTTTTCTATTTATGAAGAAGAACCTTTTTTTCAAAAATTGTAAATGTTTAGCAATCTTTTCATTGTGTCTTCCTGCGACTCAGTGCCTTCTCTGTGTGTCAAGTAGCAATCTATCCTTTTCATAATATTGTTGTTATTCTTCAGTGTGAAGTTCCCACATAAATATCCAGGTAATGAACTGTTGAAATAAAACTTAAGGCTAAAGCTATCTGCACAGCATAATTTAACAGCCATTGTCATGAAGACACCATAAAATAATTTCTAAAATAGCACTTTTTGTGCAGACTTCGACTTCATAGCATATTTGCAGCTAGTTTTCAAAAAGCTTCAGTGCAAAGATAAACAAGCAATATATTAGTGTACTACAGTTTCCAAAATCTATTGAATGCCATTAATAAGAATACAGCTATGGAAAATCTGCAATGGACATATGAACGGGTGTAAGAATTGTGTGTGTATTTGTGTGTGTGCTTCTCATCTGTCGAAGAACTTTGCTCAGAAGCTCTTTGCTAACAATCTACTCTTAAATTTGTGTATCCTTTGTCTACTCTTAAATTTGCATATCCTTTGCTGAGTGCCCCTCTGTACAGTGAATAGCACTCTATCCTAATTCATATTATTAATACGCATACTTTGTGCTATATACTAAATCTTCTTCAGTATATTTGTGTATAAAAAATCTGTGAATATTAAGCATGCACCAAAGTGCCCGACTGTATTTTATCTGTATGAACAGATGTACTCTGCAAGCTCTGTATGGCTCTTTAGGCACTCTAATCTCTTTTCTGTTGGTCTCTTGTACCCTACGTGAGATACACAAGTTTTGCAGCAGATTTGTTGCACAATATGTTTTGATACCAGTTCTCTCAATTTACCCAGCATGGTTTTGCAAGAATAACATTGGCTTCCTCTCACAGATTCTCACTTAACTTCCCTGTGTGTGTGTCTCTCTTACATTTTTATTTGAGCTATACTGACCTGTTATGGTCCTAGGAGTCTGCCTTTCAATTCATTCAGTGTCTTGTACGTTGCTCATCTATTGTACAAAACTGTGTTTTGATATCTTGATCTTTTATGAAATCCCAGGGTTGTCCAAATTGTATATCACAGCTTGTACACTATGTGATCGAAAGTATCCAGACAACCCCCAAAAACAAACATTTTTCATGTTAGGTTCATTGTGCTGCCACCTACTGCCAGGTATTCCATATCAGCAACCTCAGTACTCATTAGACATCATGAGAGAGCAGAACGGGGCACTCCGCGGAACTCACGGACTTTGAATGTGGTCAGGTGATTGGGTGTCACTTGTGTCATACATCCGTACGCAATATTTCCACACTCCTAAACATCCCTAGGTCCACTATTTCCATTGTGATAGTGAAGTGGAAGCATGAAGGGACATGTACAGCACAAAAGTGTACAGGTCGACCTTGTCTGTTGATTGACAGAGACTGCCGATAGTTGAAGAGGGTCATAATGTGTAATAGGCAGACATCTATCCAGACTATCACACAGTAATACCAAACTGCATCAGGATCTGCTCCAAGTAGTATGATAGTTAGGTGGGAGGTGAGAAAACTTGGATTTCATGGTCGAACGGCTGCTCATAAGCCACGCATCATGCCGGTAAATGCCAAACGATGCCTCACTTGGTGGAAGGAGCATAAACATTGGATGATTGAACAGTGGAAAAATGTTGTGTGGAATGATGAATCACAATACACAATGTGGCGATCCGATGGCAGGGTATGGGTATGGTGAACACCCGGTGAACGTCATCTGCTAGCGTGTGTAGTGCCAACAGTGAAATTCGAAGGCGGTGGTGTTACATTGTGGTTCTGTTTTTCATGGAAGGGGCTTGCACCCCTTGTTGTTTTGCGTGGCACTTTCACAGCACAGGCCTACATTGATGTTTTAAGCACCTTCTTGCTTCCCACTGTTGAAGAGTAACTCGGGTATCATGATTGCATCGATCGAGGACCTGTTCATAATGCACAGCCTGTGGTGGAGTTGTTACACGACAGGTGGAGTGGTTCCACGACAATAACATCCCTGTAATGGAGTGGCCTGCACAGTGTCCTGACGTGAAACCTATACAACAGCTTTGGGATGTTTTGAAACACGGACTCTGTGCCAGGCCTCACCGACCGACATTGATACCTCTCCTCAGTGCAGCACTCTGCAAAAAATGGCCTCCCATTCCCAAAGAAACCTCCCAATACCTGATTGAACATAAGCTTGTGAGATTAGAAGCTGTCATCAAGGCTAAGGGTGGGTCAACATCATATTGAATTCCAGAATTACTGATGGAGGGTGCTATGAACTTGTATGTAATTTTCAGCCAGGTGCCATACTTTTGATCACATAGTGTATGTACAGCTAAGCTGGGTTATGTCTTGATGAGAATTTTCATGTTCATTGAAGCTACTCACAATAAGCAACACGGCCCCTCCCGGTACCAGTTGTGGAATTTTAGGTTATTTGAGCATGAAAGTTTAAAAGGGGCCTGGCAAATTTATAGAGGAAATGAGTTTTGCAGTTTCAGACTCATAAACCTGTACAAAAAAATAATAATCTAAGAATAAGAACCAAGTAAAGGGTGCTTATCAGTTAACAAATTACAGGTCTCAGGGCTGTGTTACAGATATATTTTTGAGGCAAATTTATTTGTGGTTAGAACTGACTGTGATCAGAGTTATAATAAATGAAGTTTGAGGCTGTTTAATCAGATGACTTTGGAAAAAAAGTCTAAGTGATCTGCATGTCACACATTCTTTAGAATGAAAAACCACATACACTGATAGTGACAAGGATGATCCTGCAAAAGCTACAGGCAGGCTTTTTGAAGAAAGTCTTTTGGAAGAAAGTATAATGTTTAACAACAGTTGCTTATTGTGACTACAGTGTATCATGTTCTGGATTGTTTAAATGATCAAAATATTTAACCCCGGAAAGTTGCATAATATGATGTGAAATAGGGGTGTTCTCCAACCAGAGACAAATATGAAATCCAAAAGAATTATATTTCATTACTATGTTGTTATGAAATTTCACTGTGTGACCCATAGTGCATAACAATGTAAACTGACTGCTGTGTCATTCTGTGCCCATAGTACTGTACATCACCATGAAGTGGCATGTAATTAGTTGACTGCTCTCCTGGATGTTGACGTCCACTTTTCCAAATTGAGGTCTCTGCATCTACATCTATATCTATACTCTGGGAATCACTGTGAGGTACATGCCAGAGGTATCTTCTTCATGGAGTTGCTTCGTTTGTTAGAATTTGTGTCTGCACAGTTTCTCATTTTCCTGATGTTGAGGTAGCTTGAAAGTCAGACACAACCTGTGCTATGACGTGTGTTTTTAGGAGTTATGGCCATTTGATCCCCCTACCCCTCCCCAGATTTTATATGTTTCTGGCACATTACAAAAAATACAAGTTTTTGTTAAATTACTCTTCTTACATTCCCACTTACTTCTCTAGAGCTGCTCATTTTAATTGCAGCTGTAGGGGAATGACCTTTGGATACAAAGCTGGAGATTATTGCAGATACCTAAAACTTTTCGCATTTGCTGTATAGCATTGGATATATTTAGCAGTATTCCAAAGTAGTGGATAAGAAGAATGTGAATTGGCTGTAGTACACTATACCCAGTACATATCATTGTGATTCCTCATGAATTAATCATCTTTGTATAATTTCACCACTAACAGTAAGGAAAAAGAAATTAAAATATTATGAAAAGTGTAATAGAGCAATACAGACTCACTCTAAGAAACATCTTTATGAAAGCATGGAATGCCAGCAGATGAAATAGAGCTCAAACATTTGCCATAGTACTGTCGTTTGTGTTATTTTTCTATTTTGTGAAGCTGATTGCAGGGGCAAGAAACCTACTAGAGGTTTGCATATTCATTGATTGTAACCTACAATGAAATCTAGAAACACAGGGAAGTAAAAACATGTGTGTGCATAGTTAATGTACTTGTAAGGAAGGTACCCTCAACACCTGTTTTCATGCAACCACTGTTGTCATATTCTTACGCTATTCCTCAGATAACAGGAACTGAATGCCGTTGAGCAGACAGTGTATTTGTTTCAGCACCCTCTCTCCCATCTTTGAGATCCAGTAATACTGTAGTGGGATAGCATTTACATGACTGGCCACTGAAACCATATCAGTGATGGGTGTTTGGCATCCATTTTTTAAATGTCATTCTTCTTGTACTGTGCCAGCATTGCAAATGATTCTGTGACAACAGTATGCATTTACAGACCTATCTTAAGGGACAGGCAGTTACAGAAGAAGGCAGAACTGATGTTCCTCTTAGGTCACCATATCATTTGCTCTGCAGTGTAGAGTGCACGAGTTGCATGAACATGCCTCTGCATACTCTTATGTATTTATTGAAGCAATATTGCAGATAACTATTAATGCTTCACTTTATTTACTTCTTGTGCCCTGTATCTTAGATTTGTCATTTTTAGTAAATCCCTTAAAATATTTTTCTCTTTCCTTGCAACTTCACTATAAGACAAGACAGTAACAAAAGAAATAATTTGTACCTGTAGTTAATGTTTGCGTCCAGCCCTGTAATTCCGACAGCGCTTTACTAGGTCGAACCTCCTGTACCTCAAACAGTGCCACTGCGGAATTTGTCGCATTATTTCAATAGCCTGCAGGGAGACAAACGAAAACAATTTTTCAGTTGAAGAACATTAAACATTGTAGTCAGAAGTAATTTTAAAAAGTGTCACATTAATGCTAACCAATATGACAAACAGTTGGTCATTAACTTGTTTTGCAGATTTAATACATATGTTAATGACCTAAAACTATACATATGGCATATGCAGAGTGACATATGGAATATAAACTAATGTTTATATTCCAGCACAAACTGTAAGTAAATAAACATCAAATTGCATAAGGCATGTCATCTCAGCAGTCATTATCTTCAGCACTTAAGTAATTAAAATGAAATATTGATCTCCCGATCTATGTAACTGACTTCATTCAGTGTCTTTTGGTATGTTTGCCATCAAAACAATATTGACTCAAAGAAAAAGACGTGTTGCCTGCATGATGCGTGCCTTACTTCAGTTCAACATTCTGATGATGAGCATGTTGAAATGTGTAACATAATGTGTAATAAATTAATTGTGAGATTAAGACTTTATCATAGTTGTTTAATGTCCAAATAAAAAAAATATAACACCAAAACATTACTTATATACTCCTTCAGTTGAATATTGTCATTCAGGCTGCTTAGGGAGCTCAGTTTAATTGTAAACTTGAGAGGACCTTTCCCTCAATAATAATTTATAACTGCTACAGACAGCTAGAGTAGATGAAGGCTGGTAGTAGGTGAACATTATGATCTGCTACAGTTCTTTGTGAGCACTTTTATTCCCACATACATACTCAGCATACCACTGTGAAGAGCATTGCAAGATACCATGTTTGGTTTTCTTCCCATTCCAATCTCATATGGAGTGCAAGAAGAATGATTGCTTGAATGCCTCTGTACATGCTGTAATTAGTGTAATCTTGTCTTCACAGTATCTATGGAAGCAATACTTTGGATGGATGGATTACAGAGTATCTGTAGATTCTTCAAACAATACTGTTTCTTTAAATTTTGTAAGCAGTTTTTTGTGGGATGATTGGCACCATTCTTAAAGTGTCTGCCTGTTAAAATTTTTCAACATCTCAGTGACATTTTCCCACGAGTCAAACAAGCCTGTGACCAATCCATTAAATTTCGGGCATGATGTAGAGGTGCTACTTCTTCCACTGATGTTTCTGCTACATATTCTCCAGCCATCCTCAGAGTGAGTCAAAAGGTTGATGACAAGGTGCCTGGCATGGCGTTATATGCTCCACCGTGGTGGTACTGCACATACGGGTTGCAGATGCTGGCTGGCAGCAAAGAGGTACCGTTACACACGCCACCTGTGGTGAAAGCATTAAGATGAGGAAGAGATGGTTTTATGGGTCTACAGTTTGGACAAACTATGACTATGACACCTGAGAACACGACTATTGAACTCTTTTAGTTTCTTATTGAAGTGCCAGAACTCAGAACTATGGAATGGTTCCAAAATTTGCAAGATTGCCTAACTTTGTCAAGAACCCTGCAGTAAGCAGAATTTGACATAGGGCTGGCTCTGCTATTATTAAAGAAAGGATTTGTTTTGTTTGTCAGAAGTTGGACAGTGGTTCTGAACACCTGTATTGTTTGCATTTGAAGATAGCAGCTGGTTTTTCTCATGACTTGTGGAACTGGATTGATGGCACGACATGGACTGTTTCTGCCTGGGTTTGTTAAGTGGCTGCAACTAGACATATTGCCAAATATAGCTGATTAGACCAGCATCCTCACATGGACTCTCTTGTTTGATGTCCCATTATAAAATTGATGGATGAGGATCTGGATGAAACTACATTTTCTGTTTTAAGTAAGGGTCTAAATTTTGCCCCCACTGTAAAAACCTTGCCGATATTGTCTTTCATCTGTGTCACTGAAGAACCTTTTCGACTGCTATCACCAAGCGAGGTGGCAGAGTGGTTAGCACACTTGACTCTTATTCAGGAGGATGACAGTTCAAACCCACGTCTGGCCATCCTCATTTAGATTTCCCTTGATTTCCGTAAGTTGCTTCAGGCAAATGCCAGGATGGTTCCTTTAAAAGGGCGCAGCTGATTTCCCTCCCCATCCATCCCTAACCTAAGCTTGTGCTCCATCTTAATGACCTCATTGTCAATGGGAAGTTAAACTCTAATCTCCTCCTCTTCCTCCTCCTCGTCCTCCAACCACTAACACAGCATTCAGCTGGAGAAATTAGATGTGAAAGCTTTATGAGGCATTGTCCACAAAGAAATAATATTTGTAAGGAAGAGAGATTTACAACACAAAAGTTGTGTGAGGATACTGGCAAGGTTGTCCTGCATGCGGATAAAGGTAATATTACTGTTCTATTGCCTCAGGTAGTCTATAAGGAAAAGATATACAGCCTACTAAATTCTGGTGCATACAAGAAGGTTTACAAAGTGACAATAAGGACTGCTGCCTTACTTAATGCTTCATCGTTACCAGAGGAAGTTATGAAATGTTGAAAAGTGCAAAACGTGGTACCACCTTGATTTTATAGGCTTCCCAAAGTTTATGAGATGGATAAGGATGAGCTGTAGACGATTTGTCTATGCAACCAATAAAGAGCACCATTGGTTCACCTATGTATCTTCCTGCCAAATATTTAGCTTCATTATTAAAATCATTGGTAGGAAAATTTAGTCACCACATTCATAATTCTATGGATTTTATTCAGAGACTTAGCAACCTCACACTGAATAGTACATATGTGCTGGTTAGTCTTAACATGGAATCATTATTTACTAAGATACCTTAAGAGGATTCTTTGTCTCTTATAGGCCAACGTATTGACAAAAACATCACGGCTGTGTTTGAGTGTGTACTCCTATCATCTTATTTTCCACTTCGAGGACTAGGCACTGGGCTCAGCAGGTTTTAAACCAGCGGTCTTCTGTAGGTACAGGATGACACATTTATAGTATGGCCTCACGGGAAGGATGAATTACATCGATTTCTTGAGCATCTAAACTGTATGCTCATTAGTATAAATTTTTTATGAAAATAAAAAAAAGTTGGCTGACTCCCTTTCTTGGATTTTTCCATTTGTCGTAAAGTTGATGGCACATTAGGACATGCTGTATATCGTAAACCAATGCATACGAATCTATATTTACATGTAGTAGCTGCCATCACCCTTCACAAACCGTAGGTATCCTTAAGACCTTAGTGCACATGACACATTGTATATCTGATAATGATAATTTTCAGGAAGAGCTCACACACATCAAGAGCATTTTAATGTGGGTGGATATTCCGAGCGGCAAAATTCGTAGAGTATTCAATGTGAATCCTACAATGCAAATACGTAACCCAGAAGAAGAAAGTAATGTCTTTAGATCAAGGTTGGTTTTGGCTTAGGTGGGTGCTCTTTCCTTGAAGATAAGCTGTATTCTCGAGAAACGCCATGTTAAGGTGATCTTATGGCTTCCTACCAAGACTGCAGTCTTACTCGGTTCTGTGAAGAATGATTTATTCCTCAACAAGTGTGTGTATGAGTACATGCGGAAATCGTAATAAGTCACATATGGGTCAGACAACACTCACCATTGACAGAAGCTCAAAATCTAGTATTGGCTTCAGTAAAAGATGTTTATAATAGTCTCCACAATGAAACTTTGTTTTGAAACCTGGCAGATAATCCAAAGAGATTCTGGTCATATGTGAAGAATACTAGCGCAAGATGCAATCAATGCCTTCTCTGCACAATAGCAATGGAAATGCTATCAACGACAGTGCTGCCAAAGTAGAGTTACTAAACACAGCCTTCCGAAATTCCTTTGTCAAAGATTTTGAATCAAGAACACTTGCAAACATGAGTAACACAGAAATAGACATCTTTGGAGCAGTGAAGCAACTTAAATCACTTAACAAAGTCAAGTCTTCCACTCCAGACAGTACACCAGTTAGGTTACTTTCAGAGTATGCTGATACAATAGCTCTGTACTAAAAAATCATATACAACCATTTGCTCGATGAAAGATCTATACCCAAAGAGTGGAAAGTAGCATGGGTCACACCAATATTCAAGAAAGGTAGTAGCAGTAATCTACTAAATTACAGGCCAATATCATTAATGTCAATATGTAGCAGGATTTTGGAACATATATTGTATTCGAACATTACGCATTACCTTGAAGAGAACGATCTATTGATACACACAGTCAACATGAATTTAGAAAACATTGTCTTTATGAAACACAACTAGCTCTTTACTCACACAAAATGTTGAGTGTTATTGACAAGGAATTTCAAATTGATTCCATCTTTCTAGATTTCCAGAAGGCTTTCGACACTGTACCGTACAAGCAGCTTGTAGTGAAATTGCATGCTTATGGGATATTGTCTCAGTTATGTGACTAGATGCGTGATTTCCTGTCAGGGAGGTCACAGTTCATTGTAATTGATGGAAAGTCATCGAGTGAAACAGAAGTGATTTCTGGCATTCCCCAAGATAGTATTATAAGGCCTTTGCTGTTCCTTATCTATATAAATGATTTGGTAGATAATCTGAACAGCTGTCTTAGGTTGTTTGCAGATGATGCTCTCGTTTATTGACTAGTAAAGTCATCAGAATATCAAAACAAATTGCAAAACGATTTAGAAGAGATATGGTATGGTGCAAAAATTGGTAATTCACCGTAAATAACAAAAAGTGTGAGTTCATTACATGAGTGTAGAAAGGAATCCATTATACTTCAGCTGCATGCTAGATCAGTCAAATCTAAAGGCTGTAAATTAAATTAAATACCGAGGACTTACAATTACGAACAACTTAAATTGGAAGGAACACACAGAAAATATTTTGGTGGAGGGTAACCAAAGACTGTGTTATTGGCAGGACACTCAGAAAATGTAACAGATCTACTAAAGAGATTGCCTACACTATGCTTGACCGTCCTCTTTTAGAATACTGCTGCGCAGTGTGAGATTCTTACCAGATGGGACTGATGGAGTACATCGAGGAAGTTCAAAGGAGAGCAGCACATCTTGTATTATTGCGAAATAGGGGAGGGAGAGTCACTGAAATGATACAGGATATGGGGTGGACATCATTAAAACAAAAGCATTTTTTGCTGCGGTGGAATTTTCTCATGAAATTTCAATCACCAACTTTCTTCTCTGAATGCGAAAATATTTTGTTGACGCCGACCTATATAGGGTGAAATGATTGTCACAACAAAATAAGGGAAATCAGAGCTTGCACGGAAAGATATAGGTGTTCATTTTTTCTGCAAGCTGTACGAGATTGGAATAATAGAGAATTATTGTGGAGGTGGTTTGATGAACCCTCTGCAAGGCACTTAAATGTGATTTGTGGAGTACATGTAGATGTAGAGGTGCATGGAACACCAAAGATATACATGCTTAGCACAGCCAGACAAGTTGGCTGTGACAGAACATTGTGTAGATATGGGTCATTTGATGAACTACACTGACTTGAAGATTTTAACATCCATCTCTTCCTTCTGGGATTGCATTTTCAAGTAAGCCATAGAAATTAGATTAATTTAAATAGAGATGAATGTTTTAATTTGGATAAGACATGGGATCTGGCTGTTGGTTTAATTAAATTGCAGAGAAGTAGCCAAGGTGTTACCACCATCAAATATACATTGATAAGTGAATTGAATGTCTGAACACTTTCATCATAGGTGGTGCATGTGTAAGTTTACCTGTTTTCTGTGTCTGTGACACACATGGGCAGTACTGTCGCGGTGTGGCATATAAGGCCACGCTTAGCATATTGTCATCAGTCTAGTGACTCACTCTGAAGATGGTCAGATGATATGCAGCTGAAATATCAGTTGAAGAAGTAGCACTTGCGTGGCTCCATGCCTGAAATTTAATGTATTATTATGTTGCAAAAAGTTAAAAATGTTCATCAAAGCCTGTGACCATTTGTGCTGCCCTTCTTTGTATGTGTTCAATATCCCATGCCAGCCCCATTTGGTATGGGTCCCTCACACTAGAGCTATATTCCGAGATGGGATGTGTAAGTGATCTCTAAGTAGTTTCCTATTTAGACTGACCACATTTTCCCAGTATTCTGCTAGTGACCCGAAGTCTGCCTCCTACTTTACCTATGACTGAACCTAAGTCGTCATTCCATTTTGTATCCCTACAAATTATTACACCCATGTATTTTTATAAGTTTAATGCCTCCAATTGTGCCTCATTGATGTTGTCATTTTCATGAAGTGCACAATTTTATATTTCTGTGCATTTAAAACAAGTCACCAATATTGGCACTACTTTGCAATTTTATCAAGGTCTGACTTGATATCTGTGCAGCAGAGAAAATTTCAAACTTTTTAGGTCTCATGTTTTCATGCGTAATCAAGGGATGACACTTTCAGTAACCTAAATACTGCTCCAGACAGTAATCAGAAAGTGATAACAGAAACATATGCATAAGTTGTCTTTACAGTTTATACAATAGCATACTGGTTGTCTCCATGCATACCATGTGCTCACAATGAGAGAAAATAATGCTTAAGAATGGGTGTGGGAAACATCAGATTCATCATCAATCATCACTAGCCATTTGACGTACAATGCTGGATGAAGGGCAAACTTATCTTCTCTCTTGGAATCCAGCAAAGAACTTACTTCCTTCATCTACCATCTAGTACCTGACTACATGCTCCACCCACCTTCACTTCAATTTCATTACAGTCATATTTATGTCTTTCACACTAGTCTGTTCCCTGATCCATTTATTTGTTTTTCCATCTCTCCTAGTAATTCCCAATATACATATCCCATTATACAGTGAGCTTACCTTGGGTTTTGAACAGTTTTCACATTAAAAAGTCCATGTTTCACTGCCATTTGTTAAAACTGGTAACACACAGGGGCTGTTAAGTGTCTATTCCAGACACATCAGAGACTTAGTGAGGAAGATTATTTAGCTTACCTATAGCACTCCAGACCATTTTTACTCTTCTGTTTCTTTCTTTTCATAGTCATTCAGTTATTGTCCTCAATTGACATTAGTTCAGAAACTTTTCAGCTGAATCTTTAACTTCATTGTTAACTTGTACTATTTTCTGTGGTATATTGACTATACATTATTTTAGTTGTATTGCAGTTGATTATTCGTTATTGGGAAATGCTTCAGAAAAGGGGAATTTGAAGGCTGACTATGGGAAGAATAAAGGAAATGTATTAAGAAAAATAAAATTAGAGAAGAGAGACTGGTGCAAACAGAAAAATGGGCTAAAGCAAGGAGTGCACTAATCCCTCTACTTTTCTTCACTGTTATGGCTGAGGTAATGACAGGGATGGCAGCAAGAATAGAATATGAAAGCAGTGGTGTTTGCAGATAATTTAATGATGTGGGGAAATGGAGGAGGAGAGGTACAAGAAAGGCTAAATGTATTGGATAAAGTTGTGGGACAGTATGGATTGAAATTTAAAGCAAAGAAGTGTGAAGTGATTGTCACAACAAGGAATAAGATGAGAGTTACAATGGATGTAAGTACTGTGTTAGAGGGCAAGTACTAAAGAAAGTGAGAAGTTTCCAGTATGTGGAGAGCACAATAAAAAACAGCAACAGGAATGATAAGGAGTTAAATGAAAGGGGAAGGCAGCCACATGGATTCCTGCAGAATGTATGAAGCCTGGTATGGAGGAAGTATGTACCACTAAAAAGTAAGCAAAAGATCATACCAATCATATTGTGTTCAAGCACTCATGCATGCATCAGATATGTGGGTAATAAAGAAAAGGCATGTGAGCAGCATACACGAATATGAGACGAGAAGCAAGTAAGACTGACTAGAACTGATAGAGTAAGGAATGAGACAAAGAGAGAAATAGTGAAAGAGAAGCCCATGCAAGAGATCATGGGAAAGACAAAAATTAAGAAGGTATGAGCATGTTAAGAGAATGGGAGTTGGCTGGATATTGATACAGGCTCATGAAATGACAGTAGCAGACATGAGATCTATAGGGAGACCAAGAGACAGGGTGAACTGTTGGAGTGGAGAAATGTGTGATGAAGAGAGGAAAAGACTGGTACAGAGTGGAGAGAGAAATATGGCGGGAAGACAGAAAAAGATGGAGAAGCTTATGTTCTAAACAGACCCAGTCAGGGGCTGGAAACTGTAGATGACGACGACGACGGCGACGATTATTATTATTATTATTATTATTATTATTATTATTGATTATCAGCCCTGCTTTCAGACAGTGGTTGATATCAACTCTGCTTCCAAACTTTCTTTGTTAAGTTCTTCCATTAGTTGTTGAGATTTACCTACATTTGAGGCAGACAGCTATACTATTTCATCTGCAGAAATAAAGTTGGTTCCATTAACATGCATTCTTCTTTTTCACCTGATAAGAGATCTCTGTTCTGAATTTCTCACTGTTTCGATGAAGTCTGAAGGAAGCTGCAGCAGTGACTTATATTTCATAATGCCCTGTTCCATATGGGCTGTTACTACAGATTTTGTTGGAATTGAGTTGTCATCTCTCTCAAAATGTATGAATCTGCTGTAATTTATACTGATTGCTCCCTTCTATAATTTCATTCATGACATGCAAACTGTTTGTTGTGTTATATCTACCTGTAAAGCCAGCTTTTCCATTTACGTCACTAAAATATAATGTTTTTCTTTGCAGTAGGTAATAGTTTTAGTGAATATCTTGTACATTACAGACAGACATATGTCTCTAGTTTCTTATGTCTTGTATGTCTCTCTTCTTGTGAAGTAGAACAATTACTACATTATTCCAGTTTTGGGATATTGTCTTCCTCCACAAACATTCTGCTAACAAGAATGGATTTTTTCACTCTGCATCGGATTGTTTGCTGATATAAAACCTCCTGACAGATTAAAACTGTGTGCCAGGTCGGGGCTGAACCCAGGACCTTCGCCTTTCATGGGCAAGTTTGGAAGGTATGAGATGATGTACTGTCAGAAGTAAAGCTATGAGGGTGAGTCACGAGCTGTGCTCCAGTTGGTAGAGCACTTGCCTGCGAAAGGCAAAGGTCCCTGGCTTCGAGTCCCAGTCTGAACACAGTTTTAATCTGCCTGTAAGTTTCATTGTGTTGACAATTTCCAGTTTTTTTTCTATCAATTTCTTGTTCTTGTTCTTCTTCTTAGTGTTTATCCTACACTATCAGGATCCACTTGTTGACACATTTGCCTCCACTTGGGCCTGTCAGGGGCATCTTCATAGGTGGCATTGATGAATTCCATATCCTTCTTGATGTGATCCATCCATTGTGTCTTGGGCCTGTCAAGAGGTCGCTGGACATTTATGTCCAGGTGCATAGCTATTCTTACTATCGAGTTTGTTTCACTGCATGTGATGTGTCCACTCCATCTTAACCTGCTTTCCCATAGTTTGTCTGAGATTGGTACAACTCCAGGTTGCCATCGAATGTTAACGTTTGATGCATGGTCAAATCGGGTAAGTCCAAGGGACCACGATAGCATTATCATGTAGTGTATTCATATGGCTAGGAATATTGTGTGAAATTGCTTAATAGCATCTAGATTTTGTGAATATAAACAAAAAACTGCCCAACCAGAAAATATTTCATAAAATTGCTTTTGTAAGATGTATCGGTGGTTCATTCGGTGTAATTATACATAAACCTGGTAAGGTAGTGAGGTTGGTGGGGAAGGATACATTTGACGGAGCCAGGTCACATGGCAAAATATTGCAGTGGATATAAGGTCTCTCTTGGATGGCCGTGGCCTTACTTGTCAACCAGCCAATGTGTACAAAGAGCTCCACTGTATCAGGCCCTGCACTACAGGGTGTTCTCATGGCATGTGATTTGACTTCATTGTTACCTGCTGTCAGCATTTGATGGCCAATAGAATTGCCTGTCAGCCTAAAATGGCTCCATATTTAGCAATTATATACAACCGCTCACTCAGAGAAAGTTCCGTACCTATAGACTGGAAAATTGCTCAAGTAGCACTAATACCCAAAGAGGGAAATAGGAGTAATCTGCTGAAGTACAGGCCCATATCACTAATGTCGATTTGCAGTAGGGTTTTGAAACATATAATGTATTTGAACATTATGAATTATCTTGAAGAAAATCATTTATTGACACATAGTCAGCACGTATTCAGGAAACATCATTCTTGTGAAACACAACTAGCTCTTTATACTCATGAAGTAATGAGTGCTATCAACAGGGGGTGTCAAATTGATTCCAGATTTTTAGATTCCAGAAGGCTTTCGACACCATTCCTCACAATTGTCTTCTAACCAAAGTGCGTGTCTATGGAATATCGCCGACTGGATTCGTGATTTCCTGTCAGAAAGGTCACAGTTCGTAGTAATAGACAGAAAGTCATCGAGTAAAACAGAAGTAATATCCAGTGCTCCCTGAAGATGTGTTATAGGCCATCTATTGTTTCCGATCTATATTAACGACACAGGAGACAATCTGAGTAGTGCTCTTAGATTGTTTGCAGATGATGCTGTCATTTACCTGGGGGAAGTCATCAGATGACCAAAATTAACTGCAAAATGATTTAGATAAGATCTCTGTGTGGTGTGAAAAGTGGAAATTGACCCTGAAGACAGGAAAGTGTGAAGTTATTCACATGAGTACTAAAAGAAATCTGCTAAATTTTGATTACGTGATAAGTCACACAACTCTGAAGGCTGTAAATCCAACTAAATACGTAGGGATTACAATTACAAGTAATGTAAATTGGAACGATTACATAGATAATGTTGTGGGTAGAGCAAATCAAAGACTTTGTTTCATTGGCAGAACACTTAGAAGGTTCAACAGATCTATTAAAGAGACTGCTTACACCACACTTGTCCACCCTATTCTGGAGTATTGCTGTGCGGTGTGGGATCCGCATCAGGTAGGACTGACGGAGGACATCGAAAAAGTTCAAAGAAGGGCAGCTCATTTTGTATTATCGCGAAATACGGGAGATAGTGCCACAGACATGATATGTGAATTGGAGTGGCAATCATTAAAACAAAGGCCTTTTTGTTGATGGGATCTTCTCATAAAATTTCATTCACCAGTTTTCTCCTCCAATTGCGAAAACATTCTGTTGGAACCTATCTGCTTAGGGGGAAATGCGAGGAATCTTGAATTTTTGAATGTGATCCTGAGACAAAGTGGAGAGTGTCACACTGAGACATCACCTCAACCGAAAAACGCTGGAAGAAGCAAATCAAAGATCAAAACAGTGCCGATTTGCTTTTGTGACAGTAGGAGTATTGTACGTAAAGAATTTATTCCTCCAGGACAAACTATCAACCAAGTTTTCACAAAGCAAATATGTCTTTGAAAGGCGTAGGAAAAGGGTGAACTGCATGGGACGGACATTGCAGACAAGTGAATGCTGCATCATGACCAATGCCCCATGAGACACGGCCACTTCCATCACGGAATTTTTGACATTGGAAGACATTCCTATTGTTCCATAGCCCCTACTCACCTGATCTGAGTCCTTGTGACACTTTTCTTTTCGCGAAATTGAAAAACGTATTAAAAGTGCGTCATTTTACTCTCTGGAGAACATTCACGAGAATGTGACTGACATGTTAAAGGCTTTGCCAGTTACAGCGTTTCAGTGCTGGTGCCAAGACGGGAAACGACGACTACACCGATGTATAGCTGCCCAAGGGAACTACTTTGAAGGGGACAATATTATTGTCTGAAAAAAAATTAAAAAGTTTGTTAGATAAAAATCAGTCTCATTACTTTTCTCACACTTCCTTTACGCATTTAAAAGCATTGTAGAGAAAGTCGACGGTAAAAATGCTACAGGTGATACAAACTAGCACTGAAAGAAAATAGGTTGTGAAGACAGTGCGGGTGTAATAGCGGAAAGCAGTATTTTTATCAACAAATATCCGACTCACAGTGTGTATTGTACACACCCTAGCAAACTCGAAGCTTGGTACAAGAGCGACCATATGATAATTAGACGGGGAGGAGCCAAGACGCGGGGCATGTGGAGCATTTTTAATATTTTCGAAGACGAATGGCCACTTTAAGTACCCATAAAAAAAAGTTCCGACCCCGTTATAAACCGACTTTTTAAGCACTTTCTTGGAAGAACAACATCGGGCAACACTATACTTGTCTTTCCTTGGTACAAGTTTCAGCTGTGCTTGTTTTGTATTATCCTTGCTGGTGGCGGAATGATAGCTGGAAGTAGGTAAGGTAGTTGCAGTAGACGGAACTCATTAATGCGAAGTCGCAGCGGTGACTGCATCATTAGTGCGCGTGACGTCAAACGGGGTCGCGTAGTGCGAGCCAGCTGATTATCGTGGCAATCGATAAATTTCAAAGGGAGCACCGGGCGACACGCTATAAATAACAATAGTCACTGTCGCCCGCCACAGACGAAGTCGGACGATTCCAGGCCAGCTTGTTTCACCCTCACGGTGCTACAGGACGGGTCTAGGCGCGTGTGATGTACGTATATAGGGTCGACTAGAGATGAGATACATTAATCAGGCATTGGGAAATATCTCTTCTTTGTAGCAATTTCTCTCAGCAAAAGTTTATACCGCTTTATTCACGTATTTATTAAGCGGTATTCAACGTGACATATCTGTTGATTGCAGCGGCGGAAAGTAGAGGTAAGTCTGCTTTTCTCCCTGATATTGGGAATGGCTGTTGGTTACCAATATTCAGATAATGTGCTCGTGTTCAATGCTACGTTTTGCAACTAGACAGAACATTAACGTGTGAGTGCATTGTTGTTTTGAAATAGCTGCATTTTTCTTAGGAAATGTTGTTTGCAACGTGTGGCGAAACATACAGCTAATTCTACATATGTTTGTATGACGGCCAATGGCCCCTTCAGCGCAATACACACCAAGCCCGAACTCTTACGGGAATCGGCGAGATGCTGCGAGTTACGAGGCTAATGAGCAGGGGCACTACATCAGTAATGTTTGGTATAAGTTGACCGTTTGGAACTGACGGGAGGCGTGCGGTTTAGGTGATCAATGTAACCGGATGGCGTATTGATCAGCGCATCTGCCTGGCAAGCAGGGGACCCGGGTTTGAATCCCGGTCTGGCACAGATTTTCGGCCTGCCCCAATGATACAAATCAGTTCCCACTGGCAGCTAACGTCTGTAGTTCCTTTGTGTCTTGATTCACTAAATTTACGTATAAAGTTAATTTTTTAATGACATTGTGTACTTAACGAGGTAGGTTCAAATGGTTCAAATGGCTCTGAGCACTATGGGACTCAACTGCTGAGGTCATTAGTCCCCTAGAACTTAGAACTAGTTAAACCTAACTAACCTAAGGACATCACAAACATCCATGCCCGAGGCAGGATTCGAACCTGCGACCGTAGCGGTCTTGCGGTTCCAGACTGCAGCGCCTTTAACCGCACGGCCACTTCGGCCGGCTAACGAGGTAGGTACCATATTCCTTTATTAATGAGTCAGTAAGCAGTTTTTTTCTGTTTGTATTGTAGTTCCTCTCGGCACAGATTAATATAAACCGAATGTTATTTTTTATCATTAGTATATATGTTGTTTGAAACAGTGGAGAGCTGGAAATAACTGTTTTTTTTTTCCTGATCGTAAAAATGTGCAGCTGCTGCATAGTAATTTAGAGATCAAGTGCTGGTGTTTAGTAAACTAGACAAAAAAAAGTGTGGCTGATTGTTATTTTCAAACGTCTGGATTCTTGCGAGAAACTATTAAACGTTGCTCTTAAATATATTGTGATAGATTAAATTTGCCGTTATCGGTAGTAAAGACATTATTAGAAGCCAATTAATCGTAACAGAACTGTCTCTCCGTGTCAAATTAAGAATCGCGTTTCCTGAATAATTTAAAGATGTTATCCATATTTAAATGTGTCCTTTCCTCAGAAAAAGCTTGACGGCGACCAGTCAGGGTGTATTACTGTGTGCCAATCATGCACTGTCTACTCAACCAGTAACATTGTATGCGGTCGTAAGAAGCTCTGACAGACCTCAGACAGACCTCAGACAGACCTCAGGTCAGACGCTGGCTATGTGTAGCTTTCATCGGATTGTTTTTATGTGGAACTAAGAACCGTTGGGTATCACCCGCGATGCAGAAGCTACACGTCTCATCAAGCCAATGCTGCTCAGTGTTTGTACAAGGCTTTAACTGAGGGTAATCGCCGCAAGTCGTAGACTTGTTACGAATTTTAGTCCGAGACGCCTATCGGTATGACTGCAGACGAAACGCGGTCTCGTATTCCGTTTCTGGATCAAAAATTGCATGGCTGTGGTTACCGATTCCTCAAAAAGACGACGCAACCACGGATACGTCCTGCAACTTTCGGTTGTGTGGGCGTTTTTTGAACCGAGACGCCAGTCTCATCCGCTTCCGATAGCTTCCGCAGCGCATTCGAGTACTTTTTTTTAGATTTTAAATTACATATTTTTGATTGGTCATGTGCTTAACTGAAGAAGTGTCAAACATTATTGATTATTCCGGAATGAGATTTTCACTCTGCAGCGAAGTGTGCGCTGTTATGAAACTTCCTGGCAGATTAAAACTGTGTGCTGGGCCGAGACTCGAACTCGAACTCAATTGGTAGAGCTCTTGCCCGCGAAAGGTCCCGAGTTCGAGTCTCGGCCCGGCACACAGTTTTAATCTGCCAGGAAGTTTCATTATTGATGATTATCATGCGGTGGTTTGTCTTTGGAGTGGGGGACGGGGGTGGAGGAGGGGGCATGATGACTTTTGTCAACGAAAATTGCTTCAAGCCGCAGTGTGACAGTTATAGGTACAGAACAACGAAAAAATTTACATAATTTAAAAAGTTTCATTTAACCGCGAACGGAAAAAATACATGCGAGTGGCACTTATTCTAAAAAGCCCAGTTTGATTGCTAAATGAGTACTTTAAGTGTGCAAGTAATGGTCGGAATGAACACTTTAGTTTATTTCGTGTAAACTGTTTACGCCTACAGCAGCTGTTCAAGGTGACGGTTCACACTGTCAGTGCATGCATTACAGCGCCACATAAAATTTGCTGCAATCTCTCAAATATTCTCGAGGTCTGTTTTGCAGAGACAGGTAGCAAACAGTTACTCTTCAGTTCCTGTTCGTATGCCATTGAAATCAGCTGTTTACAAATACGTACTTCATCTCCTAGATGACGATCAGTTTGGCTTTAGGAAAGATAATGGCACCAGATAAGCAATTCTGACGTTGTGGTTGGTAATGGAAGTAAGACTCAAGAAAAATCGAGACAAGTTTATTGGATTTGTCGATCTGGAAGAAGCGTTCGACAGTGTAAAGTGGTGCAAGATGTTAGAAATTCTGAGAAAAATAGAAGTAAGGTATAAGGAAAGACGGTAATATACAATATGTACAAGAATCAGGAGGGAACAATAAGACTGGAAAACCATGAACGAGGTGCTCAGATTAAAACGGGGTGTTGGGAAGGGATGTAGTCTTTCGTCCATACTGTTCAATCTGGAACCGGCCGCTGTGGCCGAGCGGTTCTGCGCCCTTCAGTCTGGAAGCACGCGGCTGCTGCGGTCACCGGTTCGAATCCTGCCTCGGGCATGGATGTGTGTGATGTCCGTAGGTTAGTTAGGTCTAAGTAGTTCTAAGTCTAGGGGACTGATGACCTCAGATGTTAAGTCCCATAGTGCTTAGAGACATTTGAACCATTTTCAATCTGGACATTGAAGAAGCCCCGATGGAAATCCCCAAGAAATGTTCAAGGGTGGGATAAACTTCAGGGAGAAAGGATATCAGTGGCAAGATTCGCTGTTGACGTTGCTATCCTCAGTTAAAGTGAAGAAGAGTTACAGGATGTGTTGAATGGAATGAACAGTCTAACGAGTACAGAAAATGGATTGAGAATAAGTCGAAGAAAGACGAAAGTAATGAGAAGTAACAGGAATGAGAACAGCGAGAAACTTGACATCAGAATTGGGAATCACGAGGTAGACGAAGTTAAGGAATTCTGCTACCTAGGCAGCAAAATAACCCGCGGCGGATGGAGCAAGCAGGACATAAAAAGCAGACTAGTTTTGGCAAAAAGGGCATTCCTGGCGTTGAGGAAAAAATTCTGAGAATGTATATTTAAAGCACAGCATTATATGGTAGTAAGCATGGAATGGGGGAAACCCGGAACAGAAGAGAATCGAACCCTTTGAGATGTGGTGCTGCAGAATAAGGTTTAAAATTCGGTGGACTTGTAAGGAATGAGAAAGTTCTCTACAGAATTGGCTAGGAGAGGAACACATGGAGAACACTGACAAGAAGAAGGGACAGCATTATAGGACGTCTGTGAAGACGTCAGAGAATAACTTCTGTGGTAGTAGAGGGAGCTGTAGAGGGTAAAAACTGTAGAGGACGACAGAAATTGGAATACATACAGCAAACAATTGACGCCGCAGGTTGCAGTTGCTACTGCTACTCCGTGAGGTGAAAAGGTTGACACAGGAGAGGAATTCTTGGCGGGCCACATCAGACGTGTCAGAAGACTGAATGATTAAAAAAAAGACCATTTACGCGTTGCTCATTCAAGACATCGTACCATCCGAAGTATCCAACTGTTGGCTGCTTATCTCAAAAAGTTGAGGGGCTGTGAAGACACAGTTCTTGGCCACATATGTTGTTTGTCAAACCTACCCTTATTATTACATAGCATGGGGCTAGATGACACGGTTTATGGAGGCACTTTCGTCAGATTGTGGCGCAGTTGCTACTTTTAGGAAGAGAGCTATGTGGTCGTACAGGGTTTCGCCTTTTCGCGGGCCAAGCACGTATTTGCGCGCGCAGGACAGACAGGAAGAGACAGAAGTGCCTTCTCTGAGCGGCGTTCCTTATCATGCTTGTATAACGGCAGCTGATGACTTCTCTTACATCTAGTCTCTCTCTCCAAGCTCCATGGGAGCGTGTTCCAGGATGTTAAAATCACAGCACTCGCGGCAAAACCTGTAGTAAGAGGACATGTAAATACCATATACGTAGGATAATAACTACAACATTCATGATTAGTCACTTTTCAGTATATTTACCATCTTTGTCCACAGTTACTTTTTCCAGCCTGAATCAAGAGCATGTATATCTGCGTGGTAAAAATCACAGTCCTGCTTCCTCAGTCATCGGAAAAAAGAATTTTTAAAGGCCTCAGAATCTTCAAAGCGATTTCCCCGATGAGCTTCTTTGTGTGGGCCGAACAGATAGAAGGCTGACGGTGCAAGGTCAGGACTAAATGTTGGATGGGAAAAAAGCCAACCATTTTTTGCTGTTTCGGTAGTGGTGAAGTGACTGGTTCGGTAGTCTTGCATTATTGGAGAAAAGAACAGCATAGGCAGTAGCTTATGTTGAGCATGAAGTAATCCAGTTTTTCAATAATGACCATCACGTTGCCTTCACATTGGGATAACTGGCGACACAGTTCATCTGTTGTTACCCGGCGTTGGTCAAGGATAGTTTCGTCGATACGGTGGATGTTGTGTGACGTCACTGTGGTCGCTGGTCCGCCGCTGCGCGCTGCATCAACCAGCTCTGCTTGCCATTCAGCTTCGCTACGCGAAAAATCCATCGTCTAACGGTGCTGATTTCTACCTTAGTATCTCCAGACATCTACATGCGCACTCCATCGTTGTTTGGGAACCTGAAACCCAAGAATGGCTGCAAATGGTCTCCAAGGAGCGCAACATAATCATTTCCAGTCAATGATCCAGTCAATGATCGGTTCATTTGGATCAGAGGACCCAGTACATTCCATGCAACCACAGCTCACACGATTATGGAGCCACCAACAGCTTGCACAGTGTCTTCTTGACAGGTTGGATCTAGGGCTACGTAGGGTCTGCGCCACACTCGAGCCCTACCATCAGTTCTTCCCAGCTGAAATCGGGACTCATCTGACCAGCCACAATTTCCCTGTCATTTACATCTACATCCATACTCCGCAAGCCACCTGACGGTGTGTGGCGGAGGGTACCTTGAGTATATCTATCGGTTCTCCCTTCTATTCCAATCTCGTATTGTTCGTGGAAAGAAAGATTGTCGGTATGCCTCTGTGTGGGCTCTAACTCTCTGATTTTATCCTCATGGTCCCTTCGCGAGATATACGTAGGAGGGAGCAATATACTGCTTGACTCCTCGGTGAAGGTATGTTCTCGAAACTTCAACAAAAGCCCGTACCGAGCTACTGAGCGTCTCCCCTGCAGAGTCTTCCACTGCAGTTTATCTATCATCTCCGTAACGCTTTCGCGATTACTAAATGATCCTGTAACGAAGCGCGCTGCTCTCCGTTGGATCATCTCTCTCTCTCTCTCTCTCTCTCTCTCTCTCTCTCTCTCTCTCTCTCTCTCTCTCTTCTACCAACGCTATCTGGTATGGATCCCACACCGCTGAGCAGTATTCAAGCAGTGGACGAACAAGTGTACTGCAACCTACTTCCTTTGTTTTCGGACCGCGTTTCCTTATGATTCTTCCAATGAATCTCTGTCTCGAATCTGCTTTACTGACGATTAATTTTATATGGTCATTCCATTTTAAATCACTCGTAATGCCTACTCCCAGATAATTTATGGAATTAACTGCTTCCAGTTGCTGTCCTGCTATATTGTAGCTAAATGATGAAGGATCTTTCATTCTATGTATTGGCAGCACATTACACTCGTCTACATTGAGGTTCAGTTGCCATTCCCTGCACCATGCGTCAGTTCGTTGCAGATCCTCCTGCATTTCAGTACAATTTTCCATTGTTGCAACCCCTCGATATACTACAGCATCATCCGCAAAAAGCGCCAGTGAACTTCCGATGTTATGCACAAGGTCATTGATATATGTTGTGAATAGCAACGGTCCTGCGGCACACCTGAAATCACTCTTACTTCGGTAGACTTCTCTCCATTGAGAATGACATGCTGCGTTCTGTTATTTAGGAACTCTTCAATCCAATCACACAATTGGTGTGATAGTCCATATGCTCTTACTTTGTTTATTAAACGACTTTGGGGAACTGTATCAAGCGCCTTGCGGAAGTCAAGAAACACTACATCTACCTAGGAACCCATTTCTATGGCCCTCTGAGTCTCGTGGAGGAATAGCGCGAGCTGGGTTTCACACGATCGTCCTTTTTCGAAACCCATGCTACAGAGTCGATTTCTAGTCTCCAGAAAAGTCATTATACTCGAACGTAATAGGTGTTCCAAAATTCTACAACTGATCGACGTTAGAGATATAGGTCTATAGTTCTGCACATCTGTTCGACATCCCTTCTTGAAAACGGAGATGACCTGTGCCCTTTTCCAATCTTTTCGAACGCTACGCTTTTCTAGAGACCTGCAAGAAGGGGGGAAATTTCCTTCGCGTACTCTGTGTAAAATGGAACTGGTATCCCATCACATCCAGCGGCCTTTCCTCTTTTGAGCGATTTTAATTGTTTTTCTATTCGTCTGTCATCTATTTCGATATCTAGCATCAGCCTTTCAGGAATGCAAATGGAAGTTTCATCTTCTGCAGTAGGGAATTCAATCATAGAACGCTGTTTGATGGATACATCAATGTCTGCCATTTTTTAAACGTATACAGTTCTGCCCTCAGTTGATGTAGAATGCTGTTACTGGAATGTATTGTAGAAGAAGATTAGCGACATCGTGCAAAATTCACGATTACATTGCCAACTTCATGAAGGAGAGAAAAAAAGGAGACTTTAATTTGTGACTGTTTTTTGTGTATAGGGAAACTTTTACCCCAAAACTGAAAGCGTGCGGTGTTGTAGTCTTCTTCCAGCAATCGGATTACGGTATCGCCGGCGTTTCCAGTTTCTGTGGTAGATATCTGTAATTGATATTTCAGCTCGGGGAAAGATTTGCTTAGTACCTTGGTATCTAGTTAGGAAAGAAATATTTCCGCGCGGATAGCTGTGCGCGTTAAATCGTCCACGTCCTGGCCGACGAGGCGCCCAGACCCTGTTTAGAATTCGTCCGACGGATTAACGACGAAGGCCGGTGTGCCGACCAGCCTAGCCGTGGTTTCTACACGGTTTCCCACATCCCACCGGGTGAATACGGGGCTAGTGCCCACATCCCGCCTCGCACAAACGCCACGCCAACATTTAGAACACTTTCTCATACTTGCACGTAGGATTTACTGTAGGTCCAGACAAATGGGGTACACTGATTCCGTCCTGGGGGTGAATAGGAGACGCATGACCTAAAATGTGTAGCCTCCTGAAACTCATAATCAGCAGGAATAAATACTTGGATTCGGTCGCTGCTCGTGCTTGGGATTTCCATTCTTTTTTTCTTTTAATGTGAGTATGATGTATAAAGTCCCAAACTGCCTCGTAGCTCGGATTGCACTTTACTGAGGCTAGAGGAACCCAGCGGGTATTCCGCACCCAATAGGATGTGGTTGGTAAAACACTGTGTTGTGCTAATTCATCTTTTGCATGGTGCGTGTTTTATCCGTAATGAATGAACATCATTACTCTTTGAGGCTCTATACTTTATTGTGATAACAGAGATAGGCCCTCGAAAATACGGGACACTTATTTTAGTATAGACCAGAATCGCAGAAAATATGAAAATAACGTACTTAGGACAGGCCTTATTCGCTAGACCCAAGATGCAACAATTACAGTTTCATTAGCAATAATTGTCGCAATTGATCGCTGTGGAAATCGGAGTGTAAAGGCTTGTCTCATTCAAACGAATCATTGCGACGTAGAACAAGCTAGACGCGTGTCGGTAATTTGTGTGCAGCTCTTGGTTCTGTCTTGCGTGTGCCGCAAAGTTCCTGATTTGCATCTGACGTCGTAGGGTACCCCATATTTTTCGTGCCGCGCACGAATGGCACAGCTAGTTAGTTGTAATGTTTCTTAACCGGGACTATCAAATATGCAGTGAATTTATTTATTCCGCTTTCAATGTGAATATAGCTTCCCTACTCTTTCAAAACACTGTCTTCTTCAGTATTATTTAACTGTTCTATACTACTGAACTGTTTCGAAAGAGATGGCCAACGTACTTCGGACAGGCCTTATTCGCTAGACCCAAAATGCAACATCTACAGTTTCCTCAGCTTATACAGGGATACCATGGATAATTCACAGGATTCTTGCATTTTCACATTTTTTGTTATTACAGCATGGCCACTTTTAGCCGCAGTCTTCACTGAACGTTTATTTTGCGGTGTTTTGTCGTTGGGGTTATTAATCCGAGTAACTCGTTAGTTTACTGACAAGCATAACAGCACCGTAAATTAGAAACGAATCAATGGAGCAGACAAGTAAATCAAGTGGAACAGAATCCAAACTCCGTTGCTGGAGACTGTACTCGAAAATTTCGCAACAGGTAGCCTCCTCGAAGGGGACAGACGTTGGGAAACACCTACTACTCCTTTTGCGAGACGTCGACGGCGTTTTAATTTCAACGTAGGTTTCAGATTCAGATCATTATTAAAATAATGAAAGCACGAAACACTTTTACTCCGAAACAGGGCATTTTAGTGTTGTGTGAATCAACTTCATCGTGAGTGTAAAAGGGAGTTTACTACGGTTTGGCCAGTAGTTGTCGAGGTAAAGAAGTAGTGAACGCTGGTTCACAGCAGTGAGGCTTTGTTGTAACACGGATGGTGTGTGTGTGTGTGTGTGTGTGTGTGTGTGTGTTGCGCTCGCATAGGCCCGCAGTATTTTTGGTGGTGATGTGCACTACTAGTGGCCATACGTTGTCACTGAAGTCAAATAATATGCGAAAACCTATCTCCAGTTATTGAGAAGATCCAACACTGGGAAGAACAGTCATAAAATGTGTAGAGGTAATGACCTGTAGCTGACTTCAAGGTACTACTCTTCTGTGAATGATACCTCAACTTATTTCCAACACCAGCGGGGAAATACACATTAAGACAAAAAATGACGCACCACGAAGGAATTACCTG
This sequence comes from Schistocerca nitens, assembly GCF_023898315.1. NCBI lineage: Eukaryota > Metazoa > Arthropoda > Insecta > Orthoptera > Acrididae > Schistocerca > Schistocerca nitens. The sequence goes on along the minus strand of NC_064617.1, from coordinate 318,349,451 downwards.
AATGGGACGGAAATAAGTAGATGTGATGTGCATATACAGACACACAAATGATTACTAGTTCAGAAAAAGTATGTTTTTTTCAAGAGAAAGAGCTTCACAAATTGAACAAGTCAATAACGCGTTGGTCCACCTTTGGCCCTTACGCAAACAGTTATTCAGCTTGGCATTGATTGATAGAGTTTGGCTGTCCTCGTGAGGGTTATCGTGCCTAATTCCGTCCAATTGGCGCATTAGAACGTCAAAATCCCGAGTTGGTTAGGAGGGCCCTGTTCGTAATACTCCAAACATTCCGAATTGGGGAGAGACCCGGCGACCTTGCTGATCAAGGTTGGGTTTGGCAAGCACGAAGAAAAGCAGTAGAAACTCGCGTCGTGTGCGGGCGGGCATTATCTTCCTAAATTGTAAGCCCAGGGTGGCTTGCTTATGAAGGGTAACAAAACGGGGCGTGGAATAGCGTCGACGCACCTCTGTGCTGTAAGGGTGCCGCCGATGACAACCAAAGGGGTTCTGCTATGAAATGGAATGGCACCCCAGACCTCCACTTCTCATTCTAGGGCCGTATGGCGGGCGACAGTTAGGCTGATATCCCACCGCTGTCCGGGGCGTCTCCAGACACGTCTTCGTTGGCCGTCGGGGCTCAGTTCAACGCGGGACTCATCACTGAAGACAATGCTACTCCAGCCAATAAGATTTCAGGCCGAATATGCCCTACAGCACTGGAAACGGTCTTTTTGATGTACAGAATTCAGTGGTAGTCGGCGCAAGGGGCGCCTTGAGCTCTGTCCCCATTCTGTGAACCACCAATTAATGGGTCTTGTGGTCACTGAAGTAGCAATTACACGTCGGATCGATGATGAATCCGGCGCTCTGAGTGCCTTTCTGACGATTGCTCGGTCCTCACGTTCTCTCGTCTCTCTAGGTCGAGCGCCCCATTCTTGATGATGTATTCGGCCTTGGTTCACCCATTACTGCCAACATCGTCGAATAGTGGTCTCTCTTCTATTCAAATGTTGAGTGCTTCGCCGATTACTCCAACTGACATCTTTGAGCCCAGCTTCACGTTCTCTCTCAAATGCGGATAACTGCGTATATTGTTCACGCGTCTGTCTGCGTGGCATATTTACTGTCCAACTGAGTACACAGAATGAAATTCGCAAAGACTTATGCTCTGGTATCGACATGTCCCATATGTACTGTACCTGCCAGCTGCGCAATGCTCTGGTATCGACATGTCTCATATGTACTGTACCTGCCAGCTGCGCAGTGATGCTATGCTTCAACGTCACACCTTTATCCATCGGCCGCGAAAGTTTACAATTTTACGTTTTCCGTCGGTACCTATATGAATATCGATTCGTGGCCAATTTGAATAATTCCTTCGTGGTGTGACGTTTTTATTGTCTTGAGAGTGTATGTACGGCGGATCTCTAAAGGTACGTTTACAAGGGCCATAAAAATTGCATTTTGCCTGCAATATGTCCCTACAATGTTGTCCAGCAAGACTGCGGCCACACAAATTGCAGCCACGTGTAAGACAACATAACGCGCTCTTGTGGAAGAGAGTGCATATCTCCTGCTTTTACATCATACAAGGCGGAAAGTCAGAAAGAACAAAAGAAATCGGAATTTGTGGATGCGTCCCTTTTTCCGTAAGCGAAATGCTCCAGAAAATTTAACTCTTGGAGTGTTGTTGGATACAAAGGACACAAACCTTTTATAGAATTTTACCAGAATATCGAAACGCGATTTAGAATATCTCTTAAAAGTAATTGGTCCTAGAATTTCTAAACCCGGCACAAATAGCGGTTAAATCCGGTTAGTATCAACCTTTGCTTTTTAGCTACTGGTGACTCGTACAGAAGTTCAATGGACCTCCTTAAAGCTTCTGAGCACCAGAAGTATGCCATGCTTCGGTAGAACAACTGAATGATTTTATTAAGGTAAGTTTGAAATAAAGTTTTTGTTTGTATTTTGTTTTCGTTCACCAGTACACACCGCTGTTTCGGCAGCAATGTCGGTGAGGGAAGTAGGAAACAAAGGTGAGAGTGAAACGGAAGCATTTACAGACAAATGACAGAGATAGATATTGCCTTACAATGCGAAATATTCTCCGCCTGTGGTGGACAACACCGGCAACCCGTCGGCAATACGTCAGCAACTGTCTGCAACATCAGCAATATTACCAGGCCATACGGTAAAATTGCCACGTACTGCAGTCTCAGTACAGCACTGTTGCTGGCAACGCTTTTGTGGCCAAGTATTGCCGTAAAATATTGCCTGTGAGACGCTGTCCGCTTGCTAGTTTTAAACGTCTTGCGCAACGTTAGAACTGTGATGTCTGTAAACTGTGTTATTACTTTGGAAGAACTAATTATGACCAAGGACTGGGTACACCTGTTGTGATATGGATCTTATTGCATGCCAGTATCTAGAACTAGTGAAACTCTTAACTAGTTTGATGAACACTGCGATGAACATCATGCACAGAAGCAAAGGTGATTGGGGTAGCAAACCGATTAGATTAATATATAAATAAATCTTAGTTATATTATTAATCTATAACGGGTAACCAGAGACCACGATTCCTATGTTGTTATTATTTTGGTAAAACTATGATAATATCCCTGAACAATGTTCGGAATTTTGTCGTCGCGAATTCGAATTCAACCATATAACGGCGTACCATCAGCACAACACAAGTGATTCTAACTTGAAAATAAAATGTTCGAAGGGTCATGGCATTTTGAATAGTTGAAAGGCCGAGAAAATTTTCTTGTTGTTCCCAGCTTACCGTCATCATCGATGCGATTTATAATATAACAAAGAACAATCTATGGCATTCCAACGGCCCTATTATTATTATTGGGAATACTGCATTAATGGTGTTAAAAGCCTTTGCCATGGGCACCTTTCGCAATAGCAAAGAGCAGCCGTGATCCATGTTGACGAAAGTAAAGAAGTAGTCAGGTGCAACAGATTTCGAACGGGCAAGGTGAGTCTGTGGCGACACACTGGGCTCGTGTTCGGAGGAAACGTGGTTCAAATCCCTGTGTGTGTCCGATCCGGATTTAAATTATTCAAAAAAAAAAAAAAGAAAATGGTTCAAATGGCTCTGAGCACTATGGGACTTAACATCTATGGTCATCAGTCCCCTAGAACTTAGAACTACTTAAACCTAACTAACCTAAGCACATCACACAACACCCAGTCATCACGAGGCAGAGAAAATCCCTGACCCCGCCGGGAATCGAACCCGGGAACCCGGGCGTGGGAAGCGAGAACGCTACCGCACGACCACTAGCTGGGGACTTAAATTATTCATGAATTACCGTAGTTGTACACGCATTTTTGGTAAGTTGTTTCCGCACGTAAACGGTAACTCATTTTTAATTTTTTTTTTCATATGGCACGTTGCAGAGGCTTTGTTCTGTCATTAGGTAGCAGTTCCGAAGTACATTCCTTCCGGAAAACAAACGATGCGATGCGAAGGACAGATATTTTGACGTTGATATTCCGGGAGCACTGCACCTCAGATAAACATCTGATATGCAAAGCCTCAAAAACGTGTCGTAAATAAGAAAACGTAACGTTTAGAGCCTGGCCTCGTTGTGTTTTCTATTACTTTGCCGTTAATTGCTTTGAGCTGACCAACGTCGATTTTTATCTCCACATGCCTTCAGTTGATGTACTGGCCAGTCTGAAATAATATCAATGTTATACCTCGTCCTTACTTCTTCCTCGTTTTCGGAAAGGGGCAGATTCAGATGCTCCTGTGGCGACACTAAACCACTGCCGGAGAATGTCTTAGGGGGTTCCTTGATCAAAGCATTGGCGGAGTTCTGGACTCATTGGACCTCTTAGAGATAGCTAGTGCACCGTGAATCCTTAAAAATGGAAAGTAGCTCTTGAGTTGTATTATAATAGGCGCGCAACAAGATTGTATAACGGAGCCCCCCTCGGGTCGTCGCGCTGAAGCCCTTTAACATGTTAACACCCGTTCGTTTTGCGTCGTGGCTTCAATTCGTCCTCACGGCCTGCCCTTGTATAGGCCAAATGGAGCGAAGCGATGTCGCAGTTTTGTTGGAGAGATTTTCTGTATGTTTTTCGAACCAGCCAGCTGTAGTGAATTTTTCGACGAAGCGAACAAGGCTTTTGCAGTCTACATCTGCATCCATATTCTGCAGATCGCTGTGAAGTGCATGGCAGGGGGTTCTTCCCGTTGTATCTGTTATTAGAGCTTCTTCCCGCCCTAATCAAATGTGGAGCGCTGGAAGAATGATTGTTTAAACGCTTCTGTGAGCGCTGTCATTAGTCTAATTTTGTGCTCGCGATCCCAACTGGAGCCATACGTAGTGTGTTGTAGACTATATTCCTAGATTCATCATTTAAAGCTCGTTATTGAAGCTTTGTAAGTAAGTTTTCTCATGATAGTTTGCGTTTATCTTAAAAAGAGGGGGGGGGGGGGGGTTCAAATGTCTCTAAGCACTATGGGACTTATCATCTGAGGTCATCGGTCCCCTAGACTTAGAAACTATTTAAACCTAACTAACCTAAGGACATCACACACATCTATGCCCGAGGCATGATTCGAACCTGCGACTGTAGCAGCAGCGCGGTTCCTGACTGAAGCGCCTAGAACCGCTCGGCCACAACGGCCGGCGTTTATCTTCAAGCGTTTGCCAGTTTACTTTTTTCAGCAGGTCTGTGACACACTTCCACGAGTCAGACAAATTTGTGACCACTTGTGCTGCCATTCTTTGTATGCGTTCGGTATCCCCTGTTAGTCCAATTTGGCGTGTCACCCACGCACCTGAGCATTATTCTACGATGGGTTGCACGAGTGTTTTTTAAGCAATTTCCTTCGTAGACTGATTGCATTTCCATATTATTCTGTCGATTAACCGAAGTCCCACTGGACTCGCATTCGGGAAGACGACGGTTCAATCCCTCGTCCGGCCATCCTGATTTAGGTTTTGCGTGATTGCCCTAAATCGCTCCAGGCAAATGCCAGTATGGTTCCTTTGATAGGGCACGGCCGACTTCATTCCTCGTCCTCCGATGACTTCGCAGTTTGGTCTCTTCCTCCAAACAGCCCAAGCAACCCAACCGAAGTCCGCTAGCCGCTTTATATGCGACTGAGCCCATCTTATCGTTCGATTTCATATGGTGCGAATTGTTACATCCAGATATTTGTATGTGGTGATCGATTCCATTTGCGACTCTCTGATACTATAGTCACAGCATATTACGTTTTTACCTTTTGCGAAGTACAGAATTTTACATTTCTGAACATTTAAAGCAAGTTGGCTGTCTTCGCACTGCTTAGGAATCTTGTTAAGGTCTGATTGAATATTTGTGCTGACAGTACTTCGTTATAGATAACTTCTTCATGTGCAAAAAGAATGAGATTACTGTTAATATTGTCTGCAATGTCATTAATGTACAACATGAACAGAAAAAATTTCCCTGGGCTATACCCGAAGTTACTTCCACTTCTGTCGAAGACTCTCCATCCAGGATAAAATAGTGCGTCCTCCTTACGAAAATATCCTCAGTTCAGTCACAAATTTCGCTTGATATCCTATACGACAGTACTTCCGATAATAAGTTTAGGTGGGATACTGAGTCAAATGCCTTTCAGTAGTCGATAAATACTGCTTCTACCTGACTGCCTTGATCCATGGCTCCCAGGAAAAGTGAGAGCTGTGTTTGGCATGATCGGCCCTTTCAGAATCCATGCTCTACCTGCATCTACTGCGCAGGCCTTCTTACAGTGAGTTTTTGCTCTTATTTTATCCTCGTGTTCAGTGAACGAGTAGTATGTTGTGGCACATAGTTTGTTTCTCGAGACATGCTGGAACGATTTCTCCCGGAATTTTAAGCGTAAGGCTCTTCGCCTCTGCGATGCACAACGTCCCCCTTGCAGTTTTTCCCGCTGAAGGCTATTAGGCATTTCTGTGACGTTCTCGAGCTGACGAAACAAACCGAAACTGAGTCACGCTGCTGTCATTTGAATCGTCTCTATCTGTTCCTGTGAATCAACGTGATAAGAACCGCACACCGTCAAACAGTAATTAGGAACTGGTAGAACGAGGATTTTAGAAGCTGTCTCGTTCGTGATTGACTTCCACTTGCAAGGAATCTTCAGAAAGAATTCAGACTGGCTTCTGTCTTTCCCGGAGCCAAATTTGTTTTGTCGCTCCAGACACGCACTCGTACTACTGGTCGTTTGTAACTTGGTTTTATTTGTTTGTCGTATGATGATATCAAATAAAAATACCCAACATTTGTCCGTGAATGGTTGACATTGAAAGAGGATCCAACAACGTTAATTGCTGTGCACTAAAACAGTTTCCTTGATTTCAACCATTGGTGTCAGGTAGCTGATGATTCTCTCGAATGTTGACCCAGACCTTCAGGAGAGCATTTGATCTTCTTAAAGTTGGAGATACAATATTACTGAGAATAGGAAGCTTTAAGATGTTTTCGCTCCGAATTCGTCCCGTGACTATAACCATTGGCTGATTGATCCAGGTCGATCAGCAGTATTCAACAACATCGTATGATACGACTAAGGCTGTGGAGATTTAAACATGAGTATTAGCACAACATGCTAAGGCTAAGGCTAAGACTGTGGTCCGTAAAACATGAGCATTAGCTATCTTTGAGATAACAGCAACTTTTTGAAGAATGTTATTTCTCGTTTTGACTTTAGCAGCTACATTTGAGAGATGATTGATCATTGATCGCTCAAACGGTGTCTGGTGTTTTCCTTTATCTAAAAGCGTTGTTACATTTGTTTACTTTGACAGAAAGTATCGTTTTTTTGTACGGAGCGTTTATTGTCTGTAAGTCTTGCAGAAAACCGGTACTGTTTTCTAATGACGTGACCTTCCAGTACAGAATTGCGTCGTCTGCAAACCGCATCAAAGAGAGCTACAAACGTTATCTACGAACACTAACAACTCTAACGCTAATGTTCGCTTCTGGCGATATCACTCCATTAAGAGCGACGCATTGAGTTCAGCTTGTCAGGTCTTTCTCTGTCCAGCTGCATTCCTGTTCCGATATTCGGTAAGCATGTGCTTCGCTTAATAGGAAACGGCGTGGAACTGCATCAAAAGCATTCTAGAAACCAATAAAATAGGTAATCAACCTTGGCCCCAATACGTAAAGCCTTCTCGGCCCCAAGAATGACCGGAGAAAGCTAAGTTCTACATCACCGGTGCTTGAGAAATCGGTGTTGGTTCTACATCTAAATATGAAGAGTTGAAATTTCAAACTTTCTAAGTGCCCTTTTTTTCAAAAAACGTGTTTTCAGTGTTGTTGTGGTCTCGGTACTCTGCTGCTTGCCCCGGGACTTGTTCCAAGTGTCAAAGCATGGATAACTTGGTTCTCATTCATCACTACATGACGTCTGGTCTTTGTGTCAAGCAGTGCTGCCGTCAGGAGTTCCAAGTGCCATGTGGCAACGTCTCCTCCCTTTGGCCGGGCATGGTTTGAAGAGATAACACACAAGTTTTTGGTACAGCTTTCTGGGCTGTGATAGAGATTTTGCGATTATAGAGAAAAGAAGGAAGGGAAGCATAGCCTTTGTTCCACACGATTTGCACATCGTTGAGTAACTAAAGCCACGAACGCATTCTACGTAATTCCACTACATAAAATTTGCCCCTTTGATTTTAAAGATGGTTCTGAAACATTGTTGTCAGTGTATGCATGAGACATACCAGAATGCAGTATGATCAAAGTGTCTGCTATTCATCCATCTCAAATAGCTATTAAATTTTTTTCAGCGACGTTTACGAGGTGTGGCAATTAAATAACGAGACTGCGCACCTCCAGTCGCGGAGCCCCGCGAGGGGGGTTGGTATTGAGGTGCAGTTGTCCTTGAACCTTCAAGAGCAGCCTCCATTCATTTTAGCTTTGTCTGCTTCAGTTTGTTTCTGAGCATTGGTTGTAGAAGGCGTTTTTCTGTAGAAGGGCCACGAGCAGGGTGGACGTAAATCTCGAGCAACGTACTAATCTCAAATTCCTAGTGAAATAGAAAAATTCGCCAACCGGATGTGTTTAAGAGGGTATTTGGTGATAATGCTATATCAAGTACGCGAGTTCGTGAATGACACAAACGGTTTTCCGAAGGTCATGTGGAGGTTGAAGATGATGAACGTCCCGGTCTATCTGCGAGTTCAAAAACTGAAGAAAACGTTTAGAAAATTAATGAAGCTGTGCTTAATTATGGACGTCTGAGCATTAGGATGATCGCAGTCATGATGTACGCGAACGAAGAGCCAATAAGACAAAGTTTTCATGATTAACTAATCATGATAAAAGTTGGTGCAGAACTGTTTCCGAAAAACCTCTCACAGGAACAAAAGGACCATCAGATCATCATTTCCTCCGATGTCATGGAACAACTCAACGGGAAACCGGACTTGCTCATTCGTGCTTGTCTTCAGTCTTGGCTACGGGACTGTCTTCTAGTGCATCGGTTGATGATTTGTTCCTGGGAAGAAAAGACCGGGATTGTAGAATTACGACGCACGATTTCTGCATCAGGACAGCACGCCAGCCTTTTGCTTCTACATTGAGGTGACAAAAGTCATACGATAGCGACAAGCATACATATCTGCAGATGGCGGTAGTATAGCTCACATAAGATATAAAATGGCAGTACATTGGGGGAGCTGTCATTCGTACTCAGGTGATTCATGCGAAGAGGTTACCAACGTGATTAAGGCCCCACGATGGGAATTAACAGATTTTGAACGCGGAATCGTGGTTGGAGCTAAACGCGTGGGAGAGTCCTTTTCCGAAATTGTTACGGAATTCAATATTCCGAAAACCACGGTCTCAAGAGTGTGCCGAGAATACCAGATTTCAGGAAGTACCTCTCATCATGGATATCGCAGTGGCCGAAGGCGTTCTCGTAACGACCGAGAGCATTTGCGCAGGGTTATCAGTACCAACAGACAAGCAACACTGCGTGTAATAATCGCAGAAATCAATGTGGGACGTATGACGAAAGTATCGGTTAGAAATTGCGGCGAAATGTGGCATTAATGGACTATGGCAGCAGACGACCGACGCGGGTGCTTTTTGCTAACAGCACGACGTCTCCGGCAGCGCCTCTCCTAGGCTCGTGACCATATCGGTTGGACCCCAGAGGACTAGAAACCATGGCCTGGTCAGATGAGTCCCGATTTCAGTTGCTAAGACGTGATGGTAGAGTTCGAGTGTGGCGCAGACCCTAGGAAGCCGTAGAACCAAGATGTCAACAAGGTACTATGCAAGTTGATGGGGGCTCCATAATGGTGTGGACTGTGTCTACACGGAATGGCTTGGGATCTCTGGTTCAAATGAACCGATCATTGACTGGTATCGGTTATGTTCAGCTACTTGGAGGCCATTTGCAGCCGTTCATGGAGTTCATGTTCTCAAACAACGATATCATGTTACCAGGCCACAATTGTTAGCGACTGGTTTTAAGAACATTCTGGACAATTGGAGCGAATGATTTGACAACCCAGATCGCCCGACACGAACCCCATCGAACATTTATGGGACATAATCGAGCGATCAGTTCGTGCACGAAATCCTGCACCGGCAACACTGTCGCAACTTTGGACGGCTGTAGAGGCAGCCTGGATCAGTATTTCTGATGGAGACTTCCAATGACTTGTTGAGTCCATGCCTCGTGGAGTTGTTGCACTATGCCGGGCAAAAGGCGATCCGACACCCTAGCAGGAGGTAACACCTAACTTTTATCATCTCTCTGTATTTCTGCCATGTCTTTGTGCCATTTATTCGTTCAATGCACCATTTCTGAGCGACGTGATTTAAATTTTGTGTTTAATAATACGTGTTGTAACCTCACTGTTACTTAGAAGAATGCGAAGTGACCGAGTGAGGTGGCGCAGTGGTTAGACACTGGACTCGCATTCGGGAGGACGACGGTTCAATCCCGCGTCCGGCCATCCTGATTTAGGTTTTCCGTGATTTCCCTAAATCGCTCCAGGCAAATACCGGGATGGTTCCTTTCAAAGGGCACGGCCGACTTCCTTCCCTAATCCGATGAGACCGATGACCTCGCTGTCTGGTCTCCTTCCCCAAAAACAACCAACCAACAATGCGAAGTAGTCAAGTAATGAAGTCAGATAACAGCACCTACATAAATCTGCCATCGTGGTCTACTCAGAATCGCAAACATGCGTGTTAGTGGCATTTTCATTCAGTTCCCAGTATACGTAATTTTCCGGCGCAGTTTCTATAGCGCCTTATCTGTAGGGTCGTGACATTTGCGTGTTGTGTTTTCCCAAGGCGTTTATGAACTGGAGCGAAAAAATTACTTCGGGAAGGTGCTGCGTGTGTAGCTTACAAAATATAAAATGGTGGCTATAAGTAGTTGGTTCTTCTGTCTTTGACACCGCTCAGTGACTACTTAGGAAGCAGCGCATATTGCTTAAAGCATTTAGATGTAATGAATCGAAAACATGTTGGGGAACTGAATACAGTGGTCTACAGCAATGATGAAAGTTCTGAAAAATGAAACCACTACGCCTAGAGTGTAGATTAAATCGTACTGTTCAGGAATAGCAGTGACCCATAACGTTATTTTACCTACAGTGAGAAAAATACTTGTCGCTTAATATGTCGATTTGTCGTTGCTTTCTCATTTCATACCAGCAGCTTGAAAAGACTGCGAAAACCGACGTCGCCTCATCGAAATTGTGGTGATATAATTTATTTCTCGTAGTGAAGGGGACAAATCCTCTTTAAATCACCGCGAGAAGATAGTGGTGCCCAACGAATGATAACGGTTAGGAAACGAGAGGCAAGCCGAGTGTTCGGAATAAGTCCGTGTTGCATGTGTCATTGGCATTTGCCCACGATGGAGGTAACTAGCATGTCCTCTGTTCTACCGATCCTTGTTTATTGCTCGCCAGTTCAGAATCCTTAGCTGATGGTATTGATGGAGGAGATAATAAAAACCCAAAAAAGGGTTGCGCATTTTGTAACGGGTTTGTGTAGTAGGTGCGAGAGCGTCACGGACATGCTCTGTCAATTCTGGTGGCGGAACCTACACCAGAGGTATATTTTTAATGAAGAGGTTTGGTGTTAAATTTTTGAGAGCGTACGTTTCGGCAAGGATCAAGCCATGTATTACTTTCTCAAAATACACCGAGGTGACAAAATTCATGGAATAGTGATATACATATATTCAAATGGCGATAGTACCGCAGATACAAGGTATAAAAGGCCAATGCATTGGCTGAGCTGTCATTTCTACTCAGGTGATTCATAATTATGAAAAGGTTTTAGACGTGGTTATAGCCGCATGAAGGGCAGTAACAGACTCTGAACGCGGAATGGTAGTTAAAGCTAGACGCATGGGACATTCCATTTCGGAAATCATTAGGGAATATTCCGAGATCCGCAGTGTCAAGAGTGCCGAGAATACCAAATTTCAGGCATTACGTCTCACCACGGACAACGCAGTGGCCGACGGCCTTCACTTAACAACCGAGAGTAGTGGCGTTTGCATAGAGTTGTCATTGTTGGCAGAAAAGCGGCACTGCGTGAAATAACCGTAGAAATCAATGTGGGACATACGACGAACGTATTCGTTAGGACGGCGCGTCGAAATGTGGCGTTCATGGGCTGTGGCAGCAGACGACCGCAGCGAGTGCGTTTGCTAACAGCTCGACGTCTCCTGCAGGGCCTTTCCTGGGCTCGTGACCATCTCAATATGACACTAGACGACTGGAAACTATGGCCTGGTTAGATGATTCCCGGTTTCAGTTGGCAAGATGTGATGGTAGGGTTCGAGTGTAGCGCAGATTCCGCGAAGCCATAGACCCAAGTTGTCAACAAGGCGCTACGCAAGCTGGTGGTGGCTCCATAATGGTGTGGGCTTTGTTTACATGGAATGTACTGTGTCCTGATTATCTTCGGCTGCTTGAAGACAATTTGCAGCCATTCATTCACTTAATTTTCCCATACAGCGATGCTATTTTTATGGATGAAAATACGCCGTCACCGAGCCACAGTTGTTCGCGATTTGTTTGAAGAACATTGGTTTGACCACCTAGAGCACCCGACATGAATCGCATTTAACGTTTATGGGGCATAATCGATAGATCAGTTCGTACACAAAATCCTGCTCCGGCAACACTTACGCAGTTATGTACGGCTATAGAGGCAGTATGGATCAGTATTTCTGCAGGGTACTTCCAACGGTTTGTTGAGTCCCTGCCAAGTTGATTTGCTATGCTACTCTGGGCAGAAGGATGTCCGGCACGATATTAGGAGGTACCCCTTGACTTTTGCCATCTCATTGTATATCCCGTACTCTGTACGCAGTTCTCAAAAAATGGTTCAAATGGCTCTGAGCGCTATGGGACTTAACAGCTGAGGTCATCAGTCCCATAGAACGTAGAACTACTTAAACCTAACTAACATCACACACATCCATGCCCGAGGCAGTAATCGAACCTGCGACCGTAGCAGTCGCGTGGTTCCAGACTGAAGCGCCTAGAACCGCTCGGCCACCCCGGCCGGCTATGCAGTTCTCCATAGTACGTAAATGAATCAGGAAAGCCATTTTTGCACTGTACATTCGACACTTATAACTTGTTCAATTATATCATCAAGCTGACCTGTATGTGATATACTGACGCTTGATATAATGTTCTTTCTGTACTTATAATGTCAACGACCCGTCGTCCCGTATTCCGTTGACAATGTTTGTCGACTTTATGATGACTCAAGATCGAAACTAGTCGAAAAACATTTGTATGACAGCCTGAGGCGCCTTTTAAGAAGTCCTTTTTTGGATAGTAAATATATTTCGACTTTTTTACAATGTACTTAGTTAAATGTACGTAAGGCTAACGGATGAGACTGATTAATCTTCCATACCGAGGCGTTTGATCAAGGACAATTATAACAATTACAAGCATTCATTGTTTTGGAAGGCCTTACGAAATATTTTACCGCATCCATAATACATGTTATCATAAGGCCAACCTGGCGACACGGCCCATATGATTGGATGTTGCTAATCCATATAGCTGTACGGATTGGTATGCAAAAGTTCGTGAAATTTGAATTTTGGAGAGCTTGAGTGGTTTGGAAAGATCGGTGTGTGTGTGTGTGTGTGTGTGTGTGTGTGTGGCCTTTTTTTTTCGGAGTTCGTGGTTATGCGATGGCTGACCTGAAAGAGCATAGTTTCTATACAAAGTTGTGTGTTAAACTCGGGGAAATCCACTGTTGAAACGCACCAAATTTTAAATCGACCTTACGGAGACAATCTTTAGGTCAAACACAGACATAAGACTGGTATAAACGTTTCAAAAATGGTCGTATATCGACTGATGCTGACCTGGCATCATCCAGAAAATGTAGAGTAAGTACAGCATCTGATTCTTCAGTGTCAGAGACAGATCGTGCAAGATCTCTGCAATTCCTTGGGAATAAGTTGTGGTAACAGTGTCACTTATTCTGTCAGAAGAACCGAACGTGAGGAGGACTGCCGTGAAGTTTGTGCCACGACTGCTTCAGGACAACCAGAAACAACATTGCGTGTGTGAGGAACTTGAACAACTGCTTCAAGGCGATCCCAACTTTCTTTCTAAGGTTTTCACTGGTGACAGAAGTTGGACTTGACGCTGAAATTAAGCACCAGTTGTCGCATTGGAAGAGTTCTTTTTCCCTCGGCCAAAAAAGTCTCGGCTTACAAGAATAACATTAAGTCATTGCCTACCTGTTTTTATATACGGGATTGTTTGTAAAGATTTCGTCCCTTCTGGTCAGTCAGTCAGTAAAGAGTTCTATCACGATGTTCGTAAACGTTTGAAAGAGGACGCGAGGAGAAAACGTACAGAGAAATGGTGCACGAATGACTAGGTGCTCCAACATGACAATGCACTAACGAATACGACCTAAATTATTTGCGAATTTTTTTGCTTAAAACAATATGACAGTTTCTCATAGAGTGTAGACTTTCAAGGCCGGTGTTCATTCAGGGTTGCGAGGTCGTGGTCAAAATATAAAACTATTCTCTGACGCGTCGTCTCCAACTGCTGGCCGGCCGGTGTGGCCGAGCGGTTCTAGGCGCTTCAGTCTGGAACCGCGCGACCGATACGGTCGCAGGTTCGAATCCTGCCTCGGGCATGGATGTGTGTGATGTCCTTAGGTTAGTTAGGTTTAAGTAGTTCTAAGTTCTAGGGGACTGATGACCTCAGAAGTTAAGTTCCATAGTGCTCAGAACCATTTATTTTTTCAAATGCGGGAGTCGTATTCGGAGACAAAAGGCAACTGCAACAAGCGCTCGAGGTGTCCCTGAATTTATGGAGTCGAATAAAGAGCTCAAGCACTTGTAACCTGTTGCCGACTGCGTGATTACCTTTGGATGTACCTTGTCTACTGACGCGTGGCGTACACAAAATTCTGTGCAGTTGTACACTGGCGCCACAGAGTGAACCATTAACAAGTGCTTATCATAACACCGAAGAAACTGCGGCTTGGAACATCCATCAGCCGTAGCAGAGATGGAAATTACGAAATCAAATTCCGTGAAGCGACCGTTGTAGTAAACACATTATCATTCGCGCATGTGTAGAGAGCCATAGAGATCACGAACACAACAATGATTTTAACCGAAAAGAAGGTGTCACGTTAGATAAAATATGGGTGTCGATTTTTGCTCCAACGGAATGACGATTGATTTCTTTTAATTGAAAATATGGCGCCAGCTATTTATAATCACACTATCGGCATCACGTGACGAATGTTAATGCTCTATATGGGGCGCTTTAAATCCGTGGCACCCTCGAGCCCTTGTTGAAATTGCCGTTTTACATCCGAAGATGTCTTTCACAGTGGAAGACGAAAATCAGGCAATAATGACAATATTATGAAAAAATGTAGATTGCTAGTGAACATATAGAGGAGATGTTGAGTCGCAGGCAGTCACAACAAAAAGATTACTAAACATGCAAGCTTTCGGCCAACAGCTTCTTCTAAAGTGGACAACTCACGCACATTCACGTGAGCATGACTTACCCACACATGACCACTGTCTCTGACCACTGTCCGACCTCAGCACAAAACACACACACACACACACACACACACACACACACACACACACACACACGTCCACTGTCTCTGGTAGAAAGCTCACATGTTTAGCAGTCTTTTGTGGCGCCTGCCTGCGAGTCAACATATCCTCTATATGTTGAGTAGCAATCTACTCTTTTCATAATATTGTCGTTTGAAAGTCAGGGAATAGTTTTATACACTGATCACGGTCTCTCCACCCAAACGAACTGAAGTACATGACAGTATCGTTCCCTATCTGCTGTACTGACCAGACTTTGTGTGACTTCTTCCCTTTCCCCATGATGTAAATAAAGTTGACAGGGCGAGGAAATGATACAGTGGCGGACATTCAGTCAGAATCGCAGAGGGTACGAAACGACCTGAAAATGAAAGACTTCCAGAATACGTTTCAAAAATGGCAGACATGTTGGGAGCGGTGTATTTGCTCCCAAGGAGACTACTTTAAAAGTGACGGTGCGGCATAAAATCTGGGTATTTCGACAACTTTTGGATACTACCACGTAGTTGTTTATAAGCAAATGCCTGAAAATGGAAGATGAGTGTTTGGAAACAGCGTTACTGAAGGACTCTCTGGCAGAGGCGAACTATATTTACATCTGTATCCACATGACTTCTCTGCAATTCACACATAAGTGCATGGCAGAGGTTTTATAGAACCACTTCAGATTATTTATCTGCCGTTCCACACTCGCATACTACGTGAGAAAGACAAACACTTAAATCTTTCCGTGCGAGTTCTGATTTTTCGTATTTTATTACAGTACTCATTTCTCCCTATACAGATGGGAATCAACGAAATATTTTCGGATTCGGAGGAGAAAGTTGGTGATTGAAATTTTGTGAAAAGATCTCGCCTCAGTGAGAAACACCTTTGTTTTAACAGTTGCAAGGTCAACTCGTGTATCATATCCATGTCACATTCTTTCGCTTTTCGCGATAATGCAAAACGACGTGCCCTTCTCCGAATTTTTTCGACGTCCTCCGTGAATCGCGTCTGGTCGGATCTCATACCGCGCAGCAGTACTAAAGGAGAGGACGGATAACCGTAATGTCGACAGTCTCTTCAGTAGATATATTGCACCTTTTTAGTGTCTGCCAGTAAAACGCAGTCCTTGGTTCGCCTTCCCCAAAACGTTTTCTGAGGGTTCTTTCCAATTTAGGGTGCTCGTAATGGTATTCCCTAGCCATTCAGCTGAATTGGCAGCCGTTAAATTTGTTGGTTTGTCATTTTACTGTGATTAATAAATGGCGCGATCGAGTCACAAATCGTTGTATCGTTCAGTACCGAGGTGGAGACAAGTTCTGCAGCGGGTTGTCACGGAAGTAATTTACCTCGTGCCACCTGAAACGCAGTGGGCCAGTTAAGAGATGACGGGGCGAGAGTACTCACGTGAGGATTTCCGGCGGGCCGGGCGTCTACGAGCGCCGCGACGGCCAGGAGGCAGCACAGCAGCGCCGTGAGCAGTTTGCAGGCCAGCATCTCGTCTAGTGTAGCCTCGGCACTCGCACTGGGGTCACCACGCTCGGCCGCCGGCCGCCGCTGTATATATATACGGGCGCGCGCGCTGCGGCAGGGCGCGTGGGAGTGCCTCGACAGGGGCGGTTGGGGAGGGGAAGTGTCGCCCTCTCATTGGGCGGAAGTGCGCGGCCGTCACTGCTGCAGCGGGGGAGCGCCGCTGCGCACCTGTCGCCGAGCGAGCGCCGCTGCGCGCGCGTCTTCGCTGTCAGCTCTGTCAGGACTCGGGCAGGGTGGCGTTGTTTTCTGTGACGCGTGTGCTCTAAAAAAAGGGGCAGCTTACAATGCCGGCAACCTGCCTCCTGCTACGCGGGACTAGTCGCGGCGACAGTTCCCTGCTTGCTTTGTTTCTATTTCTTCTGTTTATGTGACCCCTTACTGCGCATCCAACTACATGGTTATTTAATATTTTTGATCGAATGCTTGTGCAGAGCGAAAACAGCACTTCGTAGAAAGTGCACATTTAATTTTTATCTGGATTTTCATAGTCAGATGAACAGTGGGAAATGGACAAACGGGTTATGAAATTGCCCAGCAAGAAGTCCAGTTTTGCAACTACAAAAAATTTAATTGCTTGAAAGTAATCCGGGTAATGAAGAATAACTCAATTAGTGATTTGAGGGAACATTGAAATACACTGCCGCAAAAAAAAAAAAGAAATGCTGCACCCTCAAGGACTGTGTTCAATGGCTCCAAGCTATAATATGGGAATACTGACGGGTTGTAGTGTTAATGAGTCATTTGTCATGGCTACCGGTGATCAGATGGGCGCAGCAGGCCTCTCTGTGTGCGATCAGTTTTGACGCTACAGGCAGTAACTGTGCTAAGTTTAGAGGTGAACACTGTTTCCAATGGTTCATTCTAGGTTGCAACCATGCCCAACCGACGAGTACGTACACATATTGAACAACTTCGGCCATCTGAACGGGTCACATTGTGAGCCTGCGGGAAGCAGGAAGGACGTTGTAACATATACTGACATGATAAAAGTCATAGGGTACCTGCCAATATCGTGTCGAACCACCTCCTGCCAGGAGTAATGCAGTAAACCGACGTGGCATGGACTCAACAAGTCATTCGAAGTCGGCTGCAGAAATATTGAGCCATGCTGCCGTCCATAATAGCGGAAGTGTTGCCGGTGCAGGATTTTGTGCACGAACTGACCTCTCGAGTATGTCCCATAAATGTTCGATGGGGTTCGTGTCGGACGATCTGGGTGGCTAAACCATTCGCTCGAATTGTGCAGAATGTTCTTCGAACCTATCCCAAACAACTGTGGCCCGGCGACATGGCGCATTATCATCCATAAAAATTCCATCCTTGTTTGGCGACGTGAGGTCCACGAATGGCTGCAAATGGTGTCCAAGTAGCCAAAAATAATCATTTCCAATCAATGATTGGTGACCAAGTTCGTTCCATTCAAACACAGCCCACACCATTATGGAGCCGCCACCAGCTTCCACATTGCCCTGTGGACAACTTGGATCCGTAACTTTGTCAAGTCTGTGCCACACTCGAGCCCTAACATCAGCTCTTACCAACTGAAAGTCCGCCCCTGGTAGCTGAGTGGTCAGCGCGACGGAATGTTATACCTAACGGCCCGAGTTCGATTCCCGGCTGGATCGGAGATTTTCTCCGCTCAGAGACTGGCTGTTGTGTTGTCCTTATCATTTCATGCCCATCGACACGCAAGTTGCCGAAGTGGCGTCAACTCGAAAGACTTGCACTAGGCGAACGGTCTACCCGACGGGAGGCCCTAGCCACACGGCATTTTACATTTACCAACTTAAATCGGGGTTCATGTGACAAGGGCACGTTTTTCCAGTCGTCTAGGGTCCAACCGGTATGGTTACGAGCCTAGGAGAGGCGCTGCAGGCTATGTCGTGCTGTTAGCAAAGGCTGTCGCGTCGGTCGTCTGCTGTCATAACCCATTAACACCAAATTTCGCTGTACTGTCCCACATTGATTTCTGTGGTTATTTCACGCAGTGTTGCTTGTGTGTTAGCACTGACAACTCTATGCAGACGCCGCTCTTCTTGGTCGTTAAATGGAGGCCGTCGGCCACTGCGTTGTCCATGGTGAGAGATGATGCCTAGCATTTGGTAATGTTAGCACACTCTTGACACTTGGATCTCAGAATATTGAATTTTCTACCGATTTCCGAAATGCAGTGTCCCTTGCGTTTAGCTCCAACTACATACCGTGCTCAAAGTCTGTTAATTCCTGTCGTGCGGCCGTAACCACGTCTGAAACGTTTTCATAATTGTGAATCACCGGAGGAGAAATGGTTGGTTGATTGGTTGGCTGATTCGGCAGAGGGGATCAAACGGCGAGGTCATCGGTCCCGAGTAGAAATGGCAGCTCCGCCAACGCTTTGCGCTTTTATGCTAGTGTACGCGATATTACCGCCATGTATATATACACATCGCTGTCCCATGACTTTTGTCACCTTAGTGCATCTTTCATTTCTAGCAGATACAAGTGGTTGAAATATTTCAATTTTTATAAAAAATATGCAGTGCATGAATAAAATGATGTGGTTAGTAACATTACATATATGGAGATACACTCAAGCTTTCTGCCCAACTAATTCACCATCATTTAAATTCCTGACTCATGCACATGATGACCTTTTGACTTATTAGGCCCTGGTGGCTATTGAGCATCATCATTGCCTGAAGGCTTGTTGACACTGTAAAAAGTGACAATGAATATTAATTCGGACTTTGTAAAAAATAGTTCTGCAGGTTCGACTTCCGGAGAATAAAATATACTTAAACGACACGACGCGATAAGCAATC
The DNA here is from genome assembly GCF_023898315.1 of Schistocerca nitens. Lineage (NCBI taxonomy): Eukaryota > Metazoa > Arthropoda > Insecta > Orthoptera > Acrididae > Schistocerca > Schistocerca nitens. Next base: position 318,330,008 of record NC_064617.1, on the reverse strand, counting down.
GACCGTGTCCTTCAAACGATGAGGCACAATTTCCGACAAATATACCTGTAAAAGTATATAAAACAAATTGTGGGGCTTGATCCAAAAATTATAAGACTTTGAGTTAAACATTGAGTTTTGCATTCTCAGTTAGCGCCGCATTTGCCGTACATGATTGCGAGCATCAGTCAAAGGCGTCTCAAGTGTTTCTCTTATCTGTTTTATTTCTTACTTTTGGAAAAATTGTTTCACAAAACATTTGACCATTTTTTAAATATTATGTACACATAATACATCTACATGCATACTCCGCTAACCACTATGGAGGCATGGCGGGGGTACTCAACGTTAGGGTTTCTTCCCTTTCCAATTGCGTATGGAGCGCGGGAAGAATGAGTATTAGGTCGGTGCAAAAGTTCGTGTTTGCGTGTTGGCATTTCGGTTGTTGTGGGTTTATTTATCGATTGTCATTTTCTATTTATAGTTCACTGTTGCTATTTGAGATTACGTTTTGTCATTTGGAGATGGAGATAGTGAGTGGAGATGCGAACGCTACAAAATGGAGTGCTAAGTAGAGTACTCGAAACGCTTCCGACATGTTGTTATGTTTGAGTTCAGTAGAGGAGTGACAGCAGCGGAGTCAGCCAGAAACATTTGCTCTGCTTGTGGGGGTAATACCATTGGACAGAGCAAGCCAAGAAAACGGTTTCCTCGTCAGAGGAGGATCTTTGTGACAGTAGTGACTCTTCACACTTAGGAAGATCTTCGGGATTTTTCGAAGATCGTTTAAACGCGTTAATACACGTGATCCACGTCAGTGTACTTGAAAACTGGCAGATGTGACGAACAGTGATCATTCCACAATCGTGCGACATTTACATGCAGTGGGGAAGTCCAAACACTCAATGCAAATAATATCGTCCATTGTGAGAACGCGTCTCTATAATGAATCTTTCCCCGGCCACTTATACAGAATCTTCGTGTTGGAGGCAATCTACTGTCAATATGGAGGCGAAACGATTGATGATGCAAGGCGCATTCTGTTTCAGTGCAGGCGCTATGAGAAAGGCAGTCAAATTTGTAAAGGAACTATCGAGACTTGCTCATTGCCAACGACCTCGTACTCTCCCCGATCTTAGATATGCGACCAGAAGTATATATTAGGATGTCACAGCCAAATTTATAGCTCAAGAAGATTATTTATTTATTTATTTATTTTTGAATCATCAGTCTTCTGACTGGTTTTATGCGACACGTTACGGATTACTTTCCTGTGACAACCCTTTTATCTGGAGCAACACTTGCAACCTACGTTCACAATTATTTGCAACATGTATTCCAATCTCTGTCTTCCTCTGTAGCTCCCTCTTGTACAGTGTTAAGTTACTCCCTGATGTCTCCACGCGTCCTATCATCTTTTCCCTTCTTCTTGTCAGTGTTTTCCATATATTCGTTTCCTCGCCGATTCCGCGCAGAACCTCCTCAATCCTTACCTTATCAGTCCACCTAATTTTCAAAATTCTTCTGTAGCACCACATCTCAAACGCTTCGATTCTCTTCCATTCGCCGGCCGGTGTGGCTCAGCCGTTCTAGGCGCTTCAGTCTGGAACCGCGCGACCGCTACGGTCGCAGGTTCGAATCCTGCCGCGGGCATGGATGTGTGTGATGTCCTTAGGTTAGTTAGGTTTATGTAGTTCTAAGTTCTAGGGGACTGATGACCTCAGATGTTAAGTCCCATAGTGCTCAGAGCCATTTGAACCAATCTCTTCCATTCAGGTTTCCCACACTTCCTGTTTCGCTTCCATACAGTGCTGTGCTCCAAACGTACATTATCAGAAATTTCTTACTCCAGTGAAGGTCTGTTTCATACCAATAGACATCCGTTGGCCAGGAACGCCGTTTTTCTAGTGCTAGTCTGCTTTTCATGTCCTCCTTCCCCCGTCCGTTTTGGGTTCTTTTGATTCTTAGGTAGCGGACTTCCTTAACTTCGTGATCATCAATCATGATGTTAAATTTCTGTCTGTTCTCATCTCTGCTGCTTCTCATAACTTTCGTCCTTCTTCGGTTTACTCTCAATCTAGTTTCTGTACCCATTAGGCTGTTCATTCCACTGAACACATCATGTGATTCTTCCTTACTTTCACTGAGGATAGCAATGTCACCAGAAAATCTTATCACTGATACTCTTTCATGTTGAAATTTAACTCCATCCTTATTGTTCCCTCTTGGTTCTTGTGCAGTTACATATTACCCGTCTCTCGCTATAGCTTACTCCAATTTTTCTCAGAATTTCTAATATCTTGCAGCATCTGACATTGTCGAACGCATTTTCCAGGTCGACAAATCCTATGAACGTGACTTGATTTTTCTTGAGTCTTGCTTCCATTATCAACCGCAACGTCAGAATTGCCTCTTTGGTGCTATCACCCCTTCCTAAAGCCAATCTGATCGTCATCTAACAGGTCGTCAGTTTTCTTTTCCATTATTCTGTATTATATTCTCGTTAGCCAGTTGGATGCATGAGCTATTAAGCTGATTGTGCGATGATTCTCGTACTTGTCGGCTCTTGCAATCTTCGGAACTGTGTGGTGATGTTTTTCCGAAAGTCTATATCTCCCGTCTTATACATTCTACACACTAACGTGAATACTCTTTTTCTTTGTCACTGCCTCCAATGATTTTAAAAATTCCGACGGAATGTTGTAAATCTCTTGATTTTAAGTCTTCCAAAGCTGTTCTAAATTCTGATTCTAATTGTGGATCCTGTGTGTTTTCCCTATCGACTGCTGTTTCTTCTTCTATTACGACACCATACATGTCTTCCACCTCGTAGAGGCCTTCAGTGTATTCTTTCCACCTGTTCTCTCTCTCCTCTGCATTTAACAGTGGAAGTTCCATTGCACTCTTAATTGCACCGTCCTTGCTTTTGCTTTCATCGAAGACTGTTCTGACTTTTCTGTGTACTGAGTCAGTTCTTCCGAAAATCATTTCTTTTTCGATTTCTTCACATTTTGTATTTATCGATGTCGCCGTAGCTTTCATTCACTTCCTATTTATTTCATTCCTAAGTGACTTGTACGTCTGTATTCCTGAATTTCCCTGAACATTTTTGTACTTCCTTCTTTCGTCGCGTAACTGAAGTATTTCTCCCGTTACCCGTCGTTTCTTCGGAGTTACCCTCCTAGTACCTACGTTTTTTCTTTCCAGGCCAACTTTTGTGATTTTCCTTTTCACAGATATCCACTCCTCTTCAAGTGAAATGCTCACTGAGCTATTCATTATCCCAGTATATATAGCCTTAGAGAGCTTCAAGTGTATTCTTCGTTCCTTGGCGTCTCCGTATCTCATTTCTTTGCGCAATGTTTCTTTCTCACTCATCTCTTAATCTTCAGCCTACTCGTCGTCATTACTAAATTGTGGCCTTGAGTCTATATCTTCTCCTGAGTACGCCGTACGGTCCAATATCTGATTTCGGAATCTCTCTTTTACCACAATGTAAACTAGCTGAAATCTTCCCGTATCTCTCTTACTAATTGAAATTCATTGCAGAACTTATTTAGTCCTTCTTTTCTCTCATTCTTTCTGCTAAGCCTATATTCTCCCGTAACCCTTTCTTCTGCTCCTTCCCCTACAACCGCATTCCAATGCCCCATGACTATTAGATTTTCATCTCCCTTAATTACCCGCTCAATATCCTCATTTACTTTCTCTATCACTTCATCATCTGCTTGCGACGTCGGCCTATATACCTAAACTATCGCTGTTGGCGTTGATTTTACTGTCGATTCTGATGAGAACAACCCTGTCACGGAACTGTTCGCAGTACCTGTCTCTCTACTCTATCTTCCTGTTCACAATGGATCCTACTCCAGTTATATTATCTTCTGCTGCTGTTGATATTACCGTATATTCGCCTGAACAGAAATCCTTGTATTCTTTCCATTTCATTTCACTGACCTCCTTTGTATCTAGATTGAACGTTAGTATTTCCCTTTCTAGATTTTCTTCCTTTCCTACTACGTTCAAACGACATTACAAAAGTACAGACACAGAATGTTATCCCGTTGTTCATTCTTCCATCATTTTCTCGCATTCACCATTCCCTTGGCAGCCCCTCCCAGAGATCCGAATGGAGGACTAATCTCGAATCTCTTTCAGCTACATGTCCTATATCCTGTGGATTGAGATTGTGTCTTTAATGCAGTGGTTTCCATTGTCTTTTGCATCCTCGTGCCGTTGATCAATGCTGATTCTTCCGCCTTTTAGGGGGAGGTTCTCACCGAGAGGGCAGGAAAGTACCTTGAACCTCTGTCTGCCCCTGTCAATATGGAGACATTATAACTTTTATTCTGTGGAGGTGTCATGGCTAACACTCCAGTCCAATTCGCATTGTTACTTTTGCTGTTATCTTACCTCTTGCACGGCGCAGTGGATTCTCTCTCCAGCTAGCTGATACGATGTCGGAAGGATTCACAAAATGTGAACACTAAGATTTCTTTCCGTGAATGCGTGCATTTTAGCTCTCGCTGTCGTACGCTGCAATGATGAGACTTGATCTCCAGGAATATCGTGCATCACTTTCGTGACACATTCATATGAGGATTTGCTGACAAATAATTGTAGAGTACACGCGCAACCTGTTCTGTATTGCCAACCGTCTTTATGTTGTTTTCGAAAGACTCTTGAATACTGAAGGCGATTTTCCAACATCTTAAAAGTACGTTCAGCCATTTGTAATACTGAGAACAATCTATCCTGTTTTAATACTTTTTGCATCAAGATGGTCTGATGGTTTTTAATTAGTAATATGTCGTTTATTACACAACGTTGTAACACAATTATTGATCTACATCTATGCTCTCTCAAGAATAAAAGCTCACATGGAATTGATGGCATTTCCAGCAGGATAATAAAAACTTGTTCCTAAGAAATAAGTGGGATTCTTAGCCAAATATGTAATAGCTCTCTGAAGCATGGTATTTTCCCAGATAGACTGAAGTGTGCCATTGTTAAGCCACTGCATAAAAAAGGGGATACGTCTGATATCAACAACTACCGCCCAATCTCTCTCCTGACTGCCTTATCCAAAATTCTTGAAAAAGTAATGTATTGTAGAATAGCTTCACACCTTTGTAAAAATAAAGTTTTAACAAAATTTCAGTTTGGTTTCCAGAAGAATTTTTCAACGGAAAATGCTATATATACTTTCACTGATGAAATATTAAATGCCCTGACTAACCGGCAGTCACCGGTTGGGATTTTTTGTGATCTATCAAAGGCTTTTGATTGTGTAAATCATGGACTACTTCTAGATAAGCTCAAGTACTGTGGTATGAATGGGATAGTGCTCAAATGGTTTAAATCATACCTTAACTGGAAGAGGGCAGAAAGTTGAAATAAACAGTTCACATAATATGCAAAAAAGTGGTGATTTCTCAAGCTGGGGAACAATTAAGAATGGGGTGCCGCAAGGTTCGGTCTTGGGTCCTCTGCTGTTCTTAATCTATATTAATGATTTGCCATTCTATATTCACGAAGATGCAAAGGTGGTACTTTTTGCCGATGATACAAGTATAGCCATCACACCCAACAGACAAGAATTAACTGGGGAAATTGTAAACGGTGTTTTTTTTCAGAAAATCATTAAGTGGTTCTCTGCAAATGGGCTCTCATTAAACTTTGACAAAACACAGTATATACAGTTCCACACAGTAAATGGAGTGACACCATTAATAAACATAGACTTCGATCAGAAATCGGTAGCTAAGGTAGAATATTCAAAATTTCTAGGTGTATGCATTGATGAGGGCTTGAACTGGAAAAAACACACTGAGGATCTGCTGAATCGTTTGAGTTCAGCTACTTATGCTATTAGGGTCATTGCAAATTTTGGAGATATACACCTGAGTAAATTAGCTTACCACAGCTATTTTAATTGTCTGCTTTCGTATGGCATCATATTCTGGGGTAACTCATTGAGTAAATGAGTATTCATTGCACAAAAGCGTGTAATCAGAATAATTGCTGGAGCTCATCCAAGAGCATCCTGCAGACACTTATTTAAAGAGCTAGAGATCTTCACTGTAGCCTCACAATATATATATATTCACTTATGAAATTTGTTATTAACAATCTGAACGAATTCAAAAGTAATAGCAGTGTACATGGCTACAACACTAGGAGAAAGGATGAATTTCACTACTCAAGGTTAAATCTAACTTGGCTCAGAAGGGGGTAAATTATGCTGCCACAAAAGTCTTTGGGCACTTACCTAATAGCATCAAAAGTCTGACAGAGAGCCATATAGCATTTAAAAGGAAATTAAAAGAATTTCTGAATGGCAACTCCTTCCACTCATTAGATGAATTTTTGGACATAGGAAGTGGGTAATTTCCCCAATACACAAAAAAGATATTGAGTGTCGTGTAATATTTTGTGTAATGTAATATCTTGTATGGACACCTTTTATTAACCTGACACGTTCCACATCACTACGAAGTGTCGTATTCATGATCTATGGAACAAGTACTAATGTAATCTAATCTCAGCAAACAACTGTGAAGTACTTGGCAGATGGTACTTACTGGTAAACTCCTTCCGTTCGCACATCTAGCAACATCTTAGGATCACATGCCATTTACAACCCACAAAAAATACTAAGAAAATAAAGTCTTTAGGATTTCAAAATGACGTCACCTAAGTAATGTCCGTTTCTCGCTACTCTCTCTGAAAAGACAGCTACTGTATTTTCAAAAAAACATTTGCCACCGCCTGGTATGGTAAGACCGAAATTTCGGGAAGCATGGCTCTTTTAAGTGTGTACTTGTTTTGTTTCTGATTTCTAAATTTTAATACGCTTTGGAGAGAAATCAAATGGGCTTCGGCCTGTCTTTATCAGCCCTCGATTTTACTATCGTTCAGAACAACTACTCCCTAGCAAATTCCTGTTGACTGAAACACTGATCTCTTTATCAGTGAAACTGTGTGCAGTGCAGTCGAAAACTGTTTCCATTCGTTTTAGCTGGCAGGACGTGTTCAAAAATCGTTTTCTGGGCGAATCTGCGCCAGTGCTTTGTAACAGATGCATTGTGGTTGAATGGTACACCAATCAGACTCTAAGCAGTGATTTTTGCCATTACTTTTTCGAGTAACTGTAGAGCTTATTCTATGGAGATCGTTTGTCTTTTATCAGAAAAGATCCGCCACACATAGCCTTTATGTCATGCCCTGCTCTCTCGGCGATGCGAATACAGTATAACTTCGTTAACACGAATCCGACGGGACCGAAAAATCAAGAGTTCGTGTTAAAAACTTCGTGTTAAGCGGAAAATACAAATTTTAATACATATGCATGTACAGTATCACCGTAACGCGTAATACACTATAGTATCAATCACTTCACATTATTGTAGACTTTATAACACTATAAAGTGACTGTAAAAGTACAAGTACTCACAAATTACAGTATTTTCTTGGAAAAAATTCAAACCTGGTACGGTAACGTTCACGAAGAACGAAAATATCTGGTAATTTCACAACCAGTTGTAACTATAGCGTCCGTGAGCCCAGAACAGTGACGTCGGATGTTGAAGCAAATTTTCTAAACTGTCGAAGGCTGTAAAAATCTCCTGCCGGGTAGGGAGAGTGGTATCTGTATTCTCCTACTCCTCACTTTCTTCCGATGACCTTTGCTGCACCTCGGTCACAGCCTTTGACATACCAGATTCCACAGAAGCACATTCGGCAACAGCGTCATCTGCACTAATGAATTCCTCGAAACTAATCCCAGGGTTTGCAACGTCCTGCAGAACTGTCCATTCATCAGGTGAAGTGGCATCGTCTCACTCGTGAAAATCCTCAGTGTTGCTATATCTCTAGACTCTGATGAAGCACTTCTGTATATGGTGTGGCGGCAAGGAGATCCAGGCTGCTGCGATGGCTTTTATTGTGTCAAGCAGATTCCAGCCTGAGGCTGCAGCACGAATTAAAACTCCTCCAAGTCGCATGCGAATAGCTGTCTTCATGAGGGAAATGATGCCTTGGTCCGAGGGCTGAAGGCGGCTTGTCGCGTTAGATGAAAAAAAAAACTGTTTATTTGATTCGGATCCTGTACTTTACGGGCAGTACGTCTGACGAATATGAGAAGAACATGTCTGTTTCGAGCGCCTATACTTTTGATAAGAAGAAGCCACCTGCGCAATAATATGCCGTTGATCCAAGCTTTCTTAAAGTGAGAGTAGAAGCAAGGTAAAGTGTCCATATTTATGTTTCTAAAATAACACGGTTTCTCTGACGTATCGATAATCCAGGGACGAAACTTCTTACTGCCGTCGGCATTACATACAAGGGCAACAGTTATCACGTTTTATCCCCAGCGTGCGATTTGGAAAAGTTTGTAGAAAAGTCCATTTTCGCCCTCATTGAACACATTTCACAGGGCATACTTTTTCCTCACGTGGTCGAATTCATGCAATCGGCTGTTCGCACTTTCTTAATCAGCTTTATTACCTTCACCACAAATTTGTACAGATGAAATTTGCTGTCTCTTTCGGAACCAATACAACAACCAGCAGAACAACTAAAGTCTTCAATGCGTATATTTTTGGCAGTCTCATTTGCTTTTGACTAAATCACAGCACCACTTAAAGGTATGTAATATACACGAGTATGACTGACCCATTCCAGCAGTGTCTCGTTGTCTTCATACTTTGTGCTACGAAGTCGTTTAGATTTGTTTCCGGAAGCTGATGCAACAGCATTTATCATTTTGTCTCATTTCTAATTATCGTAGATAAAGTAGAATTGGGAATTCCAAACTGTTCTGCAATAGCTGTTTTCTTTGTACCACGGTCCACTTCATCTAGAATCTTAAGCGTTACCTTACATTTACAGCTGTCTGTTTCCTCTTTGCCATGTTTCGCGTGCTGGTGTTTGTAGATTTTCATTCAGTGTTCTAACTCGATTGGACTACGACTAGAACAACACCTGGTATCGAATACCTTTTTAAATGTTGATCCACACATTACTGAATTTATTTAAATGTACCGTACACACTGATTGTTGAGGTAATAATCGCGGCTACCAATCTACAATAACCTAGAAACGGGTCAGCAACAGGTAGGTAGCTTTGTAGTTACATTTCTTGCATTCATTTTGGAAAAAAATTAACACTTACAAATATTGTAACCGTGGAAGTTCGTACTACAATGAAACCTAATTATGCAAGGGACTGCGCTCAAACGATGTTATACTGTAATATAACCTACTTGTATAGAGAAGAGGGTTGGTTTGATTTGGGGGAAGAGACCAAACAGCGAGGTCATCGGTCTCATCGGAGTAGGGAAGGAAGTCGGCCGTGCCCTGTCAAAGTAACCATCCTGGCATTTGCCTGAAGCGATTTACGGAAATCACGGAAAACCTAAATCAGGATGGCTGGACGTGGGATTGAACCGTCGTCCTCCAGAATGCGAGTCCAGTGTGCTAACCACTACGCCATCTCGCTCTGTATAGAGAAGACTCAGTGTGTATCTAAACGTGTACTGATTGCCCTATGTTTTCTTGGAATATGCCCCACCCGAAGCCTTCCTTGCTCTCTAACAACTGCCGCGAACTGCGCGATGGGCTGAACTCTCGAGACTGTCATAACTGCGTAGAACGTGACTCATTGGTAGTCGTGCCCCTGGCTGCTGCATAGGCTTACCCGCTACACGCGATGGTGTGGCGTGTCAGCCCTCTATCCAGGAGGCCAGCTGGGTGTCACGTTGCGTGCTCCTCTTTCAACAACTAATGCAATGGCTTTTCTTGTTCCTCCGTTTCAGTAGTGCCACTCAAGAGAACAAAAAGACTATGACATTCCTGTCATCTGTTGTTATTGTTTGCATCCAAATTAATTACCCATGAAACAACAACTTCAACAAAAAGTAAAACTCCAGTTCGACAAAAAAAAGGGTGCGTTTACCAACCCATCTTGCTGTTTTCTTATTGCATACAGTTATCATCATTACTGTCATCAGCTGTTTAACAATGACTGCAGGATAATGGCCTCATCGTCATGCTTTACAGCCGTCAGTTATTTATGCCACTCCGACCTATATTCTAATGTCATCAACTCATTTCCCATTAGTTCTTCGCATCATTTTTTCGTATGTCACATATTCCAGTGTAGAACATCCTTGGTCTCCCCATCATCCTTTCCCTGGCTCCCATGGCTTGATCACCTCCATTCCATATTCATTAGATCCATTTTTTCGCCTTTTACTCCAGTCTGTTCCATCATCTACATGTACACGATTACTGTGCACTTCACTCTTGAGTGTTTCGCATTTGGTTCATAGAACCACTTTCAGACTGCTTCTCTACCTTTCTACTGTCGAATAAACATTGGGAAAAATTTGTTTTCACATTTTCCTTGCGAAGTCCGATTTCTCTTAGTCCATCGCGATGCTCATTTCTCCCTGTGTAGTTGCGAGAGGAGAAAATATATTGGCATTCGGAGGAGAAAGTTAGTGTGTCTAATTTCGTGAATTCTGAAAGTATCTCTCCGCAATGAAAACCACCTTTGTTTTGAAAATTGGTACTCCGTTTTGCGTATCATATCCGCGACACTCCATACCTTATTGCGTAATAATACAAAAAGAGCCGCACTTCTTTGAACTTTAGCTGTATCCTCCATCGAATCTACCTGGTAATGATCCCTTGCTGTGCACCAATAGTTCAAAAGACAGCGGACAAGCATACTGTTGCCAGCCTCGTTAAGATATTTGTTGTTCTTTTCAAAGTGTTCTACCAGTAAAACGCGGTGTTGGTTCGCCTTCCACACAACATTTTGTGTGTGTTAGTTCCAGTTTCAGCTGATCCAACGATAATCTCCAAAGATTTAGTTCAATCGGCAATAGTTAAATTTGTGTGATTTATCGTGCAAGCGAAATTTAACGCAGTTTGTTTGGTACGCACGTCGGAGAAATAAACCTTTTGTTTTTCAGGGTCAATTGATACTTCTCGCATTAAACAGATATCTTGTCTAAATCATTTTACATTTCGTTTTGATCTTCTGATGACTAACTAGAAGGTAAACGACGGCATAATCTATAATCAGTCTAAGAGAGCCGCTCAGATTGTCTCGAAATGGTTCATATGATCCACTTGTTTGTTTTCCTATCTCTCTCCCAGAATGCATCTGTCCATTGTACACTGAGCAGCCTTCAGTTTTTAAAGGATTTTCGCACTAAAAGTCCATGTCTCACTGACAAAGGTCAAAGCTGATAACAAGCAGTAATTGCAAACTTTTCGCGTCAGAGAGATCAGTTGCTGAGTACGGAAAACTGTTTAGTATACGAAAAACGACCCCAGGCCATATTTACTCTGTTACATGTAGTAAATTTTATGTAATGATTTCTTATTTGTTCAATTATTAGTATTTACTCATCATGAATTTACCACAAATCAGATGCGTTGGCGATGGCTGTAAGCACATCACAATTATACGTTAGTATTTTATTTTGCGGTAGTGGTTCTTCTAACAGTGTGTTTTCGTGTAATCCAGTCAGTGATTCTGTATAAGAAACACTGATGCGCATTTGCGTATTTTGCTTTGGCGACTGAGAACACCATGTAGAAAGACCCTAGGTAGCTGGCCTGAGATTGTCTGGGGACTTGCATGTTTTATTGCTTCCAGCTGCGAACTGAACTGAATGTTTCTTTCTTTCACTGAGGAAGCAAATGCAAATATTGCTATACTGCACAATTTAAAAACGCCACACACCGATCTTTTTCTTTCCCGGATACATTATCGACATTGTAATTATAAATAACTTTACAACAAAAAGCAGAGCAGCATATAATAATTTCGTATGGCTCAACGGCCTGGTGCAAGTCTTTGTTATTGGATGCCGCTTCAGCGACTTGAGTGTCCCTAGCCTGCCCCAGTAAGCCTACTGGGGAAAGAGGCTTACAGTTTATCTTGGAATCAGAAACAAGTGTCGTTCCTGCTGAACTTTGTCATTTGTGGCTGAAGGCTAGGTGAAACGCAGACGAAAAAATTTCCGCGATCCGACTGGTGTTCGATCCCGCGACCTTACGATTTCCAGGCACGTACTTTACCATTAGCCCACCAGGCCCAACAGGACACAATAGTTTAGGTATCGTCCGTAGCGTCCCCAGTTTCCATTAGAGATTTTTTCCGTCATATGATACCTGCGCTTCAGAACTATCTGCAAGCAGTGCTCCCACAAGTCTTAAATCATCATCAGCTGGATGGATAATATTAGCATACTTTGGGACGATGTTTAGCTAACAACAGAGTTATAGGCAGATCACAGCAACACACTGTATCAAGCATTTTGGTTTTACAGTACAGTTATGTTGGTTGACATCAGATCAATACACTGAGGTGACAAAAGTCATCGAATACCTCCTAATATCGTGTTGGACCTCCTTTTGCCGGGCATAGTGTAGCAGCTCGACGTGGCATGGACTCAACAAGTTGTTTGGAAGTCCAGTGCAGAAATATTGAGCCATGCTGCCTCTATAGCCGTCCATACTTGCGAAAGGATTGAGCGTTCAGGATTTTGTATGCGAACTGATCTCTCAATCATTTCATATAAATGTTCTCTAGGATTCATGTCGGGTGATCTGGGTGGCCAAATCATTCACTCAAATTGTCCGGAATGTTCTTCAAACCAATCGCGATCAGTTGTGGCCCAGCGACATGGCACATTGTCGTCCATAAAAATTCCATCGTTGTTTGGGAACATGAGGTCCATGAGTGACTGCATATGGTCTCCAAGTAGCTGAACATAAACAATTCCAGTTAATAATGGGTTCAGTTTGACGAGAGGCCCCAGTCCATTCTATGTAAACACATCTCACACCATATGGAGCCACCACCAGCTTGCACAGAGTCGTGTTGACAACTTGACTCCATGGTTTCGTGAGGTCTGCGCCACACTTGAACACTACTGGCAGCTCTTCCTAACTGAAATTGGGACTCATCTGACCAGGCCACAGTTTTCCAGTCGCCTAGGGTCCAACTGATACGGCCACGAGCCCAGGAGAGGCGCTGCATGCGGTTTCGTGCTGTTAGCAAATACACTCCTTTTGGTCGTCTGCTGCCGTAGCCCATTAACGCCACGTTTCGCCGCACCGCCTGGATACGTTCGTCGTACGTCCCACATTGATTTCTGCGATTATTTCACGCCGTGTAACTTGTCTGCTATCACTGACAACCCTACACAAACGCCACTGTTCTCAGTTGTTAAATGAAGGCCGTCGACCACTGTGTTGTCCATGGTGTGAGGTGATGCCTCAAATGTAATATTCTCGGCGCCCTTATGACACTGTAGCTCTCGGATTATTGAATTCCGTAAAGATTTCCGAAATGGGATGTCCCATGCTTCTAGCCCCAACTACCGTTCCGTCGTGTGGCCATAATCACGTTGGAAACCTTTTCACGTGAATCGCTTGAATACTAATCATAGCTCCGGCAATGGTTCAAAAGGCTCTGAGCACTATAGTACTTAACATCTGAGGTCATCAGTCCCCTAGAACTTAGAACTACTTAAACCTAACTAACCTAAGGACATCACACAAATCCATGCCCGAGGCAGGAACCGAACCTGCGACCGTAGCTGTCGCGCGGTGCCAGACTGAAGCGCCTAGAACCGCTCGCTCCGGCAATGCACTGCCCTTTTGTACCTAGCGTACGGGATGCTACCGCATTTGTATATATGCATATCGCTGGCCTATGACTTTTGTCATTTCATTGGAAGTTATGAGCGTACGATACAGCATGCATACGGTTGTTATATAGCCAGAACTGCTGAACTTCCTGATGCCTCTGTAAAACTATCCTTTCATTTTCAACGACTATAAACATGTACTTCAATGCATTTGGATACCCATTTTCATCTTCACTCTCGCATACGTAAGACCTACTGGACGACTGAAAGTTATCGTTGGGAATGCAGAATTGGAGGAGGAAGGAAATTGGTAGTTTTCTTTTCAAAGGAACTATCCCGGCATTTGACTAAGCCTTTTAGGGAACCCATGAAAAACCTAAATCTTCGAGCAATTATTGTAATATATTTATGGAAAACCTAAAACTGAATAGCTGGATAAGTATTTGAACCGCCGATGTCCCGACTGAGATTCCAGTGCGTTTACGACTGCGCCGCCTTGCTCGGTAGGTTAGCTTTAAATGCTAGCTGTACGAAATAACGAGAACTGAACCAGAAAATCCTACCGTCGTTGGATTCTACACTACGTTACTTAACGTATGCACATTTCAGTTTTTTGTCCTGTCTGGTTCAGCCTTTGCAAAACTATAACCGAGATAGAAAGTAATCTTGATAGCTCCGTTCGACTTTAGGCATGTACTTCTTTTAAAATCTTTTCATGGTCTTTTCTTTTCTCCTGACTTTCAGAGAAGTGTAGCAGGCACTGGAAGAAGCAAAGGTGTTCACTCCAGTTTTCTCAAGTACTGTTATTAAAAAGACAATTCGGTGTGTGTTTAGTGCTCATTCGAAGCACTTGCAGCTGGCACTGCCATGCAGAGTTAGGAACGTTTAAATGATCGCCATACAATCAAAGTTACAAATGCTTCTTCTAATAGTAATCGCCTGTGATACGCTGTAGCGAACAGACTACGTACTTCTCAGTTAAACTTTTTTCCGCACTAAATTTCCTAAACGCAACATACTACTACTACTACTACTATTAATAATAATAATAATAATAATCATAATCCTTCAGCAACGTTGTCGTGACTACTGCTGTCCCATAGTATTGCTTTCACAGAGACTGACAGACAAACCAATTATGAAGATTCAGAACTAGGGAGCCGATAGGTTGGGGGGAAAAAATCAGGCTATTTATTCAGTGCGTGCAGAGTTGTCGATCTTGCAGAAAATGCAATGCAGCCCGTAGTAGCTTTGTGCTGAAAAATTTGCAAAATAAGCGGTCGCGGAGAGGAGCTATACTGCTTATTGTATTTTGTTTAGCGCGTACAGTGATAGCGCGGAATTTAATTGTTCGGCTGAAAATGTATTCGCTGCATCAGCACAGTGATACATTCAGCGATTTCGTATAGCGCAACTGCATGGCTTAAGGGGGAACGACAGGATGACGGACCAAAATACTGCTCAAATTCACGATTTTTTTTTGTCTCCGTACTGGAATGTATTAGAGAAAATGGGTTTCTTGTAATGAATAAAGCATACATTGAAGTTTTTATTGTTTTTTATTGAAAAATATTAATATTTTCACTGTGTAATTGGGCTTTTCCCGAGGCAGCTCTGAAAGGAGGTAGATCGACGGTTTTCACAAAAACAATGGCCATTTTTCTGGACTCCTCTTTTTTGGCAGAAAAAATTCTAAATTTCAACATAAAAATATCGGTCACGATGAACTGAAGAGAATTCAGTTTGCTTCAAGAGAGACCAAAAATCATTAAAATCGGATGAAAATTGTAGCTTGGGTAGCGACAACCATGCCGAAAAACATGGTTTTGAGTAAAACGCGATTAACATTTGACTAGTATTTATCATATAAAAAAAAGAGACAAAGCTTGAAACTTACGGGATATCATCGTTGCCTGGTCTATAATAACTAACGCCCTGGCTAGTGGGTGGATCGCCGCTTTCTGTTGCCTTGACCCAGTAAGCCCTCATTTTCGTCCTCAAAGCCATTTTCGTCGCTGAGCGCATCGCCACTGGTGTCGCTGTCTTTACAGAATCGGCACATTTCGTCGCCGATTTTGATTTGAAGGGCATTTGTCACTTGCATTAATGCAGTATGGCCTACATTGAATAGACATACGGCCAAATTTGAAGCAATTTTGACAATTTCGCTTGGGCTGGATGTTATTCTTGGAGCGTATCTCCAGATGAGGCTATTTTGAGTAAAACAGCCCAAAAAATGCCCCAGAAAATCAGGTTTACTCAAATCGGTATAAATAGCGAGCGTGAACGAGGAGCCGGTTCTCTAACGCCGCGGCATGCTGCGCACGCTCGGCTTCAAACGCCCACAGAATCGTTACTTTTGGAGTTCGCGCATAATATTTTGGGAAATAACTCTTCAGTATATATACATTCGAATTTCGTTATAAAAAAATTTCGAGTTTTTCCGACCGTCACCCTGTTTTGTCCCTCAAGGCTAGGAGCTTAACGGGTCTTGTCATAGAAAGAAAGTGAATGTCAACGTTTTTAACTTCTCTTTCACGTTAGCGATTTTTAAGCGGAGCTTCTTCGCAGACACGTGTTGCTCTTGCATGGCAACGCGCGTCCTCAAACGACAGCAGGACAAATGAGAGGCTAGAACTTTCAAGTAGGAAGTCGTCAGGCATCCTCCTTATAGCCCCAACCTTGCTCCGAGTGAGTCCCAGTTGTTTGGTTCTCTTGAACATCTTTCGAGCTGCCGTTTTCGCAACAGCGCATGTGCATAGAAGGCGGTGAGCGCCAGATTCCGAAACGCGCGAAACATTCGAAAAAAAGGTCTCCTTTTACTTGGAGAGTATAATTAGAAGTACCAGAACTTTATTTTTCCACATCAGAATCAATTTTTTTATTTGATTAACATATATATCCATTTGTTTCTCATTTATCGACATATTATCTTAAACTCTGTGTTGATTTAGAAAGAGTAGGTTCATATGGCGACGGGAAATTTTATGACCAGCTATTTGTGCAGTGAATTTGCCTGCTCGACGCGGGAAGAGATCATGTGGCCCACGGACATACCTGAATGTCAAGAAGTGACCTCTGCCTTATTTCTCATAATAGTTCCGTAGATAATGTTTCCTCTCTTTCAGCATCCTAATCTCAACACTTTTTAATTCACTCTTCTTCAGTTTGTCGTAAAATTATTGCATATACATACTCCAAAAGCCACCATACATTGCGTATCAGAGGGTACCACTTTAATTTTAGTTTTGTTTTAAAAATGGGCATATGTAGTGAAAGATAGTCAATCAGTTATTTAATCAGTCAGTTGATTAGCTGATTATATGGAGGGCCAAACCGTTGAGATCAAGATTATACATGTAATGGAAGATGCCAAACTAAGTATTTTGACATAAGGAACCAATGATCGAAAATGAATATTTCAGGCGCCACGAGGGCCCGAATGAGCAACGTGTGTGAGGTATGTGTTTCTACACTGCTTGCGATTCATAACAAACAATCGCCTGTGATTTGTCCCTAATGAAGTTGGTCACTAGTTAAGGGAACTTGCAGTCATGGACTTCAAGTATTATACAGTTGGTTGTAACGCCTGGAAAGCCGAAGAAACTAACAGAGAAAAGCTTTGTATCAGACTTGACGTAGTTAGACGTAGTTCCTGCGATGCTAAGTAGCATATAGAGCAACAAGTTTCCTCAAGCGAATTCTTACACCTGTCACGTTTCCAGCTTTCTCCCAGAGTAATTCACATCAGTGTAACTTTTTATGAACAAAATGTTTACGTCTTCAAGAGAGAAACTATTTGGCCCTTCATTTACATAGCTGACAGTAGCTGCTCGTGAAATATTTCAATTTCTTCCAAATTACTAATTTTCTTAATCACCGTGAGTACTTTCAAGTTTTGAAATACTTTTGCAAAACTAGACCTCACGCTTGTCAGTTTGATATCCCATCTGTCCATTGCTTACAACTTTTCTGGGTACGAAGATTGTGATAAAATTTTTCCCTCAAATCACAAATTAATTTATATTAATTACCCTGATTACTTTAAAGCAAATATATATCTTGCAAAACTAAAACTCATGCTGGTCAATTTGCTATCCCATTTGTCCATTTCCCACAGTCCACAGCTCGTGGTCAAGTGGCTAGCATTGCTGCCTCTTGATCACGGGGTCCCGGGTTCGATTCCCGACCGGGTTGGGGATTTTTCTCTGCTCGGGGACTGGATGTTTGTGTTATCCCCATCATTTCATCATCATCATCATCATCATCATCATTATCATCATTCGTGACAGTGGCTCGATTGGACTGTGTAAAAATTGGGACTTTGTACGGGCACTGATGACCGCGCAGTTGAGGGCCCCATAAACCAGACATCATCATTATTTCCCACCCGTCGTTTGCCCAAATTCGGACAAAAATTCATTGTGTAATATATATATAGGCAGTATTGTTTCCGCTCCTCTCGAAGATTTGACCAATAATAGAAAATGTGATACAGGTAGAGAAAGGAGGGTTCCTTAGTGCTAAAAAGATTTTTAAGTTATCGAGGTACTCTTTTATTTTATAGGCTGTTTCAAAAAGATACAACGGTTGTCACAAGATTATATCTACTTCGTAAGTGAAAATGGGAATTTGAGGTCAATTTCAACTTACGTTAGGACTACAAAGCTTTTATTTCCAGCGCGCGGTCGGAGGAGTCTATACTTTACCACAAATTTCCAAAATTTTATTTCCAAAAGAAACATCCAGTTTTATAAGTGTATATCTTTTACGTGCATGCACGTACAACTCAGGGATATGTTTTAAAATTACGTTTAGGATCAAATCTTTCATTTAGCTTTCACATATGTTCAGTGTGCCCCTCAGTGAACGCAGACGACAGACAGACTCACCTCACACTATTGAGAGCGTGTCTGGAGTTTTGCTGGATTCACTGCTGCTGCTACCAGGCGTCGCATTTCACCTAAGGTTCATGCAAGGGGTGACACATACACTGCGTCTTTTGCAAACCTCCCACAAAAATAGAAAAATTAACATACCATTAGCTCAGATACGATCAGTGTCTCGAAACGGCTGGTTCCACAATCTATTGCTTTGCTTTGGGTTGTAGGAGCTGCATTTTTGTCCTCTCGACGAAGATTACGCCAAACACGCAATCTCGAATCGACACTTGTTTGGTAATAAACGAACGAGCGAACTAGATCCACCATGGAGAGCCCTATAATCAACTTTCAGCAGTCAGAAACGTAAATTTCTAGTTTCGACGTCTAACTTAAAAGGGACCCCAAATTCTATCGTCATTTATACACGAGCGCCATTTCAAAAGTCCTACATCTGTGCATGCACGCCGGCCGCGGTGGTCTAGCGGTTCTAGGCGCGCAGTCCGGAACCGCGCGACTGCTACGATCGCAGGTTCGAATCCTGCCTCGGGCATGGATGTGTGTGATGTCCTTAGGTTAGTTAGGTTTAAGTAGTTCTAAGTTCTAGGGGACTGATGACCACAGATGTTAAGTCCCATAGTGCTCAGAACCATTTGAACCATTTTTTTTTTTTTTTTTTGTGCATGCACGACTGTTACGGTGGCGTGATCATGTTGAAATCCATGACTGTTGTGAGCGAGACTTTAGGCGTGGCGCTTGTATATACACCCATCAAAAAACGTTTTGCATCACCCTTGTTCTCAGAACTTCTGAAGATAGACGTTGACTGTGGATATTGTATCACAGACACAGTCCCATTAACTGTTCAGATATGTCAATAAACCCGCCCAAAGATGTAAACAACCATGCATGAGCAGCGCCTATTAGACGTAGGGGGCTCGACAGACGATCAGTTCCAGTCATTCTACCAGGAAGAAGGTACACGGCTCGTGTTGTCTGTAGTTCAGCCATGCCTAGACGATCAATACCGCGGTTCGATCGCGTCCGCATTGTTACTTTGTGCAGGTAAGGGTTCTGAACTAGGGAAATGTCCAGGCGTCTCGCAGTGAACCAAATCGATGTTGTTCGGACATGGAGGAGATACAGAAAGACAGGAGCTGTCGATGACATGCCTCTCTCAGGCCGCTCAAGGGCTACTACTGCAGTGGATGACCGCTACCTACGGAATATGGCTCGGAGGAACCCTGACAGCAACGCCACCATGTTGAATAATGCTTTTCGTGCAGCCACAGGACGTCGTGTTACGACTCAAACTGTGTGCAGTAGGCTGCATGATGCATAACTTCACTCCCGACGTCCATGTCGAGGTCCATCTTCGCAACCACGACGTGGTACATATGGGCCCAACAACATGACGAATGGACCGCTCAGGATTGACATCACATTCTCTTCAACGATGAGTGTCGCATATGCCTTCAACCATACAGTCGTCGGAGACGAGTTTGGAGGCAACCCAGTCAAGCTGTGCATCTTAGACACACTGTCCAGTGAGTGCAGCAAGGTGGAGGTGTCTCGCTGTTTTGGGGTGGCATTATGTGGGGCCGACGTACGCCACTGGTGGTCATGGAAGGCGCCGTAACGGCTGTACGATAGGTGAATGCCATCCTCCGACCGATAGCGCAACCTTATCGGTAGCATATTGGCGAGGCATTCGTCTTCATGGACGACAATTCGCACCCCACCGTGCACACCTTGTGAATGACTTCCTTCAGGATAACGACATCGCTCGACTGGAGTGGCCAGCATGTTCTCCAGACATGAACCCTATCAGCATGCCTGGGATAGATTGAAGAGGGCTGTTTATGGACGACGTGACCCACCAACCACTCCGAGGGGTCTACGCGGAGTCGCCGTTGAGGAGTGGGACAATCTGGACCAACAATGCCTTGATGAACTTGTGGATAGTATGCCACGACGAATACAGGCATGCATCAATGCAAGAGGACGTGCTACTGGGTATTAGAGGTACCGTTGTGTACAGCAATCTGTACCGCCACCTCTGAAGGTCTCGCTGTATGGTGGAACAACATGCAATGTGTGGTTTTCATGAGCAATAAAAAGGGCGGAATTGATGTTGATCTCTATTCCAATTTTCTGTACAGGTTCCGGAACTCTCGAAACCGAGGTAATGCAAAACGTTCTTTACTGTGTGTATGTTTCTGGTTCGCATGGCTGTATCGTCAGTAATTCAGTTTTCAAATGTAAGCTGAAATAGTCAGGTCAGATTACACGTAGTGACCATCGTTCCTATACCACAATCGAATCCCTATGTGGAAGGAACCCAACGGAAATTTACAACGCTTTGGGAGATGTGTGTGGAATAGTGTAGTGGGCAGTAGCACAGTGGTCTGCTCGTTTCCGTGAAGGTCGGCTAAGCACTAAGGACAACCGAAGAAGTGGAATGCCATCAACTGCAACACTCTATACCTCTCAGATAATTGTTAATGGGGTTTTCAGAGAGGAGCGACGAAAAACATGTGAGGAAAACGTGTATGAGCCCTGAATATCTGTCTCTTCAGTTTACAGAATCACAACCTAAAAGGAAGATGAGTAAAGTTGCTGCTGGTGGGTTCTGCATGGTCTGAGTGAGGAGCAAAAAGCAGGACGTAAAAGATACGCTGAAGAATTGCTTGAACGTTACCGAACAGAACGAGAGCAGTTTCTGAAAAGATTTTGAGCCAGAAGTGAGGTCTCAGTCGTTGGAATGGAAAAGTTGCGATTCTCCATGCCCGAAAAGGATCCGCAGCCAACAATCAATGGTGAAACTGATGATATTGTTTGGGTATTCGTAGCTACGAATAGAATGCCACAGGGGACGTCAGTGACAGGCGCGGACTACAAGCTCTTTCTTCAAAATGTTTTGCGCCTAGAAATTCATCAAAGAAGGCTTGAAACGCTTGCAGTTGGTGTCCTCATTTTGCATGATAATGCTAGGCCACATATTGCCCTGCCAGTGAGAGAAACGCTCGACAAATATGGATGGGAAATACTTCCCACCATATAGTCTTGATATGAGACCACCAGACTTTTATTTGTTTCCCAAATTGAGGGAACGACTCCGTGGAAATTGTTTTGATACAATTCATGGAGCTACCAGTAAAATGACCCGAGTAAACAGACAGCTCAACAAGTAAGGTAACCTATCCGGAATATAGAAGTGGCTAAAACGTTGGGAAGCTGTCGTAAGCAAGAATAGAGTTTATATTGAAGGCCTGTAGAGGTATTGTGTAAAATAAATTATTTGCTTCAGTTCTGTCTTAACTTTTGAAATGACCGTCGTAGAAGCTCTCGTCTTGTCAAATAGGATAGGTCTTTTTTTACACACTAGTCTACACTGATGTGACAAAAGCCATGGAATACCTCTAAATATAATGTGTGACGTCCTTTTGCCTGACGTGGTGCAGTAACTCGACGTGGCCTGGACTCAAGTCTTTGGAAGTCCCACGAAGGAATATTGAGTCTGTTGCCTCTATAGCCATCCGTAACTGCGAAAGTGTTAGCGGTGCACGAACTGGCCTCACGATTATGTCCCATAAATCTTCGATGGGATTCATGTCGGACGATCTCGGAGGCCAAATCATTCACTCCAATTGCCCAGAATGTTCTTCAAACCAATCGCGATTAATTGTGTTATCCATAAAAATTTCATCGTTGTTTGGGAACATGAAGTCCATGAATGGCTGCAAATGGTCTCCAAGGAGCGCAACATAACCATTTCCAGTCAATGATCGGTTCACTTGGATCAGAAGATCCAGTACATTCCATGCAACCACAGCTCACACCATTGTAGAGCCACCACCAGCTTGCACAGTGTCCTCTTGACAGATTGGGTCTAGGGCTGCGTAGGATCTGCGCCACACGCGAGCCCTACGATCAGCTCTCTCCAACTGAAATCGGGACTCATGTGACCAGCCACATTTCCCCCGTCATCTAGCGTCTTACCGATGCAGTAACGAGCCCAGCAGGCGACGTCGTGCTGTTAGCAAATGCACTCACGTCATTCGTCTGCTGCCACAGCCCATTAACGCCAAATTTTGCCACACTGTCGTAATGGATACGTTCGGCGTACGTCACACATTGATTTTTGTGGGCAGTGTTGCTTGTCTGTTAGTTCTCAAAACTCTACGTCAAAGCAGTGCTCTCGGTCGTTAAGTGAAGGCCGTCGGTCAGTGCGTTGTCCGTGGTGAGAGGTAACAGCTGAAATCTGGCACTCTCGACACACCCTTCACACTGTGGATCTCGGAATACTCAATTCCGTAACGATTTCCGAAATGTAATGTCCCATGCATTTCGCTACAACTACCACTCCGCGTTCCAAATCTGTTAACTCCCGTCGTTTGACCAATTTAACGTCGGAAACCTTTTCACATGAATCACCTCAGTCCAAATGACGGCTCCGCTAATGCACTGCCCCTTTATGTCTTCTGTTGCGCGATACCATCACCATTTGTATATATGTGCATATCACTATCCCATGACTCTTGTCACTTCTGTGTATGCTAACCGTACGCTCTGGAGACACTCGTATGAATGATCATACGTTCCTTAGCTGCAGTCATGTTCCTGGAATGAACGAACCGCCCATTAGGAACTGTCTGGTACACGTCACTTCCTCGCTTACAGAATAAACTGCTAAGTTCCTGGAGAGTTCGTTACCGCCTCCCTCGTGTAATTACGTCAGCTAGTTTTCCTCCGCACTACGAGTTAAAACCGGTTTTATCCCGCCGCTTCTTTTATAGCTACGAAAGTATAACAGTGTGAAGTACAGAACACCGAAATATGAGTCTTGAATCTGTTGACAAGTAGGTGATTTTAATGTCCAGTCGACGTAATGATACTGAGTTGGACAAAGACGCGGCAATGAAACGAGCATGGAACCACCAATGTAAACGTTCGCAAGATAACTAAGGAAAAAAGCGAAAAACTTACATGAGGAGGAGGAGGACTTAATGCCCGTTCTTCTCTAACACAAAGAATGCGTCTTAACATTCCCATCTATCGAAGGACGTTGACCGAAATGTCCTCAGTACTTTGAATAAGCTAATGCAATGAGCTTAAGATGTGCAGTGTTAAGAAATTGGAAAAAGTCACTGCGTGCGAATCCACGGTTTATTAATTCTAACGAAATGATCTCAGTCTTCTAATATGGTATACAGTCTTACGATTGCATTGGCCCAGCTGAAACATTTGGGGCAGATTCGGAGACTATTCCTAGTGCAACTTGTTAGATGAAATTGCATATGATCAGACATTTTTCTGTAAGTTGTTAGTTACAGAAAATTTTATTTGATTGGACTACTTATTCCTGAACACCAGAATGACTTTGCCTTCGCAAAAGCAAATGTACTATAACGGATTGCTGATACCACTATCAGTGCTCGGTACGTACACCACATATTTTGTTTTTGTATCGTCAGGGAGTTTTGCACAGTAAGATTATATATGGCCTGTACGGCCATGCAGACGCATTTAAATAGTATTTTAAGAAGCTGCTAAGCAAAACTGTAGGATACATCTGTCAGGAAATCAGTGATTTGCTGGTGTGTGCTGTCATCACATGTTGGCCGAATGGTATCAGGAACGTCCCAGATGTGAAAACACTACTGTAATAGTCATCGGACGAGTTAAGATCTTCAGTCTTCCGTTTAGTGACAGTCTAGCAGTTTATGTAAACCGACTAATTTTTTCTCTTGCGGTTACCTAATCCATTTGCAGAACAGGAACTGCTTACTAAGTTCCTTTGTAATACACTCTAAGGGAAAAAAAAGGACGCGCCACGAAGGAATTATCCGAAAAGTGAGCATATCGGTAGATGTGATGAGCATGTGCAGACAAACAGGTGGTTAAAATTTGAAATGGGCTGGATGATTTATTCAAGAGAAAAGGTTCACAAATTGAGCAAACAAATAACGCGTTGATAAACCTCTGGCCCTTATACAAGACATTATTCGGCTTGGAATTGATTGATAGGGTTGTTGTATGTTCTTCTGAGGCATATCGTGCCAAATTCTATCCAACTGGCGCGTTAGATCGTCACTTTCCCGAGCTTGTTAGAGGGCCCTACCCATAATGCCCCAAACATTCTCAATTGGGGAGAGATCCGGCGACCTTGTTTGCCAAGATAGTATTTGACAAGCACGAAGATAACCAGTAGAAACACTCGCCGTGCGCGGGCGGGCATTATCTTGCTGAAATGTAAGCCCCGGATGGCTTCCCATGAAGGGCAACAAAACGGGATGTAGAATATCGTCAACGTGCCGCTGCGCTGTAAGGGTGCCTCGGATGACAACCAAAGGGATCCTGCTATGAAATAAAATGGTACACCAGGCCATCACTCTTGGTTGTCAGGCTATATGGCTGGCGAAAAACCGGGTTGGTATTCCATCGCTGTCCAGGGCGTCTCCAGACACGCCTTCGCTGGTCATCGGGGCTGAGTTGAAAACAGGACTCATCAGTGAAGGCAGTTACTCCATTCAATGAGTTTCCAAGCCGAAGACGTATCTGCAGACGCCCCAGGCAGCGATGGGATAAACTGCGAGACCTATATACTGAGTTAAATCAAATAGTGAAAGTGAGGTTGTGAAGGTTCAGCCTTCTTACAAGAAGTCAAAATGCGTTAACAGAATTAACATTCTACCTATGATAACTTTATTAATTATCAAAGCAAAATTCATAGTGGATGTTTTTGACAAAGGTCGTATGGCAAACCCTCTACACTACTTAGAACTGAAAGAATAGGAAAAGTGTTGACGTAAGTCCAGGCTGGCCGGCACACCGGGTCTCGTCACTCATAGCGGATTCGGCCCGGGGCTAGCGAGTCTCCCAGAAACGCGGAATCTACGCGCTAACGCTCAGGGCTATCCGGACGAGTCGTTCCGATTATATTATTTTGTCTCTAAATATATCTCACGAGTTTGTATCTTCATGTCCGCTTTCTTCTTCAGTATTACATACTACCACTTCAGTCTTTCTCTTGTTTATTCTCATCCCATACAGACTATAGAAAATCAGTTTCCTATAATTTACGTCTATGGTCACAAACTTTTTGTTAACAGATTACCTACCGATTTCGGTCTTTCATGACCATCATCAGATCTACAGCAAAAATGGGAAAAACATAAATACACTCGCAAACTGTATACAGCTTAAGAACAATACATAGAACATAATGGAAAGTAGTACTGACAAAATTTACATTTGTGCGCTTTAAATATGAAGAAGCATACCTGTTTCATAAAAACAAAGTCCTAATCTACTGCAGCCATAGTGCCATCGTCAAATGTTAAATTACCCACAACATTATCAATGAGATCGTTTGAATTTAGGTTATTTGTGATTGTAATCCCTGAGTATTTAGTTGAATTTACAGCCTTAATATTTGTGTCACTTATCGCGTAATCGAAATTTAGCGGATTTCTTTTAGTACTCATGTGAATAACTTCACGCTTTTCTTCATTCAGGGTCAATTGCCACTTTTCGCACCATACAGATATGGTATCTAAAT
Source organism: Schistocerca nitens (assembly GCF_023898315.1). NCBI lineage: Eukaryota > Metazoa > Arthropoda > Insecta > Orthoptera > Acrididae > Schistocerca > Schistocerca nitens. The sequence goes on along the minus strand of NC_064617.1, from coordinate 318,303,909 downwards.
CATTTTGCAATTAGTTTTGGTCATCTGATGGCTTTACAAGACGGTAAATGACATCATCTGCAGACAATCTAATAGGGCTACTCAGATTGTCTCCTATGTCGTTAATATATATCAGGAACTATAGAGGGTCTATAACACTTCCTTGGGGTACGCTGAATATTACTTCTGTTTTACTTTCTGTCTATTACTACGAACTGTGACCTTTCTGACAGGAAATCACGAATCCAGTCGCAATGATACTGCAAGTAATGTTGTGCAATAATATTGTGGTTCGGAATGTTGGGCGATAAAGACGCTGCTACCGCAATGATTGCTCTACTTTGTAGCAAGCAGAAAAAAAGGTTGACGATAAATTGGTTATAGGATTATCAAAGTTCACTTGGGAAACCTTGTTGAAGGTCACTCCTGAGTGTGGTAATTTGTTGTATGTTTATATTCCAACATTTGATACAGTGTTGGAAACGGTTCTCCCCATATATTGGCGCCCCCGTACAAGGTCTCCACCCCCGGTCCGTCGGATAAGTTTCTGCGGACGCCCATATTCCTGTGATCAGGAAACAAAAATAATACGATGACGGATACAGTTCCGTCAACTCAGCCCTTATCTATTGCGCTACGATTTCTTGTTACTGACAGTTCTTTCAAAGTCTCGAAATTACCAGGTGCAGTTTAATTTTGCAATGTTTGAGACATAGTTAGGGAAACGCGTCATGCAATAATACGTCCACCATTTCGGGTAAGTAATCTATGCACAGAGATAAATATCTATGTATTCTTTTATTCATAATTTTGCATTAATTTTTTTAAAGCATGTTCCTTCGTGGCCATTCCCTTTTTTTCTGACCAACAAATCATACGAGTCGTCATTCTTAACATTTATGTTTTTGTACTGATCTGTCCTAACAGCCCACAATGCCGGAAGTGATTTATACATTTCGTTGCACTCTATTATTATTATTATTATTATTATGCTCTTTCGTGTTGGTTTGAACTCATTTTTCACAGAACAGCAACAACAAACCTAACCTAAACCCCTTGCTCTGTGTAACATTTGAGAGACCATCAAGGATATTGTCAGTACTGCCCCCAGAAGGCACAGTATTTCCAGGCAACGTAGTATATTTCCAAAGTTTTTGATTGCCCCAATATTACTGCGCAACACGTCAGTGTCACTCGTAGTCAGTCAATATTATTGGGCATCCGGGAGGTACTGTCAGACTCTATATCTACATGTACATGGATAGTCCTCAAGCCACCGTATGGTGCCTGGCGGAGGTTACCCTGTGTCACTACAGGTAATTAGCTTTCCTGTTTCACTTGCAAAAAGAGCGAGGGAAAAACGACTGTCTATATGCCTCGATATGGTCCCTAATTTTCGCATCTTACCTTCGTGGTCCTTACGTGCAATCTATGTTGGCGGCAGTAGAATCGTTCGGCATTCAGTTTCAAATGCAGCAGATTCTCCAAACTTACTCAATAGTGTTTCTCGAAAAATACGTCACCTTCCCTCCAGGGATTCCCATTTGAGTTCCCGAAGCGTCTCCGTAACACTTACGTGTTGTTCGAACCTACAAGTAACAAATTAGCAGCCCATCTCTGAATTGCTTCGTCTTCCTTCAATCCGACGTGGTGCGGATCCCAAACACTCCGGCAGTACTCAAGAATAGGTCGCACGAGAGTCCTATATGTGGTCTGCTTTACAGATGAGCCACTCTTTCCAGAATTCTCCCAATAAAACGAAGTCGACCATTCGTCTTCCCTACCACAGTTCTCACAAGCTCGTTCCATCTCATATCGCTTTGCAACGATACGCCCAGATATTTAAACGACTGTGTATTGTATCCAAACATTACAGATGTGTTCTTCCTACTGATCCGCATTTACGTACATTTTTCCACATTTAGTGCTAGTTGCCATTCCACACACCAACTGGAAATACTGTCTTAATGATGACTAACTGACAACCTAAGCTGCCGACAGGTGTTGTTGATATACCTCGATGTGGACAGCTGAAAATGTGTGCCCCGACCGGGACTCGAACCCGGGATATCCTGCTTACATGGCAGACGCTCTATCCATTTGAGCCACCGAGGATACAGATGAACAGCGCGACTGCAGGGACTTATCCCTTGCACGCTTCCCGCGAGACTCACATTCCCAACTGTCCACAATTCTACATATGTATTGTACCTTATAGACATAGCAGGATATCCCGGGTTCGAGTTCCGATCGGGGCACACATTTTCAGCTGTCCACATCGAGGTATATCAACAACACCTGTCGGCAGCTTAGGTTGTCAGTTAGTCATCATTTATTCCAGGGAAAAGCTGCACGGTCATCAACAGTAACTGTTCTTTCGAGAACAAGTTACTGTCTTCGTATATATAGTTAAAGGCTACCCAGCCATTGACCTTCGTCTGTGCAAATGCGCACAGGTTGCCCAAACTCTTACGGGAATCGCCAAAGCGTGCGCGAGTAATGACTGGGTGGGCAAATGTCTATAAGGTACAATACATATGTAGAATTGTGGACAGTTGGGAATGTGAGTCTCGCGGGAAGCGTGCAAGGGATAAGTCCCTGCAGTCGCGCTGTCATCTGTATCCTCGGTGGCTCAGATGGATAGAGCGTCTGCCATGTAAGCAGGATATCCGGGTTCGAGTCCCGGTCGGGGCACACATTTTCAGCTGTCCACATCGAGGTATATCAACAACACCTGTCGGCAGCTTAGGTTGTCTGTTAGTCATCATTTATTCCAGGGAAAAGCTGCACGGTCATCAACAGTAACTGTTCCTTCGAGAACAAGTTACTGTCTTCGTATAAATACTGTCTAAGTCGTCTTGTATCTTCCTACAGTCACTCAACTTCGACACGTTACAGTACACCGCAGCGTCCTCAGCAGACAACCACAGATTGCTGCCAACCCTCTCCTCCAAATCATGGGGCACTCCTTGTCTCTGATGAACACTCTCTGTCGAGGACAACATAATTGGTTCTATTACTTAAGAGGTCTTTGAGCCACTCACATATCTGTGAGCTTATTCCATATGCTCGTACCTTCGTTAACAGTCTGCAATGGGGCACAGCTTTCCGGAAATCTAGAAATATGAAATCTGCTGTTGTCCTTCATCCATTGTTCGCAGTATATCACATGAGAAAAGGGGAAGCTGAGTTTCGCACGAACGATGCTTTCTAAAACCATGCTGATTTGTGGACATAAGATTCTCTGTCTCAAGAAACATGATTATATTCGAACTGAGGATATGTTCAAGGTTTCTGCAGAAAACCGAATTAAGAAGATTGGTCTTTAATTTTGCGGGTTCGTCCTTTTACCCTTACTAGAGTCACCTGCGATTTTTTCCAATCTCTTGGAACTTTTGTGCCGGGCTAGAGATTCACGATAAATGCATCCTAGCTAGGGGGCCAATGCCGTTGAGTACTCTTTATAAAATCGAACTGGGATTCCATCCGGACCTGGTGATTTATTTACTTTCAAACCTTTCAGTTGTTCCTCTACACCAGGGATGCTTATTACTATGTCGTCCATATGGGAGTCTGTCCGATGGTCAAAGGACTGTATGTTTGTACGATTCTCCTTTGTGAACGATTTCTTGAGCGTGAAATTTAAAAGCTCGGGTTTCGTTTTGCTATCTTCAACTGCCACACCAGAATGGTGAACAAGGGAGTAAATGGAAGCCTCAGGCCCGCTTAACTATTTTACATCCGACCAGAATTTTCTCGGTTTCTTTGCCAGATCTTTTACTAATGTGTGGCGGTGATAGTTGTATGCTTCGCGCAATTTTTTCACAGACGCACGAATCTTTACTAACCTTTGCTTGCAGTCATTTGTGCGTTCACTTTTGAACCAAGAATGTACCATCCTCTGCTTCATCATCATCCTCCGAATTTCGTTATAAAACCATGGTGGATGTTTTCCATCCTTTATCCACTTACTAGGCACATAACTGTCCAGACCACGATTTACAATATGCTTAAACTTTGCCCATAATTCCTCTACATCCATCTTACTGGAACTAACTGATGCCAATTCACTGTGTAAGTGAGATGCTAATAACTGCTTATCTGTTCTATCTAGCACACACTCTCTCCTAGCGTTCTGTGGACTGATTTATTAACTTTCGTGATCATAGTTGCTATAATATCATTGATCGCTAATATCCGTTTCTGTACTGTCATTGTCCGTAAGGTCCGGCCTATTTGTATCTACGAGGTCTAGGATATTTCCATTGCGTGTGGGCTGCCGAGCTGGCTGCTCAAGGCAGTTTTCAGAAAAAATCTTCAAAAGTATTTCGCATGACTGTCTTCTGTACCCCGTCACCAGCAGTGAATCCATAGACATCCCAGTCTATACTCAGTAGATTAAAGTCGGCTCCAACTAGTATTGCATGATCTGGTTATTTACGCGCTATTGCCGGCCGCTGGTGGCCGAGCGGTTCTGGCGCTACAGTCTGGAACCGCGCGACCGCTACGGTCGCAGGTTCGAATCCTGCCTCGGGCATGGATGTGTGTGTTGTCCTTAGGTTAGTTAGGTTTAAGTAGTTCTAAGTTCTAGGGGACTTATGACCTCAGCAGTTGAGTCCCATAGTGCTCAGAGCCATTTACGCGCTATTGACCGCAGACTTTCTTTGAATCACTGTAGAACTGTTGCAGCAGAGTCGGATTCCCGATAAAAACATCCAGCAATTAACTTGGTTTCACCTACACCTGTTATACGCGACCACATAACTTCACTGTCACACTCAACTTCGCCGGCCGGAGTGGCCGAGCGCTTCTAGGCGCTACAGTCTGGAACCGCGCGACCGCTACGGTCGCAGGTTCGAATCCTGCCTGGGGCACGGATGTGTGTGCTGTCCTTAGGTTAGTTAGGTTTAAGTAGTTCTAATTTCTAGGGGACTGATGACCTCAGAAGTTAAGTCCCATAGTGCCCAGAGCCATTTGAACCACACTCAACTTCGACTTCAATGGGGACAATATTTTTGTCTAGTGCAATGAACACCCCCTTCCCCATGGCCTCTAATCTATCTTTCTGATATACGTTCCACGACTTGCTAAATATCTCACTGTCAGAGGTTTCCACTTCGGGTTGCAGACAGCTCTTGGTCTCCCAAGAATAATTTGAGCGCAAGAACGTTTCTGGAAACACTATTACGAATATTTTGTTTACTGATAAAGTTATGACAATCGAATTGTCTTTATTTTGAACGCCGTTTGACTTCCCTTGCTGCATATCAACTGACGAGTGTTCATCAGAGCACCTCAAACTACCGCCTGGCCTAAAAATCCTCATGTGCACTCTACAAATACTCTGCTACTTTAGTAGCTGCTTCCTTTTTGTAGTGTACACCTATCTATCAAGTGGAGTCCTACAAATCCCAATACGAGAACGCAGGTCTAGAAATCTGCAGTCAAGACCGTCACAGAATCGATGAAGCCTTTGGTTGACACCTTCCACTCGGCTCCAAACCAAAGGATTCCGATCAACTTTGGTAACAATGCTGCAAACTGCGAGCTCTGCTTGCACCCAGTGCGCGAAGTCAGCAGTCTTACGACCCATGCGACAGGCATGAACGTGAGCCACAACATGAAGACGACTGCATTCTGCACGCTCGATAGCAACATCTCGGATGAGGCCTCCCGGCAGACTTACCGAGTGCACATTGGCTTTTTTTCCAGCCCTGAGCGCTATTTGCCTAAGGGGCTACGTAACGCGCCTAACATTGGAGCTTCAAATAACTAGTAAACCCCTCCACCCGTGTGCCTGCTCGGACCCTTCTGAAGGAGCGGCCACCTGTCCACTCACAGGGGTAATGGGAGAGGCGAGGTGGCCATTCTCCACATTGGCCCTCCGCCTTGAGCGACGCGAACGCCTTACCACCTACCACTCACCCTGCTGTGAGGGCGAATTCTTGCGTCGGGTGCACTAGGAGGTGCCTCAGAAGCAGAGCCCCTGGGCAAAACAAGCGACACCTGAGGTGTCCCATGCGACGCGCCAGATTCTCCGCCGCCGTCTAGGGGGCACATCAGTTAATACTCTGTGCCTTTGTGGATTCTTACGCGTAGTCTTCATGGTATTTTTTGCTTTCTATGCTTGACACACTGCAAATTTTGTATGAGAATTTGATATTTTTTTCTGCTAGAGAGACTAATTACCTGAAAGCTAAAAGATTTTTAAGTATGTGGGCAAAGAAAAAACGTCCACTGTGCGTTAACGGGAATGTAAAGATATGACGAATCTCTTTTAATGAAAACAGTTTCAGCTGTGGAAATGTCAGATCTGCTGAGGGAGAAAAACAGCGTGCAGTTATTTTCTCGAACAAACAAATGATTTTTTTGAAATGTTCCCGCGACGCTTTTCCTATTCTTTCAGATTAGAGCAGTATGGGGAATTTACCATACGACCTTTCGTGAAGAACATCCGCCATACATTTTGGTTTGGTCATTAATAACCTCTATTATCATTTTCAGTGTCGAATTTCCGTAAGGGAGACGCTCCCTCATAACCCCACTTTCACCATCCAGGCGCCAAACAGTTCAGCATGTGACAGAAAAAACGCAGTTTTGGCGCCAACGTTCAAACAAATACGACCAATCGTGCAGACAGGGCTCACAAGAGAAGACGGCAAGTGCCATAACTCGATTTCCTGTGGAACTCCGCTCAGTGTAAGAGGGGTCAAAACAAGCAATCACGTGTCTCTTCTTATCCGCAGATAGTCATCCGTCCAGAGAAAACTATGGCCAAGGTTTTCGACGCAACTTAGATGCCTTTTATCGCATGATAAGTTCAGCTGAAACGTGGTACATTGGCTAGCGTCGGGGCTTTACATTTTTGCGCCCCGTCTTCGAAACCCGATTATTGTTTTTATTTTCTTTTTCATTTATCTACCCATGTACGTAGATGGTTACTACGCGAATCTTTCTTGCCTAGGTAGGGGATACAAGGGTGTTATATTATTTTTAAAGTTGAAGCTGGGTTACATACATTTATTATATAATATATGTTTCTATGGTGTATCGCTGTCTGTTCGCTTTGAGAACTAATTCCCTTACAGATTTCCTCAAGAGCCGGCCGGAGTGGCCGAACAGTTCTAGGCACTACAGTCTGGAACCGCGCTGCCGCTACGGTCGCAGGTTCGAATCCTGCCTCGGGCATGGATGTGCGTGATGTCCTTAGGTTAGTTAGGTTTAAGTAGTTCTAAGTTCTAGGGGACTGATGATGACCTCAGATGTTAAGTCTCAAAGTTCTCAGAACCATTTGAACCATTTCCTCAAGAGGAGGAAACCAGCTGGACAGGCCAGAATCGACTGAGTGCAAGACACACATCCATGCCTGAGGCAGGATTCGAACCTGCGACCGTAGCGAAGTTTCTGGGAAATCGGGTTATGGCACTTGCCGTGTTCTCTTCGTCAGTACAGGAATAATATGCCAGGAGCGCTGCAGTAGACTTATTTGCCACAAATAGTCGTTTAAGGGGGGTAGGACGTCAAACGGGCCGACTTGGAGCATGAGAGGCACCACAGGACATTTCAATTTCCACTGTCCATACTTTTACAAATAAATTTATAAAACTTTGTCAGCATGGCCAGGAAGGATTCAGCATTCACACTCTTAGCAGTGGAAGTTGTAAAACATAACGAAATAATTTTTTTACATGTGAAATTTAATTTTTTTTTCATTTACTAATGGCAGCATTTGTTGCTATAGGTACACTTTTCTTCATAAATATGAGAGATTCTTCGAAGAATTTTGCACAGCATACAAAACATACTTAAAGGGGTATGAAACTCTAGATTTTTCCAAATGTATTAAAAACTGTGTTAAAAATTGAGGTAATTAACTACAAAATTTGTGTTTTTTCTCTAAAGATGAAGTTTAAAATACAACAGCTCATTCGTTTTTTCATAAATTAAATAAATTCTAGAGTTTCATGCACCTGTAATTATGGTATGTATGCTGTGCAAAATTCATCGAAGGATCTCTCTAACTTACGAAGAAAAGTGTACCTATAGCAAAAAAGACAGCCATTAGTAAGTGAAAAAATGATGAATTTTCACACGCAAAAAACAATATTTTGTCATGTTTTCGAACTTCCACTGCAATGAGTGTGAATCCTGAATCCTTCCTGGTGATGCTGACAAAGTTTTATGAATTTATTTGTAAAAGTATAGATACTGGAAATTAAAATGCCTCTCGTGCTCCAAGTCGGGTCGTTTGGCGTCCTACCCCCCCTTAAGAAAAGAAAATCGCTTATGTAAATAACGCTTTAGTTCACGCGCATGACGGATGTCGATCTGCAAGCGCGCACACCCTCTGTTGCGTCCCGAAAGCGCTTCCCGACCCCGTTGCGCCGGCCTAAATCCCGTCTTGTAGGCCGTCGACCCAGTGCCGAAGACCTAGTTTTTGGCCGCTCCCGGGCGAACGACCCTTTTCCGGCGGCCGCCTCGCCTACGTGCGCAGAGTGGGCAAGGTTCGTTGACACGATCCCGGCCGACCCGTGACCCGCTTGGGCGGCAGCGTGGAGACGCCCGCCCGCCCCCATTGGTCGCGTTAAGAGGTCGACGCGCTCCTGGGCGGCCGGCACGTGCTGTGCGCGGGCCCTCCCCTGTGGGAAGCGGCGCGGCCGGCGCGTGGCTGAGGCAACCGCCGTTGGGCAACGCTGGGGCGCTCACTAGCCGGCGCCCGGCGCCTCCTCCACATCGAGGTCACTGGGAAGCCGGCATTAGGCCACTGATGGAACTGCCGGGGGCGGCTGCTTGACCCCGTGAGCTCAGCTTTTCAGCGGAGTCTTCGGGGAACGGGAATATGACGTAACAGTGCGCCACGGCAGAATGAAGAAATATATTTCGATTTCTCGGTTATTCGGATTGTACTCCCTTTGTTAGACAAGTTCCAGGACAGGGTTTTATTTACTTTCTGAGTAAGAAGTGTTGTTTTAATGTTACCTAGTTATGTGTCCATCCTCGAAATGATCTCAGCCGTGTTTGCGCACAAACTCACTAGGTGTCAGGGCTGATTAGATTAGATTAGATTTACTTTCATTCCAATTGATCCGTAGTGAGGAGGTCCTCCACGATGTGGAACATGTCAGAAAAACAACAATACATGACAAATATTTACAACTAAAACAAATAATCTAATGTACCATTCCACAGGTCCCAAGTGGAATGATCGTCATTTTTTAATGAGCACTATATGAAAGAGTCATTTTACAAATACTAATGCAGTGAATTTAAAATTAAAAAGTTTTTTCATTTATTTATAAGGTAATAAACATGTAATACAACTACTATAATACTTATTTACAATGAACTCATTACTGCACTGAAATTGTGCCCATATAAAAACAATGATGATGTGACTTACCAAATGAAAGTGCTGGCAGGTCGACAGACACACAAACATACACACAGAATTCAAGCTTTCGCAACAAACTGTTGCCTCATCAGGAAAGAGGGAAGGAGAGGGAAAGACAAAAGGATGTGGGTTTTAAGGGAGAGGGTAAGCAGTCATTCCAATCCCGGGAGCGGAAAGACTTACCTTAGGGGGAAAAAAGGACGGGTATACACTCGCGCACACACGCACATATCCATCCACACATATACAGACACAAGCAGACATATTTGGGCAGAGATGTCAGTCGAGGCAGAAGTGCAGAGGCAAAGATGTTGTTGAATGACAGGTGAGGTATGAGTGGCGGCAACTTGAAATTAGCAGAGATTGAGGCCTGGTGGATAACGGTCACTTCCCGTTATCCACCAGGCCTCAATCTCTGCTAATTTCAAGTTGCCGCCACTCATACCTCACCTGTCATTCAACAACATCTTTGCCTCTGCACTTCTGCCTCGACTGACATCTCTGCCCAAATATGTCTGCTTGTGTCTGTATATGTGTGGGTGGATATGTGTGTGTGTGCGAGTGTATACCCGTCCTTTTTTCCCCCTAAGGTAAGTCTTTCCGCTCCCGGGATTGGAATGACTGCTTACCCTCTCCCTTAAAACCCACATCCTTTCGTCTTTCCCTCTCCTTCCCTCTTTCCTGATGAGGCAACAGTTTGTTGCGAAAGCTTGAATTCTGTGTGTATGTTTGTGTTTGTTTGTGTGTCTTCGACCTGCCAGCACTTTCATTTGGTAAGTCACATCATCTTTGTTTTTAGATATATTTTTCCTACGTGGAATGTTTCCCTCTATTTTATATATATATATATATATATATATATATATATATATATATATATATATATATATATATATATATATATATATATATATATATATATTATAAAAATCAGTTGGTTTTACTGAGAAATTCATAAATGGAGTAGAAGGAGTTGGCCACCAATTAATCCTTTAGGCTTCTCTTAAAGTGAATTTCATTGGTTGTTAAGCTTTTTATGGCTGCTGGCAAGTTACTGAAAATGTGTGTTCCTGAATAATGCACACCTTTTTGTACAAGACTAATTGACTTTAAATCCTTGTGAAGATTATTCTTATTTCTAGTATTGATTCCATGAATTGAGCTGTTGGTTTGAAAAAGTGATATATTTTAATGACAAATTTCATTAAGGAATAAATATATTGGGAAGCAGTAGATAGTATCCCTAGTTCCCTCAGTGGTTAGACACTGGACTCGCATTCGGGAGGACAACGGTTCAATCCCGCTTCCAGCCATCCTGATTTAGGTTTTCCGTGATTTCCCAAAATCACTCCAGGCAAATGCGAGGATGGTTCCTCTGAAAGGGCACGGCCGACTTCCTTCCCCATCCTTCCCTAATCCGATGAGACCGATGACCTCGCTGTCTGGTCTCCTTCCCCAAACAACCCAACCCTAGTTCCGTAAACAGGCTTCTGCAGGATGTTCTTGAGTTCACACCACATATAACTCTTACTGCACGCTTTTGTGCCCGGAAAACTTTAGCTTGACATGATGAATTACCCCAAAAAATAATCCCATATGACATTATGGAATGAAAGTAAGCATAGTATGCCAGCTTTTTCATTTTTATATCCCCTATGTCTGACAAAATTCGCATTGCAAACAGAGATTTGGTAAGACGCTTCAGCAGTTCTGTGGTGTGCTCCTCCCAGTTGAATTTATTATCATGCTCCTTCCAGCTGAATTTAGCAACACGCTATTTGGGTTCTTGGCGCATTAGTTGCGGTGTTACAATGGATGCTGACTGTGAGCAAAGATTGAACATGAAGTTCTGGATTAAGCCCAGGAGAACTCGTAGTGAAATGCAAGAATATGCAGGCGAGGCACTTTATGAATGGCACAAAAAGTTTCGTCGAAGGCAGAAATTCAGTGAAAGACGATTCCATAACCGGTCATCCATGTACAGCACATATGGTGCTAACGTGAAGCATATAGGGCAGTTATTGCAAGAAGACCATCGTGAAATATCAGAAGAACTTAAGGGGGGTAGGACATCAAACGGGCCGACTTGGAACAGGAGAGGCACCACAGGACATTTTAATTTCCACTGTCTATACTTTCACAAGTAAATTCATAAAACTTTGTTAGCATGACCAGGAAGGATTCATGATTCATACTCTTAGCAGGGGAAGTTCAAAAACGTAACAAAATAATTTTTTTTTACATGTAAAATTTCTTCATTTTTTCAATACTGTTGGCTGCATTTGTTGCTATAGGTACACTTTTCTTCATAAGTAAGAGAGACTGTTCGATGAATTTTGCACAGCATACAAACCATACGTACAGGTGTCTGAAACTCTAGAATCTATTTAATTTATGAAAAAGTGAATGAGCTGTTACGTTTTAAACTTTATGTTTAGAAAAAAAAATTGTAGTTAATTATCTCAATTTTTACCACAGTTTTTAATAGATTTGGAAAATTCTAGAGTTTCATACACCTGTAAGTATGGTTTGTATGCTGTGTAAAATTCATCAAAGAATGTCTCTTACTTGTGAAGATAAATGTACCTATAGCAACAAATGCAGCCAATAGTAAGCGAAAAAATGATGAAATTTCACATGTAAAAAAATTTATTTTGTTATGTTTTTGAACTTCCACTTCTATGAGTGTGAATCCCGAATCCTTCCTGGTCATGCTGACAAAGTTTTATGGATTTATTTGTAAAAGTATAGACAGTAGAAAATAAAATGCCCTGTGGTGCCTCTCCTGCTCCAAGTCGGCCCGTTTGACGTCCTACCCCCCTTAATTTGAATCGTGATGTGTGTCATAAGATCTTACACGAAGATTTAGGGAAATGCAAACTTAATGCAAAACTTGTACATCACACGTGGACAGACGGACAGAAAGGGGAAGTATGAAGAATTTCTGCTGAACTGCTGGGTAGAGCCAGAAGTGATCCCACATTTCTGTCAACGGTTATTGCTGGAGATGAAAGTTGGTGCTACCAGTATGACCCTCACATGAAGTGTCAAAGTGCTGGATGGTGGAGTCCTGGATCACCAGCCTCGAAAGAAGTTAAATGACAATCTTCAAGAACAAAGACAGTGTTGATCGCATTCTTTGATATTGAAGGAGTAGTTCACCATGAATATATTCCTCCAGTCACACAGTGTCCAGGTCAAACAGTGAATAAAACTCTTTACATCGAAGTCTTGAGACATTTGCAACGTCAATTGGACATCATCACCCTACTTTGTGGTGTTCTCAGGACTGGTTCTTACTGCATAACAATGCAAGACCCCCTACTGCATTGTCTGTTACCGAATATCTGGCCAGACATTTTGTTGTTGCCATCCCGCATCCACCGTACTTGCCCGATCTCTCGCCTTGTGATTTTTTCTTGTTTCCACAAGTGAAAAGGTGACTGAAAGGAAACCTTCATCAGGATATCGCAGACATCCAATGGGCTGTGACAAATGAGCTTACATGTGTCACAGTTAAAAATTTCCCTGCTTGTTGTCAAGACCTCCAGAAACGTTGCCAGCTGTGTGTAGAGCACCAAAGGCACACAACTTCAATAGTAGCTAGGATCATTGCTTGGTTAAGTGCAATTTTCGATTTTTTTTTAACAAATATGTCCTGGATTTTTTCTGACAAAGGGAGTACATTATCTTGAAAGAAGTCTCTTTCCCACCTGAGGCCTTTTTTATTTGAATTAAACATGTTATGAGTACCTCACTTAATTGGAGTTAGATAATGGAATGGACAACGGCTTGAAATCAAACAGGTTCGAATTCCATGAGGGCTCTTATTATTATTAATTTTTGTGCCATGGTCTCATCAGATTAACCAAAGCCTGTCTCCACAATATCCTCCTATCTTCCAGGAAAGTTCTTCCTGAAAGTTTCACAGGAAAACTTGTGTGAAGCATGAAGCTTGAAAGGTAGGAGACAAGGTACTGGTGGAAGTAAAGCTGTGAGTGCGGGTCATGAGTCGTGTTTGGATAGCAGTCGGTACAGCACTTGCCTGCGAAAAGGTAAATGTCCCGAGTTCAAGTCTCGGTCTGACATACCGTTTTATTCTGCTAGGAAGTTTCATATGAGTGCAAACTTAGCTGCAGAATGAAACATTCTTCTTGCATCTTCTGTAAAGTTTGTAAATTAGGGGCTGGTCATGCCTGGATAGCACATTTAGTAACATCACTGTCAGCACACAATTTTGATGTGTCACTAAGTTTCATGATAGTGCACACATTACTGCAAAGTGGAATACTCTTTCTGGAAATTGACATATTCTCTTCAGAGATGCAAGTAAAATGGAGAAGACTGTCATGGACAAACTTTTTAAATAATTTTTAGCACTATACCAGAACGTTGCTGTACATTTGAGAGCACCAACTTACAACCACCCATGAAATTGTAATAAATTTTGGTGTTGGGATATGGAGACTGCCCAGCTAACCATACAAATCTGGCCACCACAGGTTATTAAACACACATGCTATCCAAGCTATTTTTCTATTACTGTTAGTTTCTTTGATATTATGTAAGCAAATCATCAGTTTATGCTTATCCATTATGGATATTTTAGAACCATGACTGTATATTGAATGTAAATAAAAAAGTGACTGGTTGCAGTTTTGTATAACTTATTTACATCATCAGTTAATATGTTTCTGCTGTCCTTGGAACAAAACTTCCTGTAGTGGTCTAGTGGTTAGGACTGATGCAGCGAGATCCTTCGGTCCTTGGTTCGATTCCTGGCTACATCAAAGATTTCCTCTACTCCGAGATTGGGTGTTATCATCATTTCATCATCATCATCATCATCATCAACACAAAATTTGCTGAAGTGGTGTCAAGCAGAAAGGCTTGCACTAAGCACCCAAACTACATCTGTTGGGGTATATTTGCCAATAACATCATAATGATCATTATTATGATTATTCCTCTAGCTGAGTCATAGATGCCACCATATGCTTGCCCACAGAGTGCAAGAAAAATATGTGGGTCTTCATCATAGTACTTACTTAGGTCTGCAGATTTAGGACTCTGTCACTCTTTCCTGTGTATGACAGCTTGTGCTGTCTTCCACCTTAATAATGGCTTTCACAGAAGGTTTTTTTCAGCGAATAGGACCATTCTCTTCTAAGTTTATTGATAAATCTTGTCTACAGCAGATTCTCATTTTAATCGAATTTAGTACTTATATATGTGTGAGCTGAGGTGAGAAAAGCCATTGGGGTAGTGATATGCAAATATGCAAGTGGCAGTAGTATCACGTACACAAGTTAAAAAAGAGCAGGACATTGATGGAGCTGTCATTTGTACTCAGGTGATTAATGTGAAAAAATTTCTGATGTCGTTATGGCTGCACAATGGGAAGTAACAGACTTTGGCTATGGAAAGGTAGTTGGATATAGATGCATGAAATACTCCATTTCGAAAATCATTAGGGAATTCAGTATTCCAAGATCCACATTGTCGAGAGTGTGGCAAGAATACCAACCTGCAGGCATTACCTCTCACCACAGACAATGCATTGGCTGGCGATCTTCACTTAATGACCGAGAGCAACGATGATAGTGTAGAGTTGTCAGTACAAACAGACAAGAAAGCCTGCACGTAATAACTACAGAAATCAAGGTGCGACATACAACGAATGTATCCGTTGGGACAGTGCAGCAAAATTTGCCGTTAATGGGCTATGGGAGCAGACAACTAATGTGAGTGCCTTTGCTACATGACTGGAAGACAGTGGCTGGTCAGATGAGTCCCTATTTCAGGTGGTGAGAGCTGTTCGCAGGGTTAAAGTTTGGCACAGCCACTATGAAGCCATGCACCCAAGTTATCAACAAGGCACTGTGCAAGCTGGTGGTGGCTCCATAATGGTGTGGGCTGTATTTGTATGGATTGCACTGGGTCCTGTGGTCCAGCTGAACTGATCATTGACACGAAATGCTTAGGTTTGGCGACTTGGAGACCATTTGCAGCCATTCATGAACTTCATGTTCCCAAACAATGATGGAATTTTTATGGATGACTTTACGCCATGTCACCGGACTACAATTGTTCACAACTGGTTTGAAGAACGTTCTGGACAATTTGAGCAAATAATTTGGCCACCCAGATTGCCTGACATGAATCCCATCAAACATTTATGAGACATAATTGAGAGGTTATTCATGCACAAAATCCAGCACCGGCACCATTTTCGAAATTATGGATGGCTATAGAGGCAGCATTGCTCAGGATTTCTGCAGTGGACTTCCAATGACTCGTTGAGTCCATGCCACATGTAGTTGCTGCGCAACACCAGGCAAAAGGAGATCCCTCACTATATTAGGACATATCACATGATTTTTTTCCATCTGATCATGTAGAATAAATGTTTTTCTGAGATAAACCCAAGAACTAGAGCAACACCACCTCAAAAAACTCTCCACCCTGCTCACTTCCCACTCCCACCTTGGACTACCATTATCCACCACCTCTACAAAAACCTTCAAACCCCGTCTGCCCTACCCATGTCCTCTCGTAACCAGCAAGCCCTGCCTCACAGATCTGCTACATTTACCCCACCCTCCGAAACTCACTCCCAGCACCACACAGAGTCTAGAACCTAAACAGACCCTAAATATTGTCATGACACCTTCCTCCAAAAGCCTTAGCCCCACAAAAGTATCAGTCCTTTCCAAAGACCTCACCATTTGCCCCACTCCCAAATTCAGTTGTGCAGACCCAGTTAAAGACCTTCTCCCAGTCCCTACACTGAGACACTTCTTCGCCACCAACCCTACTAATCAGGCTCAACCAAAGACCAATGTTTAACCCTGCCTGACTCAGTTCACTCCTCCATCCAACTGTGATCCACACCCACTGCCCCCAAATCAGCCCCTGTTAACTTTACAGTATTTATTAACCTTGAACCTTGCCTCACCATTTTCCCCAAGTCCCTCAATATCCAAACTAACCTTACATCTGCAGAAAGAACTGTGATCCACCACCTAAAACCTGATCCTGATCTTATAATCCTACCTGCTGAAAAAGGCTCCACCACTGTTGTTTTGAACTGCAAGGATTACCTGACAGAAGGTCTGTGCTAGCTGTCAGATTCATCCACATACAAACCCTGCCACAGTTACTTCACTCCCCCCAGAGTCAATCTCTCTCCTCACCCCTACCATTCCTTGCACTTCCTAAAGTCCATAAACCCAACCATCCAGGATGCCCCCACTGAGAGAATCTGTGCTGTCGAAGGCCAACACCTTCAGCCTATTACCTGCAACCTATCCTCCCATATAAAAGATACCAACCATTTCCTCCACTGACTCTCCATAGTTCCTGTTGCTCTACCACATGGTGCCTTGCATGTCACTATTGATGCAATCTCCTTTACCACTATTGAACACTACCTTTTCCAACACCTGATGGATTCCAAACCAACATCCTCCTTCCTAATTGCCATGACCAACTATACCCTCACCCACAATTGCTTCTCCTTTGAAGGCATTTCCTACAAACAAATTCAGGGTATGGCTAAGGGCACCCGCATGGCACCATCCTATGCCGATCTATTCATGGGCCATCTAGAGGAATCCTTCCTAAACACCCAGAATCCCAAACCCCTCACTTGGTTTAGAATCATTGATGACATCTTCGTGATCTGGATTGAGGATGAGGACACCGTATCCACATCCCTCCAATCCTTAACACCTCCTCCCCCATTGGCTTCACCTGGTCCTATTCAGCCCAACAAGCCACCTTCTTCGATGTTGACCTCCACCTCAAAGATGGCTACATCAGTACTTCTGTCCATATCAGACCTCCCAACCACCATACCAGGAAGTCCCTTCCATACAGCACAGCCTGGCCACTCATAGCCACCACATCTATAGTGATGAGCTGTCCCTCTAAAAATATACTGAGGGTTTTGCTGAGGCCTTCGCGGACCATAATTACCTCCCAACCGTGTACAAAAGCAGATTTCCTATGTCTTATCTTCTCAGTCACCCACCACATCCCAAAGTCCCACTGTCTGGCCACAGAGCAGCATTCCCCTCATACTACCCAGGACTGGAGCAACTGAATTACATTCTTGACTACCTCTCATCATGCACTGAAATGAGAAGTGTCCTACTCACTATCCTTCCCCCTCTCCCACTGTGGTATTCTGCTGCCCACTGAACCTACACAATGTCCAACCCCTTTTCTTCGTGGCTCATATCCCTGTGATAGACCTAGGTACAAGACCTGTCCCATACATCCTCTCACCATGACCTGCTCCAATCTGGCCTGTCCCATCAAAGGTGGAGCTACCTGTGAAACCAGTCATGTGATCTACAAGCTAAGCAGCAACCATTGTACTGCATTCTATATTGGTATGACAACAAACACACTGTCTTTCTGCATGATTTGCCATTGACAAACTGTGGCCAAGAAACAGATAGACCACCCTGTTGCTGAGCACTCCACCCAACACTACATTCTTCATTTCAGTGACTCTTTCAAAGCTTGTGCCACCTGTATCCTTCCCACCAGCACCAGCTTTTCAGAACTGTGCAGTGGGAATCCTCCCAGCAATATATCCTATGTTCCCTTAACCCTCCTGGCCTCAACCATTGTTAATCATTGACCTTACCCATCTATCCCCTTCTCTGTCCCCATTCCAGCACTGCCCAACCCTCTACTCCACCAACGCATCCAGTCTTTTTACTTCTTTCCTTTTCCGCCCCAACCCCCGTCCTCCGTCTACCTCCCGACTGCACCTAGCTACCCTACCCACTCTCTACCTCATTCCTGCATGCTCCCACTAGCAGCACTTTACCATCCCCACCCCTACCCCGCCCGCTCTCTCCTTACCTCCACCACCCGGTTGCCTCTCCCATCATGCGCTGCTGCTCACAGTCTGACTTCAGATGCCAGAGACTTTTGTCATGCGTGTGTGAGTTCTTTTATGTGAGTATGTATGTATATGTTGTCTGTTTTCGACAAAGACCTTGTAGGCCAAAAGCTCACTTTTCGACAATCTTTTTGTTGTGCCCGTCTGTGACTCAGCATCTCTGCTGTATGGGGAGTAGCAACTATCTGTTTTATTGGGTTTGCACAGCTGAATAAGTATTAAGGAGAAAAGAGACATCTTACTAATAACTATATTTGCACATTCAAGAACAAAAAAAGATTACAGCGATCACAACACAAGAATCCGCACACACAAAGAGTGTTAGGCAATGCCAAAGAGGTCAAAGAGGTCTATTTTACACAGTGCACTTTGCTCCGTCACACACGAAATATATTGTTCACACAATTCCAACACCCCTCCTTGAACTTATATTTTGTGTGTTGCTTCCACAAGATAAACCAAATAGTCCCACAATCTTCTCAAACTTCTCCCTTTCCAAGGGTTTGGTCAGAAGGTCAGCTAACATGTCTTCTGTACGCAGATAGTCCACGGCAATGTTCTGTCGTTCTACGTGGTCCGAATGAAATGGTGCCGTATATCAATATGCTTTGTCCTAGCACTAGTAACATCATTTTTAGCTAGGTTTATGGCTCCCTTATTGTCACAGAAGATGGTTGTAGGTTCCTCAATTAAATTGGGTTCTATTTCACTTATTAATTTTCGTAGCCATAATGCTTCCTGTGTGGTGTAGGATAGTGCCATATACTCGGCCTCTACGGTGCTCAATGCAACAGTTTTTTGCTTTTGACAGGACCATGATGTGAGGCCCCCCATTAATTTAAAACAGCAGCCAATGGTGGAGTATCTGTCTCCCAATTCACTCCCCCAGTCCGCATCGCTATATCCCTCTAGTTTTGCGTTACCATCTCTATGGTATTTTAGCTCATAGTTTGAGGTTCCTCTTAGGTATCGGAATATCCTCTTTACAGCTTTCCAGTGCTTTTCCTTTGGGTCTCTGCAATATCTGCTCACTGCATTGGTGGCAAAAGCAATGTCGGGTCGTGATGTTTGAGACAAATATAACAGACTCCCTACTGCTTCTAAATAAGGAACATTCTTGTCACATTCCACATCAGTCTCATTTACACTTAACTTCACTCCTACTTCCATTGGAGTACTTATGGGTTTGCAATCACTCATGCCAAATTTCTTTAATATTTTTTCCGTGTATGATGATTGACTTATGCTCAATTCTTGTCTTTCTTCATCCTTAGTAATTTGCATACCTAAATAACGTTTAACTTCTCCCAAATCATGCACCTTAAACTTGGTTTGCAGCTGTTTCTTGAAAATTCTCATTTGGACTTCACTTTCAGTCAGGATAAAGAAATCGTCCACCCATATCGCCATTATTATTATTTCTTCTTTTCTCCCTTTACTCCCTTTATAGTAAATGCTGGGATCTGCCTTGGATTGCTTCATATTCATATTTATTAGAGTTTCATGTAGATATCGATTCCAGCAGCGTCCACTTTGTTTAAGTCCATAACTACTTTTTCTCAAACGCCAAATCTTTTTACGTTCTGACCTGGTTTTTATGGCTTCCCTTGGTGGAATGACATATATCTCCTCCTCCAATTTCCCATTTAAATATGCCGTTTTAACATCCATATGATGAATTATTAAATTTCGTTTTACTGCCAAGACTAAAAGATATCTCACTGATGTATACTTGACTACAGGTGAAAAAGTTTCTTCGTAATCTACCCCTTGTTTCTGTGAATATCCTTTTACCACAAGTCTTGCTTTGTATTTTGGTGATGAGCTTTCAGGGTTCTTCAGATTGAATACCCATCTTGCCTGCATTGGTTTCTTATCTCCTGGCATATCTACCCATTCAAAGGTTTCGTTTTGATATAAAGATTCTAATTCTCTCTTCATCGCTTCTTTCCATTCTTGAGAGTTTGGACCACTCATTGCTTCTTCTGCTGTTCTTGGCTCATCATTAAAAGACTGTGCTGTATACATCTCAAAATCCGGATATTCCTTCGGTTTTGGTACACGAGAAGAACGCCTTACATTGGTTTCTTCATGTTTTTCATCTTCTAACTCATTGTCATCATAAATTGCTTCCATTTGTCCTTGGCTGTCGTCTTCCTCTTCTTCACTTCCTATTTCCTCACACAAGGTTTCACCTTCTGAACTAGGTGCAGTTGACTTAGTGGTTTTGCTCTCTTCTGAGTCCTTTCTATTTTCAAAGAATATTACATCTCTACTTGTGACAATCTTTTTAGTCAATGGATCCATTAATCGGTAGCCCTTTGAATTTTCACAATAGCCTACAAAAATATACTTTTTAGCTTTCGGATCCCACTTTCCTCTTAGCTGTTTTGGAATATGTGCCATTGCATCACACCCAAAAACCCTTATATTGCTTAGATCAGGTTTCTTTCCTACCCATATTTCATAAGGGGTTCTACTCTTTAATGCTTTTGTAGGTGATCTATTATTCAAATATACAGCTGTTGACACTGCCTCTGCCCAAAAATCTTTGGATAATTCAGCGTCAGTCATCATGCTCCTTGCTTTCTCAACAATGGTCCTATTAGCCCTCTCAGCAACCCCATTTTGAGATGGGCTGTACCTTATGGTAGTTTGATGCCTGATTCCCTTTTCTGTCATAAGTTTCTTCAATTTCTGGTTAATATATTCTCTCCCATTATCAGACCTGATGATCTTGATCTTCTTTCCTGTCCATCTTTCAACCATATTGCAATATTCCTCAAAGATATCACTCACTTGGTCTTTAGAATTAAGAAAATAAACATGAGTATATCGTGAGTAATCATCAATAAACGAAAGAAAATAATTATTCCCACCTATGGATTCACACTCCATCGGACCACATACATCTGTGTGGATTAACTGTAAGACTTCTGTGGATTTACTCTTACTAGTCTTGAAGGGTAACCTTGCTTATTTTCCCTTTATACATGTCTCACAAGGATCCTTGGACACACTAAAATTCTGTATTCCCTTTACCATATCCTTTATTATAGACATACTCTTTCTATTTAGATGTCCAAGCCTCCGGTGCCATAAAAAACCTTCTGCTGAATATACTGAATCACTAACATTTTTATGTTTACTGTCAACGATATCCAACTTAAAAATACCCCTTTCGTTACTTGCTGTAGCTATAACTTCACCACTTTCACTGATTACTCTTGCACCCTGCATGTCAAAGGTGACTGTATTTCCTTTCTTGACAATTTCCCCTACAGACAGCAGGTTAGTTGCCACATTTTTTACATAATGAACATTGTGTGCTGTAACCATATTTGATTCACCATTTACACTTACATGTAGATCTAGTTTCCCAGCCAGGTGACACTGGAGTTTGTTGCCATCAACAGTAGATATTCCCATATGAGTCTTATCTTTGATGTCATAAAGAAGTGATTTATCTTTAACAATATGCACAGATTCACCTGAGTCTAAAATCCATTCCATATCATGGTTGCTCATCCCACCGAAAGAATAAAAACATGAGAGTGCTTTACCTTTGTTATTGGTCCTTCTCTCTGGGCTATCAGTAACATACCTCCTTCGCTGAGTGTCTGATCCTGGGCTTACTTTTTCTTTGCACTGAGACGCAATATGTCCCATCTTCCGACATTTATAGCACCTCACCGGTTTCTTCTTTTTGTTTTTTGAGTAGAGAGCAGACGCACCTTCCTTCTCCAATGTACAACAGCTTGGAGCACTCCTTACGTCCTGCAGGATTTTCACCTTAACACTGTCGCCTGTGATTGGTATACCCGAGCTTTCAAGTCCCATAATCATAGGTGCATACCTTTCGGGCAGTCCTGCCAAAAGCAATGTTCCTATCCATTCTTCAGCGATCTCGAATCCGATGTTTCTCAGTCGGTTCGACGTCGTTAATGTTTTGTTAACGTATTCGTCTACACTCTTACATTTGTCCAGACGAGTGGTAATTAACTCGCGTAATAATCCTACTTTTCTCTTAAGACCACCATCCTCGAATGCACTTCGTAAATTGTCGCAGACTTCTTTCGCTGTAGCAGCTTTTTCAACGTGAACATAATTCACCGAATCAATTAGCAATATCAATTTTGATTTTGCTTTCCTATCCTTACTTGAATAATTCTGATCTGTGGATTTCATTGTCCCATCTACCACGTCCCATAGGTCGTCTAAACGTAAATACGCTTCTACTGCGAACTTCCAGGTTGCATAGTTTTCGCGACCTATAAGTCTTTCAATCTGTGGAATTTGTGCCGCACTCATTCTTAACGGTAACTTGCTTTTTATTGCCGTAAAGAACACCGAAAAATAATGCGGAAAAAAATTGCGATCGTCTTGTAAGGATCACTCGCACTTCACGTAAAGTCTTGTAAGGATCACTCGCACTTCACGTAAATTGGAACTTTTCCAATACTTTCTCCTTACTATTTTGTTGATATACTTATTCCAAATGCACGCTGGGCCCATAACCTGTTGGGGTTTGCACAGCTGAATAAGTATTAAGGAGAAAAGAGACATCTTACTAATAACTATATTTGCACATTCAAGAACAAAAAAAGATTACAGCGATCACAACACAAGAATCCGTACACACAAAGAGTGTTAGGCAATGCCAAAGAGGTCTATTTTACACAGTGCACTTTGCTCCGTCACACACGAAATATATTGTTCACACAATTCCAACATGTTTCATAATACTGTTACATTCCATCTGGGATTTTCCATTGTTTTATCTTCCATTTCAGATGGAGAGCTGGATGATTGCTGGTTAGTACATGAGGAGTAATGTGATTGAGTCTCTTTATTCAGATGTGATTGGTTTTAGTGACACACTACACAGTCATGAAGCCCCTCTATTGGCAAAAATTGGATGTATAACCAACTGTCCATACTGACATAATGGGAGATGAAATTCAAACTCGGTGACTGCAGGCCTGCTCATGTATGAAGTGCCTGCTGCACGCATAAAACAAGTAGTTGTTTGGCAGTATGGAAAGTTGGTTACAGGTCCAGTTTGTGCCAAAAAAGGAGCCTGATGACGATGCAGTGACATTGAACATTGTTGTGTTTGAATAAAGAGATACAAACACAAGGTTGAAAGTGTTACCATAATTCTCACATATACAATGAAGGTTTGCTGATGCGAGCTGTGTTGATTTGCCACTAAACAAAGGAACGGGAAGTGTTACAGATGTAACAAAACATTTCATGGACTGACCCTGCAGTGAGAGAGAGAGAGCTTCATAATTAAATATATTCAGTTGTGCACAGTTGAGTATCTTATGTGAAATAGTTTGATGGATCTCCTGTAATTTCTTAGCTTTGAATGTTAACCTGCCACAGGTTTTGTGGCAGGGATGTACCATTGTCATCTGCTAAATAGTAAGAGGTGTGCTCATAATGCAAAAATCTGTTTTGCACTTATAAATTTGCTTATCTGCACAGAGCACACTGCAGTAGACGCATAGCAATAATAGCATGGAAGTTCACAGAACACTAAAAAATTTTTGAGAAGATCTGTGAAAATTTTCAGAGACTTAATTTTATAGTTTTGCAACAAATGTTGTGGCTTAAACCTTTTATTATTTAGAATTCAATGCAAATGCCATATTATAGTGCAAGTAGTTGTATTTGTAAACTTTTCTTCTTATGAAACTAGTTATGTTTACAGATAATGTCTATTGTGTTCCAGTTGCTGAAGCCACCTGCTCACACCATGCCACCAATCTCTCTGCTGTGTGCTCCATTCTTACGTGCTTTAATAGTAACAAAGTCTAGGTTCGTATCAGTGTTATTATTTTTATCATATAGTGTCTTGCAATCAATTTTAATTATATTATGAACATTTATATAGCAAGATTCATTGATACATCCTTAAACATTTTCCACATTTCTGCCTCATCAGTGTGTCTCTCGCATTGGAAGGCAGTAAGTGTGTGCATAGTCCAGTCAGTGCAGCCCTATCATCAATATCCTGTAACCCTGAAGACGGTTTGCCCCCCTCCCCTCCCTTCTGCCTTCCCTCTGCAGCTTCCTTCACCCATGTCTTTGTAGCCTCACTCACTTTGTATCTGTTAGTTTCTGTCTTCTACTGCAAATAGTTCAGTTTTTTTAATCTTTTACTGATTTTTAATTATGAATTACTTCTTCATTATTTAAGATTATTAACATTTAACCAGGCCAAATCTATTCTTAGTTTAGCAATAAAGCTTGCCATTACCATTTTACTTCACAAGGTGAGGTCCCCAGGCGTGGGATCGACTTTCTGAAACCATCTATACGATGATGTAGGCTAGGATCCTAGGGATCACACACACTGTGACAATTCATCCTGGTGGGCTCTTGTTTGCAGGTAAACCATGAAAGAATATTTCGTAATTTTGTGTGATGTCCTAGACACTTAAAACTGGCAGCTTTAGATTTAGTGGTGTTGTAGCACAGTGGTTATCATACAAGGCTGACATGCAGAAGGTCGAGGGTTCTGTTATTGTCAGGCACGTCAGATTTTGTTATTTTTAAATAGTTATCAAAATGGCTTTGATCATTTTTTGTTCATTAATGAGTTGAAATGTAATTTTTTAAAATTTCTAACTCTTTGTCATGTCATTTTAACCATCGTATTAACTATTACATTTACTCTTATTTTTTTATTACTAGCTTGTTTTCTTTTTTTGCAGTTGCAATATCTGTGCATGTGATATTTATTGTTGTTGTATTAATTTTGATTAAATTTCTTCTCTTTGATCACCTAATATTTTTGTCAGTGTTATTGCAGTCATTATTTTTTCCCTTGTTTGAAGCATAAGTTTTTAATCCTATTATTTGTTTGAATCTTCATCTGCATTATTTTGTCCATAGTACAACACGAATTTGTGTTTTAAATATTTGTTTGGTGTCTACCATACAAAATAATGGTGCTTCTTAAAAGAAAAAAATTACACCATTGCACAGCAAACATAACTAGATTACGTCATCTATTGTTTTTTAACCAATAGATTGACATTTCCAAACATTTAAATATTGGGAATGGTAAATAAAAATAATTACATTTGCATGGAAAAAGATTCCAAATGAAGACAGAATGATTAGAAGAAAAAAATAAGAGGAAATGAAAAAGTTAGTATGATGATTATAATGACATGACAAACGACTAGAAATTTTAAAAATTTTAAACCAATTAATTGAATAAAAATAATGATCAAAATCATTTTGATAACTGTTAAAAAAAGTGAAGCATTAGCATCTGATGGAATCAGACCTTCTGCACCACTAAATACAAAGCTCTCAGTTTTAAGGCTGTAGAATATCACGCAAAATTATGATTTTTTTTTTTTTTTTCTCCCTGATTACTCGCAAATGAGGGCTCACTAGAGTGAATGTCCACAAAAAAGAGATACCTGGGACCCTAACCTACATCAGTGTATAGGCTATTTCAAAAGTTGATCCCATCCCTGGGGACTTCTCCTTTTCAGTGTAGTTTTCTTTACCTGTGCAGCTGGTCCTGGTGGAGGTTCGAGTCCTCCCTCTGGCGCGTGTGTGTGTGTGTGTGTGTGTGTGTGTGTGTCCTTAGGATAATATAGGTTAAGTAGTGTGTAAGCTTAGGGACTGATGACCTTAGCAGTTGAGTCTCTTAAGATTTCACACACATTTGAACATTTGTTTTCTTTACCATTTATTGAAATACTTTTCTGTAACTATTTTTCTCTTTGCTCTTGAACTTCCAGATCATGAAATGCAAAGTTTTGTGATGTTTTAATAGTTCTTTCTTTCCTTCCAGGACCTTGTCTTTTGCTTTTGTTAACTGTTGTGAGCTTCTCATATCAAACTCATCAGGAAATAACCCATCACAAATTCTTTATATGTTGCCCAGTAAATATATTTATTTACTTGGTTTAATCATGTTCTTTTCAACATGAATATGTTTATTACTCATGACAAACTAACATAATTCACCGATGGACTGAATACATTTATAACTAGTGACCTGCCCCTACTTTGCGCATTGATAGCACAAAATGTCTATGAGTGGCCTGGGATAACAGTAGTAAGTTATAGACACACAATTTCTTCTTGAATTAGTCTATCAGTTAATGAAAATCATATCAAAATCCCTACAATAGTTCCTGAGATAGCCATAACATACAGACAGAAAAAGATGATTGGGGGGGGGGGGGTTCTTTAATTTATAATACATGGTGAGAAATAATTTACTCACTAAGTAACAGCAGATGGAATCATAAGAAACATGATAACTGGTAGTTTTTAGCAACTTGTAGGACTGAAGGGTGCTTGCGAGGACACCCGGAGTCTCAGGCCAACAGGAGAGGTTTTTGTGGTAGAGAGGTTATAAACCAGTAGAAATAAGTCACAAACAAAATGTTAACAGGAGGATGGTAGGCAGAGAGGAGAAAAAAATAATAAATTTAAATGTGTAGGAAAGCTGAGTAAAAAAAATTCTAAAACAGGGAAAAAGAGGTTGACTGAAAAAATTTCTGCAAATGAACGTCAGGTGGGTTGCAAATACCGAGAGCACCAAACCTCTTGAGTCACTGATCTCAGAAGGCTGACTCCACATGTCGTGTGTAGCAGCAGCACATGCACCATTGTTATGACTGTTTGTTGACACTATATACTTAGGGCTGGTTTGAAAATATTTTTCTACAAAATTGACTTATGGTCCCCCCCCCCTTCCCCCTCCCCTCCCCTCCCCCCGGTCTCTATTTTCCCTCTTATTCTTTCACCAGTGTTAGTTTTCAATACTATTTGTGATAAGCTCTGTGCAGAAATTTTACTGTTGTGGCACCTCTAGTGCCCCTCTTCACTTACGGCTGGCGTCACTTGGGCCTCGATATAAGGGTAAATTATTTAACAAGTTGCTCTCCCTTTGATGACAGGTTTTCATTAGTAAATGGGGTGCTATAGTTCGTGGTAGGAGTGTTCAGAACAAAGTGCAGTCACGGGGATAAGAGAAATCAGGTGTGGAAATGGGTATATAAAGAGCTCTGGTTCTGACCAGGACGTCTCCAGTATCAGCGGAATGGATAACAAACTGTTGGAGATGGTTTCCAGAGAATATTATATTGGCTGGTCATCATTTCAGGGCATTATTTCAGAAAAATAAAAACCTTGCTACATTACTGGGTCATCCATTTCTCCCACATCCAGTTTCTCCTCTTTTTCCATGCTTTGGAATCCTTGTTACCTAGTGTATTGTCCTTCTTGTTCTCTTGCCACTAATGTGCCCCCCACCCTCTCCCTCCCACCCATTTTTTCTGTATGTAATGTGGATTTTCACCTACTTTCTCAGAACCTTAATTTTTCATACAATAACCTTTCTCACCATTTGCTCACATGTCTCTCACACACATTCTGACTCAACATGTTTGACTTCCAGATAATTTTATTCTTAAATAGTCTGTGTTGTGATCTTCCTAACTCATTCAGTGTGTTCTTATTCTCTCTTTTATAAGAAATCTGGAGTATTTCCTGAGTTGTGTCAGTAGCTTTAAGCATCTTGTGTCTCTGTACCTATGGTATCTTGCCCAGTCTTAATTTTCCTTTTTTATTACATTCCATTTATAATTTTCAGAACTACATTGGATGATTTTACTAATGCTGATGGTCACTGCCTTGAAAATTTTCAGTGCTACTCCTCCTATGATATACTTCTGACATTTCACTTCATCATTTTTTTATCTGTTTTGAATTTCAGCCTCTTGCATTACCATTAGATTACAATTTGAGTCTTATGTCTTCTGGGTTTGCTTCACAGCCCAGTATTTGTTTTTTAAATCTGCATAAAGCAAAGACTGACTAGAAGAGGTCCCCAGAGGTAGGATTTACTACTTAAAAACAGCTTTACAAGAGTGTAGATTGTTCTAGTGGTTAAGTTACAAGGTGTGATTCAAAAGTTTCAAGACTTAACTTAGAACTAGAAATTTATTGGACATTTAAGTACAGTGGACTAAAACTCTTCAAAATATGATCCTTCAGCATCAACACAGCGCTGCCAGCGCATCTTCCACTGTTCGTAGCCCTTCTGGAAGGCCTCGGGCGTCATGCTGTCGAGGGCTCTCATCGAAGCCTGCTGGATGGCGTCAATGGAGTCGAATTGCTTCCCTTTTAGGCCTGTCTTGATTTGGGGGAGGAGGAAAAAGTCTCTTGGAGCCAAGTCGGGGCTGTAGGGTGGCTGTGGCAGTGTTGTCACATCGAACTTGATGAAAACATAGGCTTGATGATGGCCTCGCAGAGTGGTTGTCGTCTTCAACATTCCCGTGACCATCTGTGAAACGTTTGTGCCACATGAAAACCATTGCACGGGACATGGCATCTTCCTTAAAGCCCTCTTGAATCATACTGAGAGTCTCCGTGACGGTTTTGTTCAGTCACACGCAAAACGTAATCTCATAACGGTGCTCCAAGTGCTGCTCCATTTTCGCCTCTCTCACTTTTCAACTGAGGTCAATGACACGCATTCACACTGCAAGTGATGCGCTCTCTCCAGGGTTCCGGAGCCAACTGATGCAGCGTCCGTGAGACCCCCCCACTACTTCCCCCACCCGGCGGAACTAGTCCGCGTGCGCTCCCCTACTCAGAAAAGAACCAGTCTTGAAACTTCTGAATCACACCTTGTATTTGGCTGGTGCCACAAGGTCAAGGGTTTCAGTCCTGTCAAGTGCCTTTTTTCCTTCTTATCTTTGTTGAAGCAGCTTTTTAGTCTTTCGTCATTTGGAATTTTTGTCCATGTGGTTTTACATATTTTTATGTATTTATTTCCAATTATATTTTTCCTTTTCAGCATTTTATATTTTCTTCCATGTTATTTCAATTGTTATTTTGGTACTTATTATGCATGAATTAAATTTAATTTATGAAACTTTCTTTCATTTAAATCTTCATCTGCATTATTTTGCCCATGATTGCATAAGAATTTGTTTTAAATGTTTCTATGTACATCTTACAGTGAAGAATATATTTTTGACACCTTTGTACAGCTGATATAAATAAATTCTTTCATCTTTTGTTTTTTAAATGAAAGATCAGTATTTTTAAACCTTTAAATATCAGGATGGATAAATAACAATATTTAAAATGACATGGACAAAAATTGCAAATAAAAAAGGAGTAAAAACTGAGAGCAAATAAAAATTTTAATGTGATGTTAAAATAATGTGGCAAAGGATTAGAAAAGAAAAGAATATACATAAAATGATAAATTAAATTAATATAATGATCAGAGTAATTTTGGTAAAGATAAGAAAACAGACAGCACCCGACACAATTGAAACCCACAAGTGAAGGCCCACCAGAATGAATGGATGCAGGGTGTGATACCTGGGATTAACCTACAGCACAGTATAAGTGGTTTCAAAAAGTTGATGCCACATCTGGGGAGCTCTCCTTGTTAGTCAAAATTTGATATTTTCTCATACCTTCTAGTCATTTTCATATCTACCTTCTATACTTTGTTAGTCTTTCTAGTTCTTTGTTTTTAATGTATTTTCCTCACTGCGAATGAACTTTCACAGTGATGGTTGATATTGGCTTCAGTTCTATGCATAAAAGTATTATTGGACCATTCCATTGCTCATAGTTACATATCATATCTAGTTGAGCAATGTTGTTAACCTGAAGGAAGTCATTCACAAGATGTGCACAATGGGGGTGCGAATTGTCGTCCATGAAGACAAATGCCTCACCAATATGCTGCTGATATGGTTGCACTATCAGTCGGAGGATGGCATTCACATATTGTACAGCCATTACGTCACCTTCCATGAAAACCAGCGGCATACATCGGCCTCACCTAATGCCACCCCAAAACAGCAGGGAACCTCCACCTCGCTGCACAGTCTGGACAGTGTGTCTAAGGCTTTCAGCCTGACCGTGTTGCATGGTGTCGTGGTTGCAAAGACATACCTCACCATGGACGTCGGGAGTGAAGTTGCGCATCATGCAGCCTATTGCACACGGTTTGAGTTGTAACATGGCGTCCTGTGGCTGCACAAAAAGCATTATTCAACATGGTGGCATTGCTGTCAGGGTTCCTCTGAGCAATAATCCGTAGGTAGCGGTCATCCACTGCAGTAGTAGCCCTTGGGCAGCCTGTTGAGGCGTGTCATCGGCAGTTCCTGCCTGTCTGTATCTCCTCCATGTCCAAACAACATCGCTTTTGTTCTCTCCGCGTCACCTGGACAGTTCCCTTGTTGAGAGTCCTTCCTGGCACACAATCGAACCGCGATATTGACCGTCTAGTCATGGTTGAACTACAGACAACATGAGCCATGTACATCCTTCTTGGTGGAATGACTGGAACTGAATGGCTGTCGGACCCTCTCTGTCTAATAGACATTGCTCATGCATGGTTGTTTACATCTTTGCGCTGGTTTAGTGACATCTCTGAACAGTCAAAGGGACTGTGTCTGTGATAGAGTATCTTCAGGAGTTCTGGGACCGGGGTGATGGAAACTTTTTTTGATGTTAGTATTTACAAGGATCATGCTACAGAGAGGGTTTCTAGTGTTAAACCAAGAGCATGTCAGGTCAAGACACAGGTTGGAAAAAGTTCACACAAGAAAATAGAAGTGACACTGGCATGCAACAACAGCTGCTACAAGTATCTTCCTGCATTATTGATGCAGCAACAGTTACTCCCTGTATTATTGATATGAATATCTTCACACCTAAACTTGCCACCCAAGTGGACATAAGTGGGGCCACTATGGTACACACAGTGCACGCCAACATTCAAATGGCACACCTGTAACTGCCCGAGGTGGCCGCAGTGGCAGCCAAGCTACTGCCTGCCATCACCTGGTCCACTATGCATGCACTGCACTACACCAGTGACACCTGATGCTAACGTTGATTGTGTCTTTATAAGGACAAGCATGGACCTCTGGTCCCTCAGTTGTTAATGTGTTTGAGAGTTAACTACCTTAACTGTATTTGTGTTGCTTGCACTTCATGACTCAATAAATTGTATTTATTTTATTGCCATGTGTTTCCTTGTGTTCCTAGTTAGAGCACAAGTGACAACAACAAGGGTTGAATTTTCATGTGTTTCGGTTTCTGCGATTTCCTGCTATTTGGCTTCTCCATATACCAGATGTACAAGTATGAAATATGGATTTTTTGTCTATAAAAGCCATGTTAAATTCAGAAGAATGATAAATAGTGCTTAATTCAAAGTACGCTCTATCATTTGTTATACATTTTCCTGGCAATTTTTGAATACCACACCAGTAAAAATTTTCCCCTATTGGTGCGAACCATTCATGGACCATTTTTTCACATCTTTGTATGAACCAAAGTGGTGCTCAGAAAGTGTGTGACCCCTTGATGCAAACAAATGGTAATCGGAAGGAACACTGTCTGGTGAGTAAGCCACATGGGGTAGAACGTCCCAGCTGAGTGCTTCCAACATGTCATGAACCAGTTTTGCCGTATGTGAAGGAGCATTGTCTCGAAGAAAAATGACTTTGTGTTGCTTCTCTTCGATATTGTGGCCTTTCTAAGGCAGCCAACAGTTCAAACTGGTCAATTGTTTTTGGTAATGTGTAGGATCAACCGTTTCCCCGGATTTTAACAGCTCATAATAGACCATGCCTCTCTGGTCCCACCAAACACGGAGCATCATCTTTCTGCCAAAGCAGTTCGGTCTTACATTCAATGTGAATGGTGTATCTTGGTCTACCCATGATTTTTTTGCAGTTGGGATTCACAAAATAAATCCACTTTTGTTCCCCTACAATTATATGATGCAAAAATGACTTCCTTTTGTACCGAGTGAGCAAACCCTCCCATGTGTTTGCACTTTTCCCCCATCTCTCGTAGCCAACTCGAAACAGCTTATTGACTAACAACCAATTGCTCGGCAGGCTATTTTTGTGTTTATGAATTATCTTTGTTCAATAATGCTTCCAATTCCACATGTTCATACTTTTTTGGCAGTTTTCCACATTCTTTGTCATCAACATCAAAATCGCCATTTTTGAAACCGTCGTTCACATGTATCTTGCAATGGAGCATATTCACCATAAGCTTCTCAAAGTAATCAGTATGATTGAGCAGCAGTTTTCTTCAAATGAAAACAAAAAATTAATGCTGTCTGTGAATGCTCTTTGTTCGGTATAAATTTTCACGTATTTAACACAGCACTACAATACTATGCACAGACTTTTCCAATTTATCACTCATGTACTTCTGACACTTGTTGATGACACAACAAAATGGCACAGTGTCAAATCTTTATAGCACAAACTGCATTGGTGTGACATCTGCTGTCTCAAATCTGCATTTTGTACTTGTACACCTGGTAAGCTTTACTTCAGCTCTTTCTGCAACAACAGCAGGCACATACAGCCATGCTGGAACAGTTGTTGGGCACATTAACCCAAGTTCAGCCTCAGGTTGTTGACGTGCCGCCGTTCCCAACCTATGATGACTCCACGGAAGTCTGGGACACTTATAATAAGCAGCCTCACCAACATTTGGTGATTTTCTGGATGGTCAACAAGGAGATCTGTAGGGCTCTTTTCTTATCATGAAAACCCTCTCATATTAATCACTTATTATGCCAGTTAGCTCCTCTGCAAGAACCAGCACTGTTTCTTTTGACAATATGTGACTTTTCTGTCCTCCTATCAGCAGAAGCATACACATGTCACTACATGTGTGGAATTCCACCAATGTCGCAAATACTCGCAGCTGTTGTATCGAGGTCGAGCAGCCAAGCTTCACAGCCTCAGTTGTAAGTATCTGTTTGTCATGGCTAAGTCTCAGGAGTCTTATGTAGACACCATGGTCAGAGACACAATCATTCATTGGCCCTGGATCAGAAGGTGGGTCAACACGCTCTTAAGTTTGATGATGCAGCTGCGGTGCATGGAGCCTTGCATGCTGGAGGAAGGGGCAGTAGCTGAAGTACAAACAAGCCATATTGGTCAATTTGGACAAACACATTGTTGGCAGCAGGAGCAGTGAATGCTACCTGCTTTTAACCCCTGTTGTTTTGTACATCACACTTGGATGGCCTGCCTCGAGTGGTGGGCCTCTGTAACAGCAGTATGCCATGCTCTGCACCTCCAGGAGCCATTGCAGGAATCAGTGGACATCAATAGGCATACTGTTTCCCCATTGTCTCCAGATCAGAACAAATTTTTCATTGAAGTGCAAGTGATGGATCAGCCATTAATCCTACAAGTCGACACGGGGGCCATCGTGACCCTACGGAACTTAAAGATGTACACCAGGCTTGGGTCCTCACTGTTGGCATGTGTCGATCATCTATTGGTAAGCTATACAATTAGTAGATTCCTGTTTGCAGCCAATTCACAACCTGCAGAATTTACAAGTCAGTTGTCCATTCCGTTACATACTTCGTGGTTAATGAGGCTAATACTGAAAGTTTGTTTGGGCTGGATGCCTTTGCTGCTTTTGATTTTTCTATTGTGGATGTGGTGCATCTGGTGTCAGATTAAGTGCCTTATCGTAAATTGGATTGTGTGTGTTCTGAATTTTCTGATTTATTTGCCCCAGGATTTTGTATACATCTCTGTGGCAATGCCTCTGCTGTTATAGCTCTACAAGCGACTTTTTTTCTCCATCAGCTGTTTGATCTCCACAGCTGAGAGCTAGCAACAGCACTACCTGCCATGAGAGATCATTGCTTACAGACTGGACTACAGACTTATTTCTGCCATTAGGTCTCAACACGTGCTGGACTTGGCTCCCATGGTCTCTTAACTGAAGACACTCAAACCCCATTCAATACTGCACTCAACTCCATAGACCCAATATCTGAAGTTACCTCCATAGACACCTGGACACCATAATTATTGTGTTTCCTAATTGAAATTTGCTCTGTGAAGACCTGCCAAGTACATAAGATAGACACAGACACAGATTCAGTATGGTAAATTTTGACATTGAAGTGAAATGCCAGTACAGGTTAAGACTACATTTTAGATCCAAATATCACAGCAACAATAATTTTTTTCTTAAATTCATGAAACTTTAAATCTAATTTTTTCGTTGTGCCTCTCTGTGACTCAGCATCTCAGCTACGTGGTGAGCAGCAATTGTCCTTTTCATAATATTGTCATTATTTCATCCTGGATTTTCTATTGTTTGAACTTGAAATTAAAAAGACTGTTATTCTGCAGGAAAGAAGATGGTAGCATGGAAAGAAATGATGATGAGATGGAAGCAGAGGACTCAGGAATGGAGACTGATGATAGTGAAACATCTGTAGTGAAACCAGTACCTCCTACAAAAAGTGATAATAAATTGGACCTTCAGCATAAAACACCAAAAGTCAAATCACAAAAGGTGGCTCTTGCTGATATAGAAGCAAAATTGGAAAGTATTCTCCATGAAAATGTTAACTGGTCTTTTGCACTCTTACCTGAGAAATCCAGCACAGAAACAGAGTAAATTTACACATCTTTCAATATTTTCTGTAAAAAATTAAAAACTTTCGTTGTTTCTGTTGACTTGAGAATTTTAATATCACAAAAAAATAACAGTAACATGGAAACTTGTATGTGCCTGTTGAGTATGCTTTTTGCAAGGGACCAAAACTAAATAGCACTGAGAGACTTTTCTTTCAAAGTTTATTTGAAGATGACATATTTATATATGTATCATAGAAAAGTGAACATAGTTTATATACAGTAACCTGATTAATTTATCTACTGCATTTTGTAAGTACAAAGCTCATGCCATGACTACAGCAGTTATGAAAAGTGCTATACAGGACAGTGTGTTGATGTCAAACTCTCTGAAACCTCTACAAGCCTACATTATATTTGACTGTTTCTTACCGCAGGTCATATGAAATATCTGTTTTCAGACCAACACACTGACCCATTTATATGAGTTTCAAGACACCTTTTTGACTACATAAAAGGGGGTAGTAATTTCATATGGAAAATTATGTGACAGCACTTCCTTTTAGTGGCAGTGAAAACAAATGTATAGTTTTATAGCTGTACAAATATGTAAAAAAGTTCTTACAATATACATTATGTAAGTCAGAAATTATAAATAAAATTATTACTTTTAAAATAATAAATAACACATGAGAAAAATGTGATACACTCTGTACAAAACTTATTGGTTGTAATAAAATATTTCTTACATACATTTTTACATTATTAAAAAATTATTTGCGACACACACACACACACACACACACACACACACACACACACACACACACACACACACACATATTCTTAGTAAAATATAATTATATGCAAAAATTTTGGCACAAGCAAAAATCATACATCGTGTTTTGTAGATGTCGATAATGTAGCTGCTCACCACACTTAGTTTCATTGTGCTAGAGACAAAGAAACCATCAAGTACATTTCAATATGATACTCCATATTGGAAATCTGTGACACACCACCTTTCTCATGCATCCCCCCCCCCCATTTTCTTCACACACACACACACACACACACACACACTTAACATTGTTATTAGAGTCAGTTGTGACATTTAAGTTTTCATGTTGAGTCCACAAATTTTACATTCAGTCCACAAAATTATACAGATTAAAAGTACAGAGAGAGCTGTATTCCCATTGTTCATGTAATTCATTGATACTATGTGCTAATTATTCAGTCTTAGTGAACTTGCACACAGCAGTTTCCCATTAATCTTCCATTCACAGTCTTCAGTAACTGCCGTTGCGATTTAAAGGCTCTTTTTCTGCTGCATCAGATGGTCTGTTCCTCTTGAAGAACCCACACTGGAAGAGAGAGAAAGTGCTTTACACTTCGACATCATAACAATTTTGTTGGAAGAATCTATTAAGTGAAATGTTCATTGTATACACATTTAAGTGGATAGGCAAATTATTCATCAAAACTGATCATTTAAAAGTCAAAAGAAATTGTTGACACGGTCATATTAAGTGAACCTTACAAATATGGTAAGATTAATGTTTGACACATGACTGAAAGAACAATACTGTCTGCAGAAAGAGGCTGCAAAGCAAAATTTTTAAAATGTGAATTCTTTCTTTTCTTCACAAATAAATAATACACTTATTTCTGTCCACTACAGTAAGTGTTCAGACAGCAGGTGTACATCACAATATTGTATCACGTTAAAAGTACATCTCAGACTTTTATATAGCATTTGCTGTGGCAAAGTTTATCATTGGAACAATGTTCTCTGTGTAGTGTAATGACAATCAGAGGAATATATTCCTGTATAAAATGCCAAACCTAATACGACGGCACTGTAATAGAAAATGGATAAGTGGGTGCAGCACCCAGCAACTGTTTGTTTATGTGTTGCTAATATAGTGTTACCTCTAAAAGATTAATACTCTGTATTTGTTGTTATTTTATTTTAAGTAGGTCAGAGTGAGACAGCAAATCCAAAGTTTAGAATTTAATCCCAGCCCTTGCATGTTTTTCTGACATTTAACACAGCACCAAACACTAGAAGTTTTGTCTGTCAGCCAGTAGGTTTCTGTTTAACAGGCTGTGTGAAGCAGTTTATGGATTGTTGAAAAGAAATGACATTTCACTTTCAGTGGAGCCACGATAAGTAAAGAATTGTAGTGTTCAAGCCAACCTCTGTCTTGATGACACCTTCAACAATTTTTGGATAATAAAAACAAAGCTCCGCATACTTGCCCTAATAGGCCTTTCAATACTGGTAGCCAGTATCTGTTGCCAGTTATGTCATTCACAGGCACTATGGAGGGGTATGAGGTCAGACAATGCTCTCCTGGCCTTTGCCAGTTTCCCAGACTTTGAAACTGCCACTTCTCACTCTAGCATCTCCTTTGTGGCATCACGAGGCTGAGTGTACATCATTACAATCCTCCCACTAACGATAAATCCATGACAGTACTGGAAATCAGATCCTCTGAATGATGGTCAGGTGCCGTGACAACTTAGCTACAGAGGATATGAAGCTGGATCACTACTTACAGCAAGACAGAGTAGGTGTGTGTGTGCCTAGCAGCTTTTCTAAGTGTCTGACTGCTGCTCAGAGCCTCTTCGTTTGGTGAGTAACAATCTGCGCTCTTACGACTAATGATGTAAGTTTTAAAATTCTTCCCATTTCAACTTCTTTTATTGTTACTTACCTTCCACAGCAGCAGTACTAATAACAAAAGTATCAGCACTCCTGCACATGCAGAGAGAACAACAACCCATAAAGGGACAATATCAGGCTTTACAGGCACGTCTGTTGAGATGGCATCTGTGAAAACTTCCTCACTTCTAATCACTGGGTAATAAGGCTTTCCAATATAAGGCAGTTGTGTCACCTGCATTGCCAAGAGCGATGACACCCGAAGGGGCTTATTTGAGGCAACCTATAACCAAAACAAATTACCAACATTTTATTTAAGAATAACAAAAATCAGCTTTCCTGTCAGTCTGGCTCACCCCAATAGTCTTGAAATCATATTGCATTTTCTCCTTGATACAGTGAAACCCCTATATAACGTTTTTCAAGGGACCACAAATTCTGAACACTGTATAGAGGAAAACACTATAAAGAGGAAGGCTTCCAAATAATAATTACAGGGCATTACTGAAGATCGGGATACCACTAATCAGCTTTGACAAACTTTCACAGTACTGTAGTATGATATTCATTTGCAAATGATCAATGTATCAAATGATTAGTTTTTTGTAATTAAAACATGGGGCCCGGTAGGTGGATGGGTGAAAGTAATTGGTGCCAAAAAGATCGCAAGCAGAATGTGCATCACATTTAACGCGACCAGGTTCTGCCGCTGACATATGAAACACGCTGAGTGCAGGCTTTCCAAGCCGGTGCAAACTGTAGATCCCCAGAACGGAAAACGATTCGTCTACATCCAGTCACTTAAACGTTATAAAGAGGTAAATAATTGACCAGGGGTCCAAAAATATGAGCATTACATGGAGGAAATTGTAATATAGAGGAAACGCAGTAAAGAGGAAAATTTAACATTGTTTATATGGGCTTTTAGTCGGGACCGAAAAAAACAGATGTAACATAGAGGAAAACATTATATGGAGGAACGTTATAAAGAGGTTTCACTGTATAAGGAGTCTTAAATTAACTGGCCAAACTTTGTTACATTTTTCAAGCTATTGATTTCATCACCCTACATTCTGCATTGCACAATTTCTTTCTAGTAATCATAAAGTCCCATGCATTACATGGTACCCTCCACCACAGAACTTACAGTTGCTTGTATGTATGTATGTATGTATGTATATGTAGAATGATGTAAATACCAAAACTAGGATGTAATAAATAGAGAAATATTGTAAAATGGGGATTAACAGTGACAAAAATTCCTAATACTGAAGTGATATGTTTTACTAAAAGAGATGAAACAACTGTCTGTTCTTAAACTACTACTACTACTACTACTACTACTACTACTACTACTACAAGTAGTAGTAGCTTTAATTCCTTTTCCAGATTTCTTCTTGGTTTCCTTATCTGCTGCATGCTCTATGTACACATTGAATAACAGGAGAATAGGCTACAACCCTGTTTTAGTCTCTTTCATGTTCTTCAACTGCTATAACCAAAGTCTGGTATTGGTACAAATTGCAGGCAGTCTTTTGCTCCTTGTATTTTATAAAGATTGCAAGTTTCCTATTTAAAAATAAAGAAGGGAACACATAGTTACATGAAAACTTTTATTTCCAACATATGCAAAAATGTTTGAGTTAATTTTTCGACGTAATAACCATCAAAACTGAGACACTTGTCATATCGTGGGCTCAGTTTGTATTCCTGTGCTGGAGTCTTCAGCAGTTCTCCATCGGTGTCAAAATGGTGTCTGAAGGAGAGGAATTTCTTGAGGTGCAAGAAAAGATGGAAATTGCTGGGAGCAAGATCAGAACTGTACAGTGGGTGTTCAAACCAATCCTTCAGAGCAGTCATTATATGCTGAGCTTTCTGTGGGTGAACAGTGTCATGAGCAAGCACGATTTAGACAAAGATCACCTGCACTGAGCATTCCATGCCTCTCGTCTTGAATGCCTTGCCACAATTTTCACTGTGTTTCAAAGTAACAGTCAGTGTTCATTGTTTCATCCCTGGGCAGAAAGTCAACAAATATAATGCTGTTCCTGTCCCAGAACATCGTACACATTACTCTTTGCACAGACACAGTTTGAACTTCATCTTCACCATCACTGGGATGCCAATGTATTGATTGCTGCTTAGTTTTGGGGTATAATGAGCAATCCATATCTCATCACACATGATGATCTGGCCAAGGCACACATTGCTGTCCTCATGATACTGCTGCAGATATATCAATGCTTCTCTTAAGTAATTCATTTTGTGTTTGGGTCTCAGAGTTTTTGTCACCCACCTGGCACACACTTTCTTAAACTATAGATGCTTAGTTACAGTTTCATGAAACAAGGATCACATTGTCTATGGAAAATAGCTGCTGAAATCCATAATCACACTGTGATGGTTCTCCATAATGTGCTGCCATACCAACTCCATAAGGCTGACATTCATGAGGAACAGTCGTCCATGGCCCTCTTCAAAATGGACACTTCGATGACGTTGGAAAATTGTGGACACCAGCATCACACCATCAGTTTGTTCAGGTCCTTTGGCCCATACACCTGACACAGCTGATGGTGAATTTCAATCAGCACTGTATACCGTGCATTAATAACTACCACCAACTAAATGTCAAAAGCCATTGCGGCAGTGCTGCTGACAACAGTCAGACTTGTCTGGCAATCATATGATTGTTACATTATTGTTCTGTTGTGTATATGCTACATTTGGCTAAATGCAATTACTGTTATAAATAGGGTTTGAATTCCTTCAGTCTGTCGTTTAAGGTAAGTCATAATGTCAGTATTGCTTCATGTGTTCCTACATTTTTATGGAACCCACACTCATCCTCCATTAGGTAGACTTGTAATGGTTGTGTCTTCTAGTTACTTTCCTTTGTAAATAAAAATCTAAAATATAAGGCACAGGAAATATGAAGAGTCCAGTCCAGTGCAAGAGAATCTAAGCAGGTCAAAATAGTGTAACTGTGCTGTAAGTTGTTACTCTACTTTGTAAAAATTGATAAATTTGCTGCTGAAATTTCATTCTGAAACTCTTTACTGAAAATTGTAGGTACATTATTTAAATTTATTGTGAAATATATGCTGCAAGGTTAGAAGTAGTAAACAATTTTTGTGTTGTGTTATGCCCTAAATCAGGCTGAATTCTGAATAAAGGCATTCTGAAATAAATGTCACATATTTAGTTGAAGCATTTGTAGTGAAATTTAAAAAGCTGATATCTTAAAATGTTGCAAGGAAGTTAATGGTTTCATTGTAAACTACGATTCTTATTTACAACAGAATCCTCAGTACTACGATCCTTATTTACAAAAGAAACCTTGGTATTTATATGAGGTTGAGTCCCATCCGGTAAATATAGTTATATACATTAGTTAAAAAATAACAGAGCAATCTGTTATGGGGAAGTAAAGGGGAGCAAAGTACCAACAGAAAGACTGTACTTGTGGAAATGGTTGAGGCTAAAGTGGAATGACATGTAGTTAGCTTTTAGCAAGCAGTGTTTCATTCTTTATAATTATGATTCTTAAGGTACTGATAGCTTTGATGTTGGGTGCCATATTTATTTCTCACAAGCAGGGTACTTTCTCCATAGGCAATGTTCATGACTGTATTATGATCTTATCTGACAGCCTTTCTTTTTACAGGCTGCTGCCTTATTAAAGCAACTACTAGTAATTTTATTGAATTCACTGACATTGCTTGATAGAATAGTTTCATATTTATAGAGTGGAAAAGCTAATTGATCTAAGTAACAAAATTGAGCAATTAACATTTATATTTATTTATTTATTTATTATTTTAATACCTTCTCTGGTAATCACTGTACTGGCATTAGTGGGTAACTGCATGCCAAAGAGATCTAAGGGCCACAGCATTACTGCTAACTTGTGTTTGAAACATTTGGATAACTGTAATGTAGTTTTTTGCTCTTTTAGTTTATTGTTCTACTTAGATTTTAGTGTATTGTGAAATGGATGTCCCAGCTTTCAGTACAGTGGGAAATGGGAAAGAGAAATAGAAAATGAATCTGGCTTTATAAGCAACACTCTGCCAGGCAGTGATGTTTAAGTCATTAAGACTTGCAGATGGTTTTTGCACTCCCCAAATTTACAGCAGTATTTATTACAGTTGCTTGTTATCTAGTTATAACTTTTGTGTGTGATGTGAGAGGCAATTTGGCTTAGGTGAAAAACAGATGTTCTCCTGCATTTTGGAGCCATTAATATGGGACCCATCAACAGGTTGATTTTGATTTTATATTTTTATCTTGTTGCTGATGGTGCCTTTTATCCTGCAAGTTTGTAAATATCGGGACTAAACTTCTTTGATTTTGACAGAGCCTCAAAAAAACACAAAGCCCAATGGGGCTTGCTGTTAGCTGGACTTGATGGCTGTTCATCAAAAAAGAAGATCCTGGAATTGTTTATTCCCAGCTCAGAAAGATATAGTGACGTCCATCAGTGGATCAAGCAGTTTACACTGAACCAAGGGATCAATGTCCATCATATGAGATTAGCAAAATTTTTGTACTTTCCTTCTGTACTGCCCTGGAGTGTGAGAGGGAAGGACAAGAATATTCATGATGTACTTTAATTTTTGAGTGGGGGAGAAGGGGAGTAAGGAATTTTATAACAGCATTCTAAGTGCCTAACAATGTATTTAATATCAGATTGGTCAACTCAACATGGACACAGATATTTTCTGACTGAAAAATTGGAAAAAGTGGGTCTGACCTGTGTCATTTTTGCATGAACATTTTCATCATTTCCAGTGGCTAAGAAAAAAATGAATAATGAATTTGCTTCAATTCTTTCTGCCATATAGTTTTTCTCTCATATAGGAAATAATGTTTTTTGCCAATTTGATCAATTAGTTTTTCCACCCTACATTTGTGAGTGAAACACACTGATTAATAAGCTAAATAGTTATTCTAGTAATTAATTAACAAGGTAACCTAATCTTGTCGAACATTTAGAGTTTGTGGTTGTAGAGTTACAACTAACTGATTATGGTTACAAAGACATAGCAGTTTTACATTATCCTTACCTTTTTAAGTGTTTGCACCCATGCTCGTGAACGTATCTGAATGTTTATTTCCTGATCTTTGATAAATTTCTTAACAACACATCTGAGACGAATACATTTTGTAGAATTGCACTGTATCAGTTGTTGAAAGTCATTGTCGGTTGCAACATCCCTTCTGAATCTATCGTAAAGTTTAAATTTATCTGTTTTTCCTTTGGATTGCTGCAACTTGGCTGAATGCCTAGAATTATCAGCATTCATGCTATCTGTTTCTTCATAGTACTCATCTTCCTCCTCATACTCATATTCTGTTTCTCCATCCACACTTTCATAATGCCTCTCTTCTGTGGCACTGGGATAAGACTGGCTATGACTCCATTGTTGAGAACTATATTTTCTGACACCACTTCCAATATCCTCAGTACTGCTGGCAAGGTGGGAATGTGCACTCTGTGCTGAACCTGATGAATGATGCTGTGAGGCAGTGCCTCTGCTAATGTCGTTCAGTGTCCTGTGTGTTCCTGACTGACTAACAGTGTTTGGTTCGCCTGAAATCCAATAATGTTTCAACTGACCATCAGAAGTGACAGATCCAGGGAAGAGGTGTTCTTCAACATGTAAGGTATCTGAAGTCTCTTCACCTCCAAAACCGGGAGCAGGTACAAAGCGAATGCCACCTTCTTTTGCAACGGGCTGCACAATACCATGATCAGTCACCACATGTGCAGTACTACTGAACTGAGATGTATTAGGAGATGTACGATGATGTACTTGTGATGACTCATAACTTTCAACTGATTTATTGATTCCAGCACCAATAGCACCTGTTTCCACAAGACCGAAAGCTCGTTCACTGTCTTCAGAAGTAGAAAAGCTGTAGTTGCTATAATGTCGTGTAGGCTTTCCACTTTCATCCCAAGT
Source organism: Schistocerca nitens (assembly GCF_023898315.1). NCBI lineage: Eukaryota > Metazoa > Arthropoda > Insecta > Orthoptera > Acrididae > Schistocerca > Schistocerca nitens. The sequence goes on along the minus strand of NC_064617.1, from coordinate 318,260,537 downwards.
AACTGTATAGTTTCGATAAGTATAGATCCTTCTTCCTGTGCTAGTTTCATTGTCTGGTCCATAATAATAAGTAATATTGTATCCTTCACCACCACCGTGTCCCTTTTCGAACTGCTGTTTATGTGTTAGATCACCTCCTTCACTTACAGTCGATGACGATTGCCCTGTTGACAATTTATCATCTGTGAAAATTCCACCCTCTGCTTTGTGTTCTACAAGCGTTGTGTCTGCACCTGCTATTTGGTGATATGTAGTGTTACTAGATGTTACACGGTGTGTTTCAGTGATTGTAGATCTGCCGCCAACTGTTACTTCTGATGTGGTTTTTGATACAGAACTTCCTCCTGCACCTATGTTTCCTTGCTGTGTAGAGTAGATTGATCCTTCCAGACCTTTTCCTCTCTGTTCAATCTGCACAAACAAATAAAATAAAATGGCACATTTTAGTTATTTAACCAAATTAAATGCTTTTAGAGAGAACGTTTAAGATCTACATGATACACAATTTGCATATTCGTGATCATAGTCTTGGACTTATAAAAATGTTAGAAATTTGAAACTGTGTAACTCTGATTTATCTCCCAGTATTCTGACTATTTCAGTTCACCCTCTTAAATCTTTCCTAACTAAGTTTAACTTTAGTAAATCATGAGTCAGGATTGTTGACCAGAAGAGAAAAATGCAGTAGTGTGATAGACACATACAAAAAGTAAAAATTGGGGGAGGTTAAAAAGGAAGGGCAGGTCACTCAGACCGGGGGGGGGGGGGGGGGAAAGAGAAGGGCTATTGAGACTATCCTAGTGATCTACTGCCGAAGCACTCATAAAAGTTCATTGTTAAGGAGGATTAGAGTTTAATGGTAAGGGATATGGAGAGGGGGGGGGAATAAAAAGGGATGCCATCTGCTAGAATTCTGCTCAGAATACTACATACAAAAATCTGGCTAAAAAGTGAAACTGACAACAGTGAAGTGTTTTTTTGAGGGGCGAGAGGAGGGAATAAATGGTGCATTCTTCACAGTAGACAATAAACCCAAATCCACTGCAGTAGAAATTGGAGCTCCATGTAAGATTGAGTAGTTGGAAACTTATAATCAACTACCAAACTCGTCCCCAGATGTAACCAAAAGTTTCGGAGAAAACCTCTCTTTGATAATACATATGTTCCCCAGTCATAACTAGAAGAGACTTGTACCTTCCAACAAATGAGTAGGATAATTACAGTTTTTTAAGTGGTTGGTGTGGCAAGACGTGATGCAAAATAATACCAAATGCTTTCTCTGAAAACTAAATGGAGCAAATAGTTCAGTATCACACTTATGAAGGAAATATAATAGATCTGATGGTAACAAATAGAGCTGTCTTCTTTGAGGATGTCCATCCTGAAACCAGTATCACTGACCATGAGGTTGCTGTAGCAACAGTGATTACCATAATACAGAGGGCAACAAATACAAGCAGAAATATTTACATCTTCAGTTCACAAGGTTAACTGGCAGTAGGATCATATCTCAAGGTAGACAGAAGCATGTAGAGGAACTGTGGCTCAAGATTAAAAGGATGCTTTATGAATGAAAAATATGTGACACCTGTTTAATATTCCACAATATTTATTATTTAACTAACTGAGTTTTGGCTGTTTGGTCCTCATTGGGTAAAAAAATAAATCTGTGTGACTCTGAATTTTAAGAGATCAAAGACTTTAAACTATAACTAAACAAATAAAAGTATTATAGAACATTACACAAGTGTTGTGTGTTTGTTCATAATGTATAAAGTACTCTACTGTGAACCAACAGAACAGCTGATGAACACAGTTTTAAAAAAAACTGACTGAGGACTATAGAACAGTTCCTTTTGGGAGAGACTCTGCTTGGTAAACAGTCTGTTTCTTTACAAGTTTCTGTACACAGCGGCTTCTGCACAGTTATGTAAAACATAACATTGAACTATAGATAGAAAGATGTCAAATGAAACGTGTTTGACAATCAAAAGTCCAATACATGAAATCTTTAATGACTGCCACAGCAAAAGTATAACACCTCCTACAAAACACAAAGAAATTGTAATCTTATGTTAAAGCTGATAGTGGCATCATAGTTAGTGTCTAGACATATGTGGATGACACAGAAACCAAAATTGAGGATAGCAAGCAAAAACAAATTCTGAACTCCATTTTCAAATTTCCTTTCCAAAAATGATCCAGAGGTACTGCTCCAGTTTAACACTCTCACCTCTGCAAATATCATATAATATGGTTTTTAGCTGAGTTATCTCCTTTTTAAACAATAATATACTGTAGACCCTAGAACAAAAAACTATGCAGTGACTGGAAGAAAGCACAGGTCACAACTGTCTACAAGAATGGTAGCTAGAAGTGATCCAGAAAACCACTATACAGTGTCATTGAGATCTGTTGTTGTAGGACATTAAAACATATTCTGAGATAAAACATAGTGAGTTATCTTGAACACAGTAACCTCCTCCATGACAACAAGTTTATGTTAGGAAAACACTGGTCATAGGAGACCTAACTGTACTTTCCTCAGATGACACCCTAAACACCATGGATCAAGACAGTCATGTAAATGTGGTATTTCTTGACTTTTGAAAAGTTTTTGGCTTTGTATCACATCAACACACACACTAATGAGGGTACAGCCCTGTTATTTCCAAATTAAGTTTGTGATAGGGATGAGGATTTATTGGTAAGGAGGAGACAGCATTTTATCTTGGATAAAGAATCGGACAGATACAGAGGCAACTTCAGGCATGCCCCTGTGACGTAAGTTAGGACTCTACCTGTTCATGTTGTATTAATGACCTGACCGACAGTATCAATGGTAACCTCAGACATTTTGCCGATGATGCAGTTATATATGAGTATAATATGACACTATCTGAAAAAAGCTTCACAAGTATTTAATCAGATCTTCTTTAGATTTAAAAGTGGTACAAAGATTGACAACTTGCATTCAACATGCAGACGTGTAATACAGGGTGGCCCAGGAGGAATGGTCAGAATTTAGGGACAATGTGAAACACATCTCTTCTAGTGAATAACTGTTCATAGCTCTTAAGGTATGCATTTTAGAGCCAATGTTTACAAGGATTCTGCTTCGAATGTTCATCCCTGTCATATCCCTGAATACTAACCATTCTTCCTGAGACACACCGTATTGCACACTTCAAAAAAGCTGTGAAACTCGTAGCATTTGACTACAACAGCTGTGAGTCTCAGTTGGAATCAGTCAACTCATATGAAGATCAGGATATATCAGTTTGTAGGGATATAAAATGAAATGATCACATAGGCTGAGTTATAGATAAAGCAGGTTCAATTCTAGGATAGTGGGAAAATGCAGTCAGCCTACAAATGCAACTGCTATAGAACTCTCTTCTGTTCTATCCTCAAATGTTTCTCAACCATAGCAAATAGTGCTAACAGCAGCTATTGAACATAAGCAGAGAAGTGCAGCATGAATTTTCATGTAGGAGAGTCTTGGAAATGCTGGCAAAACTGAATTTGCAGGCTCCTGTGGATAGTCATCAACCATCCTGCACCACCTTGCTTACAAAGTTTCAAGTTGCAGTATACAGTGAATAATCCAAAATTACACCTCATCCCACTAAATATCACACATGTAAGGACCCCAAATATAAAATGAGACTAACTGCAGTGTGCACAGTGGATTTTAACAGTAATTTTTTGTGCTCCATATGTGAACGGAAAGGGAAGAAATCTTAATAAGGAAATCACCTTTTGCTATGCACTTTACAATGATTTGCACATTGTAGATGTAGATGAGCACCCTGTCTCAAGTAATAAATTTCATATTTTGTTTCCCTATTTTAATTTTAATGTTTAACATATAGTGAAGAATATTTGACTATTTAACTGGCAATTCACACATAGAGTTTTAATGCTTTGTTGAATTTCTCCATTCAACATTTAAAGCATTGTTATATAACAATTCCATTACAATATGGTGTAGTTGGAAATGTCACATTAAAAAGAGGTGTGTTAATTAATGAGATAAAGGTGGTTGTTGTGGTCTTCAGTTCAAAGATGGTTTGATGCAGCTCCCATGCTAATTCTTCCTGAGCAGTCTCTTCATTTCTGCATAATTGCAGCAACTTACATCCATTTGAATCTGCTTACTATGTCCAAGCCTTGGTCTCCCTCTCCAATTTTACTGTCCACACTTACCCATCATCCCCCCCCCCTCTCTCTCTCTTAAAATAAACCATCCTTGATGCCTCAGGATTTCAGAATTTGTCCTATCACCCAATCCCTTCTTTTGGTCAAGTTGACTTTTTCCCTTATTTGAGTCAGTAATTTATCATTAGTTATTTTATCTAACCATCTAATCTTCAGCATTCTTCAGTGGACTACAATCCAAAATCTTGTGGGAACTGTCTGTCATCCACATTTCACTTCCATGCGAGGCTATAACCCTGACAAACAGCTTCAGAAAAGGCTCCCTAACTCTTAAATTTATATTTGATGTTAACATGTTTCAAGCCTGCATTTTATATCCCCTTTACTTCTCCCTTCATCTGTTACTTGTAGGTTCAGTATTGCTGACATTTCTGTGGAATCAAAATGATCTCCTCCCCCCCCCCTCCCCCCCCCCCTTCCCTCCCCACCCAGATTAGCTTCCAGCAGTCATTTCATTCTTTTGTAGATAAGTTGTGTTACTATTTTGCAACCATTAATTGTGGTTTGATAATATACACAGCTGACAGCATATGCCCTCTTTGTCATTGGGATAATTACACTTTTCTTGGAGTATTTTGCCTGTCTTATATATCCTATTTAGCAGATGGTGTAGTTTTGTGTCTGGTTCTCCCAAGCATTTTAATCATTCCTTTAGGAATGTCAGGCACTCCAGGTATCTTGTTTTGACTAGGAATCCATTTCGTCTTTCATTTCCATTTCCATTACTTCCACCTTTCATATTCCCCTGACTTGCTTTGAACTGTCTTGCCATCTGAGCTCTGAATGTTCATGCAGCTGCTTCTCTTTTCTCCAAAGATATTTTCATTTTGTAACTTAAATTTGACATTTCATTTGTTATCCAAGGATGTTTTATTGTCTGCTGTCATCACTCCCTATACATCGACCTTCTATTGTATTTTTTTGCCTACTTCAGTCATTTATTGCCTAATGCTCCCTTTTAAACTCTCAACAATCTTTCTATCTTTTACATTATCCAGATCATATATCCTTAATTTCCAATCATTCTGCATTTCCTTCATCTTCAATCAGCATTTCATAACTAATAAATTGTGGTAGATACCACATCTGTTTCTGGAAATACTCTGCAGTTTAAAATCTGGTTGCTAAATTTGTCTAACTATCATTAGTAAATTTTCTGGTGTCTCCAGGTCCTACACATGCACAAGTTTCTTTTACTGTTTTCAAAACAAGGTTTACCAATGATTAAACAGTGCTCTGTGCAGAATTCTACCAGATGGCTTCCCTTTTTGTCCTTTTACCCCATTCCATGTTCACCTACTACTGAATTCCTATTCCCCATCAAAATTATATTTTCAAGACATGGTGAATAATTTACTTTATCTCATCATACATTTTTAGATCTCATTATTTGCAGAGCAAGTAGGCATGTATACTTGTACAACTGTTTTTGTTTAGCTTGGCTACAATAATGTGGTCATCTTACTGTTCATAGTACGACAATCACATCCCTATTTTAAAATCCTACTCCTACATTACCTTTATTTGGTTTTGTATGATTTCTCTGCACAATCTGTCCATATCTATTTTTAAATTATCTAACCTACCCATCAGATTAAAGAGCTAACAGTCCACACTCCTACTGGTAGAAAGTTACATTTGTTTTTTTCTGATGACAAAATCCTCCCAAGTAGTCCCTGCCCAGAGGTCCAAATGGGGGACTATTTTAACTCCAGAATATTTTGCCCAAGAGGATGCCGTCATCATTTAACCATACAGTAGAGCCACATGACCTCAGGAAGTATAATGTTTGTACTTTCTCCTTACTTTCATCTGTGACATATTTAAAACACAGCATGGCCAGGTTGGTTGATGATACAAGGTAAGATACTGTTGATCTGGAGACTTCTGAACAGGCTGCTGTCCCTCTTCAGAAACCACAAGTTAGTCTGTTAGTCTGGCCTCTCCACAGATAACCTTCCACTGTAGTTGTGTCTACATTACAGCTATCTGTTATGGCACATAAGCGATCACATTATGTCAAAGTCCATGGTTTGTGGGAGAAATATAGATGACAACACAACTATAAGAAACATTTTTGCTTTCTGCGTATTAATTTCCAAAACTTTTTATGGAGATATTTTTCAGTAAAGAAGACATAATATTGTATGAGTAATCATAGCATATTTATAAATTCATTTTCAGATATGAAGAACTTTATATCATTTTTACATTCAGCATCTGTACATTTTTCATGAAATGATGTACCAGAAGTAAACAAGGTACAGAGTATACCACGACTGAATTGATTAAAAGCATCCGTATTTTCATATAGTTTGAAGCTGATACTAATCAGCATAAGTAACATTTTGTAATAAAGTGTTAACTATAAAAGAATCTAGAGCTTGTAGTTTTAATATAATTACATTTTCTTTCGCTCAGAACTCTGTGGTAATATTCTTTAAATCCCATAGCTATTTTAACAATTCGAACATGATTATCACACATCGTCTTAATATGCTACCAAATCAGTTGGTATGTTTTAACTGCCCACAAAGAACAAACAATGTTTCTGTTTGATCTGTTAATTGTTAATACAGCAGTGTTCTTTAAATTTTGACAAGAGGTTTACTCTCTGATATTTTGATTTTCATTCACATAATATGGTACTTGATAGCTAATGAACAAAACTAGTGCATACAAAAGAACTCATCGTGAATGAGATGGAAATATAGATGCAACAAGTATGTACACTGGTGGAAAAAATAAGTATTTGATCAGTAGCTAAATAACCACAGTAAACAAAAATTAAATTATTAGAGTTGTGGTTTCACTCAAATGGATGAGAACTGAAAAATCAGTAAGTAATCATGAAAAAGGTAAGACTTAAAACTGAATCAAACAAATGTAATGAATAGCTAAATAAACCGGCATGGATTAGTAGCAAGTAGAAAAATGAACTATGACAACTAAGAGGGTCAATGTGGGACACAGAGAGAATGAAGATGAAGAAATTAATTAAGATTTAACATTGGTGGTCATGAGAATATACATTGTGCTAACAGTTAACTCATTGTGGAATTTAGTACTAGAGCATGATGTTTGTATTGAAACAGATATCAAAATCATTTGAACATTGTTAAATGATAGTTGGGTACTTCTGGAAATGGTAATGTGTAGAAGTCTGAAATGGAACATTAATTTTTCAATAAAGGTAGCTTGTATGTTCTGTAAGTCCAAAATGTTAAATCTTGGTTCTTTGAGGGAACAATAAAACTTGACAACAAACTGACAGTGAAGTTTTCCTTACCTTTAAAGTAAAAGGATTTGCATCTACCAGCTTGTCGCAGACAATAGGACCACTGACGTCGGGTTGCTCCAGTACATAAAAGAAGGGATCACCTTAACATAAAAGATAATTTATTTGATGTTAAATGTTTGATTTTAATACTGCATCATTAAATACAATATTATTTAAAATATGCATCAAATTGTACCTGCAAGTGTGTACATTGGCCAAAGGACATACACTTCAGCTTCCACAATGTCAGATGGTCCTTGATTGACTATTGTGTATGTATGTGTCACCTGGGGTCCAATCTCTGACTCACGAGTTATATTGACAGCACTGTAGGCTGTTGCATTATAATATAATTCTTGTGGATTTGATGCTCTGCAATAGAAGTATCACATCAGTTACAAAGCTTCATATGTTCATCGATAAGTAATTGAATTACAGATAATGTCTGCATTGGAGAGAGTGATAATGTCACTAAAGGAAATGGAATAGTTCAGCACATCACATCACATAACTGGATTGTTGTCAGGCCTTTTACTGGCTGTTTACTTGAGGGTCCAGCAAAGTATTGACAAGGCCACTGTATTTGATTTTGTGTGTGTGTGTGTGTGTGTGTGTGTGTGTGTGTGTGTCTCGCTCTAGCCCAAAAGGGAATTCGTCTGAAAGCTAGTGGATTTTTCTACCTTTGCTTCCCAATTACGTAGAGTCTACCAGAACTTCCCCTATAGAGGTTTTATCTGCATAGATGGACCAGAGTAAGCAAGTCATTAAGCCGGTTCAGTGCTGGACAGCAATAAACAGTGAATACTCATACATTTCAGAACTGCTTTCTCTCTATACGACACCACCTCTAACATGTACCACTGCTCATCATGCATCACAGGGCACATAGATTAGCATAAGTACAGAAACACCATCATTTGATGTTGAAATTGTGGGAACAGTAAACCTGAGCTGTCGAGTTACAATACATGTTATGCTGATGGCAGGGTATGAGTAGGTCAAAAACCACATCATATGATGCATCCCAGTTTCCAGAAGGGCACAATTCACACAATTAGTGGTTGCAGTCTTATGTAGGCAATCTTTACAAGGGATGAAATGAGGTTTCTGAATTGTCTGTGACTGTGTCACCAGCGAGTTATACAGGAACCTTTTGTCAAATCACATGCATAATTTCTTTCATCTACAACACGTCACAAGCAATATGCAGCACAGCATCGTTCCTGATGAGCATTTGAATGATGTGATGAACACACCACAGACGTGCTCATGTGCCCCCATCCCTCTGAGTCACCTAGTTTTGACACTCGAGGGGTGGCATCAAACAAGATGTGCAGGCCTTGGACCCACCTGTGACTAATCTCCAAGAGTTATGAACAATAGTTGAGTGGTAATGACACTTTGGTGTCTTGTGGAGTCACTGTCACAATTCTTGCCACCATCATCAGAGCAAAAGAGACTTCTACATTCTGTTACAGGCTGTTTGGGTAGGAAAGGTGAATATTTTAAACAGTGATAGTATAAGTAATTCTGAACAAAAAATATTATATGAACATAGGTCTGCAAATTCTTCATTAGGGAGGTATCGGCACTGAAAGGAACTTTAATTCTGCAAAATTGATGTGCACAACATGAACATATATGCAATACAACTGGACCATGATGTGATTTTCTTGCAAACAATGCATGAGTACATGCCATGTTTATGCTATACAACGTACCACATATTATGGTCATGTGACATACGTAGTACAATCACCTGTTGTTCGCACAGTTGTGCCATGTAAGCCGCATTGTGTAGTGTACCAGTGACGGATCAGTTAGCTGTGTAGCATATGTGTTAACCGAGTTCATACAAGTGCTGCTAACAATGCCATGCATCAACAGTAATGAGGAATACGCAGATATGGTGTCTGTTTGTGGCTTCTGCTATGGTAGTGCTACAGCTGTAAGAGAAGAATGCCACAGACACTTTCTGACTCCATGATTACCTGATCGCAGTGTGTTTACCAAAGTGTTTATTACTTTGCATGCAACAGGCTCTCTTCCAAGCAGACATTTTTCACCTGAGTGCGCGTATCAACAAACTTTGCAAGAACAGGAAGAAATTATCGCAAGTGTTGAGCGAAGTCCCAGTACGAGCATACGAAGAATGTCCCCGCATATTAATGTCCCAGAGACATGCATATGGGAAACATTACATGTGGAAAACCTGTATCCATTTTACATACAGAGTGCCCAAAATCGCCACATTGGCAACAATGCCCAATGACTTCAATTATGTCACTGGGTAATTGAGAATAGTCATTTGCTTCCATACATACTATTCGTTGACGAAGTCTAGTTTTCACGACATGTAATAAACAGCGCACACAATAGTCATCAATGGTCAGCGGAAAATACATACGCTTCAGTGGATAGCAATTTCCAAGTTTGTTGTGCCATAAATGTTTGGTACGGCATCATCGGTAACCTTTTGATAGGTCCATTTATTATCAATCAGTGATTGACAGGAGAGAGGTACCTGCATTTTTTGGAAAATTCATTTGTGGAACTATTGCTAGACGTTCCTTTAGCCAAGTGAACTGAAATGTACTTTCAACATGATGGTGCCCCTCCACACCTTACCTTACATGTGAGGAATCATCTCAACCACACCTACTCTAATCACTGGATTGGCTGTGGTGGTGCTATTAACTGGCCTCCAAGATCACCTGTCCTTACACCTCTAGATTTCTGTTGGGGTTGGATGAAATCAGAGGTGCACAAAGTGAAAGTAAATACACGAGATGAACTGCTTCAGTGCATCATGCTGAATTGATTAGGAACCAACCACAGGCAATTGAACAAGCAACACAACATATTATCGCTAGAGCTCAAAAGTGCATTGATGTTCATGGTGGGATATTTGAACCTGTTCTGTGAACTGTGCAACATCTGCACGGTCAGTGTTAAAGCCATTTGTAAAAGATGTAGTTTGTCTTTTTCAACTGAATACATGTAACATGCATGTTGTAATGTATTATGTAATAAATGTAAAATAAATAAACATTATGTAAAACTGTTTAATGTAATTATACTTCTCTTTAACATTGTTTTCAAGAAAATCACGTTACGGTCCAGTTGTGCATATATGTTCATGTTGTACACATCAGTTTTGCAGAATTAAAGTTCCTTTCAATACCCATACCTCCCTAGCGAAGCATTTGCGGACCTATGTTCATATAACATTTTTTGTTCAGAATTACTTATACTATCACTGTGTAAAATATTGACCTTTCCTCCCCAAACACCCTGTTTATGACTTAGCTCAGAGAGAAATAGAATAGGAACCTTTGCTTCTATCACTTGGCAGGTAGAATTTTTTTATGGCTTTCTACCTTCTTCCGGTAATCTTTTCAGCATTTCATTCCACTGAAATTCCTTACATCCAATTCAACAAGTGTGTGTAGATGGATATTCAACATTCTTACTTACAAATAAAGTGAAACAGCTCAGTAGCTGGTTAGAAATGAGTGCAGTTAAAGAATTGCTATCATTAGGCTAGAAATATACTGCAGACCTACTAGTTCATCATCCAAAGAGAGGACTAATTAAGCAAGCTTAATGAATCTATAAATAATTTGGCAGAAAAATGTAATAATGCACAAGTCAAACAGCAATAAATGCTTGACACAGTGGCCAACACTGAAGTGATGTTCAGACTATAACTGAAGCATGAGTCACACATATATAACAACACACACACACACACACACACACACACACACAAAAACAAACAAACTGCTGTCTCAGGCAGCTGAAACCACACTGTGAGCAGCAGCACCAGTGCATGATGGGAGTGGCAACTGGGTGGGGTAAGGAGGAGGCTGGAGTGGGAAGGGGGAGGGATAGTATGGTGAAGGTAGTGGACAGAAAAGTGTTGCAGGTTACACTGAGGGCAGGGGAGAGATGAGAGGTGGGGGGAGGGGGGAGTAGCGGAAAAGGAGAGAAATAAAAATACTGGGTGTGGTGGTGGAATGATGACTGTAGTGCTGTAATGGGATGGGAACAGGGTAGGGGCTGGATGGGTGAGGACAGTGACTAATTGACTTCGTTAGTCACTGTCCTTACCCATCTTGCCCCTTCCCTGTTCCCATTCCAGCACTACACAGTCGTCATTCCACCACCACACACAGTCTTTTTATTTCTCTCCTTTTCCACTACTTCCCCCAACTCTCCATCTCTCTCCTGCCCACAGTCTAACCTGTGGCATTTTGCTGTCTACCACTCCCACTGTACTATCCCTCCCCCCTTCCTGCTCCAGCCTCCTCCTTACCCCCACCCAGTTGCCACTCCCATCATGGACTGGTGCTGCTGCTCACAGTGTGGTTACAGTTGCCCAAAGACCTTGTAAAAAAATAACTAGACTCACTGATGGCGCTGCAGTCGCGGGATAATTTGAACCTTCGGCTGGACACCATTATAGTGGTTGTAGTCTGATGTGTTGTGTAGTATTGTTGTTTATGAAGACCCTGATTCAGCGTTGTATATTTGTTGGGGCGTACATACAGTATTTGTTACTCATAATTCTACTGTCTGTATGTTCCAATCAAAAGAAGTACAATGGTGAAGAGTTGTGCAGTGATTAATTGTACAAATAAATTCAAGAAAGGAGCAAATATTACATTTCACAGGTATGTGGATATTTTAAGTTGATTTTTATGTCAGTGCACTTGCTTAGTAAATGTTTTTGTAACACGGTATTAGCATAATGTCTGTGCATCTATTTGCAGGTTTCGTTTCTCAAAACCACAGCTGTTACAAAAATGGTTACACGCTGTCAGGAGGCAGGATTTCCGACCAACAGAATACCATTTTATATGTTCCAATCATTTTGAAGAAAGTTGTTTCCTTGCAAATTACAGATATCACAGAGAGCTGAAAGATGATGCTGTTCCACCCATATTTCGTTTTCCAAACCATATGCAGCAGAAGGTAAATTTTTCTTTGTGAACCATATTTTATTTTAACAATAAAAGTTTTAAAGAGGTTGAGTTGCAAGCAACACAAAATTTGAGTTAGCAGGCTTTTTATCATTATAAAATGCAACTGAATGTGTGTAATTGTATTCTGATTTCACAACTTCTCTCGATGGAACAATTGTTGAGTTTTATTTTTTCTTGCATTTTATGGGACAAACAGAAATTCAACACAATAAGGAAAACACAATTTAGGCACAGTATCATCAATTCACTATGTGAGAAATCTGTAAAATAGTTGGATACAATATGATCCATAGCCTACTAAGTGTAACAGTGTGCTTCAAATTAATTACCAAATACCTTATCTTCATAATCTATTTGGTAATATCTTTAAAGTCTCTGTAGTATAGTTCTGAACAAAAACGTAAGTGTTAGAACTTCTAGTTTAACAAGTATATTTAGAAACGACACAACAACACATATATGTCACAGAGTAAGTTGACATGTGAACACGTTAGCGTTCAGATAAGCACTGAGTCTCAGTCTAGCGGCCGCTGCTCGGCTGGCCGCTTAGGTGGCACCGCTGCTGCATGGCTGGCAGGCAGACAGCGCCGCACGTAGAGGACGTGCGTAATTGCGCGGCGGCACTTTAAATGATCGGCGAGTCACAACAGTAAGTGTGTGTGTGTGTGTGTGTGTGTGTGTGTGTGTGTGTGTTTTGAAATGTGCTTTTTTCTGTAAATACTTGGCATATAGTTGAAGTTATAATCATGTGTGTAGTATAACCCTTATACTGTGCTTATCATGATGTTTATTGTGTTTAAATCATGAAACAAGCAACTAATTATCATAAGACTGTTTTGTTCTTCATTCTCCTATTTTAGTAATGTTGATAAATATTTCTGTTTTAGACAATTACACCATGTACCTCGAAAACTCCTAGTAAAGCAGCTAGTTCCACTGCCACAGCTGAACGAGAAATGGAAGCAGAACCCCCAACAAGTACTGGTAGTGTTAACAATGATCACATTTATTCACTGCAAAAAAGTACAAGGACATGCAAAAGACCTTGTAGTGAAATAATAGAAAAGAAGGATTGTATGATTAGAAGCATAAGAAAACAATTGTATGCAAAGAAAGTGAAGTGTGAAAGACAAGAAGAGAAAATAGAGTGTTTAAAGGAGCTTGTGACTGATTTGCAAGCCAAAAATTTAATCAGTGAGAGAACTGCTGGCCTAATTGAGGAGACTTTTTCCAATGTCCTTGTAGAATTATTTAGGAGAATGTTTTCTGGCAAGAACAATGACTACTCTGAAAACCTGAAGTCGTTTTCATTAACTTTGTATTTTTATTCTCCATGTGCATATGAATACATGCATAACTCATTAGACTTAGCTTTGCCACATCCAAATACACTAAGATGCTGGTACAACTCTGTAGATGGAAAGCCAGGGTTTGTGGCGGAAGCATTTTCAGAAATTTCAGAAAGAGCAAAGCAGGTAAAGGGTGATGTTTACGTTTGTTTAACATTTGATGAAATGTCGATTAAAAAAAGACTAGACTGGGATGGGAATCAGTTCATTGGTTATGTTGACAGAGGTTTTGGGGTTCAGAATGAAGAATTAGTGGAAGCCAAAGACACATTAGTGCTTCTTTTTGTGGGTGTAAACACTAATTGGAAAATTGCAATTGCGTATTTTTTAGTTAATAGCATGTCCTCTGAAGAAAAGTTTGGTGTGGTGCAGAATGCACTCAGACTCTTGCACGAAGTTAATGTGAAGTGTGTGGGCCTCACATTTGATGGTCTAAACACTAACTTGACACTTGTCTCAAAACTAGGAGCAATTATAAATGTTAACCATTTGCAGCCTTACTTTTTGCATCCCAGTACTGCCGAAAAAGTATTTATATTGCTTGATGCCTGTCATATGTTAAAATTAGTAAGAAATTTATTTTCAGATATGAAAGTGATGATAGAAGTGCATGGAAATGTCATGAAGTGGGAACACATAGTTGCATTAGAAAAATTAGTGTTGGAGGGCCTAGTTTTGGGTAACAGATTGAAATCATGTTACATTTCAGAGACAAAAGATGAAAGTAAAATTAGCTGTACAAGTGCTTAGTTCCTCAGTTTGTACAAGCCTAAGGTACTTAAGTGAAGACCTACAGCTTGATACCTTTGAAGATGCTAAAGGTACAGCAGATTTTTGTGAAATGTTTGATAGGCTATTTGACATTTGCAATTGCAAACGTCCATTAGCAGCTGTTTACAAATCTGCTTTACAGGTCTCAAACAAACCCATCTGGGAGCCTTTCTATCAGAGGCAGAATCTTATTTATTGGGTTTGAAAGATATTGCTGGAAAAGAGATCTATAAGACACAGCGTAAAACTCCAATAATAGGATTCTTATGCATCATCCACAGTATTATGGGGCTGTTTGTTGATCTTGTTGAGAATGATTACCTCAAATATTTGTTAATGTATAAATTCAGCCAAGATCATATAGAGATGTTGTTCTGCATGATACGAGGTAGGTTTGATTGGAATAATAATCCTTTTGCTTTGCAGTTCCATTCTGCTTACAGGCAACTATTAGTGAGGAATGAGATAAAATGTAAAAGCTCTGGGGACTGTTCATCAGAATCTGTAACTCCATTATTGTCTTGGAAAAAGGATATGTTTCAAGAAATGTGGTTTGATCCCGTTATATTTTCAAAAAGTTGAGTGAATGATATTGATATAGGCCTTATATCTGAATTGAATGAAAATTGGTCTCACATACAAGACTATGACTATATTCAGTCACCCTCCATCCTGACAGAATATTCAGAAAATACTGTAGTGCACATAGCTGGCTATGTTGTGCTGCATTTGAAAATGTTGTAATGTGTTCAACATGTGTTTTTTCCCTTTTTGGAACTTAAGATGATTTAATGTATAACAAGTTTTTAAGAAGGAAAAATAACGGTGGCTTGACAATACCTTCACATAGTGTTGTAATAGTATGTTCCAAGCCACCTAGAGGCAATATTAAACTTGTAGTGGAAATTAAAGTACTGGAGAAACTACAGCACTTCAGTGTATTTGAAGAATTAAATGTCCATGCAAGAGACGATTTACTGCCAGAAAATCATATTGTACTACTATTGAGGGCCATAATTTCATGTTATATGAAAATCGGATTGCATCATGTAGCAGGTAGTTACAATTTTACTCTTCTCAAAGAAGTGCTAAGGCAACACTTTAATAAATCTGTTTTGTTCCTTAATCAATAATAAAGTGGTTTAAAATTAGAATGCTTTTCATTTGTAAACTTTGAATAAAAATCTTGAAGTTTCATGAAACAGCTTGCTGCATTTGTCTGGAATATGTTACAAACTTTTGACTGAAAACTACAATAAAACTTTGCTGGTTATAACTTAGTAGCAATAACAGCAGGGTTAATTTTTTGCTGGTAGAACTTTGATTCATTACTCAGAGCAGTCACTTTTTCTGTAAAACTATCAACTAATGTTTGACTACCGTTGTGGATTACCTTTCTTTTACCTAGGTAAGTGTGATGTTATCATGCAGTTAAGAAATGAAAAATTTTCATAAGCTAAAATTGGATAGCCTTCATAGGGAGGTGGGTATTTCTATTCTTCAGGGAGAGTAGAAAGTAAATATTGCTTGTGTGCTGTAAGTCTAACCTTCATAGAGGGGAAAATAAGTTCATGAATAACAGAAAGTGTAAATTAATCAACATGCTGTAACTCTAGATTAGATCAGGGACTTACATTTTCAGGAGTGATACATTACTACCTTTACATTTTTGAACAGTAACTGTTATTTTTGACAGTACTTGTGCAAATGTTTGTTTATTTCACATGTTTCATTCTGTGGGGCTATGAAGTTGCTCAGAAACTGATGAAAAAACCACACATATAAACTGAAGATTAGATCTTCGAAAGTAAATATTGTGACTAGTGTGATACTGGATGCCTGCCTGAAGTCTTGTTTGTTGTAGCTGGCTGATTGGTAGTGTTAGGTTAGGTTGAAACTTGATTATTTTGTCATGAGTTGCCAAAGCACTATGCCATATATAACACACTTCTCGTCATAAAATCTAAAGCAAGGTAGTCAGAAAATATTTATTAACATAGTGGGCAAATCTTCGAGTATTTTGATGCATTTTGCGTACATCTATCATAAATTAATTATGAACAATGCTAGGGGTCCAGTACATAACTTTTAGCCATGGCAGATTCCATGTAGTACGTAAGATAAATTCATAAACAGTGACTAGTTGCTGTTTGTTCATAAATTAAAATGTATATTGTAGTAACTTATTTAAATGAGGCATTATGTTTGTGACCCAACTCAAGGGAAGGCATTTTATAACCAAAAGCGATGTATAAACATTCGAACTCCGCACATAAGTTTGCCACTCTAATGGCCGCCGGCCAGCTATTCAATTTGTCCGCTTTTCACAGTTGACCACTCGTGCAGTTGTGGGGGCCTGCAGTTGTCTGAGACTGCAGTCATGTGCATGAGTTGCATTGTTGTTGTTGTGGTCTTCAGTCCTGAGACTGGTTTGATGCAGCTCTCCATGCTACTCTATCCTGTGCAAGCTTCTTCATCTCCCAGTACCTACTGCAACCTACATCCTTCTGAATCTGCTTAGTGTATTCATCTCTTGGTCTCCCTCTACGATTTTTACCCTCCACGCTGCCCTCCAATGCTAAATTTGTGATCCCTTGATGCCTCAAAACATGTCCTACCAGCCGATCCCTTCTTCTAGTCAAGTTGTGCCACATACTTCTCTTCTCCCCAATCCTATTCAATACTTCCTCATTAGTTACGTGATCTACCCACCTTATCTTCAGCATTCTTCTGTAGCACCACATTTCGAAAGCTTCTATTCTCTTCTTGTCCAAACCGGTTATCGTCCATGTTTCACTTCCATACATGGCTACACTCCATACAAATACTTTCAGAAACGACTTCCTGACACTTAAATCTATACCCGATGTTAACAAATTTCTCTTCTTCAGAAACGATTTCCTTGCCATTGCCAGTCTACATTTTATATCCTCTCTACTTCGACCATCATCAGTTATTTTACTCCCTAAATAGCAAAACTCCTTTACTACTTTGAGTGTCTCATTTCCTAATCTAATCCCCTCAGCATCACCCGATTTAATTTGACTACATTCCATTATCCTCGTTTTGCTTTTGTTGATGTTCATCTTATATCCTCCTTTCAAGACACTGTCCATTCCGTTCAACTGCTCTTCCAAGTCCTTTGCTGTCTCTGACAGAATTACAATGTCATCGGCGAACCTCAAAGTTTTTATTTCTTCTCCATGAATTTTAATACCTAATCCGAATTTTTCTTTTGTTTCCTTTACTGCTTGCTCAATATACAGATTGAATAACATTGGGGAGAGACTACAACCCTGTCTCACTCCTTTCCCAACCACTGCTTCCCTTTCATGCCCCTCGACTCTTATAACTGCCATCTGGTTTCTGTACAAATTGTAAATAGCCTTTCGCTCCCTGTATTTTACCCCTGCCACCTTCAGAATTTGAAAGAGAGTATTCCAGTTAACGTTGTCAAAAGCTTTCTCTAAGTCTACAAATGCTAGAAACATAGGTTTGCCTTTTCTTAATCTTTCTTCTAAGATAAGTCGTAAGGTTAGTATTGCCTCACGCGTTCCAACATTTCTACGGAATCCAAACTGATCTTCCCCGAGGTCCACTTCTACCAGTTTTTCCATTCATCTGTAAAGAATTCGCGTTAGTATTTTGCAGCTGTGACTTATTAAACTGATAGTTCGGTAATTTTCACATCTGTCAACACCTGCTTTCTTTGGTATTGGAATTATTATATTCTTCTTGAAGTCTGTGGGTATTTCGCCTGTCTCATACATCTTGCTCACCAGATGGTAGAGTTTTGTCATGACTGGCTCTCCCAAGGCCATCAGTAGTTCTAATGGAATGTTGTCTACTCCCGGGGCCTTGTTTCGACTCAGGTCTTTCAGTGCTCTGTCAAACTCTTCACGCAGTATCTTATCTCCCATTTCATCTTCATCTACATCCTTCTGCCTTCCCTTCTTTGCTTAGAACTGGGTTGCCATCTGAGCTCTTGATATTCATACAAGTGGTTCTCTTCTCTCCAAAGGTCTCTTTAATTTTCCTGTAGGCAGTATCTATCTTACCCCTAGTGAGACAAGCCTCTACATCCTTACATTTGTCCTCTAGCCATCCCTGCTTAGCCATTTTGCACTTTCTGTCGATCTCATTTTTGAGACGTTTGTATTCCTTTTTGCCTGCTTCATTTACTGCATTTTTATATTTTCTCCTTTCATCAATTAAATTCAATATTTCTTCTGTTACCCAAGGATTTCTATTAGCCCTCGTCTTTTTACCTACTTGATCCTCTGCTGCCTTCGCTACTTCATCCCTCAGAGCTACCCATTCTTCTTCTACTGTATTTCTTTCCCCCATTCCTGTCAATTGTTCCCTTATGCTCTCCCTGAAACTCTCTACAACCTCTGGTTTATCCAGGTCCCATCTCCTTAAATTCCCACCTTTTTGCAGTTTCTTCAGTTTCAATCTGCAGTTCATAACCAATAGATTGTGGTCAGAATCCACATCTGCCCCTGGAAATGTCTTACAATTTAAAACCTGGTTTCTAAATCTCTGTCTTACCATTATATGATCTATCTGATACCTATTAGTATCTCCAGGATTCTTCCAGGTATACAACCTTCTTTTATGATTCTTGAACCAAGTGTTAGCTATGATTAAGTTATGCTCTGTGCAAAATTCTACAAGGCGGCTTCCTCTTTCATTTCTTCCCCCGAATCCATATTCACCTACTATGTTTCCTTTTCCTACTGACGAATTCCAGTCACCCATGACTATTAAATTTTCGTCTCCCTTCACTACCTGAATAATTTCTTTTATCTCGTCATACATTTCATCAATTTCTTCATCATCTGCAGAGCTAGTTGGCATATAAACTTGTACTACTGTAGTAGGCATGGGCTTTGTGTCTATCTTGGCCACAATAATGCGTTCACTATGCTGTTTGTAGTAGCTAACCTGCACTCCTATTTTTTTATTCATTGTTAAACCTACTCCTGCATTACCCCTATTTGATTTTGATTTTGTATTTATAACCCTGTAATCACCTGACCAAAAGTCTTGTTCCTCCTGCCACCGAACTTCACTAATTCCCACTATATCTAACTTTAACCCATCCATTTCCCTTTTTAAATTTTCTAACCTACCTGCCCGATTAAGGGATCTGACATTCCACGCTCCGATCCGTAGAATGCCAGTTTTCTTTCTCCTGATAACGACGTCCTCCTGATTAGTCCCCGCCCGGAGATCCGAATGGGGGACTATTTTACCTCCGGAATATTTTACCCAAGAGGACGCCATCATCATTTAATCATACAGTAAAGCTGCATTTCCTCGGGAAAAATTACGGCTGTAGTTTCCCCTTGCTTTCAGCCGTTCGCAGTACCAGCACAGCAAGGCCGTTTTGGTTAATGTTACAAGGCCAGATCAGTCAATCATCCAGACTGTTGCCCCCCTGCAACTACTGAAAAGGCTGCTGCCCCTCTTCAGGAACCACATGTTTGTCTGGCCTCTCAACAGATACCCCTCCGTTGTGGTTGCACCTACGGTACGGCCATCTGTATCGCTGAGGCACGCAAGCCTCCTCACCAACGGCAAGGTCCATGGTTCATATATATATATATATATATATATATATATATATATATATGTGTGTGTGTGTGTGGATGGATGTGTGTGTGTGTGTGTGTGTGTGCGCGCGCGAGTGTATACCCGTCCTTTTTTCCCCCTAAGGTAAGTCTTTCCGCTCCCAGGATTGGAATGACTCCTTACCCTCTCCCTTAAAACCCACATCCTTTTGTCTTTCCCTCTCCTTCCCTCTTTCCTGATGAGGCAACAGTTTGTTGCGAAAGCTTGAATTTTGTGTGTATGTTTGTGTTTGTTTTTGTGTCTATCGACCTGCCAGCGCTTTCGTTTGGTAAGTCACATCATCTTTGTTTTTAGATATATTTTTCCCATGTGGAATGTTTCCCTATATATATATATATATATATATATATATATATATATATATATATATATATATATATATATATATATATATATATATATACACTCCTGGAAATGGAAAAAAGAACACATTGACACCGGTGTGTCAGACCCACCATACTTGCTCCGGACACTGCGAGAGGGCTGTACAAGCAATAATCACACGCACGGCACAGCGGACACACCAGGAACCGCGGTGTTGGCCGTCGAATGGCGCTAGCTGCGCAGCATTTGTGCACCGCCGCCGTCAGTGTCAGCCAGTTTGCCGTGGCATACGGAGCTCCATCGCAGTCTTTAACACTGGTAGCATGCCGCGACAGCGTGGACGTGAACCGTATGTGCAGTTGACGGACTTTGAGCGAGGGCGTATAGTGGGCATGCGGGAGGCCGGGTGGACATACCGCCGAATTGCTCAACACGTGGGGCGTGAGGTCTCCACAGTACATTGATGTTGTCGCCAGTGGTCGGCGGAAGGTGCACGTGCCCGTCGACCTGGGACCGGACCGCAGCGACGCACGGATGCACGCCAAGACCGTAGGATCCTACGCAGTGCCGTAGGGGACCGCACCGCCACTTCCCAGCAAATTAGGGACACTGTTGCTCCTGGGGTATCGGCGAGGACCATTCGCAACCGTCTCCATGAAGCTGGGCTACGGTCCCGTACACCGTTAGGCCGTCTTCCGCTCACACCCCAACATCGTGCAGCCCGCCTCCAGTGGTGTCGCGACAGGCGTGAATGGAGGGACGAAAGGAGACGTGTCGTCTTCAGCGATGAGAGTCGCTTCTGCCTTGGTGCCAATGATGGTCGTATGCGTGTTTGGCGCCGTGCAGGTGAGCGCCACAATCAGGACTGCATACGACCGAGGCACACAGGGCCAACACCCGGCATCATGGTGTGGGGAGCGATCTCCTACACTGGCCGTACACCACTGGTGATCGTCGAGGGGACACTGAATAGTGCACGGTACATCCAAACCGTCATCGAACCCATCGTTCTACCATTCCTAGACCGGCAAGGGAACTTGCTGTTCCAACAGGACAATGCACGTCCGCATGTATCCCGTGCCACCCAACGTGCTCTAGAAAGTGTAAGTCAACTACCCTGGCCAGCAAGATCTCCGGATCTGTCCCCCATTGAGCATGTTTGGGACTGGATGAAGCGTCGTCTCACGCGGTCTGCACATCCAGCACGAACGCTGGTCCAACTGAGGCGCCAGGTGGAAATGGCATGGCAAGCCGTTCCACAGGACTACTTCCGGCATCTCTACGATCGTCTCCATGGGAGAATAGCAGCCTGCATTGCTGCGAAAGGTGGATATACACTGTACTAGTGCCGACATTGTGCATGCTCTGTTGCCTGTGTCTATGTGCCTGTGGTTCTGTCAGTGTGATCATGTGATGTATCTGACCCCAGGAATGTGTCAATAAAGTTTCCCCTTCCTGGGACAATGAATTCAGGGTGTTCTTATTTCAGTTTCCAGGAGTGTGTATATAGAGGCCACTCATACCTCACCTGTCATTCAACATCATCTTTGCCTCTTCACTTCCGCCTCGACTGACATCTCTGCCCAAACTCTTTGTCTTTAAATATGTCTGCTTGTGAGATGTCTGCTTGTGTCTGTATATGTGTGGATGGATATGTGTGTGTGTGTGTGTGTGTGTGTGTGTGTGTGTGCGTGTGCGTGTGCGAGTGTATACCCGTCCTTTTTTCCCCCTAAGGTAAGTCTTTCCTCTGACTCCGCATCTCCATATATGATAAGTAGCAACTTTCCTTCTCATAATATTGTTACATTCCATCCTGGATTTTCCATTGTTTGAAGCATGATAAAGCTGTACCAGTCACAAAATTTACTTACAAGAAATCACTGATAGTACTTGGCACAGAGTGGCAGTAATTATTCTTCAGTTAATATCTCAGATGCTGAAAGTGGTAGTTGGTACTGAACTAACATGTTGACAAGCTACTGAGGTTACAGTCAAGACAATCCAGGTTTGATCCCGGTGCAGCTATCCTGTTTCGACTTGTCCATGTTTTTCTTAAACATTCACATTAAATATCTGAATGCTTCTTCAGCAAATCAACAACTGATTCTTTTTCTACCATTGTCAAAACAGAACTCAGGTTCCCACTCTAATGGCCATTTGAAATTTTGAAATATCCTTCTCATAAACAACTCCCCCCCCCCCCCCCCCATCTCCCCCTGTAGTAAAAGACTGAAAGAGGACACAATTCTGAAGACAAGACATTCTATATAGAAAACTATTTGTCAAAAACTTCATCATGATGATGGAATCACTGGAAATAATTCAAATATGATTTTAACAGTTCACTGAACATTGTTAGTGATAAACATTGTTTGACAGATCATTACACTGCATCCACATCCAAGGGTTCTATGTAATGAAGCTGGAGTGAAGAATGAAATATAATGTGCATGTGACATATAGTAATATACTGAAAAGAATAATTATCCAAAACAATGAAACAATGCCACATACCCAAAGTTAGTACATGTTAAAGTGGCTGTGTGAGTGCGCGACACAAGACACTTCATAACAAAATATAAAATTAAATATAATTTGAGTGAGCCTATGAGGAATATCAATCTGAATAACTTCTAACTGAATGTATACCATAACAGCAACAACTACAAAGTGTAGAAGTTTGCTTCCACCATTTGACGATAGGTGGCGACAATGGTAAGTAGTGGACGAAAGAAACAGGTCACAGACATCAGGCAGCTAGCTTGGACCTCAGACAACATAACCTCATTGAAACATTAGTCGATTTGTGTCTGCATCATAAAGTTGTTCTTGATTGAAAATGTCAGTTTACAAGCCTAATTCTTGTCATTTGTGGGAGATGTTACTGTTTTGTTTCAATATGAAGAAAACAGCAGCTGAGTCTCATCAAATGTTCTCAAGTACATGTGGTAAGGATGCTATGAGTGAAAGAATGTGTCATGAGTGGTTTCAATGCTTCAAGAACGGTGATTGCAATGTCATAGACCGGTATAGCAGTGGAGGAGAGAATGTTTTCAAAGATGAAGAATTGTAGACATTGCTTAGTGAAGACTCACATCAGATTCAAGAAGAATTGGCTCGATTAGTGGGAGTGACGCAGCAAGCCATTTCAGAACAAGGCTATGGGCATGATTCTGAAAGAAGGAACTTGGGTCCCGTGTGAGCTGAAACCAAGAGACATTGAACGGCGTTTGTGTGTTTGTGAACAGTTGCTTCAGAGGCAAAAACAGAAGGGATTTCTGCATTGCATTGTGACCGGGGATGAAAAATGGGTTCATTATGATAACCATAAATGCAAATAATCATGGGGATATCCCGGCAATGCTTCCATGTCGACGGCCAAACCGAATATTCATGGCTCCAAGATCATGCTCTGCATTAGCTCGGCATCATGTACTATGAGGTGTTAAAACCAAGTGAAACGATCACAGGTGCTTGTTATCAAATGCAATTAATGTGTTTGAGCAGAGAATTAGAAGACAAACGGCCGCAATACAGCAAGAGGCATGATAAAGTGATTTTGCAGCACGACAACGATTGACCCCACGTTGCAAAAGAGGTCAAAACATACTTGAAAACTTTAAAATGGGAAATCCTACCCCACCCGCCATATTCTCCAGACATTGCTCCCTCTGACTATCATCTGTTTAGATCAATGGCACATGTCCTGGCTGACCAACACTCCTCAGCTCATGAAGAAGTTACAAATTGGATCGATTTGTGGATCGCTTCAAAATATGAACAATTTTTTCGTTGCAGGATTCATACACTGCCCAAAAGATGGGAGAAAGTAGTGGCCAGCGATGGAAAATACTATGAATGATACATGTGTAACCAATTTGTTTCATTAAAGCCTCAAATATTGAGGAAAAAATGGTGGAAGCAAAGTTGTACATGTTGTACTTTGGAATGGTCAAGTTTTATTGGAAGAGTAAAATGTACAATGAGCATGTGGGCCAAACAGGGATGAAGTCATATGAACATATGCAGCACACAGTTATATGGTGCAGTATAACATATCAATTTGATAATGTGGTGTGTTTCCTAATGCTTATCTAACCAACAAATGATGTCTGTAACATTTGAAAGTTTTTTTATTAGGTAAGTAATTTAGGACCACAAACTGTTTGGAAGTTTTTGCCATT
This sequence comes from Schistocerca nitens, assembly GCF_023898315.1. Lineage (NCBI taxonomy): Eukaryota > Metazoa > Arthropoda > Insecta > Orthoptera > Acrididae > Schistocerca > Schistocerca nitens. The sequence goes on along the minus strand of NC_064617.1, from coordinate 318,235,783 downwards.
GTTCATGCATTTACATGGCTATGGATGGATGCCACGCATCTTCAGGGAGTACAGCAGTTGCAGCTGTATCATGATTTTCGATACCTGTTGAGCTTTCAGTTATTCCACACAGCACTATCCTGACTTGGTGACGTGGGGCATGCTTTGGAAAAGAGTGTACTGTGACAATAATGATGATCTCATCAAGAACAGGAGAATCATCTCAGTATATGTCAGATATGTATTAATTCTGTGGTGTGATCATTCTTGAGTTGAGGTTATTGTGGCGTTTTTATACAGAGATGTTAATATGAACAGCTACTGTATTTGAGAGTAAGAATATATGTCACATTAAATTGAGAAGTCTCATATTTATTTTCCAAATTGGGTATTTTGCTGTACTTTTGGCCTCCAGTGATCACTGCAGAATTTGGAAAACAAAGTCCCAGCTGTTCAAAACTGTCAGCCATGAAGAAGTAACAAGGTGAGTAAATTAATATACTGAAGTTACAGCTCACAAATAAACTAGTCATCTACAACCAACAGGAACACAGCAATTGATACATCTTATGTTACGAGGGCTATCCACAAAGTACATTACGTTTTGGAATTAAAAATAAATAAAGTATTGGAATTTTTTTTAATTATATACAGATGAAAGCCACACTTAAATACTACTTTTCTACATAGTTCCCATTTAAATTAAGGCACTTATCATAGCGATGGATGAGCTTGGAAATTCCTTCGTCGTAAAATTCGGCCGCCTGCATCTTCAACCACGTGGTTAGCTCTTCTTGAAGCTGTGTGTCGTCATCAAAATGCTGCATAGCCAACAACTTCTTCATTGCTGGGAATAAGTGGAAGTCGCTCGGTGCCAGGTCGGGACTGTACGGCGGATGAGAAACAACTCCCACTTAAAAGATTCGAGAATTTCACGAGTGGCATTTGCTGTGTGGGCCCGGGCGTTGTCATGAATCAGCAAGATCTTTGAGCCCAACTTTCCCCTGCGGTTGTTTTGTATTGCTCTTCTGAGGTTGTGCAGAGTTTGGCAATACCTTTGAGAGTTTATTGTAGTGCCTCTTTCCAGGAAATCCACAAAAATCACACCTTTTCTGATCCAAGAGACAGTTGGTTGAAGGCGCAGGCGGCCGAATTTTACGACGAAGGAATCTCCAAGCTCGTCCATCGCTACAATAAGTGCCTTAATTTAAATGGCAACTATGTAGAAAAGTAGTATTTAAGTGTGGCTTTCATCTGTATATAATTTTTAAAAAATCCAATACTTTATTTATTTTTAATTCCAAAACGTAATGTACTTTGTGGATAGCCCTTGTATTTACTTCTTATTCCAAGATTTTCAATTGTAAATTTTTGTATGTTTTAAAATGAGCTGGTAAGGAGAAAAAAATCTGTTCCATATTTAAAAATAGTACTGCATTCATGCTGTAGAATTTATCCCTATGAATCTATTACTCACCCCATGACTGAGATGTCTGTTTTTATGGAGATAGGTACACTGAAACGTTTTACATTGTCTTCCAAGGAACTAGCATTTTCTGGGTTGGTGCTATTTATTTCTGTTACAAATTCATACTGTGGTTTCAAATTCTCTTTGTAGAATGGCTCCAGAACAACTTTGTAGTGCAACTGTAAACATATAAAGGAACATTTATGGTAGTTTACATATATCTGACTTATGTTGACTGTAAGATTCTAGAAGTATGGATAACATTCGTCATTCATCTACACCCACCATAATGCGTATTTGAATGAAGGTTCCTGTTTAACATATGAATCATCATGACTCCAGAAGTCATTAGTAAAATTTTGTTACTGTTCTTTAGGTACACACTATGTAATAAAATGAATCAAGTGTCACAACTTTATCTATGGAAAAGATTTGTTAATGTATTTCTTTGTCTTGGTGATTTCTCAAGAGCAGAAAATCATACAAATTTGGTAACAGTTAATAAGGATTCTACTGCCTCATTTTGAAAAGTCAAGAAAAGGTTGGCTAAATTCAAACATGGTCAAAGTTCTGTTGATGATGATCAAAGTGAAGGACATCTCAAAATGCAACCACAGCAAATCATCAAAAAAGTACACAATTTGGCATTGGATGATCAACAAATGAAGGTGGATACTTTAGGCATGTTAGAACAAAGTGTATGGTACAGCTCACATGAAGAATTGATGGTGATAAAACTTAGTGGAAGACTAACACAACAGTTGTTGACTGCTGACTAACAGCAAATACAATCTTCTCGCAATGTTTAACCAATTGTAAAAATAACCTATGGATTTTGTGCACCATGTTTTTACTGTACTTGTGAATTTGGTGTGCAAGAAGGTGAAGTCAGTTTCATCTATTGTAAAGCATGGTCACCCACAACTGCATTAAAACTACAGGACATACAGAAAACAAACACAAGTCAGTGGATAGAGTATCTCTCCAAGTTTTCAACTAACATTACAGGTGGGCACCATTTATGACATGTCGAATGTCAATACGTGTGTGCAATTCATTGAAGACACTGACACAAATTGACCAGGAAGTTGCAGCAGAGTCTGCTTTGGAAATCTGTTCTCTGAGTTGCCAGTATCCAGGCATGGAGTAATTCAATGTGAAAATATGGAGTGGATGGTCTTTCTGCATGTTCTGATATACCTGTCCCTAGTCCGATTGGAGAGATGCTCTATCCTCTGATATGTGTCATTTTTCTTTATGTCTTGTAGTTTTCATGCAATCATCTACTTAAATTTCCACAGGTATAAATAACTCTGTACAAACTAAGTACACATTTTTATAATAATAATAGTTTTAACCATTTGTTAAACTTGTACCTTTAGTCAACTGAGCAAATAATATCAATACAAGTGAATGTGCCATTGCAGTCATTTTTTCCTTGATGGGCATTTATTGCTAGAGAGAGACTTTCATAGTAAACATTTTATGTATTTGAGATCAGTCTGCATGAGCTTTGCACTTGTAGTGAGTTGCCTGATGAGTGTCCCATTTATCCATGCCAAAAGCCAAAATAATAATTTCTTGAGTAGGCGCATATTATTTTTATATATGGATTTGGAATGTTAATAGACAAGAGGCTACATGATTACAACAAAATGTGTTACTAAGCATGAGACAGCTGCATCAGCTAAGATTTTCTGCTGTTGATCATTGTGTTCCTAAGACAGGATCTGTAGTGCCACAAATGGTGTATTGAGGTACACCAAGATTTGCTTATGCATATGACCAGAAAGAATGTGTTTCATAGGAGTTGAAGATTTAGATATAAGTGGGGCCCATGAGAAATAGGGGCCTTGCAATGAACTTGTGCTGTCACACTAGTTGCCCTGTGTGACATACACTATGAACACGCGGCGTGGTACCGGACCCACGGGGAATCAGTATGTCAATGAAAAGGTACCCACTGACCACCTTAAAGTCATGTATTTAAACATGCAGTTACAAATTATTAAACTCATCTGAAATAGAAACTCAGAATTCATAAGACCTATAGTCTCATGTGCTGTGATGCACACTACAGGACCAGTAGATCTCATTGGTCCCAGATATAAGCAAATGACACATCATTGCAGCATATGACACATATCATAACATCACATGAATGGTCTTCATGGGCAGTTCATATATCTGCATCATCTTCAATGTGTGTGGGATCTTTTTCTTGCCAATCATAGGATAACTTTTATCAAAAGTTTGTTGCACAAACAATCAATCTGTTGTTTGTAGTTTCAGCTTGTTTTCAGATGGAGTAAGATGTGAAAAAGATACAACAGCAAATTATCACAAATATTTTATATGTGTGAATTATGATCCTCAGTGTACCCTAGGCTAGACACCAATAGCAGTTTAATGTGACGGCTGCAATAGCAGGTGACTGTCTGATAGGTCCATAAGTTCTCCAAGCACATCTTTCAGGTGCTGCACGCAAGGGCTCTGCAGTGTAAGACTGAATGTTATCTCAGTGAGCTGGCATAAGTCTAGGCTGTGTATGGATATATACTATGGTTATTGTCATTTATTTATTTAACATGTTCCATTACATTGTAATATTACATGTGCAAAGGTTAACTTAAAATTTATATATTAGCCTCCTAGCATACATCCAGGTTTTCCAGGGTATGTATAAAGTTATAGCTGACACCAAAGGATTGTCTTACAACTGAAAATATTATTGAATTACAAAAGCTGTGAAAATCTGTTATAAACTCATGTCTAAGTCCGATTTATTAATAGGCCATTGTTGTCCTTTCTCTTTTGTTAAATTACTGCAGCCTAAAATCAGGTAGTCAATATTTGGTCTCCTCCATCAGTTACTGTGTCATCAGTCACTTTGAACTGTTTATCATAGGTTTTCAATTCTCTGCGGCCTGGTAACATAGCTGTAAAGTTCAGTGCTAGCTTTAGCTTAATTATTAAACAGTGGCGGATCTTAGGAAAATATGGTTTGTGTTTGTGGATCATAGGAAAATATGGTTCATGTTTCCCCCATTTTTAGTTTGTTGCCACTCAATCTCCCATTTGTTTATTTGTCTTTAAACTCTCCCCATAGTTTTTCTCTATTGCACTTACAGGTATTTTGCTGCAGCTTGCAGTTTTCATTGATAAGGCTGCTCTGTTAGCTAGATTATCAGCTAGTTCATTGTTTACACCCCAGTATGAGTTTTAATCCATCCAAAATTTATCTGCCAGTTGTATATGTGGCAATTTTTGATTTTGCCTTGTGTTTCTTCACTCAAGAAGTTACAATTCTTTGGATTTCATAGCAAAAGGTATGCTATGATGGTAATTTAGTCAGGGTTGGAGGTTTGTGTAGTAGTTGACTTAATGGGAAACGTTGACAAATGCCAATTATGTACACTGCAGCCATGTTTTTATGTATTGCTGGTGAGGGGTGAGGAAGGAGATTTAGTGTTCAGAAAATTGTTGATGGACACTATATGCTAGGATGTTGGGCCAGTACTTCTCTGCAGAAGATCAATCAAGTCTTGTGCACAAGAAGTGGCACAAAAAAAGTTTGAGAGCTCTATTTAGGCACTCTTCTGCAAAGTCTCACATCCATCTTCCTTGAAGAAGTGCCGCAAATTACCACTGGACCATAGGTAATAGCTTATTTTACAATGAACAGCTTGATGACCAGACAAATCCAAATTATATGGTGATTGATAAACTCATTGTGTTTCCACTCACTTTCAGCAATATAATGTCAGATCATGCTAGTGGAGTGCTAGTTCTGCAAAGTCTGCAGGAGAGCTTCAGTGAAGTTTGGAAGGTAGGAGACAAGGTAGTGGCAGAACTGAAGCTGTGAAGATGGGTCATCAGTCATGCTTCGGTAGTTCAGATTGTAGAGCACTTGCCCATGAAGGGCAGAGGTCCCGAGTTGGAGTCTGAGTCCAGCACATAGTTTTAAGCTGCCAGGAAATTTCATAACAGTGCACATTCTGCTGCAGAGTGAAAATTTCATTCAGGGGATTTGTTGTCTTGGATCACAGCATCTCCACAGTGGAACAAACATTGTACCATGAGATGGACCTGATCAGCCTTGGCAGAAAAGTGACCTTACAGAGTAACCATGGGGCCCAGGGAATATCAAGATATAGCTGCACAAATCATCATCAAACCCCTACCATAATTCACTCCTGAAATATAAACTTGACCAGAAGTTAGAACAGTGTGAAACAAGACTCGTCTCACCAAATGACAGTTTTCAATTGCTCCATAGCCCATGTTTTATGGCTTTGGCACCAGGTTTTCCTTTTAAGGGCATTTGAATCACAGGTGAATAGTTTTGGAATTCCAGCTAGCCCTGCAGTTTCCTGATTATGGAATCTCGTTATTTTGTTGTGCTGCTGAAAGGGTTTGTGACTGTGTCATTCAGTTTTGCAATGATTTTTGTGGCTGTCGTCCTATTGTTTTTCATGACAATCATGTTCAGCGATCATGTCATGATCACTCAGCACACACTTTCATCCACTTTGTGACTTAGCAGATAAAATTTTTCTGCTTTCCCTGCATGTGGTACAAATCTTTGATACAGTGCCTCTTTAAACACCAAACATTTTGGCTACCTTGGTTAAGAAAGTACCCACCATATGAGTACCAACAATGTGCCCACATTCAAATTCACTTAGCTCTGACATAGTGCACTCACTGAGAAATCTGTTCTGAGCATGACTGACACCTGCAACATATTGAGGATATTACACTGGTACTGTTTATGGTCAAATACCAGTGCACCCTTCAGGCTTGGTAAGCATTTGCATTTATGTAGAAGCTTGCATTTCCTGCAGTGTTGCCATATTTTTGAACAATTCCTGTAGCTTTTAAATGAAGATAGCAAATTTTGGAACTGTTACAGTCATTCAACTTTTGTAGTGTACAATGAAAGTATGTATGGCGGTAAGCAGGAACTGCTTGGAGGAATACTAATAGCGGTCCAGATTTATACATAAACACTAATGTCTATATGCATAGCAATTCAAGAGATATCAGCATTTACTTGGAGCAAAATGCATGTATCTTACCTGCTTATTTCTTGGCAAAGGATTACCAATATCACACTTTAAGGTATTATTATTTTGTGTGGAAGGGGCAGAACATAGTACTGGAATTTCTTGTTCATTGTCATCCAATCTCTCAATTTTAGTGTAATGTAAACCAGGTGGAATTTTCAAGTTATACATTGTTTCAAATGAATCTTCTCCCATATTTATTACTTTGACTTCTATTTCAAGTTTCTCTCCTGATCCTAGAAAATATCTTGTTACAGCCCTGGAACATGGTGATAAGCAAAAGATTCACATTTATACAAGTGGAAAAAAATCACATAATGAAAACTGTAGTTTCGAACTTAGTATATGATTTAAATGCAATGTAAATACAAAAATAAATAATAACTAAAATAAAATATTAGACTTACTAGATTTACTGATATGTGGTTGTTGTATTTATTGGGAGGATTTCTTAGTAACGTTCTTCACTGTTTTTGTTAGCAAGCTTAGAATCCCTATCTTCTAAAACTGATTAGTTTTCAGCATTATACCAGTAAATACATGTTATTACATGAATATTCAGGAAATGTAGAGTTTTACATAAATATTATGATTATAAGATATCTTATTTCTAATACTGTCCAGCATAATAATGTTTAAAGTGTGCAAAAAAGAAATAAGTTCAGTTAAACAAAGTCACACAACTTACGGATCTGTTTCCAGCACAAGATCAGGTATGCATATATTATCAGCACCACAGTTTTTCTGTATGTTGATTGCATCATGTTCTGATAGTGGCTTTCTCTGGTCGAGAACTGGTGTCAGTGACCGCTGAACTCTCTCTCTGCTATATTTTGTATCATATTTTATCACTGCCTCAAGAGGTGATAATTTATCTCTTACTCCAGGCTTTAAAACAAAATTTAACAACAATTATTACTTAACTTTCACTTAATTATACTACTTTTACAAATTAATTTTAGCTGATCTCTTTACCCGAATGTAGACTGAATGACTTCTGCAGTATTCAGAATTTCTGCTGAGAGTCAGTGTGAAGTTCTTTGAATTTATACCTTCATTTCGATGAAAGAACAATCTTGGACTTTTTGTTTTTTTGGCATCCAGTACTAACTGAACTTCAAATTCTGAAAATATATATAAGAAATAAACTTTCAATGAAATGTGATGATAACTATAATTATTAACCAAATCTGATTCTACATTGCTAGTACCAGCAGATTTAGTTTTAACAAAATAACCAAACTGCAACCAATATTAAGAATATGAGGCAAACTCTAATGATTAGACATTATTAGTTGAGACATCCTTTTTCTCACAGATTAATACTGAAGACAACCTCAGGGATGCAAAATGTATGATAAAACAAGAATACATAATACAGATTTGCAAACAAAAGGAGATACAGTAATGTTCCTTTCATAGATCCTAAATAAAATTTTCTTATAAAACATATTTTTATTTTAGAGGTAATACCAAAATTGTCACAAAGATGTAAATGTATGTACGCTGAAGTGCATAAGATAATTCTTAGACTATTGTAGCTACACATTATCAAACAGAAAGTTTATACATTTATTTAAATTGATCACATTGCTGCATTGAAGATGTGCAGAAGTCAGATTTTACATAATACAAATCTGATATTCTTATTAATATTTATGTTGACTGATTCTAATAAAAGATTGTCAATGGAGTTGCTTGCCACCAACAAAATTTTTATGCTCCTGTTAAAGTGATCTTTATTATTTCATGAAGTGTTTATTATGAGGGTAATCCCAAAAGTAAGGACTCCTACTTTTTTATAAGTACATAGACTTGTTTATTTCTACAATGGTTTACATCAGTTTACAGCTTGAACATTTAGATATTTTTTGACATAATCACCATTTCTGTTGATGCATTTTTGTAGACACTGTGGCAGTTTTTGTATGCCCATGCCATACCAGCTCGCCACTATGCGTTTCATAAAGTTACGAACCTCTTCTTTCACCTCATCATCGGAGCTGAGTCGCTGGGACCACAATTAATGCTGACAGATACTGTGAGAGACTGAAAAAACTCAAATCGGCAATTCAGAACTGGAGAAGAGGAATGTTGAGCAAAGCGGTACACATTCTCCATGACAATGCTCGCCCACACATTGCTCGGCAAACCGTTGCTCTCCTGCAACAGTTTCAGTGGAACATAATCACCCACCCACCCTATAGTCCTGATGTGGTACCCAGTGACTATCATCTATTCCCTAGGTTAAAAGAAAATTTGGCCAGAAAGTGATTCAGCTCCGATGACAAGGTGAAAGAAGAGGTTCATAACTTTCTGAACAGCGTGGCGATGAGCTGGTATGACATGGGCATACAAAAACTGCCACAGCATCGGAAAAAATGCAGTGACAGAAATGGTGATTATGTCAAAAAATGGCTAAATATTCAAGCTGTAAACTGATGTAAACCATTGTAGAAATAAACAGTTCTATGTACTTATAAAAAAACAGGAGACCTTACTTTTGGGATTACCCTCATATTAATCTTTATTAGTAGCTAAATGCTTTTGGCTGCCAGAATGTATTAAAAAAGTGTGTTCTGAATGAGTGACACCTTTTAGGACCTAAGTGCCTTAAATTACTGTTATTTCTAGTGTTGCTGTCATGAACTGACCAGTTTATTTGAAGAGAATATATAATATTTATGACAAATTTCACTGAGAAATAAATATATTCGGCATCAGTAGTTAGTATCCTCAGTTCCTTGAAGAGGTCTCTGTAGGACATTTTTTGGTTCACACTACATATGTTTTGACTTGAAATGCTTTAGCTACGCTTGGTGAGGTAGTCCAAAAATCATTCCATAAGATATTGTAGAGTGAAAGTAAGTGGAATGTGGCTACCAATGATTGAAAACATCCAAACGGAAACTTCCTGGCAGATTAAAACTGTGTGCCAGACTGAGACTTGAACTTGGAAACTTTGTGTTTCATGAACAAGTGCTCTTCTAGCTGAGCTACCAAAGCATGACTCACAACTTGTTCTCACAGCCTTACTTCTGCCAGTAGTTCATTGCCTACCTTCCAAACTTCACAGAAGCTCTCCTACAGACATTGTGGGACTAGCACTTCTGGAAGAAAAGGTATTGGGGAGATATGGCGTAGCCTCAGCCTGGACGTTGATCAGGTACTACTGGAAGTAAAGCTGTGAGGACAGGTCATGAGTTGTGTTTGGTTAGCTCAGTTGGTAGAGCACTTGCACTTAATAGGTAAAAGTCTTTAATTTGAGTCTCTGTCCAACACTCAATTTAATCTGCTGGCCCACATTCTATTGCAGAGTGAGAATCCATTTTGTAAACATCTACATTGCACATAAAGATTTGTTTGGGTTCCCATATTTTAGTGTCGACATCTGGTAATGTTACTGATGAAAGCTCATTACTAATCACAAGACAAAGTAAGGACCATTAGATTGAAACTTGTAGAACACTGTGCAGACCTGCACCAGTTAAAGGGGTATCAGAAGTGATTTATTAACAGTTCAAATTTTTTCCCTTGATTGGTAGTACTTTGATACTTCCCACTATGACCTCCAAGCTAGTTTCAACCATAGTTATAGCCAGAAAGCAGTTTGTTTTAGTTAGGATTGCTGAGAGGCAAAACTTGATGTGCATGATGCAAGCAGAGCATCAATTGAGAAAGAGGCTCACTTCATCTGCTCTCAGCTCAACAAGACAGCTTGCTCCCTCCTGTTTCTTTAATACCGATTTTTGGAGTCTAGTCCACCATTGCATGGCTACTATGACCTCACTGAGTGGTAGTGGCTTGTATGTCGACACTATGGAGTACGCATTGTAAACTGTATCATGGAATATACAACCTCTGACAATAAAGTTTGGTGAATACTACTGTAACATTAATGTAGATGAACTATGAACTAGTTACCTTACTGTCCTTCAAAATAGTCACCTCCCATAACTATGCACTGCTGAGCTCTGCGATACATGTCCTGCAAACTTTGCACGAAGTCTTTCTTTGGGATGGCGTTCAAAAGCCACATCACATTTCGTTGGATGTCAGGAATATCATCAAATCTCTTTTGCTTCAAAGCAAGTTTAAGTCGAAGGAACAGGAAGGATTGAGATCCGGTGGCTATTATGTATGTTCAAATTGCACCACCCCCTTTTTTGCCAGGAACTGTTTGATGATAGTGGCTGTGTGTGGGCAAGCATTGTTGTGAACAAAAAACCAGGAACCCTGTTGTGCATACTGGGGTCGTACCTTGCATAGAAGTTGCATGAAATGGGTCAAAAGTTCAACATGCCATGCAGTGATCAATGTTGTTCCGTCAGGTAGAAATTCCTTGTGGATAATCTCTTGACTATCAAGAAAGGTGATGAGCATCATTTTGATGTGTGATTTTTCGGCTCTGACCTTTTTTTGATGAGGTGATATCGGAGAATGCCATTCCATGCTTTGCAGTTTCGTTTCAGGATTGTACTGGAGACACCAGGTTTCATCCTCAGCGACAATACGATTCAAGAAATTTGATGTCACATCCACCATTTTGACAAAATTGTGTGAAGCCTCTAACCATGCCTGCTTCTAGTCATCAGTCAAGTGATGTGGCACAGGACAACATGTTTTCCTCTTCCCTAATACCTGGGCAAGGATTTTTCGCACAGATTCATGGTTCATCTGTAGTTCATCCGCTATCATGCGCACAGTTAATCGACTGTCATTCATGATTAATATCCTCACTTTCTCAATGTTTTTGTCACTAACGGTGGTTGCCAGTCGTCCACTACAGGTATTGTCAGAAACACTTCCCTGGCCTCCTCAAAAATGGGTGAACCACTCGTACACACATGGACAATGCTGGATCCCCATAAACACATACCAGCATTGCATGCATTTCTTTTGGTGTCTTGCCAAACTAAAACAAAACTTTAAATTGATTCTTTGGTCATTCATTGTACTTAGTTCAGAACCAATGCACTAAACAAGCACTTCATCCAACAAGTCTAACACAGAACACACATGATGCTCAACTGAACTACAATGGGGGTCGGTTGTCAACACTGGCTACTATGCTGGTGCTGCATTGTGAGTCGCCAGTGTTGCCCGATCGACCGTTCTGACTACATTCACCGAACTTTATTGGCAGAGGTTGTATTTTGTGTTTCCCTCTTAAACCCATTGTTCCTTTTATGAATATTTTGGGTTGCCCATACCACCTGACCTCACCCACCCTCCTATTCATCCGGCAGGGCACATTTGAGACTGCTAAACACTGTGATTTGAATGTTGCTACTTTTGAGAGTGAATTAGGCGAGGGTGCTGCTGAGCCCTTGTCTGTTCTTTATCAGTTATCAGTGGAAGGTTCCATGCCATCTGCCTGGAACATTTCGCTTCCGCTGCCTGCTGGTAAGTACGTGAGCCTGGTGCTGTGAGATACTTGCACCCAATACACCTGCACCCGTTGAGCCCACACACCACCACCAGCACAGCGTTTTGGCCACGGTGTAGCTGTCTTGTTGCAACACACTGCATACCAGCTAGGTGTGAGCCTCACCATCGCTATCCTGAGGGTCCTAGGTTCACTGCTGGGGTGCCTTTGCCTCATTACCATCATTGTAGAGCCAGCATTGCAGCCATGAGGGTCTTAGGGTCTTTGCTGTTGCTGCTGTGTCATGATGCCATTTTTACATGATTCCCAACCCATACAATGCAAATGTCACCATAACAACACAATGTAGCTACAAACTTGCCAGTGGAGGACATCAAAAATGTCCAGGCCACCAAAAAAGAGAGCTATTTTATCACGTTTTTATTAGATCGTTTTCTTGTCTGTCTGTACAGTCCAAATTCTGCAGCTGATTTTAAACTAACTTCCTGATGAATTAGAGACTTAAAATTTGAAATGCAGCTCAGAAATAGATGACAATGCCATATTAACTCACTTTCTTGTCTGGTGTGTGGTGGAGGGCACTTTGTATGCCTCTGTGACTTCTGCCTTTGGTGGTAGGCCTCCGTGTAAGCTAGAATCTCTCAAATTTTTACCTACACAGTCTTTTTGCTAGATAGACATAGGAGGAAGGAATATATTGGTTGAGTCAGGTGAAGAGAAACTCAGGTAAACCTGAAATTTATCGTGTCTGTTGTAACCTCATCAAAATTATTGAAAAATTTCACACAAACGAGACCAAAAACCAGGAAATAATCATTTGAATAAAAATAAATTTTTAACATAACACATTTTTAAATCAAACGCATAAAATAATTTCTCCTAGCTCCATACAAATTCTTAACAATGTGAAGATAGTCCTAAAAATTTGTGATTGTAAATTTTTAATAGCTTTGAAAATATTTGTAAGATTTAAAACAAAAAAAAATGAGGGGGACATGCAATACATAATTGATGCATGAATAATTCACCTCTTTACTATTATCTATTGCATGTTTCCTATACTTTTCATTTTAAAACTTTCAAGTATTTTAATAGATATTAAAAATTCAGAATCACAGATTTTCAGGTCTATTTGTATGGTGTTAGGAATCTGTATGGGGCTAGGAAAAATTATATTATACTTTTTAGTCTATTTTAAAATGTTGTATATTAAAAATTCATTTTTATTTAAATAATTATTATATTTTTTGGTGTTGTGTTCAGGAGTGGTGCAGCTCTTTGTTTTGTTTTGTAACATTCTGTTTAGTTATATGTCTGGTCTTTATTTTTGATAGAAAAATGCCTATCAGTTGCTAGGAGTTGGAGGAATTGAAAGTATTGTTATCAGCTCCAAAAGAGGATTTAAGTACACTCCTGGAAATTGAAATAAGAACACCGTGAATTCATTGTCCCAGGAAGGGGAAACTTTATTGACACATTCCTGGGGTCAGATACATCACATGATCACACTGACAGAACCACAGGCACATAGACACAGGCAACAGAGCATGCACAATGTCGGCACTAGTACAGTGTATATCCACCTTTCGCAGCAATGCAGGCTGCTATTCTCCCATGGAGACGATCGTAGAGATGCTGGATGTAGTCCTGTGGAACGGCTTGCCATGCCATTTCCACCTGGCGCCTCAGTTGGACCAGCGTTCGTGCTGGACGTGCAGACTGCGTGAGACGACGCTTCATCCAGTCCCAAACATGCTCAATGGGGGACAGATCCGGAGATCTTGCTGGCCAGGGTAGTTGACTTACACTTTCTAGGGCACGTTGGGTGGCACGGGATACATGCGGACGTGCATTGTCCTGTTGGAACAGCAAGTTCCCTTGCCGGTCTAGGAATGGTAGAACGATGGGTTCGATGACGGTTTGGATGTACCGTGCACTATTCAGTGTCCCCTCGACGATCACAAGTGGTGTACGGCCAGTGTGCTCCCCACACCATGATGCCGGGTGTTGGCCCTGTGTGCCTCGGTTGTATGCAGTCCTGATTGTGGCGCTCACCTGCACGGCGCCAAACACGCATACGACCATCATTGGCACCAAGGCAGAAGCGACTCTCATCGCTGAAGACGACACGTCTCCATTCGTCCCTCCATTCACGCCTGTCGCGACACCACTGGAGGCGGGCTGCACGATGTTGGGGCGTGAGCGGAAGACGGCCTAACGGTGTGCGGGACCGTAGCCCAGCTTCATGGAGACGGTTGCGAATGGTCCTCGCCGATACCCCAGGAGCAACAGTGTCCCTAATTTGCTGGGAAGTGGCGGTGCGGTCCCCTACGGCACTGCGTAGGATCCTACGGTCTTGGCGTGCATCCGTGCGTCGCTGCGGTCCGGTCCCAGGTCGACGGGCACGTGCACCTTCCGCCGACCACTGGCGACAACATCGATGTACTGTGGAGACCTCACACCCCACGTGTTGAGCAATTCGGCGGTACGTCCACCCGGCCTCCCGCATGCCCACTATACGCCCTCGCTCAAAGTCCGTCAACTGCACATACGGTTCACGTCCACGCTGTCGCGGCATGCTACCAGTGTTAAAGACTGCGATGGAGCTCCGTATGCCACGGCAAACTGGCTGACACTGACGGCGGCGGTGCACAAATGCTGCGCAGCTAGCGCCATTCGACGGCCAACACCGCGGTTCCTGGTGTGTCCGCTGTGCCGTGCGTGTGATCATTGCTTGCACAGCCGTCTCACAGTGTCCGGAGCAAGTATGGTGGGTCTGACACACCGGTGTCAATGTGTTCTTTTTTCCATTTCCAGGAGTGTATTAAGTACCTCTGAGGAGCTTGTGGGACACATGGGTGGCACTTGTGCCACACCACAGTCTAGTGTAGTCAACAGTTTTCCTGTGGTCACTTTTATTCCCTCTTTTTTTGAATTTTCAGAAAATGTGTGTACATTTTTGCTGAATGTGTGTAATGTCAGTCACATTTGTTTGTAGACTCATATGTAGAATCAGTGGACACATTGAGAAATGCTGATAGGTTTGAGATGCTGGCTAAGGGGTTAGCAGAGTAATACTCAGGCAAAAGGGATGTTAGTTAGTGTATGGACAAGCTTTTCACTCTTTGACACAAGCTGGGAAAAGACTGAAGCTTTTACAGATAGTATACACACAATTCCATGTCATATCTTGGGGTCAGATAAGATAAGGAATGATGCTGACTTGAGGAAAGAGAGGCATGAGCTGTTGATGTATTTATAAGAAGAATAAATCCACAGATTAGGGACAAGGTTAAAGAACTGTTGCCTCATCTTTGCATGAGCTGATTCATCTTTTACTGTTTAGAGAGGAGGTTGGGTGTTCCTTTTAGTCACCTTCGTGTAGTAACAATCCCTGTCATGTGTTGTCAATGAGACAAATTGTAGGCGATGCAAGCAGCCAGGTCACACTGCCAATGTCCACCCCATTGTAAGGAAACTAGAAACTGTGCACTGATTGTCACCAGTCATGAGACAGTCTGGACCAAAGAAGGGGAAGACATCAAAGTTTTAGAGGCACTGGGAGGTCATGTCAGGAAAATGTCAGAGGGGCTAGAGCAGTTTAACCTCTGTGCTCCCAGTAAGCACAGTCAGCTCCTTCAGTTTCTGCAATTTGCCAGAGGTGGCAAATGTCATTGTGAATGGCAAAATATGTGAGAGACCAGTGAGTATTTTGGTAGACACAGTGCTCAGATGAACCTAATATTCTTGGTCCCTGGTGGATAAGTGGGCTAGGGACAAAAATTTTTGATGTTATTCTAAGGAAAGATTTTCTGTGTCACTTTCTGGGCACTGTTGACTTTAGATCTCAAAATGTTCAATTCAGTGATTGAATTCACCAACTTGGTGGCGGTAACACCAGACACAAGGAATTCAGAGAAGAAGGTCTATTCCTCAGTTTTTCACTGATCTGTGTATCTTAGTATTAAAAGCCAGTGCATGAGGCTGGATGGAAAGAGTTCTCTGAGTGGCAAACCAGAATTCAGTATCCTACTGAAGCTGTCTTTCTGGTTGATCCACTAAGACAAAATGGAGTTGTACATCATCTCCAGTTTCATGATAAATGAGGCCTCTGTAGGGTTGAGAATACAAATAGTGAAATATATGTATGCTGATATGTTTGTATAATTTTGGGACAAAATATGTTGTGGTTCCGTCTGGAATAGGTTGCCCAGATTACAAGAAATAGCAGCAGAGGAACAGTCTCCAAAGGGAGAACCATGAAGCGAAAGACATTGCCAATACAAGAAGAATATGCCATTACGACACCCCTTAGAAACCCGTTACAAGAAAAATTGTCATGTTTGTTGGAATCACAGAGAAGCCTGTTTTAACTGGTGCCTGAGGAGTTCATGTGACTATTAGACGAAAGGCAGTACTTGCCAGCCACAGATTTAATATACAACAAAATTCTGATAGGGAATGTAATGCTGATAGCATAAAAACCCTGTAGAATTCCCAATCATTTGGAACTGACTGTGGAAGAAAGATCAATCCTCTCTCATCTGAGTTCAATTACTACCAGTTCTGTGACTCTGCCATCGGGAGTGGGCCCTTCTTGCTCACCTTGCACCTAGTAATTTTGTGTCAAGCTTACAATGGTTCAGTGTCAAAAGATCAAAGCACTTCATAAAGAAACTTAAAATTCCTTTGCCTAACATTATGTCTGCTATGTAATTCAGTCCCTTCAGATAATGGAATACAGATGTATAATTCCTCAGTTTGCAATAAACCAAGTGTGGTAGTGTTGAAAGTTCTGATGTCAATCCATGGTTTCTGAAATTCCTGGCTTCACTTGTGTATTCTAGAAAGTTCATGTTTTCCCTGTATCTTTTGTCTTCCATAACCAGATCAAAGCATACTGCAGTTAATTTTGTTGTGTCTGACTTCTTGAACAC
Source organism: Schistocerca nitens (assembly GCF_023898315.1). Lineage (NCBI taxonomy): Eukaryota > Metazoa > Arthropoda > Insecta > Orthoptera > Acrididae > Schistocerca > Schistocerca nitens. Next base: position 318,218,941 of record NC_064617.1, on the reverse strand, counting down.
TGAGGTGGCAAGAAATTATGTAGTTAATTATAACACTCTGAGTAAGTAAAACATTATTAATTATAACACTTTTAATTTTGCTTGCCAGGCTTGGCTGTACCTATGAAACAGCACACATGGACTTGCTGTTCACAACACACTACATGATCCATGATTAGTGAGTGGGTAATTGATACAAGTTCAGAATGGGCAATTGTGGCTTCACCACAGTCACTAGAAAACACAAGTTCATAGGCACTTGTTGATATAGTACTGATAGTGTTGCCTCATAGGCACAGTTCCCAGGAGATGGAAGTCTCTTCACTGTCCGATGGCTGACATGGGCTATGTCATGGTGATCAGGCAGCACAACAACGTTACTCCAATAGGAACTACCTGGAAGTGGGCAGAATCCTACCTCAACCAGAACTGCCATCCTGGCCTCTCAATGCTAGTTCACAGCTTTGCTGTGCAATATCTCTGTGGTGGTCGATACTTCTTGCACTGCTTTCGATACTCCATGACACAGTAGTCATTAAAATGCCTTAAGGGCATGCAACAGTTTGCTTTAAGGATGCATTCCAATACAGCCACCACAAATATTACTTTAAATCACAGAAATGATAATAGTAATAAAAAATAATTTAATTTAATTCAATAACTTTGTAATTCCTGAACCCCATTTTCTTATATCCAACTATCCCTTGTGGGTTTCTGCTTTCTGTTCCAGTGAGACATGAAAGCCTAAAACTGATGCACAGCATTTTCAGATTTCAAGGAAATTGCTGATTAGCAGCTGGTCATATCCTGCCTTAGCAGACCTCCATACACTACACTTCCAGTTCTGGAACACTCAAGAGTGTAACTTCTGTGTGGTGCTTCATAGCCCATGTCGTGATCCTCAGGATTTAATGTTATATCAGTCAAAACCATATAGTTTTTCATATCTTGACCTGGGTTACTTAGAAAAAATTTCTTCCCGTCCAAGCTGCAACATAAAAGCCAAACTCAGGTTCAATTACCTCACACTTGAACGTGTAGCACTGACTCTGCACCCATGCTTGGATGCATGCTTCTCATATTACAGAAACTGATTCTGCATCCTGCACATATCAGAGCTTGGCACTGTTGTGCTGTTGATGGACACTTCTACGTTCTGCTGAAAGGGTGAATGTTATATGTCATCTTACAGGAGAGTCTCCATCTGATTTGTATCTTTCAGCACTGTCAGTCTGGCTCCACACTCTACCCCATCTCTCCTGTCAGCCCCAAAATAGATACAATTGATAGTTCAATCATATGTTTCAGAATTCTGGGGTTGCAGCTGTGCCATAGCTACACTTACACCTACTTCCAGCAGCTTTGAAATGCGAAACTTACATCTCCTTCACTGCTGGTGTGAGTTCAAGACTACTTCCTCTGACAGTCTTAATTGTGTGGGTTTGTAACATTACAGGCAGACACTTCGGCCACCTGCTACAGCTCAGCCAGGCAGGCTGCTACGAGCACCACACTTGATTGATTACACACTGTTGTGTCACTCTTCTTCAGTAGCGAAGACTTAAAATAGAAACTGCAGCAAAACCCCCAGCAACTTCCTTCATGTCCGCGGTGTTTTACGAAACATTCACGTGAGGATTGTCCCCAACGTTGGGCTGTGTGTCACAATTGCAAAAAGAAAGGTCATGTGTCTTCCGTTTGCAAATCCGACCGCATACATGATGTTCATGAACATGACGCTGATTCTGATTCTGTGTTGTCTGTCAATTGCACTTCTTCCCTTTCAGGGAAGTTATTCCTCACTGTCCAAATCCCAAATCCTTGGTTGAGATGTTCACTTGCAAGTGGATACCGGTTTTGCTGCCACTATAATTAATTCTCAGACATATCTTCAGTTGGGTTCTCCACTCCTGTCACCTGTCACTTGGCAATTACGGACGTACAATAAACAGAAGATTTCTCTCTTGGGAAAGTTTAATGCTGAGGTATCTTTGAGGTATCTTACAAATCCGTCGTTCGCACTGTTCCCATATTTGTGGTCGACCAGAGCAACGCAGAAAATAGTTTTGGTTTCGGTGCCTTTTGCGTTTTTGGGTTCTCCATATATGACTCTGTCAATATTGTCTCTCATGCTATTCCTTATGCTCAACTGGATTCCTTGTCGACGACATTTTCATCCCTTTTTTCTCCTGGGTTAGGCCGTGCAAACGATTTTGAAGCTCATATCACACTCAAACCCACTGCTCGGCCTAAGTTTTTTCGGGCTCTGCCCATTCCTGTGGCCCTTCGTGATCGGGTAAAATGGGAGTTGGATCGGCTCACTACTTCAGGGGTCTTGCTTTCTGTCACTTCCAGTGAGTGGTCCTCTCCTGTCGTTGTCGTCATTGCTAAGCCAAATGGTGATATTCGTCTCTGTGGCGATTTCAAAGCCACTGTAAATGCTCAATGCCTCATTGACACTTACCCTATGCCCCGTCCTGAAGAATTGTTCACTAAACTTGCTGGATGCCAGTATTTTTCTAAAATTGACCTGTCAGAAGCTTATCATCAACTTCCTCTCGACGCTGCTTCCCGGCAGTTTCTGGTCCTTAACACGCCTTTCGGCCTCTATCAATACCAACACTTGCCATTCGGGGTTGCTAGTGCCCCTGCTCTCTTTCAGCGATTCTTGGAACAATTATTGCTCCCTGTCCCTGGGTGTATCAATTACATGGACGACATTGTTGTCACTGGCTCCACCACTGAAGAACATCTTCAAAATCTCCGCACACTTTTTCATGTCTTACAGACTGCTGGTCTTAAGTGTAATCTTCAGAAATCACAATTTTTTCAGGCATCTATCACGTACTTGGGGTTTCAACTCTCTCGGGATGGTATTCGTCCGCTTCAGCAAACTGTCGCTGCAATCGATGCCCTTCCTCGCCCTACATCTGTTAAGGAACTGCAGGCCTTCTTGGGTAAAATAGCATACTATCACTAGTTTTTACCGTCTGCGGCTTCGGTGGCTCAGCCGTTGCATCGCCTGTTGCATGAAAACCTGCCTTTTCACTGGTCCGTGTCATGCGATGCGGCTTTCCAGAAATTGAAAACTATGCTGAAACAGGCCCCGTGCCTGGCTACTTAATGACCTGGCCAACATCTTGTTCTTGCCACAGACGCCTCTCAATACGGGGTCGGTGCAGTCCTGGCGCACCGTTTTTCTGACGGTTCGGAACAACCCATTGCTTATGCCTCCAAAACGCTCATGGATGCCCAACAAAAGTATTCTCAAATTGAAAAAGAAGCTTTGGTCATTATTTATGCTCTTCATAAGTTTGGTGTTTTTCCTCTATGGCTCAAAATTTCATCTTGTTACGGATTACAAACCACTTGTTTCCTTGTTTCATCCATCAACGTCACTTCCCGACAAGGCTGCACACTGCCTCCAGCGTTGGGCTCTTTACTTGTCTCGTTTCAATTATGAGATTCATTTCCGGCCAACGGCTCAACATGCAAATGCTGATGCTCTGTCTCAGCTTCCCATGGCTCTTGATCGGGCATTCGATAGGGACAAACTTTTGTGTTTCCACCTGGATGTTGCCGAGCAGCGGGTTGTGGACAGGTTCCCCATCACTGGGAACAGGCTGGCGGCTGCTACGAGTTCTGACCCTACCTTCTCCCGGGTTTTACGCTGTATTCAGAAGGGTTGGCCCGATCGCCCGTCCGCTAAGACTTCTGATCCGTTGCGGAACTACTACGCTTTGCGCTACCGCCTCACGGCTAGGGATGGTGTTATCCTCCTCTCCACTGAAAATGCTTCGCCGCATGTCGTGGTACCTGCGTCTTTGTGTGCTTCGGTCTTGCGCCTCCTTCACCAAGGGCACTGGGGTGTGTCTCGCACAAAATCTCTGGCGCGCCGTCATGTGTTCTGGCCTGGAATCGACTCTGAAATAGCACACATGGTCGCTGCCTGCGGCCCTTGTGCGTCACAGGCCGCTGCCCCGAAGTCATCTTTGTCACTGTGGCCTTCGCCTGAGAAGCCCTGGGAGCGCATTCATGCTGACTTTGCGGGACCCTTTTTAGGTACTTATTGGCTCCTCGTAATTGACGCCTACTCTAACTTTCCTTTCATTGTCCGTTGCACATCGCCTACCACCGCGGCAACCACCAGTGCTCTCGCCAGCATTTTTTCTTTGGTAGGCCTCCCCTCTACTCTTGTTACTGATAATGGTCCGCAATTTGCCTCATCCGAATTTGCGGATTTTTGTGCTCATCACGGCGTTATGCATGTCACGGCCCCGCCGTTCCATCCACAATCCAACGGTGAGGCTGAACGACTGGTCCGCACATTTAAGGATGTGGAAACTTCTTCTGCTGCTGATGAAGCGCTTCTCCAGTTTCTGGCTTCTTACCGTTTCACCCCCATGGGCAACCACAGCCCGGCTGAGCTCTTACATGGCCGACAGCCCCGCACGCTACTTCATCTTCTGCGGCCTCCCACCTCACGGCCGCAGGTGCCTTCCCTTGGCCGGTTCACCACTGACGACCTCGTCTGGGTATGGGGATATGGCAGGCGGCCAAAATGGAGCCCGTGCCACATCTTAAGACACCATGGCAGACGCCTGTATGAAATCCAGACGGACACGAGTGTTGCAGTGCGTCATTCGGACCAGCTTCGGCCTCGTGTGCCAGCAACGCCTGTTCCGAATGCCGCTACACCACCTTCGGCTCTACCTGACGCTCGGGATCTTGGCATCTCTCAATACTCACAACGCAGCCCTCTCACCGTCATCGCAATGCCAGCACAAGAACGGACGCCACCAGGAGACGTGCCCATGCAGGAACTGGATGACCATCCTCTGTCAGAGCAAATCTACTCGCCTCCCCCTCCAACGGATGCCGACACATCGCCCATGTCTCCTGTCATATCAACTGGACTTGCTGCAACGGGCAGATTGGTGCAGGTGGCCCCAGCAGATTCGACCCCTACGTCTCCTGTCATCTCGACCCATTATCATTGGGGACACTTCTGTCCATACGGGAAGCCGCCTCCTCGAGACTTTACGGCGAGTCAAACGTGTATGGACATTAGCCATCTCCAGGACATCTCCATCAAGACCAGTGCAACAATTTCAAAGGGGGAAAAAGTGTTGTGACTCGCCGATCATCCAAAGTGCCGCCGCGCAATTACGCGCGTCCTCTATGTGCGGCGCTGTCTGCCAGCCATGCAGCAGCTGCGCCACCTAAGCAGCCAACCGAGCAGCGGCCGCTAGACTGGGACTCAGTGCTCATTCGAATGCTAACGCGTACACATGTCTTGCTTGTCAACTTACTCTGTGACTTACATGTGTTGTGACGTTCTGAAATATATTTGTTAAACTTGACGTTATAACAGTGACTAGCAACTATCCTTTTCATTACAATGTACCATTCACTTTTAAAGCTAATTGCTCCTCCTCATCTCCGGTTTTACCAGTCTCTTTCTTCCCTATGTCCCATATTGCCTTATTTTATTACCCAATGTGATTATCTTTATCTTATCATACATTTGGTTCAATGTCTGTATTATTCTCTTCCCTACTTTGCAGTATGCTGGGTAATGAGCTATGGCATCAACATCAGAGCTAATATAAAGGTCTAGGGTTCAATGATGAGTGAGTTCATTGAAACAATATGATATTTTGATGAGTGTCAATCCTGTCATCTTCACCTGAAGGAGATTTATGAGCAGATTAGAATTTCTTGCGGGTGCTCAGCATATATTTACTGTTAAAAAGAATTTGTTATGAAATTCTATTTCTGCCATACATGGTACCATATGCTGTACTAAGGAAAATTTATTAGTATCTGTGTTCTTAAGTACATGATAGTTGCTGATGATTATGGCAGTTTTTCCTGCCTCCATTTCAGCTCTACAGAAGTAAGATGCTAACCTAAACCCTGTTATACTAGTGGTCACATGATGGCAGAGAGGCAGATTATATCAAATCTAATTTATCAATGTAAATTACTAGTTCATTAATTTTATCACTCAGGCCTCGAATATTCTCATGCAATTGGGATAGCTGACATTTTACACTGGCCTAAATATAATTAGGTGGAAATAAAATTTCTTGTCATCACCAAAAATTTTCAATTAACAGCTGTTCGTTCAGATATAGTATTCTACAATTACACTGTTTAATTTCTTCTCAAACAGAATCTTTGTTTCACTACTAAGCTCTCTTAAAACTTGGTTTTATTCTGGCCTCCTAACCCTGTAAAAGATGCTCTGGCACCTATAATCCCTCATATTTTTTCACTCATGACAGTGGGTCCCACTATTACGTTTTTTGCTACTTGCCCAGACAGATTTCCTCCCCTAGCCTCTTGAGGGGAAGGCCAAGTCTAATATAATCACGTCTACTGATAGAATCAACAAGAACCACAATGGTGTGTGACCCTGCAACTGACATAAGCAGCCATTCCAACTCCAAATTAAATTTCCTGACAGAAAGTCCAAATCAGTTCAATCACAATGGTTCAGAACACATACAAATTCAACACTTGTTTGTCTCAATGTTAATGTTATCCTTAACACACCACACTCTACATTGCACTCTAGATCTCTGTCAATGTTACTGTCCACCCCAACTATTATAAACATGCTTGATGGGTTCCCGGGATTTACGCCGGATAATATTGTAAAAACCGCACAATATTTCCGCGAGACAACTGCCCGCCATCCTCAGGTGCTACTGTCGCGTCGCTGAGAAGCGCGCCAATTTATATGCTGGCTTTCTAGAACAGCGCAGGCGCCAGCGGGGCATAACGTCATCGAAGACCAATCGTAGACAGCGTCGAATACCAGAGCCCTCTGCTGGAGAAACGGGTCGCGGTCTGCGGAAGCGCGCCGCGGCGCGGGAAAATGCGGCCGGGAGCGACGGACCCCGTTCGCGCGCGCGAGGTGTTGGCGCGCGATTTAAGCATCTGCGCTGAGGCTTCCCATCTGCGTTGACTCGCTGCGGTTGCTAATCTGTGGCTGACGATTCCTTAGTGCCGCCAAGGCTGGCTCCCAGGCCTTACTCAGGTGAAACCCCGTGTCTCTGTTTATTAGGTCACTGCTTATACGTATTTCGAGCGCCTCTTTGATGATGGAGTCCCAGTATGTGGAAGCATGCGAGAGGATCTTGGTTTCTTCATAATTCATGCCGTGTCCCGTGTCAAGGCAATGTTCAGCAACCGCAGATTTCTCTGGCTGACCCAACCTCGTGTGACGTTTATGTTCGTAGCATCTGTCTTTGACCGTACGACACGTCTGGCCAATATAAGATTTCCCACATTGGCACGGGATTTTATATATTCCTGGTCTCCTCAGGCCGAGGTTGTCTTTAACAGAGCCCAGCATTGATTTCACTTTTGCTGGAGGCCGGAAAACACATTTAATCCGGTATTTCTTGAAAATTCTGCCCACCTTAAAAGACACGCCACCCACATACGGTAGAAAAACCAACCCCGTGGTGGTGTCTGCTTCTTCAGGTTGTTCTTGAGGTTTGGAGCGTGCTGGTCGAAACGCGTTGCGGATCTGCTTCTCGGAGTACCCGTTCTGGGCAAATACAGAGCGGAGATGGCTGAGCTCTGCCGATAAGCTGTCCTGATCTGAGATGGCTCTAGCCCTATGCACTAGCGTCCGTAATACACCGCTGCGCTGTGAGGGATGATGACAACTCGTAGCTTGTAAATACAAGTCTGTGTGCGTAGGCTTCCGGAACACACTGTGACCCAAGGAGCCGTCTCCTTTTCTACGCACCAAAACATCCAGAAACGGGAGCTCACCATCTTTTTCTACCTCCATGGTAAAACAGATACTTGGATGGAGGGAGTTCAGATGTTCCAGGAAAGAAGGAAGCGTTGCTGTCCCATGCGGCCATACCACAAACGTATCATCTACATATCTCCAAAAACATTTGGGTTTCAGAACCGCCGTCTGAAGTGCTTTGTCCTCGAAATCTTCCATAAAAAGATTTGCTACTATGGGAGACAAAGGGCTACCCATAGCAACACCGTCAGTCTGCTCGAAATACTGGTTGTTAAATAAAAAGTAAGTCGAGGTAAGCACATGTTTGAATAGGTGTAAGACGTCCTCTTCCAGCTTGGCTCCTATAAGTTGTAATGAGTCCATCAGAGGCACCCGTGTGAACAAGGAAACCACATCGAAACTCACTAGTAAGTCTGTAGATTCAAGACGCAGGTTCTTCACTCGCCGTATAAAATCTTCTGAGTTTCGAATATGGTGTTCACATTTCCCCACCTTGGGACTCAGAAGAGAAGCCAGATGTTTAGCTAGATGGTATGTTGGGGCACCTATATTACTAACGATAGGGCGAAGCGGAACATTCTCCTTATGTATCTTAGGCAGGCCATAAAGTCGTGGCGGAACTGGCGCTCGTTCTCTTAAACTCTTCTTCAGATGGTCAGGGAGTTGGCTGGATTTGAGGAGAGCGGATGTCCTCCGTTGTACGGCATCCGTCGGATCTTTCTGGAGTCGACGATACGCTGTATCCTGTAGTAGGTCCATCATCTTGCCAAAATAAGATGTAGCAGGCATAAGAACAGTGGCGTTACCCTTGTCAGCTGATAAAATTACTATATCATTGTCTTCTTTTAACGAACGGAGCGCTCTTCTTTCTTCAATGGTGACGTTCTGCTTGGGTGCAGGCATCCTGGTTATTGATCTACAAGCCTCTCGCCTTATCTCTTCAGCAGCATCATTCGGAAGTTTTAAAACACCTTGTTCAACGGCACTGATGAACTCCTTGATGGGCAAGGTCTTGGGAGTAGGCGCAAAATTAAGTCCCTTTTCTAACACTGACATTGCAGCGTCACTCAGTGGTTTATCTGTGAGATTAAACACAGTCCGTCTGCTAAATTTCTCTTCTTGCAATGACCGGTGTGTAAGGCGCTGGAACTTAGAAGTTTGACGCGCTGTGATTTGCTGCCGCACCCAGTCCGAAAACGCCCAAGTAGAGCTTAATCTCACAGATAAACCACTGAGTGACGCTGCAATGTCAGTGTTAGAAAAGGGACTTAATTTTGCGCCTACTCCCAAGACCTTGCCCATCAAGGAGTTCATCAGTGCCGTTGAACAAGGTGTTTTAAAACTTCCGAATGATGCTGCTGAAGAGATAAGGCGAGAGGCTTGTAGATCAATAACCAGGATGCCTGCACCCAAGCAGAACGTCACCATTGAAGAAAGAAGAGCGCTCCGTTCGTTAAAAGAAGACAATGATATAGTAATTTTATCAGCTGACAAGGGTAACGCCACTGTTCTTATGCCTGCTACATCTTATTTTGGCAAGATGATGGACCTACTACAGGATACAGCGTATCGTCGACTCCAGAAAGATCCGACGGATGCCGTACAACGGAGGACATCCGCTCTCCTCAAATCCAGCCAACTCCCTGACCATCTGAAGAAGAGTTTAAGAGAACGAGCGCCAGTTCCGCCACGACTTTATGGCCTGCCTAAGATACATAAGGAGAATGTTCCGCTTCGCCCTATCGTTAGTAATATAGGTGCCCCAACATACCATCTAGCTAAACATCTGGCTTCTCTTCTGAGTCCCAAGGTGGGGAAATGTGAACACCATATTCGAAACTCAGAAGATTTTATACGGCGAGTGAAGAACCTGCGTCTTGAATCTACAGACTTACTAGTGAGTTTCGATGTGGTTTCCTTGTTCACACGGGTGCCTCTGATGGACTCATTACAACTTATAGGAGCCAAGCTGGAAGAGGACGTCTTACACCTATTCAAACATGTGCTTACCTCGACTTACTTTTTATTTAACAACCAGTATTTCGAGCAGACTGACGGTGTTGCTATGGGTAGCCCTTTGTCTCCCATAGTAGCAAATCTTTTTATGGAAGATTTCGAGGACAAAGCACTTCAGACGGCGGTTCTGAAACCCAAATGTTTTTGGAGATATGTAGATGATACGTTTGTGGTATGGCCGCATGGGACAGCAACGCTTCCTTCTTTCCTGGAACATCTGAACTCCCTCCATCCAAGTATCTGTTTTACCATGGAGGTAGAAAAAGATGGTGAGCTCCCGTTTCTGGATGTTTTGGTGCGTAGAAAAGGAGACGGCTCCTTGGGTCACAGTGTGTTCCGGAAGCCTACGCACACAGACTTGTATTTACAAGCTACGAGTTGTCATCATCCCTCACAGCGCAGCGGTGTATTATGGACGCTAGTGCATAGGGCTAGAGCCATCTCAGATCAGGACAGCTTATCGGCAGAGCTCAGCCATCTCCGCTCTGTATTTGCCCAGAACGGGTACTCCGAGAAGCAGATCCGCAACGCGTTTCGACCAGCACGCTCCAAACCTCAAGAACAACCTGAAGAAGCAGACACCACCACGGGGTTGGTTTTTCTACCGTATGTGGGTGGCGTGTCTTTTAAGGTGGGCAGAATTTTCAAGAAATACCGGATTAAATGTGTTTTCCGGCCTCCAGCAAAAGTGAAATCAATGCTGGGCTCTGTTAAAGACAACCTCGGCCTGAGGAGACCAGGAATATATAAAATCCCGTGCCAATGTGGGAAATCTTATATTGGCCAGACGTGTCGTACGGTCAAAGACAGATGCGACGAACATAAACGTCACACGAGGTTGGGTCAGCCAGAGAAATCTGCGGTTGCTGAACATTGCCTTGACACGGGACACGGCATGAATTATGAAGAAACCAAGATCCTCTCGCATGCTTCCACATACTGGGACTCCATCATCAAAGAGGCGCTCGAAATACGTATAAGCAGTGACCTAATAAACAGAGACACGGGGTTTCACCTGAGTAAGGCCTGGGAGCCAGCCTTGGCGGCACTAAGGAATCGTCAGCCACAGATTAGCAACCGCAGCGAGTCAACGCAGATGGGAAGCCTCAGCGCAGATGCTTAAATCGCGCGCCAACACCTCGCGCGCGCGAACGGGGTCCGTCGCTCCCGGCCGCATTTTCCCGCGCCGCGGCGCGCTTCCGCAGACCGCGACCCGTTTCTCCAGCAGAGGGCTCTGGTATTCGACGCTGTCTACGATTGGTCTTCGATGACGTTATGCCCCGCTGGTGCCTGCGCTGTTCTAGAAAGCCAGCATATAAATTGGCGCGCTTCTCAGCGACGCGACAGTAGCACCTGAGGATGGCGGGCAGTTGTCTCGCGGAAATATTGTGCGGTTTTTACAATATTATCCGGCGTAAATCCCGGGAACCCATCAAGCAGATGCAGCGCCGGGAAAGCCTCAAACAGCACATATTATAAACATGCTGGCTTATTCGCTAACATCTTTACAGAGTGCTCCTAAATCCTCGTATCACCTGATCCTTTCCCTAAGAATGGTGACAAACATTTCCACTATAGATTCTCAGTTAATCAGTTTAATTTAATTTTCTCTTACCTTTACATCACATTTCAACTCTTCCAGACCCCTCTCCCCTCTCTGACCCATTCCTCTTGCCTACTTTTCATTATTTATGATAAACTACTTACCATGCTGAGGATCAACACCAATGCCACTATATTTAAAGCACATTGTAACAGTTGTGCACGTGGTCATTGTACCATCTCTTAATGTACAATTATTCTCCTCAAGGCTTATAACCTTAGACTCAGGACCAAGTGTTACTCTGGCATCCATCACTATTACCGGTCTTGACCTAAAATTAAATAAATATTAATATTTAAACAGGTCTCAGGACATTTTACTAGGAAACAAGAACAATCATATTACAGCAGTCCCTGCAAACAGTAGTCAAGAAAGTAAAAAGTCCACAGCATCTTTATGGAAGACTTCTTATAAGATAAACTAGCGTTTTCCCAGCAGCTTCTTTTGTGTACATGTTGGACACATACATTGCATGTATCTCTTCTTCCCCCTGTATGTATCCACCTCCTCCTCACTCTCTGTGTCTCTATCTCCTTCTCCCCCCCCCTCCCCACCTTTGCCATCCTCCCTCACCCCCTCTCTCCAACCATATTTCTCTTCATCTTCACTCTGCCCATACCCAAATCTCCCTCTCTCTGTCAGACCTCTCATGCTCTCCTCTTCCTTTCCCACCTGCCACCTGCCCACTCTATTTATCCTTATCCCCTTTCTTCTACACTGACACAATTGTGCTTTTCTTCACTTTCTTTGGAAAAATTCCATCTCTGAAAGAGCTGTTTGCTATGTACAGTAATGGTGTGACTATTTGTTCACTTTTTAACTTTCTTATGTGATTCAATATTTCATCATTGTCAGTTGATTTCTTGGAGTTTATTTAATGTATAATTTTCCTTGATTCATCTTCTTTGAGTTGTTTCAAGAACTTGTTCCGTATGATTTTTTTTATACCTTAGAAACCTTCTTTTTTGGAATTTTCTTCCAAAGTTTAAATTCTCTGCCACATTTATATAATTATCATTGAGTATGTTTGCCACTTCTCTACCATACCATCTCTAACCATTGTGGTGTCTATTTTCATTAACATTCAGAGCTACCTTTATCTTGTTTTTGAATTCATTATGGCAGTGATAATTGCTCTTGCTTTTGCCTCTCGTCATTTTTCTGTACTACTTTTGAATATTTTATAGTTTTCAGGTTTGCCTTCTATCTCACTTCCTGCACCTTGCTATGGTATTCTAATATTTCACTGGTAATCCATGGAGTTTGATTCTACAGGTTTTCTTGTCTCTTTACTATGGGGAATGTGTCATTGAAATGATATTTATTTATTATAATAAATGCATCAGACTTTTAATTTACATACAGGTACAATAACTTTCATTCCAGATCTCCCTATGCAATATTGTTCTAAATATCTTAATATTTCGCTCACTGATGAACCTGATTTGTTCAGTTGTTTGATTGGATTCTGATAATATGTCATTAGTTTAGTAAAAGTACATCAGCTGTCCATGATGATCAGATACCTCTGTTTGACTCCACATGACTCATGGTCACACCTAATAATATTAGCAATGATTTTGTCAATAACTGTCTGACTTTGAAAGTCTGTCTTGTTGGTACAGATATTGTTGCCTCCATGTTATAATGTATTAACAGTGCTTCAGAATCTTGCCTCATTTTCCTAAGTTAAAATAATCTTTCTTTTCGTAATCATTCCTAGTAAGTTAGCTTTTTTCAGAAAAGTGCTGATCTTGCCATCTGGTGATCTTTACACACAGAACACTCTTTAAGTCACCTGTCACTACACCAGTAGGTTCAATGTCTTTTCCTTCAGATATAGTTAATTTCACAATTTACTGCCTTTATGTTTAGTTCTACAGAAGTAACTGGGTAACACACAGACCTTTATTGTCAGACTACCTACCTGATTTCAGTTAGCCCATGTTCAGTGATGCATAATATGCCTGATTTTATTCTATTTTCTGGCTTCTAGTTCATTACAAGTGTATTGGATATTATGGCGTAATACCTTTTTGTAATTTTCCTTTGGCTGACTTACATGTTGTGGACTGTATTCTGAAAGGATGTTATAAATGTGTAGAGGATGATGTGGTCATTGGTAGCACCACTTGTAAGGGTTATGGACTGGGTATGGGTGTGTGTGAATGGTTCTCTGGTGAAGGTGGAGAGTAGGTGCAGAAGACGTACACAGTCAGTGGTGACAAATAATTTATTAATTGTTGAGTTCAATAGATGTAGACACAGCAGCAACAGGAGAAGGTGGATGGTGGTGGTCGGTGCATCCAGGCTATGATGGCAGGCAATGATGCGCCAGTGTCAGCACTGGCATCAATAAGGCTCAGAGGCAACCTCACCAGCCGCACATTGTTCAGCCCCGTGCTGTATCAGTTGGTAGTGCTGTTGCCCTCATAAATGCAGATGGACTGAGGAAATACTCAGCCCAGCACTAGGTGGCTGTGTTGCCTGGGATTGAGTCCCAGACTGGTGACTGGAGGGCAGAGGCTCAGCACTGAAAGGACGTTAGCTCAGCCCCTGCTCATACAGGCTGCAGCTGGACTTCCAGTTGGCCATCCCTTCGAGATGGGGGAAGGACGGTGACAGCATTGTGGTGGAAGCCAATACACAATGGATGCCAATTTGAAGCACAGCTGTGGTGATGTGCTATGCCTGGCCAAATGGCCAGCTTTTATGCATGGCAAGGCAGACCTTGTTATTGAAGCCACATACACATCCAGGCAAGTATCATCAAAGTATCTCAAAACACCAGCTGTTACCTGGGTCACAGTTGCAGAGACACTGGCATGGCCTAAGTGCTGAGCTTGTGGGTGTCAGCAAGCACCCAGGTTTTAGAATCATGACATCGACTTGTGCCCACACCTCTATGATATTCTGTAGTGCTTCATTTATTTGGGTGGTGCTTATATTTGGCTTTCTCAGCTCAACCAAATGATTCCTCCTCCCCCCCCCCCCAACCAGGACATATGCTTCCTTTGTTTCTAATGGTTTTCCAGACATCTGTAAAACATTCTTCTCAGTGTTACATTTCAGGTACAAATCTGTGTGTGCTCCAAGGTGGTCACAATGTTCTTTAAGGGCACAGTTTATTGAGCTGTGCCAGTATGTCTCTGGCAGTTGTATCATAAAGGTGTGCCACAAGTGTGCTGTGGTGTGCTTTTTATCACTGGCTGAGGTGGAAGTGAAGCAGCACTGGCTGGTGCGCACTTTCAGTTGTGAGTCCACCCAGGAACGAGGAGGGGAACACATGGGGGTTGGGGGCGGGGGGGGGGGGGGGGGGGGGAAGTATCAGCTAGAGTGCCTTGTGAAGCAGCCAGCCTGTGTATTGGAGTTGTGGCCATGGCTACTGAGCTACTGGGGCAGCTCTGAGCCGTGAACTTTGAATTCAAGCTGTTTGTTTGTCTGCAAGTTCTTGGTGTTGTGAATAGAGGTCAGCACCTGCATGAATGTTGTGGAGTAATGGGTATCAGATTCAAGCTATTGTCTTGTCATTACCTCCATGCTGTGCACTGAACATGATGCCCAGGTGGATGATGTGGAGTCACCATCAATGAGTCTAAGCCGTCATTTGCCATTTTCTCACTGCTGAGTGTGGAGTACATCAGTATGGTTCTCAGCTGAGGCTACAAGAGGTCGATCATGCATATGAGCAATGTTGTTCTGTCAGTCTTTGTGGTTTGTAAGGCATTGTGTTCCTTGTTTCTTAGTCTCACTTGCATCATGTGCATGTCATTCATTGAGTTAGTGTTGCCTACTGTCCATGAGCTGTGTGTCAGTTTTTTGGTCTCATATAAGCGATGGGGCCTGTTCTGTCACATCAAGTATCTTTTGTTCATTCCCATTTGTGAAATTAGTATCAAGTTCAGGTTGTTATTTGTTTGCCTGTTCTGTAATCATGTGTTTTAAGTGGTGGAAAGGACTGTCATGATTTTGTCATATGTTAAATTGTGACACTTCCTGCTGTATCAGTACTTTTAAATATTGTTGTCTGTCAGACAGTTGGCACATGCTGTTGCTTCTGTAAAGTTCAGTGTGCTCGTTTGACCAATGTTGTGTAAGTGAATGTAACTCCATCTTCAATGTAGGAGCGTGGGACAGCAACTGGTTGATGAAATGTAATAATACTGTGCCAACAGCTGTTATTTTGATATTGTTTTATTAGGCAACCAGTTTCAACATTCCAGTCATGTCTTCTTCAGGCCTGTTGCACGACTGATGCTAAGTAGAACTCATACATGTAAAACTGTCAAACTGTTTTGACAGACCTAGATGACCCCATATCACGTATGTGCCAGAAATTGTGAAATGACAGATGGAACAGTCATGGGTGTTTCACTCATCAGTTATTATTGATATCTACAATGAGAGTTTCGAAATATGAACACTGGAAACAGCTCCCTCCTCCTCTGTCCATCCTGCTTCTTCAGTATATAGATTATACAATTTTAATTTGGTCACTTGACAATGAGGTGTTATGGCAGTTTATCATCATATGGATAGTAAGCATCAAAACATCAGATTTGTAGAGGAATAGGTGGATGATGAGAAGTTTCTTTCTTCAATGTGCTGCATATACAGCAATAGAAATAAAAGAAGGATAAGAATAACCTGGGGTTCTTCTGGACAAACTAAAAAAAATGTTTTCAAAATTAAGTTTCTGATGTGTCTAGAAAGAAAATTTTAGTCAGTTTTTACTCAGGGCAAGGAGACATGTACTTTTAATGTGAAAACCATTCAAAAACTGAAGGCTACTCAGTGATGAAGGCAGAGATGTGAGTTGGGAACTGCTAGGAGAGAGAGCAGCTACTTCATATAAGAGGAAATGCAGAGACTGTCATACCAATTTTAGTATTTTAAACTTTGTTGCATTAAGCACAAGTAATTCATAACAAGTCAACGTAGTAGTTTAATAATACAGCTGCTTGACTTCATTAATCTACTCATCACACGATTCCAGATCCCTCAATGTTCTTTTTTTGTGATGGGTATTACAAAATGTGATGAATGAGCAGTGTACAAAATGAGCACTGTATATCCTAATTGTGTAAACACATTTCACACAGAGCAGTCGCATTGCAACAAACAGCACACAAAGAGAAAAACAAAGTCTTGTAACTATACTACCAGTGCATTTGTATGGTATAACAAATTTAACTGCTCATTCAGGTAGCAGACTGTAAGCTGCATATTAGCAAAAATAATATATATATGAACCTTACTGAAAACATTTCACTTTTTTAGATCTTAGTGATGTACCTGCATTACAGATGCATGGAACCTTATGCTTTCTCCGTATTTTGTTGAAAATAATAAAAATTATAGTGCAACACATTTTTCTAGTCTCTGAAGAACAAATGCAATAAATAAAACAAAGTTTGGCTAAATTCAACTAAATAGCTTCCAACAACAGTTTCTATGTCTACATAATGATGTTTGTAGATTTCTTTCTTAACAAGAATGGCAAACATTTTATTCAGAAGAAGGAAAGTCTATAAAAGAAGGGAAAAACTTACTTGAAGAAAAGAGCCACATCAGCATCATAAGCACCAACAGCAATATCAGGATACTGATTGTTGTCAAGGTCCACCCCACCAGCAACAGAAAACCCAAATGTTGTGATTCCATTGTATATGTTTTCACCATATATCACCTGAGAAGTCTCTTTCATAATGCCAGCATTTGATCCATGATAAATATAAACAGCTCCACCACCTCTGGGACCATCATATGGAGCACCAACAGCAATATCTGTAAATCACCAGAGGCAATAAATCACTACATTTTTATCAGATATTTTGCAATTTTATTGTGAAAAAATTAATACTTTATTACTAGAATATTCAGTTGAAGAGCTATCTACAGATAAAACTGAAAATATGCCAATGCACATAATTAAAAGGAAACAATGGATTTTATGGTTTCAGTTCTTAAAGTTTCTCAAAATAAGTTAATTAGAAGACAGCAGAAAAGAAAGGAAAAAAAGTTAAATGGACTTAAAAGGAACCATGGGTCGAAACTGTTTTTCATTCTGTGTGGTGGCTCAGCATGTTTAGCAACATTTCCCTACTTTTTTGACATGGTCTAATGGTCAGTCAGCTTCATATTCTATGGATTGTTTATATGATAAATCACAATTATGCGGAATGAGTCATTGTACATTCAAATAACAAATTAATTTGTAAGCATGGCTACAAGCTGACTGTTTTTTAACATACAGATGTGAATAAATAATTTCTTCCCAGCATTTTTATATGTTACACTAACAGAAATTCTTCTTCAGAATAGGAGAAATTTCAGCATAATAGAAATATTTCGTCTTAAATCATGTTATGTGACTGCCAGGATCTTTCCCTTCAAGAGGTCATAGCTATCTGAGTAACAAAGGTCCTGTTCTACAATTTGCCAAGCCAGGCAATTCAACTTCAATATTCTTAACTAATCATGGTAACCCACAGAAAATATAGATTAGCTTAATAAATAAAAACCAATGATCAAAATGATTGTAAAGGGGGGGAAACTATTTTTATGTTTAGGAGAAGGAAAAATATAGCTATTTAAATGAAGTAAATGTTGTAAGAAATCAGGATTTTAGGTAAAAAGGCTCTCTAATGAGCCACTGTTTTCAGGAAAAAGATACAACAAATTCTGTCAAACAATCTGATGACAGAACATGCTGACAACATTCACTTCGCTCAAGGTGGAAGTCAATATTAAACCCTAAAAATTTTGTAGATTTTCATATGATTTGAGTCTTGCCAGATTTCAAGAAAACTCGGTAATATTTAGGGTTGCACACATTGATAACTTTTATCTCAATCTAGTGAGATTTCTAGACTTGAGGTGCTTTGCGCTAGTGGGCTTTTGTCTTTTGCAGGTAACTGAATTTTAAAATGGGAACCAAAAGAGGGATTTAGCTGCTAGAAAAAGGGCGAGTGGTGAGCTTTCAGGAATGCAGCTCCTTTCAATGGATCAGATGCTTTCAGTTCCTTTTCTTTTACCATCACACAGGAATGAAAGAAACACTTTCAGATGTTGCTAAATCTACCAGTACTAAACCACAGGAAAGTGTGGAACAAAGCAAATACCCCTGTTAAGATGGAGGAGAATATCTGTGATGCTGTACAGTAGCTGTACAAAGAAATCCAAAATCTGGATAAAGAGAAATCAAGGAACATGGATAAAGCACATGTGAAACAGCAGATTTGGAATGGTAATCTCTTTGAATTTTTTGACATTTCTCAGCAAAATGTGATGGACATGACTACTGTATCACCAGAAGATAAAGAATTTCTTAGGTCACAAAGAGCAGATAGGTTTTTGCTTTGAAAATAAGAACTATGTATATAAAAGGAGGGGAAAAAAGATTCAAATAAGAATAAACATTACAAAGCTATCACTGAAATCAGTAAGACAGTTACACTGGAAGATTCATCTCCATTATCATCAGAATCTAGTGATGAAGAGGCTGAATTTCTGCCTCCAGCAACAAAAAAAATTCTGTTCAAATCCTAGGTTAAAACCTATTGACCAGGCACTCATGTCTCCTTCAAAAGTATCCAGACACCTGGCTGAAAAGACTCAAAAACTTGTGGCGCCCTCCACTGGTAATGCTGGAATTCAGTATGGTGTTGGCCCACCCTTAGACTCAATGACAGCTTCCACTCTTGCAGGCATATGTTCAATCAGGTGCTGGAAGGTTTCTTGGTGAATGGTAGCCCATTCTTTACGGAGTGCTGCACTGAGGAGAGGTATTGATGCTGGTTGGTGAGGTCTGGCATGAAGTCGGTGTTCCAAAACATCCCAAAGGTGTTCTGTAGGATTCAGGTCAGGACTCTGTGCAGGCCAGTCCATTACAGGGATGATATTGCCATGTAACCATTATGCCACAGGCCGTGCATTATGAACAGGTGCTCAGTCTTCTTGAAAGATGCAACCACCATTCCCGAATTGCTCTTCAACAGTGGGAAGCAAGAAAGTGCTCAAAACATCAATGTAGGTCTGTGCTGTGACAGTACCATGCAAAACAACAAGAGGTGCAAGCCACTTCCATGAAAAACACGACCACACAATAACACCACCACCTCCAAAGTTTACTGTTGGCACTACACACACTGGCAGATGATGTTCACCGGGCATTCGCCATACCCAAACCCTGCCATTGGATTGCCACATTGTGTACCATGATTTGTCACTCCACACAATGTTTTTCTGCTGTTCAATCCATCCAATGTTTATGCTCCTTACACCAAGCGAGGTGTCGTTTGGCATTTACCAGTGTGATGTGTGGCTTACGAGCAGCTGCTTGACCATGAAATCCAAGTCAGTCAACAGACGAGGTCGGCCTGTACACTTTTGTGCTGTATGTGTCCCCTCACATTTCCACTTCACTATTGCATTTGAAACAGTGGACCTAAGGATGTTTAGGAGTGTGGAAATCTTGCATACAGACACCCCATCTCCTGAGCACATTCGAAGTCTGTGAGTTCTATGTAGCACCTCATTCTATTCTCTCACAATGTCTAATGACTACTGAGGTCACTGATATGGAGTACCTGGCAGTAGGTGGCAGCACAATGCACCTAATATGAAAAATGTGTGTTTTTGGGGGTGTCTGGATACTTTTGATCACACAGAGTATTTCAAAAATTTCCATATTGCCAGCTAGCGTTTACCAACCTTGGGCAATCAATGGAAGTAAAACAACAAAGAAAGTCAAATCCTCCTCAATTGGTCCTGCACTGGTATAGTAAGCTGTTGCCCTTAGTTGCCATGGGAGTGTCAAAATTTGGAAGATAGAGTTTCAGTTCTAGTGAGTGGCACAGATTTTGAACATTTGGTTGGCATACCTGTTGCCTTGAAAGGTATTGATGAATAGGTGGCTGAACTAGTTATTGGGGAAGTGGACTGATTTTGTCTTTGTGACAATTTCATCTATATATCTTCTGATACTATAGTGTCTAATACAGGACTTATCCAAGGGACATGTACCAGAATTGAAACGGAATTCAGATAAACTTTGATGCTGTTGACTTTGAGTGTTGTGGCATACCATCAAGTGGTCCTGTCATCCACATTTTTCAGAAATTCCAAAGTCTGTGGGGTTCACTTGATAAGAAGTCATATACAACAATGCCAGATGAGAAAGTTCTAGTCAAGGCTTTCTAGAAGAATAATTTGTGAAGATGGTTAACTACATCCAAATTATTCTAAAAGATGGAAGTCATCCAAGAAAAGATTACAAAGACCTATCACAACTCCCACTCCTGTATACAGGAGGTTGGTCTAAAAAAGACTGCAGTTCCAGGATCCCAGGGCTCTTCATCAAGAACAGTGGATGGCAAAGGCAATACAGACACTTAAAATTGTCCTCTTCACTGAACAGTTGAAAATTCCTTAACAAGAACTGAAATGTATGAAACAGGTTGCACATTTTTTCATCCACACCTATGTTCACTTTTGGCGTGTGACAATTGTAAGTCAGTGGGCTTCAAAGAAAGATTTCGATATGCTACAGCTTCTGAGTACATAGCCAGATACAGAAATAAAAAGAGTACCCTCACAGTTGCTAAGAGACAGCTTTGGTATCTGTCAGAAACAAACATAGGATTGGCTGTTATGGACAAGGATATTAGTCAGGGTGCTAAGGAAAATATGACTAAAAATTTAGATACCAAACCTGTGAAAAAAAGGAAATTGATTGATTAGAGGTAAATACCTAATTTTTGAAAGAAAAGACCCAATCCATTTCATTACTAATGACACAAAGGTGTTCTTTGAAATGTTTTGGATCCATGACACGACATGACAGAAAACTGCATGAGAATGTTCTTAAGGTGATCAGTGATAGCTCAGAAAGAGCGATTACTCTAACAAAAAGTTTAACAAATCAGTTAGGAACGAGCAGCAAAAATAGTTCTTGCTGAGGGTAGTTGAGTATCACACAAAAGTAATCACCAAGCGAACAAAAGGAGAGATACAATTCTTGCAGCTTTCAGATATTCCAGAAAGCTACCTGAGCGGGAAGACTTATTTATTATGCTTGTTAACAGAATTGGTATGTAGACCATGCATTTGCTGAATAGACAGATTGGTATTTCATGTCCATGCTTGATTACTTTCTACTCTTTAATTTTTGTACAAAAGCCAAATGCAGCAGCTTGGGCTGGCGTGAGCTGCCAGAGTTGGCAGTCATGTGTGCATGAGGTATGCTTGCCCATGTGTATGAATGGTCTGAGCTTCTCTTTTGCTGATGAAGGCTGTGGCTGAAAGCTTTGTGTAAGTCTTTTTTAATTGTGCTTATCTGCACCAATGTATCTTCTTTATGGTAAGTAGCAACCTGTCTTTTCCTATGTTGTTGAGATCCCTACCTGGATTTTCCATTGTTAGATTTTTCTTTTTTAACAAAAGCTTAAGTTGTATCCAATTACACAATATTATAACATTTTGATAGATCTCTAAACTTCTTCTGTTCTGCTATGACATCATTAAGCATTGTCACAGTGCATGTGTTTTCTTAGTGGAGCACTATGCTACACTAAATTGGAATGCTGACTAATGGAGGTTACACAACCCCCCCCCCCCTCCAAGCAGGTACCAAAACTTGTGGTAATACTGCAATCCCTGTCCTGCCTTGAAAACACGCGGGGTGCATCCATATAAGCGTTATGTGCACACCAGGTGGCAAAAGTCCACAAACAGCTTTCTTTTCTTAATAACTAAACTATCATACACTTTAACAATCACAGTTAAGATTCATCGGCTAAGCAGATGCAGCATTACACATCACATTGCTGGAGTAATATGTTACACAACAGATCATTACAACATCAACAATAGGAATGACAACAAATTTTGGCAATATCTTCCTTACTTCATACGGCATAGGGAAAAACTACAATGGCTCAGAATTGCTCCAGCATCTGAGTTGCTGTTTTATCAGACATATTCAGTTATTTTCTGTACACTCAACCAGTAACATTAAAAAACAGAGATATGCTTGTTTAATTTGTACCTGATTTTTATTACCCATAGGTGTAATATGATAAGTATCTTTTCCAATCACAAGCACACCATGGATTGTTTGTAACAGTTTGAGTAAGTATGTAGGAATTGTTGTCCGGCGATGACTGTTCTGCCATGACAGCCTGTAAATGTTTACTTCAACACTATGATCAAAGAGTTGCATCCACAGGACTGTAAAACTTTCAACCACTAGTGTTTCTTGTTGGCCACTGTCAGCTTTTGTCAGCAAACAATAATGTGTGCTGTAGCCACAACTTAAGTCAATTTTTTTTTGAAGAAAACTTATGAGGTATGTTTGTACAGCAGATTAAATATGTTGATTTTAAGCTTCTATATTGTTTGGTGTGAGTAGATTAGCATAACCGTTTGTTAGTAGTCTACTGTGATTGCTTCTGGCATTAATGTGCAATGCAACTAATTCCACACCTGTGACGGTTCTCCTTCATATTAGGATTTACAGAATATGATGTTTGAATGAATGAATAAGTATTTATTGAAGCTTAATTGCATAGGGAGCATAAGCATTCTTAGGTCACTAGTGACTCATGGCATGAGGCAAAAATTCATGTGTTTCACTTTATCATTATGGAACGGCCAATTTAAAGACTTTTCTTCCTATATAAACTAATTGTTTTGGCATAGGATTATATAGTTTTTATTCACATATTATGTATGAACCTTCTATATCTTTCTATATACATAGAAAATTGCAACTTTTCCCTCTATTTTTCTCTTCTTACTTTCATGAAAAGAATAATTTTTAAATTTCTGTCATGTGTGAAATACTGCTACAATTTATTATCTGTGTCATCCAACTGATTCAAATTGCTTGAAATATCAACAGCTAAATGTGACATTTTCCAATAAAACAACAGTAACATGCTTTAGGTTTAGTTGAAACATAATTCATTATCTTTGTTTTTCATCCAGGAATTAATCAGATGTTTTTCTTGAATGATTTATTTATGTAGTAACAGTATTAGAATGATTGTAATTTTTAAGTCAGTATTTAGTAAAAGAAGTAGTCTGTCTTTTATCCTAGTTTACATACATGCTATGTGACTGGACCTTATAAATCCTAGTTCATTATAAGCTGCTAAGCTTGCCACTAACCAACCTTTAAATGAATATAAAGAGTTTTCTGTTTTAAAAAATATGTCAATATATTTTTAGATAATGCAGTTGCTATTACATGTTCCTAAAAAGTTCAACAGTTTGCTGTAAATATCAGACCATTAAGTAAAACTTTTGATGTGCTCTATTTAGAAGGATAGGAAAGATAGTACAAATGTTTCTCAAACAATATAATGTACGTGAGTCACCGATTACTCCTTTTTTGCAAAAAAAAATTCTCACTTTTCA
The DNA here is from genome assembly GCF_023898315.1 of Schistocerca nitens. NCBI lineage: Eukaryota > Metazoa > Arthropoda > Insecta > Orthoptera > Acrididae > Schistocerca > Schistocerca nitens. Next base: position 318,195,143 of record NC_064617.1, on the reverse strand, counting down.
TTAAATGAATCTCTTGATTCAAGAATGACATATGTTGCCACTACTTTACTGGTTGTGTGGTTTTTAGTTCTCTTATGTACCTATTTAAATCAATTAAAGTCATCTGTTGGTACTGCAGAGTTTGGTTTCTCTTATTTACTATTTTCATGTATGGATGTAATAAATTGTAAGACTGAAATATTGTTTGTAAGTGACACAAACCTCCATATCCATCTTTATTAATGTCTCCAATTGATGCTAGAGACAAACCAAATCTTGACTTGGAATTCACACCATCACGCCAATGGTTTTTGGAAAATCTGTTCTGCAACATTATAGATCACTACAGATAATGAATAATAAAGATATTGTAACCAAATAAGTAAAAAAATCTTTACCTAAAAACTTATTTATGTGTACTGAACCAACAAGTTACAGTGTAAAATATTGTTTGAAAAAGAAACAACTTTGAGTCAAGTAAGAACTTTAAAACATTGTGGGAGATTCAATTAACCAAGTGATGACTTACGAAACACTTATTACAGGGATTGATAAGTTACCAAAATAACTGCAAAGGAATCAGTGTACCAGTTTTACAGAAGATGAAAAAGAAAGTTCACACTACCATTCCTGCTTCTTGATAAATAACGTATATGCGTCCTGTTTCATATTTCCCTTCATTGTTAGGAAGAGTGTAAAGTGGTGCTCCAATCACAATATCATCAGTCTTGTCTCCATTCATATCAGCAATACAAATTGCATATCCAAAATAAGCACCCAATTGCTCTCCAATAAATTCACCGACTACATCCAGAGTTTCTGTATACAGAATGACCTGTAATCAAAGGAGGTTTATGCAGCTATTCTTAATTTTATGTCTATTTATTTTTATGCATTGACACTGATTGTGTGTTCTGTAGATTCACAACATTAATAAGTTGCTCTGGATCTGAAACATGTACATAAATGTTACAATGAAAGATAATATTATATTGAAATGCAGATCTGCATTACATGGATGTTAGTTAATTAGTGAAGACTAAATTGTCATTATAGATACAGAGTATAAAGTTTTAGACAGTATATTGTATACTTCAATATTGAATTGGACCATGTATCAGATAGTAAATTACTCTTTTCTGTGGATCAGGTACTGCACTAAACATTTGCACACTCAATTGTTGGAATATGAAACCCATAAATTAAGAAAATAAACATCATAATACTGCCTTTGAGATCAGTACTTGTATATTTTTATAATGTTCAGTTTATTTTCTTATGATTAATAAAGAAAAGAATGTTGCTAATGAAATGTAATTAGAACCATGTTTGCAACATGAAAATATCTTAAAAATGATAGGTTGAGGAGTAATTTAAAGGTAGATAAGACTCAGTTAACTTTGATAATGATCACAACTTATATAAAAAAACTGAAAAGCCTTCTAAACTATTACAACACTGGCACAAAATCTAATAAAATCTGCATAGCTATAAAAAGTGATCACCTTTCAAGAATTTATTGTTCATTACAAAGTCCAGAGGATGGAATACAAACTAAGACTTTAAATGATATTAAACTTGTTGTGTCAGTTTATAATCCAAGTATTAAATATTTAAATTGGTTCTTAAATCAAAATTCCAAAACATTCAAACAATGGAAAATCCAGGATGGATTGTAACAATATTGTGAAAAGGAAAGTTGCTACTCACCATATAGCAGAGATGCTGAGTCACAGATAGGCACAACAAAAAGACTGTCACAAATAATAGCTTTCAGTGAGTAAGGCCTTCATCAGAACTGGACAGAAAACACACACGCACACACTAAGGCCTCAGTTGCCTGGGACTGCAGTCGTGTGTGTGTTTCATTTTCACAATATTGTTCCAAAACATTCTTAATTTTCATTTCATGATGGAATCCTACTTTAATTTTTGTAACATGGAAACAATATATAAAGTTTTTGTTATCTTTTTGACAAGAGGGTCAGGTTATCATAATAGATGGAGCAGGGAGAATGGCTAAAGACAGAAATTAATGACCTGATTGAAATAGGAGTAGCAACTACACACACGATTGTGTGTTTTGTATAGGTCCTACAGCACCATGATCAGACCTGATTTTACGTCACTATGAGCCATGTAAACACTGAGTTGACCAGGCTGCTGCTGACTGAAATGAAATCTCTTATGAGTGCAGTGCTGATACAATTAGGATATGGTGGATGTACTAGACACAGCCTACATCTGAGTAAGAGAGGGAAAGATAAGATAGCTGAGCTTCTTGGAGAAAATGTACAAGGGGCCACCGTCACATAAGGCAAGATCTCTGTGGTTGCTGGTGTCAGAGAGGTACCTTTTATTAAGTTAGAATCATGGTTCAGGCACCCTGTTATGAAAGAAGTTAAAATGACAGAACAGCTCACAATATGCTTAAGAATGCACAGAAAAGTAAGGTTAGCTTATTTCATCAGAATATTAGAGGACTGAGTAATAATGCAGAAGAACTTCTTGTCTGTTTGGAAAAATGTAGAGAGCTCTGAAAATATAGATGTCCTGTGCCTACCTGAGCACCACATAACGATAGGGTTAGAGAAGTTAAATAAATTACGCTCTAGCGTCTTACTCAGGAAGAACATGAGAAAAGGAGAATTGTTTCCACATATAATACATAACACAAATTCAAAAACTTAGACAAGTAGTTTTTGTAGTTATCACCACATAGAAGTGCATGCTTATGAATTAATACTGAAAAATAGTTCTTTTAATTGCAACTGTTTATAAATCCCCACCGAGATACTTCAAACTATTTATATGAGGAATTTGGATTACTTACAATGCTATCTGTTTGGCAGCAGCAAGCAGATTATGGTATGGCCTGTAGTGATTTCAATGATTTTTAAAGGATTCTGATAGGGAAAACGGTTTGGAAATCTTATTTGTATCCTAAAATCTGATCTCAGTAACTACATTTCCAACACTAGTGGATAAAGACGGTTGGATCCTAACGCAGGCCTCTATAAACATGTATACATACAAGACAGTAGCACCTTGTGGTATACTCTGTCTGATTGTTTCAAATTCTGTGAGCCTGTTGTTTTTGATTGACATGGAACATGATTGATTTATTGATTCATTGATATTAACAGGAGAGCTAAAACATCTTAGGTCTGACCTGCCACTGCCCGCACCAAAACTAGGTTTATTGTGTGGTATCGCTCCCTGTATATCTTGTAAAGCCAACCAGTGCAAGGAGTCCCTCTATCAGGCTTTTTGTTAGACACAATTTCTACAGGTCTAGTTGTCCCAAAGATTCTGTATCTTTTGCTCTCCAATGGCATGCATTCGAAGATTAGGTGTGGTGCAGTTTCTTCACCCTCATCACAGATCCTACATTTAGGGTCCTTTTCTGTTATACCCATTGTGTGAAGTTCCCATTGCTAGGCATCAGTCCAGTCATGAGTTTAATCTCTTTCCTGTTCAATCCCAGGATTACAGAGCTTCTTTTAAAACATGGCTTGGGCATCATTACCTGACCATCTTTTTGTTTATGGACCTTGGTCCAATATCCTACGTGCTTTTCCTAAGCCAGTTCTGTAGTTCTAATTTTATCATAGCCTTGGTGATTGTCAGGACAGGTTCTGGTCCAATAAATGGAGTTGTTGGCCCCATCCTAGCCAATCTATCGGCTTGTTCATTGCCACAGATCCCTGAGTGGCCAGGGACTCACACTAGGTTCACCCTATTGCTTCCCCCTAGCTCCACCAGAGCCCTGTGGCAATCTGCAACAATCTTAGATCTTGTTGCAGGAGCTGCCAATGATTTCAGGGCTGCTTGGCTGCCTGAATAGATTAAGATGCTATGGTCATTGTAGCACCTATGCATATTCTCCTCCACACATGCCATGATTGCAGTAATTTCTGCTTGGAATACAGAGGCCAGTTTCCCTAGAGAGATGATGCTCTCCAGTCTTGGCTGAACCCTGTACAACCCTGCCCCAATGCCTTGGTCTGTTATCGACCCATCGGTGAACCAAACAATGTCCCCCGTACGTTGTCGAACTGTATTCTCCCACTGCTCCCTACTTCCAATTATTATGTTGTAAGGCTTGTCGAAGCAGTTGGGAGTTATTATATAGTTGGCAGGCATTTCCCCAGCCATACCTATATTTACCTCACTCACTATGTTAGTGTGCGATTCTGAATATCCGATTGAGACCCAGTTTTGGACAGTTTTAAGTCTGTGTGCCCCAGCTGTTGCCTCATCTTAACCCAAAGGTGAAATGGAGACGTATCCAGCATGGCTTCCATTCCAGTGGTTGGTGTGCTGCTAATTATGCCCGTTATGGCTAAGCAGGCCAATCTCTGCACCTTAGCAAACTCTTTAGCAGCAACCCGCTGTTCTACCTCCCTCCACCAGACTACAGCCCCATAGGAAATCCTAGGTCTAACCACTGTGGAGTATATCCAGTGACATGGAACTTACATACTTTACTTTCTGTCATTACAATAAGATAAAAACCGTGGACTTGCCATGTCTGCTACTCCACATATTTGTAGGCGATTATGTAAGGCTCATAGCAGTTGGAAAAAAGAGCTGTGTCTTTCATCATTTAAAAATTCTTGTGTGTGTGTTTGTGTTTGTGTTTGTGTTTGTGTGAGAGAGAGAGAGAGAGAGAGAGAGAGAGAGAGAGAGAGAGAGAGAGAGAGAGAGAAATTTACACATTTATTTCATAATGCTACATCACAAAGCACATCAATAGGAGACAGTTAAATAAGAATGTGTAACATAGATCGAACACATTGCAAACAGAGATTCACAAACAATGAAAATAAAATCAGCCCATATATTCCCAAATAACAGTGGCAACAAAATTAAAAATGAGATAAAAAGATATGAAGAAAAGATTCAATGGAATATGGCAATAAATAAAAACAGGGAATCAAGCAAGATTGGAATCTGTGATATGAGACAATACTGAAATCTTCCAAGCACAGCTGTTAAGTACCTTGCCAAAGAGTCCACCACCTCGAGGCATACCAACAGCAGTTCCACTGCTGCCATCTCCAGTGAAGTCCCCAGCTGCCATTGAGTATCCAAGGTATGAGTTGTCCAATATCACTGGTCCTTCAGTTGTTTTAGAAATGTCAGGTTTGTCATGCAAACTCTGTGAATACACCTGTCCTAAAAGAGAATGGTTCCTATAATACATGTTCTGTACCATGTACCATCTTTGTTAGGAAACATTCTTCCATCTTTCTGTCTTGTCCAATTAACCATAAAAAATTTAGCTCCTACATGAAGAAACTACTATAACACATGCTCAGCTGTAATAATACAATATCCTGCATAGAAATACTTTCTAAAACAGAAAGACTAGTACAAAAATAAGAAATTAATAATCCAACACTAGAATAATGTTGAAAGTGAGGGAAGTATAGAGATGAAGGTGAGAAAGCTCGAGGACCTCTCTATGATTTGATGAAAACCTATAATTTTCAGGACAAAAACAGAGTATCAAAAAGTTTCACACTGTGCAAAACTTATCCTTCATCTTGAATTTGATATTACAGGACTTCCCAGTTGTTATGTTTAGTGAAAGGGTCATGGAGAATGTGACTGTTGGCATTCAAATATAGTTGCTTCTTTAGTAAAAAAAATTGGAATCTGTCCAGTTTATTTAGACATGAACTAATACCTTACAGGTCCCTACACCCCAAATATAAGACAAATTTAGGGAGTAACACTGCTTTTCACTGTCATAGAATCTTTACATTAAGTCTTCTTACAACAACTTTTTTTTTAGAAAAAGATAACCAAACAATATTTACTGGAATAGTTCTTCACCATACATCTTAAAGAAATTTATGAAGTTAAAATACAAATCTAAAGGAACTCAAGGGTAGGAACAGTAAACAGAAATGAGGAAGGTAACCACTCACTTTTAACTGATTTACATATGGTACATGGACACACTTCACAACACAAAGATGTTATTAGCTGTTGCACTGTCATTCTTCTTATAATGTACATACACATACACAAACACAACCAAAGAGATGCCCAAGTGCACACACCAGTACCCACATGGCAACACTTAACTCATGCCCCATCCATGGTCAGATGTGTCTGTATCAGTGTGGTTATGTGTGTGAGAGAGTGTACTTACTATAGAAAGAGAGCTGTAGCCAGCAACATCTATGCCCTGTTAGGTGTTTTTATGCACTATGCACTAAAACTGAGAGATTGTCTTTCGATATTTTTGTTTATTGTTTCCCAAGTAAGGTTCATTTACATGTAAATAGTTAGTCTAAGACTGAGATGAAATCAGCTATGCTGAATGAGTATCCAGGACAAATCAACAAATGATAAAAACTGTTTTAGTTTCATAGCTGTTATCAATCAGTAATTGCATCACCATATTTACAATGTTTCAGTCTATAGTGAAAGGAACAAAAGTAATTTAATATTAAGCCACAGTGTAGCAAAAACTGTAATCAGCAAGAAGTTTCCTGAATGTAATCATTACCTAGTTATAACATCCACCTACCTAACCATATTTGCTAACACATGGCAGTGCTATTACATTCAGTAAGTAGTCAAGTGTAATCCTGGTGACTGAAGATATGTTCCACTCCATTCCTCTCCTCTCCTCTCACCAGTGGTACTCGACTGGTGAGAGGAGAGGAACTAATGTCATAAAGCTGGTGTTCTGTGCTAAAGCCCGAACACCTCCACAGTTTTTCATGGAAGAGTATGATGCTGTGGAATGATGATTTGTCTGTTGAATATCAGTACTCATGGTATTATTCAAGAGCGTTTCACCACCTCCTTTCCTTTCATTCAGTATTAAAAATGCAAGCTTAATATCAAATCATCTCCCATAGGACCAGGGCCGGAATGAATTCTGGGATTGCTGCATTATTTTCAGTGCTCACATGATGAGTGTGGGACCTGCTTTGACTTTTACTTGCAATACTAGTCATAGATATTGCTTTGTTTAACAATGTTCATTAAGAAAACATATTACCTCTGAACTCATTATTGTATTACAGTTACGTATTATACTATGTTAAAATAGTTAAATAAACCACAGATTAAATCAGTCATTATGTACATAATACACAAAAAAAAAAAAACAAAAAAAAAAAAAAACAAAAAGTGCTCCGTCCTTCAGGCCACGCTACCGGGACCATCCAACCACCGTGTCATCCTCAGTGGAGGATGCGGATAGGAGCAATGTGGGGTCAGCACACCGCTCTCCTCGTCGTTATGATGGTATTCTTGACCGAAGCCGCTACTATTCGGTCGAGTAGATCGTCAATTGGCATCACGAGGCTGAGTGCACCCCGAAAAATGGCAACAGCGCATGGCGGCCTGGATGATCATCCATCCAAGTGCTGACCACACCCGACAGCGCTTAACTTCGGTGATCTCATGGGAACCAGTGTAGCCACTGCGGCAAGACCATTGCCCAAATAGTCCTAAGCTCATTTCATTTTTGTTCCACTCTATGATGAAGTTAAATGTGTCAGTATGAGTGTTTTATCATGCTAATTACTGTTTCATTACTTTTATTTGGATAGAAATGATGAGTGTTAAAGCCAGTTTATTGCTATGTTCAGAATGTTATCCATTTTCACTACACTCTCTTTAGTATAATTCTATAAATACAGAGCTATGTACACTATTTGCAGATTGTTGCTCAGTGCACTTATGAGCATATGTGATGATTAGTCTACAAGGTGATGAGTGAGTATTCTGCATTACTCACTAGTTAAAAAAGGAAAAAGAGGCTGAATAAATCTTATGAGTCATAGGAGTACTCAAGTCTTTCCTTATCTTGTGTGAGGTATGCAGTGAGCAATGAATTTTAAAACTCACCTTGCCAGTACCAGCTTCCTGGTGCTCCCATGAACAAGCGGTCTCCTTCCTGTAAATGTTGAAAACTACAGTACTAATTTAAAGATATCTAGCACAAAATATATTTATAAATGAGGTAAATTAGGATTACTAACTTGTCTATTTGTGAATGAAATCTATTATATTAATGTTACCAAACCCTTAAGATTATAATTGACAGCATGATATTTTCAGTATAAAAACATCATAATGATGATACTGCCATTTTCATGCTTGGATAAACTTTCGTCAAAGCTTTCCATGCAATTCAGGGGTAGAGAGTATGAAGTACTTTCAATATTTTGGAAGGTGAAAGGTGACTTGCAAGTAGCCATAAAAAAGTTTCAGTTCTGTCCAATACCGAGTTTGAAGTCATTTTCTTGATAGAAAAACATCTGATTACACTATTCTTTTCCCCTTCCCTGAGAGATAGGGGGTGCGATGGAACCTCCTTGCCCTCCGGGTACGGGCACCCTTGGTTTAGATACAACAAGGACAAGAAATTAGAGTGGATCTTGGACAATTACTCTTGACCTATCTGTCTAATGAATCAATGACTCACTCAGAAGACTTAAAAACACTGTTGTAACACTCAACCACAAAATTGGTGATGAGCAAACAACCCCTAATTGTAGACCTATATCATTCTTTCCAATCTTTTCAAAATTGTTTGAAAAAGTGGCTTATGACAGAATAGCTACTCATTTAACTGAGCAGAACTTGTTAACTGATTCTCAGTTTGGGTTTTGCAAGGTTTTCTCTAGAGTGAGACCTCACAAAAAAGTGCAACTCAGCTGAACAAGAAAAAATTACCCTGTTGGTATAATGTGCGACATTGCTGAAGCCTTTGATTGTGTGTATTACAAAATTCTGTTTGGTAAACTAAAGTGTTATGGCGTTAATGACATCTTTCTTGCAGGGATGGAGCTTTACCTTCATAATAGAAACAGAGGATCTTATTAGCAGACTGTGTCACAGGCACGAAGAAACTAACCTCAGAATAGGGCAACAAACATCTGAAGTGCCTTAAGGACCAGCACTGACCCCATTCTTGTTTCTAACGTAGATAAATGATCTTCCAGTGACTAATGGGGCAGTTCAAAAGCTGTAGTGTTTGCTGATAACTCGAGTATACTAAAAAATAGTTCCAAATTAATCTTAGCAGACATTTCTCAGATGATAGCTGAAAATACCTACAAGTGGTTCACAGCTAACAGTCTTACTCTCACAAAGACTTATATTACATAGTTTCAAATCAGCAACAATGACCTGTTAGAACCAGAGGTAGACATTATCGTTCATGTACTAAATGAAACACAGTGTAAAATTCCAAGGAGTTTAGTTGGATAACAAGTTAAAATGGAATTAGCACACTGATAAACATGTAGATAAAGCATCTCTCATCACGTTGACATAAAAATAGGGATGTTGACTTATTTTGAATTTTGTAACCACTTGGAATTATCTTCTGGGGCATTAAGCATAAAATAAATACCAGTTTAGCATTCATTCAGGAAAAGTGAGCAATAAGATACCGTAACCATTCATCATGCATAAGGCTTTTTAAGGAGCTTGCAATTTTTACACTCACTTCCCTAAACATTTTCTCCTTAACTGTTTTTGTTGCTGATAACACAAATCATTTTCAGTCAAACTATGGTTCACACAGCCACAATATAAGACAAAAAACATTGTTTTTTCATGTACACTTTGCCTCCTTATCAGGGTGCAGAATGGAGTTATATGTATTCCATAAGCTCCCAGCTACCATAAAAAAGCAAGAAGTTTGGAAACTGAACCTATTCAAAAGAAAATTAGAAACATTCTTCATTAGCCACTCTTTCTACAAATTATTGGAATATTTAGATTCGGGGATTCAAAAGCAACATAGCAAGTAGCAGTATTACTGTGGGCTTGCATGACAAGTAGTAATGTACTATAAATAGAAATCATTATTTGCAGATATAGGTAAATATTTTCATCGCAAAATGCCATTGCTATCAAGTAAATATTAAACTACTAACAGATGAGCAACAGCTATATAATGAATTTGAGGAGGCATCAGCTTTTTCTCAAATAGGCAGCTTTCTGTCTAGTTTACGAGATTAAATTTATAGTATTAAGCAGTATGGTGAAAGCTTATTGTCGGTACAAAATACAGACTAAGTTTCTATGATTTCCATGGCTTTTGTTAATCTATATCTTGACTGGTTCCAAATTCCTGATGATTATTCTCATCTTCATGTGACCTATGTAACACAGTGAATGACTGAATAGGAAACAATGGGTAATATCTCAATGTTTCTGTTTTTTGACATATACTTACTTAAGATGATTTTCTAGTTTTGAGGAATGTTATGTCTTGGAATAACCACCCTATATACTATAGTCTGAAAATAAAGACTATAATTTTACAAGATATTGAATTTAAATTGGAAAAATCTAAAACTGAACTGATTACTGAATTGTAATTTGCTTCAATTCTTTTCATAATTTTTTTGATTTGCATTAAAGTAAGTCTGATGAGATATTAAATGTTGCAGTAGAATGTTAAGGATTTTGCAGTAGAATGTTAAGGATTTTAATAAAAACATCAGCAGTAATAACAATGTTTTAGTGTTTTAAACTTTGAAATGGTGGAGATATAAATTTACCTTGAGAAAGGAAGACAATAATGATTTTAATGATGATAGATTTTTGCTGTGATTGCAGTCTCAACTAAGACAAAGAAATGGGAGAGACTCCATGATATAAGATTAGCTGTGTTAAGTAAATCAATTATTGGTAAGATAGGATGGATACATTTAAAGGGAAAATAAGAAAATCACGTGCAAGCAGTAAATATATTTTATGTGGGCAATGAGAATGTCATCGTTTAGTGAAACTGGAGCAAGATGAATGATAACATAGAATGTACCATTGATTTGTAAACTGTAAGCGCTTGGTTACCATCTTACAAAGATAATCATATTCATCAACTAAATTACTGATGAACGAGTAATTTGGACTGTAACTGATTTCAGCTTGGTGACAGATGGCTACAATGGTCTAAGAATTCAATATAAGCACATATAAATGTTTGTGACAAATCTGGTATTAACTTTTAAATATTATATAATTTTTTTTACTTATTCCAGGTCACTGAAGGCCATTCCACTTACGATCTGTGAAAGGAACATTAGCTTATCTCTTTTTTGTGAATATGTATTTCTTTAATGGCATGTTCCACTTCCTTAACAATCTATTTACTATGTATCCATGGGAAAAATATGTGTTTCCAATTTGACTTAGAGCTGCATCAGTACAACCATGTTAAACAATGACAGGAAGTGGCAAGTCATAATACCTTGGAGAGGCAGGCACTGAATCCAGCTTGACAGGAGCCCAGTTGGTGGTGGCCACTGGCACCTGCAACAGTTACCTCATTTACCATTCACTCATATTCATCACATTCTACAGAACTTACTATGAAGGAGGACAGTTAGGAATCCATAAAGAAAAAGGTAGTAGAGGCGTATATCAATAGAGAGAAGTACTTATCAGAAATTAATTATGTAAGCTGTATTAACAATTTTATGAAAAGGAAAGTTGCTACTCACCATGTAGCAGAGATTCTGAGTCACAGATAGACACAACAAAAAGAACAATTAAAGCTTTCAGCCATTAAGGCCTTCGTCAACAAACCACCACTGGCTTCAGTTGCTTGAGACTGCAGTCGTATGTGCAACTTGCGTGCGTGTGTGTGTGCGTGTGTGTGTGTGTGTGTCGTCTATTGTTGACAAAGGACTTAATGGCCGAAAGCTTTAATTGTGAGCGTCATTTTGTTGTGTCTATCTGCGGCTCAGCGTCTCCAGTATATGGGGAGTAGCAAATTTCCTTTTCATTTATTTATTTACGTCCTGAATCTTTGAGGTACATATACTATATCCTAGATGTTGGACAAAATGACATTACATTAATATACTGTTACATTGATTGTATACATTACATTTATAAATTGTTACATTGTTATATTGCTATATTGTTACATTACATTTTTATATTGTTACAACAGAAATTAACTTACATTTCAAGATACTGTGTTACTGAGTAAAAACAGTTTTCCAGGAGATATGAAGTTACAGATTTTTTAAAACTATGGATTTTGTTTATGGCCTTTAAGTTACTTGGCATCTTATTAAACAAATGTGAACCTGAGTGATATACACCTTTCTTGCACATTATGGTATAACAATGATGTCTGTGTACGTTACTATTTGCCCTTGTATGGTGTTCATGTACAGATTTATTTTGAATAAATACATTTACATTTTTTAGCATGCTTTTTTGTAGGTACATGACAACTTCAAGTATATAGATACATGATAGGGGTAGAATCCCCAATTCTGTAAAGAATAGTTTGCATGATTTTCAGCTGTTAGCATTTTTCATTATCCTCACAACCTTTTTTTGTTTCCGGAATGTTGTTATGCTATGAGGAGAATTTCCCCAGAATATGATGCCGTATCTCAATAGGGAGTGAATAATATTGTTACATTCCATCCTGGATTTTCCATTGTTTGATATTAACAATTTTCCATTATTAACTTGCATAGGTAATAATATCAGCAGATATTACATACAAAAAGCTGCTGCTTTCCAATATAGGCTACTAGATGCCTACTATTTATGGTCTGCTTGATTACATTTGGACATGAGAACTATCTTAATTGTCAAAGAACACAAATCATATCAAGGCAAAACGAAAAAAGACCTCTTGAACGATTTTTTGTAGCTGAACGTACATGGACTGATCAGCTTAGGCTTCAGGCAATCACATGAAACCTTCAGACTGGACAATCATGGACATGACAAGTGCTTTCTATATTGCTTTTCAGTCTCTTTAACTCACTGGTCACAGTATAAACACTATAAACAACAAAAGGAACATGCATTGAATATAAACAACATAATTGTAAAATTAATTGATGATGTTAAGTTCCTAAGAATATATCTGCAGAGTGATCTCAAGTGGAATACACACATTAAAGCTCTTACAACCAAGCAATCATAAAACTGTTACATGCTACAGATACTAAGCACAAGATGTAATAGATAAATAGTAATACAGGCATATCATGCACATTTCCAGTCAGCAAGCCAATATGGAATAATATTTTGGGAGAATGCACCATGTAGTCAATTTGTTTTCAAAACTTAGAAACGAGCTATCCGAATCATCTGCAACATAAAGAGACAAGGTTCATGTCGCTCTCTTTTTTCCTACTCTAAAGATACTGAACCTTCCATGCCTGTATATATTTGAAACAATGTCTTTGTAAGACAATATTTAAGAACCTCCAATGCCTATCAGCTGAACAGCTCTGTGCACAATTACACAACAAGAAATGGCAATAACATTCATGTCTCATTTGCCAGAATATCAGCCTACCAGAAGAGTGTCCTTCATAGAGGCACACAATTGTATAACCACCTTCCTAACAACATCAAGTTGGTTACGCAAGACAGTTTGTGGAAAAAAAAGCTGAAAATTTTCTGATGGATCACAGTTTCAACTCTGTAAATGAATACCTCTCACAATGAAACAAAATTTTATAATGTTAAATTAATAAACAATTTTGTGGCAATTATTTGTTTATTAAAGTGTGCTAGTTGTACATGTAACATTGTATTAATGTAGATATTTGTAGTCCACAGCATTGTATTGATCTTGTTAGATATGTGTGTGTGTGTGTAATTTTTAACTTTCTGTATCATTTATTGACCTGTCCTATATCTGTACAAGATGTCACAGAACCAAAACTAAATAAATAAATATATAAATTGATATACACTTCTGCAGCACTTGTGGGCAAGGATTGAAAAACACACTATTTGTGTGATCCACAGGTGACTATCAAAATACTGTAAAACTTGTGTTTAAAAATTTAGCATCTTTTTGACATGATAATAGTCACCATTCATGCAGCGTGATTGTCATTTGTTATAGCAGTTCAGAAAGTTAATCTGTGGTGTGCTAAGCTGCAGAGTATACTTGACAAGAAAATTGATGTGCTGAAGATTGCCAACGCACATAGTTAATTTATCAAAATTTCTGCAGCCTCTTCAGGGCCAATGTCACATGACACTCCCTCCCTTCTCCAATAACAAACCAAGTGAGGTGGAGCAGTTGTTAAGACACTTGATACATACTGAAGAGGAGTGGGGCTAACCAGTCCTGAGTTAAATTTTCTAAAGTTTCCGTAAATCTCTTAATACAAATGCCAGTGACAATTTTCTGTGATATCCTTGTCCAATTTAAGCATCTCTGATGACCAGAATGTTAAATCATAATCTTTGTTCATTTCTGCACTGGCTTTCAGTAGCACTCATTGGCTTACA